>NC_137283.1:165477500-166077500 GCF_054371585.1 Giraffa tippelskirchi | reverse complement strand
ACCATCTGGCCTCACTACAAGCCATCCGTTTTCACTATGGACCATCCGTCCTCACTACGAGCCACCCGTCCTCACTACGGGCCATCCGTCTTCACTATGGACCATCCGGCCTCACTACGGACCATCTGGCCTCACTACGGGCCACCCCACGCCCTGGTTCCTCATGCGAGCCCTCAGATATGTGCTCCTCTCAGTCACTATCACCCCCCATCACCACCCATCCCTGAGCTCATCTCTGAGATAAGCAGCACCAACCTCTGGGTGCCCAGTCCCACCCGGGATCCTCAGCGCCCTCCTCAGGCAGACACACTGGTAGGAACCAGACGAGGGCAGAGCCGGGGGACTCTGGGCGGAGAAGGGGCTCACAGGGCTGAGCGCTGAGAAGGACAGAGGCATCAGAGAGAACGCGGGAAGGGTCCATGCCAGGACCTCCCCGAGGGGCAGGTCCCCACACCCAGGACAGAGCTGGCCTCCCCCCGCCCTGCTTGGTCCCCTCTCCCCTCTGAGCTCTTCGCTGCAGGAGGCATGAACAGGCACGGGGGTGGGGGTGCCTTCCTCCCCTGCAGAGGCGTTGCTGGCAGGTCCACTCACGACCGCAGCCCATTGGGAGGTTGTCTGATCCTGAGGGTCACCCACGGAGGAGGGTTCGCTACCCCGGGTTTGCAAGCAGCACTGAGGAGGCACGTGGAAGCCTAGGACCTTCCAGTGCACATTGCTGCTGTGAGCGGTCACGAGTAAACACTGTCACCACCATGGAGACAGCCCACCCAGTCGAGGTGCCTCTAACCAGAGCGTGAGTTACTGGGTGGGGGGGTGGCAGGGAGCCGGGCGCTCGGCCACGCCTGGGACCATGGGGATGAGCCCCGGCATGTTTGGGACGCCGCCCTGATGCCCATGGCTGCAGCCTCCTCCCTGCCCTGCCAGTGAGGGGCCAGCGGGCTGATGCTGTGATGAGCGGGGGTGAAGAACTCCCCCACAGACGCCCTGGAACAGGGACGCGCTGCCCTCAGGGCTGACGGTGGATGCGGCTCCCACCCCATGGCCGGCCCGGGGCTGCCCTCAAGTGCGCAGCCTCACCTCTCGTCACTTCTTAAAGATGCGTTTTTGAAGCGGGCATCCTTAGTCCCCCCGACAGGCAAGAGTAAAGGAAACTGCGCACGTAGCAGATGGCGGCTAAACGCCCCGGGAACTGCTCCCTCGCCCCGCCGGCGTCTGCACCCCTGGACGGGGCGCTCACCTCTGACTTGCGGGCGGCCGGTACGAGCTGGCAGGAAAGATGAGGGTGACTGCCTGCTATGTCACACGACCTTGGCCCGCCGGTGGAATGTGGCCACAGAGATGGTGCTCGTTTCTCGCATCGCGTTGCATAAACCCTGATGTCTGTCTTGCTAAGACGCTCTCTTCTTGGCTGGTTTTGAGGAGGAAGCTGAGACTGGAAGGCCCAGGGGCAAGGGGCCGAGGGCAGCCGCTGGCCAAAACCAACCAGGTTCTGCGGGCCTCGAGGCTCTGCGTCCTGCCGAAGCTCCGCGGGCTGCTGGGCGAGGGCCCTGGCCTGGCTGACCCCGGATGCAGTCTGCAGGTGACCCAGCGGGCCCTCACAGATCCCTGGGCAGCGACCCTGGGAGACAGTGTTGTGGGCACAAGAAGCCCTCACGTGGCCATAGGTGACAGCACCCATGCAGGGCGAGCTGCCACAGGCCAGCGCTTGTCCCAGAAATACCAGCTCCAGCCGGGGGCGGCCGTGGGCAACCCCACGTTCCTTTCCTCAGCCTCCCAGCACTGCGGCACCTATTCTGGTTTTCTAATACCTTCGGTCACTGAGAACCAGATACAGTCAGAGCCACTGCTCTGTGAATGTACACCCGGGCTCTGCTTCCATGGAGGCTGACATGAGACCAGGGCCCTAGAAGCAAATCTGCCCAGGCGAGGGTGACAACAGGCACAGGAAGCAGAGGGTCTGAAGATGCCACGGCAGGGAGAGGCCTGCTGACCATTTCTGAGCATCTGACACGTCACTCGAATCCTGGGCACCTTGCCACACAGATCAGGGAGTTTCGAAAGTGTTTGACTGTCATTGGACCAAAGAAAGGACTTTCCAAAGAGTATTTTGAAAGATGCTCATTTGAATGTTTAACTTTATAAATGATTATTTAAGATAATCTCCTTATCTTAGTCACTGCAGCTGAACAATGACCTTTGAAATAACTACAGCATGCCGGGAATCGGGCCTCTGTCTGGGGTGAGGACAGGGGTAAGAAGAGCCACATTCCTGTTCGGAGAGTGAGTTCTAGGCCAGAGGTGTGCAGGGGTGTGAACGTGTGTGCGAGCCTGTTGGTGTGTAAGTGTGTTTCCTGGGTGAGTGTGCACATGAGTGTGAGTGTGTGCAGGCAGGACCAGGTGCAGCGGGTCTGGGGACAAGGTGCCAACCGGCCTGTGTGGCTGCATCAGGTTCTGCCAGGCTGCTGGGAGAGGGTTGTGTAGACACAGGTGGGCAGGAGAATGATCAGTGGAGAATAATTCCAGTGTCTGGAGGGCAGTGCTCGCAAGGGGCCGAGCGCTCTGCTGCCTTCCCAGCAAATGTCAGACGGCGGGGGCTGTAGGGTGCGGGGAGCAGGAGCCGGCGTTGGGGCTGGGCAGGCCTCAGGCAGCAGGTCTCAGACGGTGTCTCAGAGCTCAGGCTGGACTCGGGCTTTGCCTCCCATTTCAGGCTCCAGGTCAGACAGATGAGACCTACAGGCAGCCTCTGCTGAGCGAGCCAGGACGGTGGACACGTCCAGCTCATTTGCTACAGAAGCGCAAGGCTTATCCTCGACACCTCACACGGGGAAATTAGAAACCGGGTCCAGACCTGTCCCCTCTCTCCTGTGAGGGGCTTCCATGTAGGGGCTGGCAATCTAGAGGGCCCCTTGGTGGTCCCTGCCAGGGGGTTGGGTTGCAGAGCCAACAGCTAAAACCCAGGTGCTGAAACCAGAGAGCTCTGCGGGTGCACCCCAGCTCTGCTATGGGATAACTTTTCTCTCTTCTTTCTCATGTGTAAAATTAAAATCTGCCTCCAAGGAGTAGGAAGTTTGATGAGTAATAAGCCTCACCATGTTCCTACAGAGCCAGGCTCACCGTTCCCCAAGGATGGCTGTCACCAGCACCGTCCCTGTGTCCTTTCCAGAACCTCGATGCCACCCCAGTCATTTCCACATCAGACAGTTCAAGCTCTGATTCTGAGCTGAATCGGAGTTGGGCACACGTGAGCCAGGGAGGCGCAGAGCTCACAGGAGCCACTAAGAGGCAAGATGTGTTCTTCAGGAGCTCAGGGCTTGAGAATCCCTCCAACTCAGGTAGCCACATGAGCTGGGGGCCAGGTGGAGAACTTCTGGGTGTTGAGGTCAGACAAGGCTGCCCCCCCAGCCCAGCTCCCTCACCTCAGAGCTGGGTGACCAGGCTGGCAAAGTGCCCAACTTCCTTGATTCAGTCCCTCAAAGTTCATATGTGACAGCATTGGGAGAGACTGCCTCACACAGGGCAACTTTGCTTCAGTTCCACTCCTCACCTGCTATGCTTACTTGTGGGTGGGCTTATCTGAAGTCGAGTTTCACCTCTGAAATGGAAGCTATAAACACGATCTATGCCATAAGGTTACAGGAGGATTTGAGGAGATAGTTTCTGTAATGCATTTAACAAAGAACCTAATATAAGTGTTCAAAATGATGATGGTGGTGATGGTGGTGATGGTGGTGATGATGGTGATAGAGATGGTGATGATGGGGTTGGTGATGATGGTGATGGTGGTGGTGATGGTGGTGATAGTGATGGTGGTGATAGTGATGGTGGTGGTTATGACGGTGGTGATGGTGAGATGGTGATGGTGATGATGGTGGTGATAGTGATGGTGGTGGTGATGGTGGTGATGGTGGTGATAGTGATGGTGATGGTGATGGTGATGATGGTGATGATGATGGTGGTGATGGTGGTGATGATGGTGATAGAGATGGTGATGATGGGGTTGGTGATGATGGTGATGGTGGTGGTGATGGTGGTGGTGATAGTGATGGTGGTGGTTATGACGGTGGTGATGGTGAGATGGTGGTGGTGATGATGGTGGTGATAGTGATGGTGATGGTGATGATGGTGGTGATGGTGATAGTGGTGGTGATGGTGGTGACAGTGATGATGATGGTGATGGTGGTGGTGAGGGTGGTGGTGATGGTGGTGATAGTGATGCTGGTGATAGTGATGGTGGTGGTGGTGATGGTGGTGATGGTGGTGGTGATGGTGATGATGGTGGTGATAGTGATGGTGGTGGTGATGGTGGTGATGGTGGTGATAGTGATGGTGATGGTGATGGTGATGATGGTGATGATGATGGTGGTGATGGTGGTGATGATGGTGATAGAGATGGTGATGATGGGGTTGGTGATGATGGTGATGGTGGTGGTGATGGTGGTGGTGATAGTGATGGTGGTGGTTATGACGGTGGTGATGGTGAGATGGTGGTGGTGATGATGGTGGTGATAGTGATGGTGATGGTGATGATGGTGGTGATGGTGATAGTGGTGGTGATGGTGGTGACAGTGATGATGATGGTGATGGTGGTGGTGAGGGTGGTGGTGATGGTGGTGATAGTGATGCTGGTGATAGTGATGGTGGTGGTGGTGATGGTGGTGATGGTGGTGGTGATGGTGGTGGTGGTGGTGATAGTGATGGTGATGGTGGTGGTGATGGTGGTGGTGAGGGTGGTGGTGATGGTGATAGTGATGGTGGTGGTGGTGGTGATGGTTATGATGGTGGTGATGGTGGTGATGATGGTGGTGATAGTGGTGGTGATGGTGGTGATGATGGTGGTGATAGTGGTGGTGATGGTGGTGATGGTGGTGATGGTGATGATGGTGGTGATGGTGGTGATGATGGTGGTGATGGTGGTGATGGTGATGGTGATGATGGTGGTGATGGTGATGGTGGTGGTGATGGTGGTGATGGTGGTGATGGTGATGGTGATGATGGTGGTGATGGTGATGGTGGTGGTGATGGTGGTGATGGTGGTGGTGATGGTGATGGTAATGGTGGTGGTGATGATGACAATGTATAGGTCTTTAACTTCTGTCCCCTAGCCTGCTTCTTTCATATGTGTTTTCTCCCGCTCCTCTATGAGGTCCATCACCACTTGCTGGCGGTCTTCTGGGACCCTCACTTGGACATCCCTCTAGTGTTCTGTGTGCCACATAAAGCTATGTTCACCGAGTTATGTGTGTTTGCCCATCCCAAGCCAGTCTATGCCTATTGGAACTATGTAAGTTAACCGTTATGTGTCAGACACTTGCTAAGTTGCTTCAGTCATGTCTGACTGTTTGCAACCCAATGGACTGTAGCCCGCCAGGCTCCTCCATACATAGGATTTTCCAGGCAAGGATACTGGAGTGGCTTGCCATGCCCTTCTCCAGGGGATCTTCCTGATTCAGAGATTGAACCCTGGTCTCTTTTGTCTCCTCCATTAGCAGGTGGGTTCTTTACCACTGGCACCACCTTAGGAGGCACTAAATATTTTTTCAATTAAAACAAATTATACAAAAGATTGCTTTACATATTAGTGTAAAAAGAAAAAAGAATTGTTTCTGTGAAAGCTAATAGGAATAACTCTTTAAAAGTGAGTATGTAGAAAAAAATTGCCAAGTCAGATGTGGACGAGACTCCATAAGCCAGGAGCTCCCAGCTCTGGTGGTCTCTGGAGGGGCCACATGCCCCTCAGTGAAGGTGACGCCAGGTTCCACCCTCGTGGCTGTGGTGGTTTCTGCATGAAAGAGACTTGGGGCTCCAATAACACCGGGGCTGACCCTCCCTTGAAAAGTTTGGAAATCAGCATTTTGCTTTCAGTAAAATTAAAATGTTACATGATGTGTGTCCAAGTTTCCTTAAACTGATTTTTTCAACTAGGAGGACACCTCTCACCCCTGTTGGACAAACGGCCTTCCCGCAAGTTAATTGACTAGAATCAAGAGGAGGCGTTGCTGCAGGTGGCAGGACATTGCCAGGACCACTCCTGGGGCACGGCAGGCCGGCCAGTGACGCGGCCACCGGAGCAGAACCACCACGGGGCGAGTCATTTCCTGACCCCTGACTGCGGGGCGGACGGCGAGTCCTGGGAACACCTCCAGCCGTGTGTGCGGCTCTTCCTCTCCACCGAGTCTCTGCAAGTGTCCTCCTCCTTCCCAGGCACCTTCCTGGGAACGGCCGCCGGAGAGGAGCTGCCACCCGGCCAGTGACCCCTGGTGACAGATTAAACAGACATGGAGAAACGAGCCGGAAGCAAACTTCCTGGTCCCGGGCCCAGCCTCCCGCGCCTCCCTCCTCCCGCGCCCAGCACTCAGCACGTCTGTGTCCATGAGGGGCCTGGGAGGACCACAGCGCTGCTCCCTGCAAGGCCCCGGGCTCCACGCTGCCCTCAAACCTGCCTCTTCCCTGTGGGACACCCCCAGGAGCTGGGCCCTCTCAGCCTCATCCCCATGTGCCCACGGGGCTGCAGGCCCTCCCTGAGGGACACAGGGCACCAACCGCTGGGTGCGACTCCCTCGGGCCACAGCTCGGCCACACCCTCCCACACGCACCGTCTCCAGCTTGGAAGGGCACGGAGGCCACATTCTTCTGTGAAAACCACCCTGTACCCCACTTCCTGTACATGCCAGTTAACTCTCACATGTGGCCTCAGAGAGACGTGGCCTCGGGGCCCCCGGACCAGACAGGCAGCGGGTCCGGGGCTGGGGAGCAGCTCTCGTCAGGCATCTCTGTAGCCATCAGCAACTGAAGCAAGGGCAGAGGCAAGCCCATCTTTCACTTGTACTCATGTATTTGCATCTAGCGTATTAACTGTACAGGGCGACGACGGCGTGTACTGTGGAGTGGTCACCGCGGTCCATTTCCCAACGTGAGCCTCCCGTCTCTAAGCTCTGGTGAAGCCCCAGCATTCTCGGGGTCCAAGACCCCCAGATCCCTGTGGGCTGAGTCAGGCAGGACCCCTAGCCCCTCCGAGGAGCCACCCCACGGACCTGGGCTGTCCCGCCCGTGCTAGCCGCCCTGCCCCCGGGGCCTCTCCGGTCATGCAGTGTTGCCTGTCCCCCTGTTCTCTGTGCTGAGGGAGCATTCCCAGGAGGGGGAGTGGTCCGTGGGGCTATAAATTTGGTGTTGCAACAGAAAGTCCGAGCTGGAGGCCGTGACCCGTGAAATTAGAGGCTCTTGTCTGAGAGCCCGCCGCTCTGACTCGGCGCTGGGACTGCTCTTCCCAGGGCCCGAGGGGATGCAGCCGAGAGCGCCAGGCTTTTCCCTTTGGTTTTCCGGCCAGACGTTCCCCCCACCCCCCGCCCCACTTGTCACAGTCACGACTGATGGCATCAGGTCCCTGGTGTCCATCTCTGAGGTCCAGGCCCATGGCAGGTCACATGTGCCCTGAACATGCATCCGAGAAACCCTGGAATCTGCGGGCAACGTAGAGCTCCTGTGATGAGAGCGGCTCCTCACCCCCAGTAAGGTGACCCCAGGCACACCTGATGCAATGCCACCCTCACCCTGCTGCCCCAGGGGACATGCACATTGGGCGATGCTCACATGCAGAGCTCACAGGTGCTGTGCCTGCCCGGCAGCCACTTAGTATCCAAGATTGTCAACTTCCCCATACCTGCCGTGCGCAGGCAACAGCATTGAATTGATTCTGGTGTGGGTGTTTCTTATTTCCCTTTTTGTTAGGAGTTTGTATTTTTGTTTGTGTCATTTGCCTACGCACATAATTTGTCTATTTTTTTCTTTTTCTTAAATTGAAGTATAGTTGATTTACAATAGCACATTGGTTTCAAGTGTACAGTAAAGTGATTCAGATATACATACATGCATGTATGTACAGTGAAGTGATTCAGACATACATACAAGCATGTATGTACAGTGAAGCGATTCAGACATACATACATGCATGTATGTACAGTGAAGCGATTCAGACATACATACACGCATGTATGTACAGTGAAGTGATTCAAACATACATGCATGTGTGTACAGTGAAGCGATTCAGACATACATACATGCATGTATGTACAGTGAAGCGATTCAGACATACATACATGCATGTATGTACAGTGAAGTGATTCAGACACACATACATGCGTGTATGTTTATATGCCTTTCAGTTTCTTTTCCATTACAGGTTATTACAAGATATTGACTATAGTTCCCTGTGCCATACAATGGGAACTTGTTTATTTTATATGTGGTAATGTGTATATGTTATTCCCAAATTCCTAATTTATCCACTTCTTCCCCTTTGGTAATCGTTAAGTTTGTGTTCTATGTCTGTGAGTCTATCTTGTTAATTCATATGTATCACTTTTTTAGATTCCACATATAAGCCATATCATATGATATTTGCCTTTCTCTGTCTAACTTACTTCACTTGGTATGACAATCTCTAGGTCCATCCATGTGGCTTCAAATGGCATTATTTTTATGGCTGAGTAGTAGCGACTTCACTTTCACTTTTCCCTTTCATGCACTGGAGAAGGAAATGGCAACCCACTCCAGTGTTCTTGCCTGGAGAATACCAGGGGCGGCGGAGCCTGGTGGGCTGCCGTCTATGGGGTCGCACAGAGTCAGACACGACTCAAGCAACTTAGCAGCAGCAGCAGCAGTAGTCCATTTTATACTTCTTTTTATCCATTCATCTATCAATGGACAGTTAGGTTACTTCCATGTCTTAGCTTTTGAATTGACTTCCTTATCAGCCAGGCAGGACCTCAGTGCAAAGACCTCAGTTCAGGGACATGCTCCTTCTTAAAATACTGGGCAGAGTTGTGTGTCAGAAAATCACGCAAAGGTCAGCTGATTCGAGGACATGAGACAGCAAACCTTTGCCAATAACATGCGTTGTCATGCTCTGTGTATATGAGCATCCAAGTGATTGGTAGAGGTTTTCAGTGTTCATCCATATATATGTCTTTCTCTGGACCGGGTCAAAGGTTTTTGATGGCAGCTACCAACTCTGATAACAAAGCTGGAAACCTATAGCGGAAAAAATACGAAAACTTTATTCAACCCATGCAAGTTTATTTCCAGAAGGATCTAATTTCAGGTCTGCCCACATATTGTGACATTGCTGCTTGACCTTATGGTAAAATAGTTCCTTTTTGGGATTTATGTGTGAAGAAAAATGTCAATGACTTTTTAAAAAGTATTTTGTTGGCATTGTTCTCATTCTGGTAGTTGGGGAATTCCAACATCGAGAACAAAATGTTTGCCTGTGTTTAATTACCGAAGCCAAACTCACAATTTAAAATCCCAAGTTCATTTTCTTAAACCAGGAAATGATGTCATTCAGCCTAAACAAGAAGTACTCAGTTTGCCCTATCTTCCGGCACTGCTGTGTGGTATGGTGGATAAGAAATGAGGTGTTAGGATGCTGAGCCTAGAATTAACAGGAGGATAGAAACAGGACGCACACATTCAGAGACACCACCACACACCTGGCAAGCCGTGACCCACCTCGCGGAAACAACAGTGATGCATGTTTGTGTGAAGGAGGAATCGCAACCCACTGCCTCCATGCCTCTGGCCCTTAAAGAACCATCGAGACAATAAGCATTGGGCAGAACAAGAACACGACCTCGAGAGGACTCGAGGCTGAGGACGTATTCCCTGAGCGCCTATGTTGCATAGACACATTCAAGAGCCGTGAGGCCCCGAGCACCAGACAGGAGAAACAGACCAAAACAGCCTCAGAGGCTTGCTTCCTAACCCGGATCAAATGTCCAAAGAATTCCTAACAGAACATAGACCTACATGCACACGTTCGCACACGCCCAGGCCTCTCTCAGCCACGTGGCTCCCTCCCCTGCTCCCCATCGTCACAGCCACTCACACTCGGCGTCTCGAGCCTCCTCCATGCACATCTCCCTGGTGCTAACTCCACTTTCCTGCAGACCCTGGGGGCTCCGACTCGACAGCTCGTGGCGGGCGTGTGGTCCGCACGTGGCTGTGATCACGCCCATGTCTCTGTCCCTGCCTCTAGCTGCCAACCCAGTTCAGAGGCCAGGGCTCCATCTGCGCCCACAGCACCAGGACCAGTGCTTGCTCCAATCAAACGTCCAATGGGCGAATGTGAGCGGCTGGGCCCTTTCTCTGCTACTTAATGGCCGAGGGACAAGGGGTGAGTGACCATCCAGGGTCAGACTCTGACCACAGAACCTTTTGGAGTCTGTCCCCAGCCAGCCAGGTAGATCTCCCCTTTCAGGTTCAGAGAGTCCAGCCACCCCCAGAGTGGCTCCCCTTCACGTAGCGCTCTGTCTCCCCTAACGACTGAGCCCCACGGAGTCATGTCTGTCTCATGGTGACGAGAAGACGCATGCGTGAAATTTCTTCATAAACTGCAAACCGTGACCACCTGCCAGCTGGTCCGCTGTTCACAGGCTCAGAGCGTCTGCTCCGCAGATTGACCGCCCAGGGTCTGTGTATGCTGGCTGGCTCCGAGGCTCCAAGCGCCCGGGAACCCCGGGTTTGTCTGTCCTGGCCCATCGTGGGGACACGGTGAGCACTGTGGCCACCGCCAGCCGTTTCCCCTACCCGCTCCCCCAGCAGGACCACCCTTGCTGGCCTGTGCAGAAAGATGGGAATGCAACTCTCCCCTTAGGCATGCAGGCACACGCGTGCACACGTGCACACACGTGTCCACACGCCTCTGCCCTCTCTTGCTCCTTACAGGCCTGTTACCTCATTCCATCAACTCCTCAGTGTTTTCTCCAGCTGGGAGTTTAAGATGCCATGACCGCCTTGTTGCGGCTGGGAGAGCATGCTATGCTGGGGGCCTCCCCAGGGAGCAGCTGTGAAACGTGGGCTGTGCCACAGAGACGGGCACTGGCCACCTCATTCCGTCACTGTTGCTAAGTCCTGGGTTTCACACTTTCGTTTGTTTTCTGAGAATCTTTTCTTTCCTGTCCATTCTGAAGGGTGGTGAGAAGTGGGTGATTCTCATGGGTTAAGAGTTGGTTCCTATTATAATTTCAAGTGTCCACACCCTAGGCTTTGGAAAGCGATAATGAGCAGCGAACAGCCGCCAGTTCCTGGACGTCCTCCAGCCTCTCGGGGTCTTGTGATCCATGGGCCCCCCGGTGTCAGGCAGACCCATTCTCCCAGATTGCTATTATCTGCAGCCCTCGTTCTGGACAAGGCAGAGGCTTTATCTCGACTTGCAGAGACTGACCTGGCTGACTCCTGCTGGAACAAACTGTGGTTACTTTCCAAACTCAGCATAAATACTCAGATGTGAGGCAAGGAAGGAACCTGTGTCCATGCCAGAATTTCATGACGGTCTGGGCCCTACATGCTGGCACAGAAGGCCCTAGGTTGACCAGCAAGCTTGCATCTGAAGAGGCTGACACCCTCTGCAGGCAGCTCACCCTCTGAGCCTCGTTTGTGAGACAGGGCTGCTGGCGGCTTGCTCAGGCTGATGTCTGGGAGACAAGATTTAGCTGCAATTAACATTCAACCACAGAAAGAAAAAATGAAAAGGCCAGGAAGGAAGGAAGGGCCTCTGACTGAATTCCAGAATATCCACTTTCCGGACTGTCCACAGTCATGGATCGAGATGAGCTCAGACCAAAGCTTTTCTGTTGATTAAATGCAAAACGTCTATTTTTTGGAGCCAACCCTGGATGTTTACATGAAAGGGTTTCCACTGATCCAGCTCTGCTCCTCGTTAGCCGGGCGCCCTCAGATGTGTCATTAAATCTCCCTGAACCAGGTTGCTGTGTGTAAACAGAGTGCAGACGTTCCTCACCTACTTAACTAGCAGCCTCTGCGGGCACCAGATGGCCTCACGCTCGGGCGGGCGCCTCCTCCCAACGGGCTCGCTGGAAATCGATCAGTAGAATCCTGCACACCACGGGTGACAGATCAGCCATAAACCGCGGCTCAGAGGTGAATACTGAGCAGGGACACCTCCCACTGGTTAGCATCGTTCCTTGTTCTGTTGAGCCCATTGGAAGAAAAAGGAATAAAGCTGGCATTCTTAATTATCATCTGGGTTAAATAATCCTTAATTTTGTTACGTGTTCAATGATGGTTTTCAATACTAATAAGTTAATAATGTACAGTAAGTGGAATTTTAAAAATTGACAACACCTAGAAAGACCTAATAAAACACGGAAGCAGCTTCCCTTTTCGCACAAGAAGCATTCACATAACTGCGCTGAGCCGGGGGTACAGCAGTGGCTGAAAAGTCCCCAGGAGCTCCTGAGAGGAGACAGACGGTCTCCACACAAAAGCTGCTCTTCTTGAGGCTGAGAACGTGCAAAGCCCCCCTCACGGTGCCAGGTGGGAGAGAAGCAAGAGGACAGGGAGTGTCCGCACAGGAAGAGTGGACCGGGCTTGTCCTGTCTTGTGTTTGCTCCGAGATGAGTCAGGAGAAGCTTCCTGCGACATTTCAGCCTCGCCCCGCTGACGGCAAACCCCCTTCCGCCCTCGCCCCGCCGCCCAAGGCTGGGTCCCTTCTGGGGCCCACGGCCCCCAATCCCGGCCCCACCATGCGGCGGGTCAGGGCCAGGCCGGGCCAGCCCCTGGCGGACCTCCCTCCGCTCTGTGTTTCTATTTCTCCCCACAGCAAGGTAGCCTCACTGCTCTTTACCTGGTTAGTGATTTTAAAAAAAAACAGGGCTTCCCTGATGCCTCAGCAGTAAAGAATCCACCTGCAATGCAGGAGACCTAGGTTTGATCCCTGGGTCAGGAAGATCCCCTGGAGGAGGCCATGGCAACCCACTCCAGTATTCTTGCCTGGAGAATCCCATGAATGGAGGAGCCTGGCAGGTCACAGACCATGGGGTCGCACAGAGTCAGACACGACTTAGCGACTAAACAACACCAGCAACAATTTAAAAAATACTTTTGTATAAAAATTTACAAAACAGTACGGTCCTAAAAAGAAGGAAATCACCAGAAGCCTGTCGTCCTGTGGTCACCACAGTTGACATGTCAGTGAACATCATCCAAGCATCTGTATACACACGCACACTTTCACGTAAACAGGATAGTACCACACGTGAAGTTTCCAGCATAGCCAGAGTCTTGTTTCAAAAAGCCTGTTTTTCGCTTCTTTTCTTTCTCCTCCAGCCTCCCCACCCCCATGCCAGACTGCCAACATGAGCCTGGGGGTGTGCCCTGCACATTTTCCCCTCATTCCAGTGAATCACATGCAATTACACGTGTGCATGTTCATGTATGCAGTTGCAAGTGTATCACTGTTGAAAAGACTGAATCACATTATATAATCTTACCTCGTCTTTGTTCTTCCCATTTAAGAATGTGTTCCAAGTCAACCAGCACCAATCTCATTGTTGTCATGACAGCTGTAAAGACAGTCCCTGATAGGAGCATGCCACGACACACCAGCTTTGATTCTCTTCCCTTGTGGGGCGAGCGTACTGCAGAGCCCGCTGCAGGACATGTCCATCTGCCTGTTGTCTGCATGCATGTACATCCTTACCAAGCACTGCCATCCCCTGCATGGAACACAGCACGTGGATTCCTGGGTGGGGGTGACTGTCTATCCCAGCAGATGGTACCAGATTCCTTCCCCAGGGGCTGTAACTATTCACATTCCTACCTCCTCCCAGCAACGACTACCATTCTTTATTTGTCATGGACTCTGCGGGTTGATACTTCACTGTTCCCTTAGTCAGCGCTTTCTGAGCTTCATCAGTGTTCCTCTGGACTTGCCTTTCTATTAATCACCATTCAAATCTCTGTCCATTTCTCTTTCTATTGGGTTATCTTTAGCTAATCAGTTTGTTAAATCTCTCTATAGAGTATAACTTATTATATGTTAGCTTTTTTCTCTTGTAACTTTGCAAATATCTTCTCATGTTTGTCAATTGGCTTTTCTTAAGGTATCTTCATCTCTTTACTGTAAGCAGTTATCATCTGACACTGAAACTCTCCCAACCCTGGGTGATATATCACTGCTGGGGGTCAGCTGACCCTCCGCAGGGGTGTGGGCAGACCTATTCCTGGGCAGGAACCTGTGTATGAGGCGGTTTGTGAGATAAAAGGTGCCCGGAGCCCGCAGACGCCTCGACCCTCCTGCTGTCTCCCAAACCTGCCTGCTGGGCCTTTAAGACGCTGAGCGATGACATGTAACCTGGCAGGTGCCCCTCTGGCTGGGGGTTCATGTCCTGAGATCCGGTTTCAGGTCTGCTCCTGGCTCTACAAGGGGAAGCCCCCGTTTCCTCAACACCCCACTGCAGCTGGCCGCAAGTCATCTCTCCTGGGTCCCGCTTCTCTTTGTTAAAAGAGACGGGTTCAATTACTACTCCTGACTCGTGC
Organism: Giraffa tippelskirchi; assembly: GCF_054371585.1. Classification (NCBI taxonomy): domain Eukaryota; kingdom Metazoa; phylum Chordata; class Mammalia; order Artiodactyla; family Giraffidae; genus Giraffa; species Giraffa tippelskirchi. The sequence continues at coordinate 166,063,163 of NC_137283.1, read as the reverse complement.
GTCATGTCCCCAGGCCATTCCCCGGAGCCCCGCCGTGAATTTCCCGGCTAGGTTACTCTGGGAACATCAGTTTCTCGTGAGTCTCTCTCACTGGACTGCGCCCTCAGGAAGAGGGGGCTGTGTCTCTGACCGCTACCCTCCCCACACCTAGGAAGTGCTGGCACCTGGCGAGGCCGAGGGTCTGAATCGGGCTGAGTCGGGGAACGCAGGACGGCGGGCGGGCCCTGGTGAGCGGCGTCCCGGCCGCCCTGCCCTCTCTCTGCTTCTGAACGTGGCTTCCCGGGAGCGGGTTTCCCGGGCTGTGGTGGGACCCGGTCAATCGTCCCAGACCGCACTGTCCCGGGGGCAGCACAGGGCGAGGGCCCGGACGGGCTGAGGCCTCCCCGTGGGTCCCGAGCGCCCCCCACAGGCTTGGGGTTCCACCTTGTTTAGTCTCAGCAGGAAACGCACCATCTCCTCACTGAGAAAACGTCCCTCAGAGGAGTTCCAGCCCTTGTCCAGGGCAGAGGGACAGATTCCCAGATGCAGAGTCTCCTGAGATCACAGGCAGCAGGGAGGCAGGGGGGTGGCCACCACGAAGCTCCCGCCTCAAGTCCAAGGGCTCCCGGCACCGCGAGTTCTCGATGCCCCTCCCGTCAGCCAGAGTGTGATATTCTGGATTGAGGGCTGGGCGACTTCCTGATGCTGAGTGGCCAACACGGAGGACCCTTGATGGGCTGCCCAGGCCTTCAGTGACCAGCATGGACCTCCCCTTGAAGGGCTTTCCTGGGCCCTGGGTGACCAGCATGGTCGTCCCCTGGAGGGCTGCTCCAGGCTCCCCGTGACCAACCGGATGTCCTCTGACGGGCTGCCTTGGACACTGGGCCTGGACAGGGCAGTGGAGACCACTGGTCTCCCTTCAGCTGCAGACACACACTTTCCACTGGCAACTTTTCAAGGCCTTTTTTTGTTCCCTCTGCACAGGAACCATCGTGCAGGGGACCTGAGTCATACGCTGATTACATCAAAGGGTGTTTGTCTTGGTTTGTAGCCCGCTGGGTTAGAACCAAGATAAATCACAAGTTGGCTAAAGGAGCCCACAAACACGCAGGTTTGGGTCGCTTTTGCTGGGGAACGCGTGGTGAGCTCAAGCCGGCGCTTCACCCCACCCTGCCCTTATTCAGCAGATTGCTGAAGGAAAAAACAAACCGTGGGGCGCTGGGCACTGGCCTCCGTGTGTTCTCACGGTGGGTGTCCCCATGCCGGTGAGTTCAGCGTGGCCGCAGTGATGGCCGTGCGGCCTGTCCACAGCTTGGTGGTCCGCTCCTCCTGGCCAGCGGGAGGGTCTCAGACGCCCCCACGGCCTCCAGCCAGGGGGACTCTGCTCTTGGAGGTCTGGGGAGGGGTCAGGTCTGCCCATTTCAGGCCCAGTGGCTGGGCCCTCAGTCACCTGCAATCCATTCCCAACAGCACCTGGACAGTGTGTGAACCTCGGGCCATCAGAACTCCTCTCCTACGTGATTTAAGAAGCATTTTCAGAAGCGCACGCACTCCTGTGTCCCTAGTAACTTTTGGAGATACAGTCACCACCCGCTGGAAGCGTAGACCCAATAAGGAGAAGGGAGGTGTTGAGCACCCCCACGGGGACAGGACCTGGGGTCACACGTTCCTCCCAGTTCCTCCCAGATCCACGGCCCAGTCTCCTGGCTTTTCATTAAGACTCATGCCCTTCACCTGTCCAGTTGTTACGCAGCAGTAAGTCACGGGGGTCCCTCAGGCTGGGTGCTGCCCAGATGTCCTTGCCGGCAGGGCCTGTGTTCTCCTGGGGACTCAGACCTTGGGACAAACTGGAGACACGTGTAGCCGGAGGAGGCAAGAGCTGGGGACACAGAGGAGCCGGAATGGCAACAGGAATGTGAGGCCTAGACTCTGATGGGATGGGTGCCGCCGATGCCCCATCTGAGCTCCCGGCATCCGGAGTTCAGTGCGGGGGCGGCTGGCGCGATGCTGTGGGCTCGGGCTCACGGGAGCTGGGACTGTGCGGCCTGCTGGGCTGCAAGAGGTCGGCTTGTATTAAGGCCCACAGCCACCCAGAGCCCGGAAGTGACCTGCAGGCGCACGCAGTCCCTGGTGGGGATGTTCTGAGTGTGTGAAGACCGGAGCTGCTAGGAACAGGTATGACAGGACGCGGGAGGCGGAGGGTCCATCATGTCCAGAGAGGCCCCCTGCGTCCCCAGCAGCACAGCGACCCCACGCACCTCTGCCCTAGCAGCGCCGCACAGCACCACCACCTCCCTTTCCAAACGTGCCAGAGGGCGGCTCTCCTGCTCCACACCAGGGAGTGACACTCTCATCCTCGGAGGAGGTTTCCAGATGGAGCGGTCATCCCTCCACCAAGGTCTCCGCTTTCTGCCTCGGCCCCACAGTCCTGAAGAAGCTCCCTCTCTCTCTGGAGACTCTGACAGCTGGAAAGTCTTCGTGGTTTCTGTCTGCAGATCCTGGTGAAACCTCCTGGGATGATACAAAACAAATAGAATTCGTCTCTCATACAGGAGTCCTCAAACATGAGAATCACTAGTGCTCAGCATCACAGATGAGCAAGCATCCACTGAGTTCTTGATTTCTGCAGACTCTGAAGGGTCCAGAATAAGTAGGAGGCCACCCCTTCAGTTCCCGAACTCCTTGAGAAGAGCCCATGGGCTTCAGGTGCATTGATGACTGATGGCGATAATAAGAAGGGTCGTGATGGACAGATAAGTAGTTGACAGATGGACAAATAGATGCATGGTAGATAGATACATAAGTAGATAACTACTTTGTAGGTGACAGAGAGACAGATAGCTGCATACACAGAAGTGGATGGACGGATGACAGATATATAAGTACACAAGCAGGTGGCAGATGATGGATAAATGGACGGATAAACAGAAAGTTATGACTAATAGATGGTAGACAGATATAGATAGATGACTGCTGGATGATGGGTAGATCGACGGATGATAGATAAAATGTTTGTTTCAAAATAGCCCTGAAGGGGTTGGGGGAGGTCAGTGTCAGGCTTATAAGGAGCCCATTTGTGCCACTGGCAGCAGTGTCTATGGAGGTTCTCCTGGCTCCCTCCAGAGTGTCAGGCCTGGGGGGCAGGCTCCTTGGATGGGTCTCAGGCATCTCTCCTCCCCCTACATCCCCCCTCCCCATCATCTCCCCTCCCCCACCATCTCCCCTCCCCATCACCCTTCCCTCATCATCCCCTCCCCCATCATCCCCTCCCCATCATCCCCTCCCCATCATCCCCTCCCCATCATCCCCTCCCCATCATCCCCTCCCCCATCATCCCCTCCCCCACCATCTCCCCTCCTTCATCACCCCTCCCCCATCACCCCTACCTCCACCATCTCCCCTCCCCATCACCCCCCTTCCCGCAAGGTGAGTGTAGTGTCTGTCTTCAGGTCACAAGTGCAGACCTGTTCCCCAGGCTCCACCAAGCCAGCACAGGGAGGCTCTGGCCTGTGATCAGGCCTGTTTGAGGTTGGGGCGAGATAAAGCAGAGAGACCCTCTGCTCTGAGTATCCACTGTACACTTGTTTCCTGACTCTGCCCTCACCTCTGAGTCTTGGTCTTCATGCCAGGCCATAGCAGACATCACTGCTCCCTTCATGTGGTCCTAAGAGATCAGTGATAATAAGGCAACATGTGAAGTACAGCTGAGCGGCCTCTGGAGATGCCAGTGGGTCAGCTGGCCTGGAGAAGAAAGGCCCTGGGTCCTCGCACCTGCCAGGGACACAGAGACCAGCCAGGAGTAGCAGCTGCTCTGTCGCAGCAACGAGTAGCTCTGAGGGGACAAAAACACTTCCAAAAGGGCCACTAGGACAGGGGACAGACCAGCAGGACAGGGGATGGGCCAGCAGGACAGGGGACGGAGCAGCAGGCCAGGGGACGGACCAGCAGGACAGGGAACAGACCAGTAGGACAGGGGACAGATGAGCAGCTAAGGGGACAGACCAGCAGGACAGGGGACGGAGCAGCAGGCCAGGGGACGGACCAGCAGGACAGGGAACAGACCAGTAGGACAGGGGACAGACGAGCAGCTAAGGGGACAGACCAGCAGGACAGGGGATGGAGCAGCAGCTAAGGGGATGGACCAGCAGGACAGGGGACGGGCCAGCAGGAGAGGGGACAGGCCAGCGGAACGTCCGAATCCTGGAGGTGAGGTCAAGAGGAAGTAGCAGAGGGCCGGACATCCCTGCTCCCTCCAGTCCCTCTGTCCACCCCCATCCCCCCAGAAAGGCCATGATTGGCAGGCCCAGCTGGGGTGGCCGCTGTGGGTCTGGCCCTCCAGGCTATCCTGACAGATGTTTTAATCTCCTGTTTGAAGAACTACTTCTGCACAGCTCTGCGGCACAAACATCTGTTTCTGTTTAGAATGACAGAAGGTTTCAAACAGCGCGGGCTGTGCAGCCGGGGACTGTTTACGGGTGACCTCGCCGCTTGCTTTGCATCACACCCAGCGGAGGACGTCCTGCTGGCGGCTGGACAGTCTCTGAAGCTCCGTGAAATGGACCCTTCATTTCAAAAAGGTGCCAACAGTTCAGCTTCCTAAAGACATCTTTTTTGAAAGGCATCCAGGGAACATGAAGCTTTCAGAACTGTTCATGCCTAACCCTCCCAGCCCTGGTGAAGGAGCCACTCTGGGTTTACCCTGTGGCCCTTACCGCTCCCCACCCCGACCCGAGCTCACCCGTCACGCCCCAAGCTCAGAGGGGCTGGTGCACAATGACTTCACAGCACCGCTGCCTGAGAGGCTGGGGGTGTGGGGGAGGGGCCGGAAGGGAGGGTGGCCAAGAGGGGGAGGGTCCAGGAGGGGCGGGCCCAGGGGAGGGGCCTAGAGGGGAGGGGCTCCAGGAGGGGGAGGGGCCAGGAGGGGCGGGGAGGGGCCAGGGGGAGGGGCCAGGAGGGGAGGGGGGCCAAGGGGGGAGGGGACAGGAGGGGAGGGGCCTAGAGGGGGAGGGGGATCCAGGAGAGGGAGGGGCCAGGAGGGGCGGGGAGGGGCTAGGAGGGGGAGGGGACATGAGGGGAGGGGCCAATAAGGGAGGGGCGGGGCCGGGTGCCTGGAGGGGCGGGGCCGGGGTGGGAGACCAGGGCCCATCTCCTCCCATGGGTCTCAGTCCTGCTCGCAGGGCTCAGAAGGTCGCCTGGTAGGCTGGTTCTTATGTGTCTTCACATCCTGGGATTCAGCCCACGTGAGACGTGAGCCAGATGCTGAAATAATTGGTAACGGCTTTCCACATGACTGAATATGGAGACACCAAGAGGTGTTTGCAGGTAGTTCCTGAGAGGACCGTCAATGGGATCTTTTTCCTCCATCTGTAAACCGGCCATTTAACCACAGGGAAAAGACAGGAAAAGAAGGTGTTTGCTGAATGCCTGCCAAGTGCTCCAAGCTTCCTTTCTCTGTAAAGAAGCCGAGCCCTCGATTCGGTGTCAGGCCAGCGCTGCACACGCCTGTCGGAGGAGCATCCCCCAGATGCCTGGGCTGGGACCACCCTCCCTCGGAGTGTACCTGAGGCCCCGGGACAGGGGCCTGTGGGCCTCGGGGGAGCAAAGGTACCTCGGGCGTTCCTTCCCTCCCTCCAGCCCCGGGGCCCAAGGGCGAGACCAGACTCGGGCAGGAGCCTCCTCCCCGGCACATGGTGGGGCAGCAGGGTTCCAACCAGCAGAGCATGTTCTAGTTCTAGTAAAATACAGCAAAACTCAGGACACGTAACAGAAATTTCTATATTCGGGCAAGGTCACTTGGGGAATTTCTTTCCAGTTCCGAGAAGAAAAGCTTATTCATTTTAAATTAGTAGATAATGGATCTTAATCTTTTCAGCATTTTCCCATGGACACAAAGGCTGAAGAAGCAGAGATGCCATTTCTCTGTTCTGAGCGGACAGGCCAAGCTGCAGGGCAGGGGCAGGGCCCTCAGGGTGCCCAGCGCGCGTGACCGTACACCTGCCAGGACACCGCATCCTTCCTTGCCCTTCAGCTCTGCCCTCCTTGCCTGCCTGGGCAGCTGGAACAGCGGCACCCGCCTGGATGCCGCTGCCCTGAGCTCCTCACACCTGCGAGCGCAGGAAGCAGAGCCCTTCCTTCACCCCCCAGGCCCATCCTTGCGGCAGCTCATCCAGTCTGGTGGGGAGACGTCCTGGGGGTGAGGGAGCCAGTTGGTCCCCAAAGACGCGGATGACGCTCTGTGCCTGGGAGGACCGCATTAGCAAAGGGTCCTGAGGGGCAAGAGCTGAACCTCAGGAAAGATTCCCCATTGGGAAAATGACCGGAGTTTGCGGGGCCTTCCTGCTTGATAAGCACTGAGGGTCCAGGGACCCACGGGTCTCCCCACAATCTGGGGCCTGCCCCCGAGGCAGCTTCTGGGGTGGCCAAGCCATGAGCCATCAGCATCTCCCCCAGGACCCCCAGGGGGCCATTTGGGTCCAGCTGTATTGGTCAGAGATGTTCAGTGACAAGGACTCCAACACACTAAGTTCACCTGAGCAGGAAACGAAGCTCCAAGTGACAAAGGGGCGGCCAGTGTTGGCGTGGAACGGGACACACCAAGCTCAGACTGGTTCTGGACACGACGCGGTGAAGCAGGTACTGATTCTCGACTCTGGCCACTGCGTGTACAATTTTAGATGACTGGCCATGAAGTTTTAGCTCTACAGAATATTTAGTAAGATCTAATTAAATTTTTTGAAAATTAAAGATGTATGCTATGTGTGCTTAGTCATACATACAAATAACTGACTATTAAATATTAAAGTGTTAGTCACTTGCTGCTGCTACTGCTGCTAAGTTGCGTCAGTCATGTCCGACTCTGTGCAACCCCGCAGACGGCAGCCACTCGGCTCCGCCGTCCCTGGGATTCTCCAGGCAAGAATGCTGGAGTGGATTGCCATTTCCTTCTCCAGTGCATGAAAGGGAAAAGTGAAAGTGAAGTCGCTCAGTCGTGTCCGACTCTTAGCGACCCCATGGACTGTAGCTCACCAGGCTCTTCTGTCCATGGGATTTCCCAGGAAAGAATACTGGAGTGGGGTGCCATTTCCTTCACGGGGGATCTTCCCAACTCAGGGGTCAAACTCAGGTCTCCTGCATTGCAGGCAGGTTCTTTACCATTTGAGGCACCAGGGAAGCCCTAAATATTAACTATTATTAATTAATAGCATTAATTGACAATTAAATTGATAACAATTATCAATTAATTAATAGCAATAATTGATAATTAAATTGATATTAATTATCAAAAAGATATGACACTGAAAGATGAACACCCCAGGTCAGTAGGTGCCCAATAGGGTACTGGAGAAGCGTTGAGAAATAACTCCAGAAGGAATAAAAAGGCTGAGCCAAAGTGGAAGCAATGCCCAGTCGTGGATGTGACTGGTGATGGAAGTAAAGTCCTACGCTGTAAAGAACAATATTGTATAGGAACCTGAAATGTTAGGTTCATGAATCAAGCTAAATTCAAAGTGGTCATACAGGAGATGGCAAGAGTGAACATAGACATTTTAGGAATCAGTGAGCTAAAATAGACCAGAATGGGCAAATTTAATTCAGATGACCCTTATATCTACTACTGTGGGCAAGAATCCCTTAGAAGAAATAGAATAGCCCTCATAGTCAACAAGAGTTCAAATGCAGTATTTGGGTGCAGTCTCAAAAATGACAGAATGCTCTGTTTGTTTCCAAGGCAAACCATTCAATACCACAGTAATCCAAGTCTATGCCCCAACCACCAATATCAAAGAAGCTAAAGCTGAATGGTTTTAGGATGACCTACAAAACCTTCCAGAACTAACACCAAAAAAGATGTCCTTTTCATCATAGGGGACTGGAATGCAAAAGTAGGAAGTCAAGAGATACCTGGAGTAACAGGCAAATTTGGCCTTGGAGTACAGAATGAAGCAGGGCAAAGGTTAACAGAGTTTTACCAAGAGAACCCACTGGTCAGAGCAAACACCCTCTTCTAACAACACAAGAGAAGACTCTACACATGGACATCACCAGATGGTCAACACCAAAATCAGATTGATTATATTCTTTGCAGTCAAAGATGGAGACACTTTCTACAGTCAGCAAAAGCAAAACTGAGAGCTGACTGTGGCTCAGATCATGAACTCCTTATTGCCAAATTCAGACTCAAATTGAAGAAAGTAGGAAAAACCACTAGACCATTCAGGTATGACCTAAATCAAACCCCTTACAGTTATACAGTGGAAGTGATGAATAGATTCAAGGGATTAGATCTGATAGAGTGCCTGAAGAACTATGGATGGAGGTTCATGACATTGTACAGGAGGTGGTGATCAAGACCATCCCCAAGAAAAAGAAATGCAAAAAGGCAAAATAGTTGTCTGAGGAGGCCTTACACATAGCTGAGAAAAGACTAGAAGCAAAAGGCAAAAGAGAAAAGGAAATATATATTCATCTGAACGCAGAGTTCCAAAGAATACCAAGGAGAGATAAGAAAGCCTTCCTCAGTGATCAATGCAAAGAAATAGAGGAAAACAATAGAATGGGAAAGACTAGAGATCTCTTCAAGAAAATTAAAGGTACCAATGGAACATTTTATACAAAGATAGGCACAGTGAAGGACAGAAGTGGCATGGACCTAACACAAGCAGAAGATGTTAAAAAGAGATGGTGGGAATACACAGACGAACTATATAAAAAAGATCTTATTGACCCAGATAACCGCGGTGGTATGATCACTCACTTAGAGCCAGACATCCTGGAATGGGAAGTCAAGAGGGCCTTAGGAAGTATCACTATGAACAAAGCTAGTGGAGGTGATGGAATTCCAACCGAGCTATTCCAAACCCTAAAAGATGATGCTGTGAAAGTGCTGAACTCAATATGCCACCATATTTGGAAAACTCAGCAGTGGCCACAGGACTGGAAAAAGTCAGTTTTCATTCCAATCACAAAGAAAGGCAATGCCAAAGAATGTTCAAACTTCCGCACAATTGCACTCATCTCACACACTAGCAAAGTAATGCTCAAAATTCTCCAAGCTAGGCTTCCTCAGTACATGAACCAAGAACTTCCAGATGTTCAAGCTGGATTTAGAAAAGGCAGAGGAACCAGAGATCAAATTGCCAATATCCGTTGGATCATTGAAAAAGCAAGAGAGTTCCAGAAAAACATCTACTTCTGCTTTACTGACTATGCTAAAGCCTTTGACTCTGTGGATCACAACAAACTGGAAAATTCTTAAAGATATGGGAATACCAGACCACCTTACTTGCCTCCTGAGAAAGCTGTATGGAGGTAAGGAAGTAGTAATTAGAACTGGACATAGAACAATGGACTGGTTCCAAATTGGGAAAGATGTATGTCATTGGAAGGACTGATGCTGAAGCTGAAGCCCCAATACTTTGGCCACTGGAGGTAAAGAGCTGACTGATTGGAAAAAACCCTGATGCTGGGAAAGATTGAAGGCAGGAGGAGAAGGGGACGACAGAGGATGAGATGGTTGGATGGCATCACAGACTCGACGGACATGAGTTTGAACAAGCTTCGGGAGGTGGTGAGGGACAGGGAAGCCTGGCATGCTGCAGTCCACGGGGTTGCAAAGAGTCAGACACAACCTAGTGACTGAGCAACCACAAAATTATTAATAATACGATTAATTTTCATTTCTTCTCTTTGTTACTGTGTCATTTTGATTATTTAGAATAAATAAATATTTTGAAGCAAAATAATTTTTAAAATACTTTGGTTCTTTATATTTAATTTTTTGTTTATGTATTCAAATTTGAACACTTTAAATACTATTACATTTTTAATTCTAATGTAGATCATTAATGTCAATAGAACATAAATAACATGAAAATCTTGATTTTTTTAGCACCAATGTTTTTGTAAATTACACAAGTTTATGTATTTTGTATGCCTTTAGTTTGTATCACCCAACGTTACTAGTCCATGGACAAAACACTGGAAAATGCTCAATAGTCATAGAACTCAGCTGTCTTTGCTAGTTTGCCTGTTTTCATGGTGTATACAGAGTAAGTCATTTTCTCTGTGCGTCTCTGGCTCTCTGTGTAGGACCACTGATGACCCACTTTATGACTCCAGTCCTGACTCGCGCCCCTCTACCTCCACTCTGCTCTGGGCCCGCACACAGAACACTGGGATAAATCTACTAGAAACTTGGCTTTTCCTTTATGGTATTTTTCAACAGCTTAAGAGTCCAAGGGCCTCTCCTGCTACCCCAGGGGAGCCTGGGTACGGAGTCCTCGTCTGGGGAAGGAGCTTGGTGGATGGGGCACTCTTTCTAAAGCTGGGAGGCTCACAGCACCGCCCTCCACTCCTGTCAAGGTTTGTAGAGATCAGGAGGCTGGGGGACCCAGGCCCAGCGGAGGTGCAGCTCCCTCAGAACCGGGGGAGAGGAAGTGAGCTGGTGATGACAGGCAGCCCACTGCATCCCAGCGCCCCGCTCCTGGAACGCACCCGTGTCCGCACCACCAGCGTGTGCGCGGCGAGGCAAGGTTCGTTCGTGATTGCTCAGTTCAGTTAGAAATGCCTCGTTCTGATGGAGTCTGCAGCTGGAAGCACAGAGGCGCATGAACCTGAAATCTGAGTCTAATTCTTTGAAAAGACCCACAGAGGAAAGTCACGAAAATTTCATGGCCGTGCTGGCGTGGGTGCTACAGCTATGGGCACGTGGAGAAGGGGACGGTCACAGAGCTGAGGTCTGCGTGTCAGCCGTGCTTGCTCTGCCAGGCCCTCCTGACCAGGTTCAGGCGGCTCCCCCGCACCATGAGACGGTCGGATTAAGCGGATGGGTGCCCATGGACATGGCTCAGTGGCTGGGAGAGCAGCTGGCCGGACGTAGTGATGAGCTGGTGAATGATCGACCACCCACTCCCTGAAGAGACAGGAGCCCTGGTTGGTGGTGCTGCCGGAGTCTGTGGTGTCAGGGCTCCCGTGACGGCCGGGAGCTGGGGGCCATGTGTGCATGAGGGGGCACCCGCTGAGCCCCCATGGTTAGTGGAGCAACGCCCAGAAGTGGACGCCCGTTCCGGGCGCCCCTTGGAGGCTGCGGGGCAACAGCTGACAGAAGCCGCGGCGTGGCGGCGTCAGAGCCCAGGCTCACGGGCCTCCCCAGCCGGCGGGACCAGGCCTGCCCTCCCTTCGAGTCGCGTGTCCAGTGGGGGCCACAGGCCATCGGGCCCGGGCTCTGTATCCGCACCCTCACTCACTGGCTGGCGTCCCCCTGCCATCGGCCCATTTCCCAGGCCTCCTGCATCCCGCCTCCTCCGGCCTGACTTGGAAACGCACAGCGTCAGGTCCGCCGGAGTCTGAGACCCGGAGGCACCGTGTAGCAGCGGCGAGGCCACGTGGGTTGAGGCCTGGAAGCTGTGCTCTGTTTTTCTCTTGGCTTTTGGGGGTTACTCTTGAGTCCCAGAGATAAAGGGCATGGAAATGAAACACGGACTTGAGAAACATCCAGATGTTTTCATGGGAAGAGGCTGGGCTCTGTTCACTTCCTTCCATTCTTGCAGGAATTCGGAAGGGGAAGGTTGTGAAGGCGCAGAGCCCGCAGTGGGAGCGGAGAGGTGGAGTTGAGCCCGTCCCGGCCACTCCTCTCCCGTGAGGGTCTGGAGAGTGACCGGGACATGGGGAGCTGGCCAAGGGGTGGGCCCCGGGGGCCTCAGGACCCTTGCGACCTGGCCTTTTGGCGTCAAGGGCACACACGAGGCTGAGCCGCACGGGGAAGCCCTGGAGCCTGAGTCCTGCGTGTCTGTGGCCCCGGGGGGCACAGAGCAGTGAGCTCAGCTCGGACTTACGGCCGAACGCGAGGCGTGCTGTACAAACTGCCTCCGTCCCGCAGGCCTGGTCTTCAGAGTCCCGGCTGTGATCAATAACGTGTCATATGTAACCAAGACAAACGCTGCAGAATGGCCCCATGTTTATGAAGTCAATATATGGATGGTAGGGAATTCCTGGGCGTTGTTTGTGTGCCGTGTAAATATTTTAAGTTTGCACCAGTAACAGGGGTCTCTGTGTATATTACACAGAGTTCTCTTTTATCCGGTTTGGAGAAGTGGTTCGAAGGAGCGGATGCAAATTGTCCAAACAAACGTTTGTTCCCTCCTCCAGCCGGGTGGGTGGACGGCCCTCCCCTCCCCACAACCTCCCGGGGGCCAGGCCGGCACTGCCTCTGTTCACAGGTGGGGACCCACTGGGCTGGCGTGGAGTGTGTGTGTGTGGTGTGTGGTGTGTGTGGTGTGATGTGTGGTATGTGTGGTGTGTGTGTGGTGTGGTGTGTGTGGTGTAGTGTGTGTGGTGTGGTGTGGTGTGGTGTGTGGTGTGGTGTGTGGTGTGGTGTGTGTGGTGTGGTGTGTGTGGTGTGGTGTGCGGTGTGTGTGGGGGGTGTGGTGTGTGTGTGGTGTGTGTGTGTGGGGTGTGGTGTGGTGTGTGATGTGGTGTGTGTGGTGTGGTGTGTGGTTGTGTGTGTGGTGTGTGTGGTGTGGTGTGTGTGGTGTGGTGTGGTGTGTGTGTGGTGTGGTGTGTGTGCGTGGTGTGTGGTGTGGTGTGTAGTGTGGTGTGTATGGTGTGGTGTGTGGTGTGTGTGTGGTATGTGTGGTGTGTGTGTGGTGTGGTGTGGTGTGTGTGAGGTGTGGTGTGTGTGGTGTGGTGTGTGTGTGGTGTGTGTGGTGTGGTGTGTGTGTGTGGTGTGTGTGGTGTCTGTGTGGTGTGGTGTGGTGTGTGTGGTGTGGTGTGTGTGTGGTGTGTGTGTGTGGTGTGTGTGGTGTGTGTGTGGTGTGGTGTGGTGTGTGTGGTGTGGTGTGTGTGGTGTGTGTGTGGTGTGTGTGTGGTGTGGTGTGTGTGGTGTGGTATGCGTGTGGTGTGTGTCGTGTGTGTGGTGTGTGTGTGGTGTGGTGTGTGTGGTGTGGTGTGTGGTGTGTGTGTGGTGTGTGTGTGGTGTGTGGTGTGTGTGGTGTGTGGTGTGTGTGTGTGCGTGGTGTGTGGTGTGGTGTGTAGTGTGGTGTGTGTGGTGTGGTGTGGTGTGTGTGTGTGGTGTGTGTGGTGTGTGTGTGGTATGGTGTGTGTGGTGCGGTGTGTGTGGTGTATGTGTGGTGCGGTGTGTGTGGTGCAGTGTATGTGGTGTGTGTGTGGTGTGGTATGTGTGGTGTGTGTGGTATGGTGTGTGTGGGGTGTGGTGTGTGTGGTGTGTGTGTGGTGTGTGTGGTGTGTGTGTGATGTGGTGTGTGTGGTGCGGTGTATTTGGTGTGTGTGTGTGTATGGTGTGTGTGTGGTGTGGTGTGTGTGGTGCGGTGTATGTGGTGTGTGTGTGTGTGTGTGGTGTGTGTGGTGCGGTGTATGTGGTGTGTGTGTGTGTGTGGTGTGTGTGGTGCGGTGTGTGTGGTGTGTGTGTGGTGTGGTGTGTGTGGTGCGGTGTATGTGGTGTGTGTGTGTGTGTGGTGCGGTGTATGTGGTATGTGTGTGGTGTGTGTGGTGTGTGTGTGGTGTGGTGTGTGTGGTGTGGTGTGTGGTGTGGTGTGTGTGGTGCGGTGTATTTGGTGTGTGTGTGTGTGTGTGGTGTGTGTGTGGTGTGGTGTGTGTGGTGCGGTGTATGTGGTGTGTGTGTGTGTGTGGTGTGTGTGGTGCGGTGTATTTGGTGTGTGTGTGTGTGTGTGGTGTGTGTGTGGTGTGGTGTGTGTGGTGCGGTGTATGTGGTGTGTGTGTGTGTGTGGTGCGGTGTATGTGGTATGTGTGTGGTGTGTGTGGTGTGTGTGTGGTGTGGTGTGTGTGGTGTGGTGTGTGGTGTGGTGTGTGTGGTGCGGTGTATTTGGTGTGTGTGTGTGTGTGTGGTGTGTGTGTGGTGTGGTGTGTGTGGTGCGGTGTATGTGGTGTGTGTGTGTGTGTGGTGTGTGTGGTGCGGTGTATGTGGTGTGTGTGTGTGTGTGGTGTGTGTGTGGTGTGGTGTGTGTGGTGCGGTGTATGTGGGGTGTGTGTGTGTGTGGTGTGTGTGTGGTGTGGTGTGTGTGGTGTGGTGTATGTGGTATGTGTGTGGTGTGTGTGGTGTGTGTGTGGTGTGGTGTGTGTGGTGTGGTGTGTGGTGTGGTGCGTGGAGCTCTCTGCTATGAATGGAACATCTGTGGATGGAATCTCAGTTAACAACGAAAAACTAAAATCCTTCTGACGGGGCTTCCCTGGTGTCCAGTGGTTAAGCGTCCACCCCTAGTGCAGGAGACAAGGGTTTGTCCCCTATCGGGGAACTAGGGCCCCACAAGCCAGGGGGCCACTGAGCCCGCGCACTGCAGCGAGACGGAAACCCACGCGCCACAGGTAAAACCTGATGTGGCCAAAAGCAGAAGAAACCACTTTTCTAAAGTAAAACCCGCTCGAGTCCAGCTCCCGGGGACACAGGCTGCTGAAATCGTTCGTGTGACCTCAACCGCTGAGGGGGGGTGACGTCCAGCTTCCCCAACACGCTGAAGAGCAGCCCAGCCTGGCGCTGCCACCTCCGGGGCCGCAGGCTGGCGGAGCGTCAGGCTTCTGAGTTGGGGCTGGAAGACAGGGCCGAGGAGGCGGAACAAGCCCAGGAGGAGAAGCCCCCAGAGGCTCTGTGGACGCCCTTCAGGGTCCTGACCTGAGCGGTGGGGGCAGCGGGGTCCAGCAGCCGTGACGGGGCGTTCCCGTTCCCGTTCAGGACGAGGGGCTGGGGGACGCGGTCTGGAGGAGCGAGGTCTGGCCTGCAGGGAGGAGAGGCATGAGGAGGCCCCGTGGAGGAGAAGAATGGCCGGGTGTGTCCAGCCGCCCTGCCCCACAGCGAGCGCCTGGCGGACAGGCCTTCAGAGTCCCTGGGGAAGTGCAGAGGGTGGAGGCGGGCGGCCAGCCCCAGCCACGTGACGACAGCCCCGCGCTGGGCTCTGCGGTCAGGGACGGCGCCTCGGCCAAGTGAGCGTCCGCCTGGGAGGCCTCGGGGGCCTCGCTGCCCCAAGAGGGGTCGGGAAGGGACGGCTCCATTTCCACGTGGCCCAAGGAGCCCTGGAGCTGTTCCCACAGCCTCAGAGGCAGCCAGTCTTCATCCTGTCAGAACAGACGTGACTTGGGGCACAACCAAGAGCTGCCTGGGGCCCAGCAAACGACCGGGGCGTCAGCGTCCATACACAGGCGGCGTCTGGAGCCCTGTGACCCCCGACCTGCGGGTTGGAAAGAGCCCCTGAAAGCCTGTGCTGAGCCCCCTCCCCGGATGAACGCCAAGCCCCCCTCACACGCGCTGGGCCCCTGAAGTTCAGGCGTGTTTCTCCAGCCTCGTCTCAGACGCCCGTTCCTGCCCAGGTGCGTTGACTGCACAGAAACGGGCTGAAGAGCAGGGTCCTCGGAGGCAGCTGAACCCAGACAGCAAACGCTGGACCCTCCCCCCACGGAAGTTTCCCTGGAGGCTCAGAGGTAAAGAATCCGCCTGCAATGCAGGAGACTGGGCTCGATACCTGGGGTGGGAAGATCCCCTGGAGAAGGGAAAGGCTACCCAATCCAGGAGTCTTGCCTCGAGAATCCCGTAGACAGGGGAGCCTGGTGCACTACAATCTGCGGGGTTGCAAAGAGCGGAGAGGACTGAGCAGCTCACTCCCCCACAGAGGCCCACGGGCACCCTCCCCGCAGGCTGCGGCCCCTCACGGGGGAGCAGGAGAAGTGGGGACAGGAGCGTGCGTTACCCTGAAGGGGAAACATGAGGCAGGCCACGCGTGGTTTGCCTTCACGGGGAGGGGTCCCTCACAGGCAGGGGGCTGGTGTTCTCTCTAGCACAGGGCCTGGCACCCCCGTCACTGTGAACAAGCTGTGGGCCCCCTGGCCTGGCCACAGAGCTGGGCGGTTGGGACAGGCCTACCCACACAGCTTGGCCTATTGACCATCTGGACGTTCACGGGAAACGTGTTCAGCTGCGTGCTCCTGCACTTTGCAGGGGGCCTCGGGTCCCGGAACTCAGCCAGGCCTGTGCCCAGCCACACGACCCGCACCCGTCTTCCAGGCCCATCCCGGCCCTACGCTGGGCGGAGAAGGCATGTGCAGGCTGAGGCCCAGGGAGGCATGTTCTGCTGGGCGGGCAGGATTTCTGTTCCGTCGGTGTTGTCTGTCCGTCTTCTCTGGCCGCCTCCATGGGGCAAAGGGACCCACAAGCCTTTTCCTGACACTCAGCCGTCCCGGCGAGCCCTGGTCATCAGCTCATCCATCATAACTTGGGCCCCGCTCGACCTCTGTGACTGGGTGGCGTCTGCTGTTCGGGGTGGGCAGGAGCTGGAGAGGCAGAGAGGCGCTGAGCGGCGGTGAAGCACTCTGTCCACTCGCACAGAGCAGGCACTTAATAAATGCCCAAGCCTCAAAGAGCCCCTTCTCCGGCCTCTGCTGTGGGCAGAGTGCCCTCCTGCAGGAGGCAAACCCTGGCTCCTGGCCCCAGGCTCAAACAGCCAGGAGGCCCCAGGCTGGAAGGCCCAGACCCAGAGCACCTGCTGGTGTTCGGGTTTCTCAGGGAAAACCAGGTGAGCGCAGATGTGAGTAGACCCAGACCGGAGTCTGGGGGCCGCCCACCCCCCCGCACCACCCCCAGGGCCTCCTTCCCTTCGTCCCCGACTGCCCACGCCGGCTCCCAGGTGTTCTGCTTTCATCTGGAAAGGCCGCCCTTGGGGTTGGCGTACTGGACACCACCCTCCTGCTCCTGGCTGACCATCTGGGCCCTCCTGGGGGGACCCGGCCTCTCCTGGAGGGAGGGTGAGAGCAAGAAGTAAACCCTGGGGCTGGGCGTCCGTGGGACATTCACCCTGTGGGTCCGTGAAGGTGGGGGCCGTGGGGCCTGGACACGGCGGGACCTGCCCACGGCGCCACGTGAGCCTGTGGGTGTGCATGCCTGTGCATGCGCGTGTGCGTCGTGTGGCATTTGTTCCTGGCACGTGTACACGCGGTGCACATGTACTTGTGGGTGCTGGTGCACGTGTGCAAGCGTGTGTATTCGTGTCAGTGCCGCCTGTGCAGATGGCCTTACAAAGCTCCTGGAGCCAATTTAGAGACAAGAAAGGGAGGCCAGGTGAGGGGCAGGGCTGCCGTCTGCAGGGTGGCTGATTACAGCCCAGCCCCCGGCAGCGTTGGGAGGGAGCCGGGGATGCCCTGGGCCTGGGGAGGGGGGCGGCTGGGCAGCCACCTCGGCGGGGCGGGGCCGTAGGCCGGAGGATGCAGCTCAAGCGGGCGGGACCCTCTCCCTGCAGCCCACCCCAGGGCCTCCCAGTGCAGCACCCGGAGGGTCAACACTGGCCCCGCCCCACAGCCGGGGAGACGGCAGGGGTGGCTGGGGGGTCTTCCCTGGTGGGGCTGGGGGGGACAGCTGGGTGGGGGGGGTCTTCCCCGGTGCGGGGGAGGGTGGCGGGGATTGAGCGGGTGGCTGAGGGATGCCCGTTGTGAGGCGGGGGTGGCTGGGCGGGTCTTCCCCAGTGGGGTTGTGGGGGACATCTGGGTGGATGGCTCTTCCCTGGTGGGGGCAGGGGTGGCAGGGGGATGCCTGGTGGGGGGTTCGGGGCTGGGGGGATGTAGCTGGAGGGTCTCCGGCCTCGAGGCCTCTCAGCTCCGCAGCCTTGGGCAACCCTGGAGGAGGCCTGTGTAGCCTTTCCTTTCCCGGGTTTCTGCAAGGAGGAGAGGAGCCGCCCAGCAAGGGGCAGATGCCCACACGCTGCCCCCAGGACCAGCCCCCAGCCTCCTCCTCACTGCCTCGCTGACCCCCCTCACACACACTTGCTCGAATCTTCCTGCTCACACACTCACTCACAGTCACTCACACTCACAGAAACCAGACCGCGCGGGCCTGGTGGCCACATGAGCCTGGAGCGCGGGCCCCAAGGCCGTTTCCAGGTCTTCGAGCCGCAGGGGCAAAGCCAGCCGTACAGACGAGGGCTCAGGCTTGGGGCCGCTGGACCCGTTGCTGGTCCTTCCAGCATCTGGAACCGTCCAAACTGTGGCCTTCAGATCAGCTGGATGGGCCGGAGCCAGTGCTGCCCGTCTGGAGGGTCTGAGCAATGCGGGTGCATAACCTCCGTGAGGATGGTCAGCTGGGGGAAGGACCAGACATGAGAGTCCTGCATCTCGAGAGGGTGCTAAGACACCTGATGTCGTAGGGCCTTCCGAGACTCTGACAGAAACTGTAGACGCCATCCTTGGAATCGTGGAATTATTCCTCAGCCAGAATGCTTAAACATTCATTCATATTTTAAAGTACACCATTTATTACTGATGTAATTATATATAATTTAATTAAAAGACGCTTACTCTTTGGAAGGAAGGTTATGGCCAACCTAGATAGCATATTTAAAAGCAGAGACATTACTTTGCCAACAAAAGTCCGTCTAGTCAAGGCTGTGGTTTTTCCAGTGGTCATGTATGGATGTGAGAGTTGGACGGTGAAGAAAGCTGAGCGCCGCAAAATTGATGCTTTTGAACTGTGGTGTTGGAGAAGACTCTTGAGAGTCCCTTGGACTGCAAGGAGATTCAATCAATCCATCCTAAAGGAGATCAGTTCTGGGTGTTCATTGGAAGGACTGATGTTGAAGCTGAAACTCCCATACTTTGGCCACCTCATGCGAAGAGTTGACTCATTGGAAAAGACCCTAATGCTGGGAAGGATTGGGGGTAGGAGGAGAAGGGGACGACAGAGGATGAGACGGTTTGATGGCATCACCGACTCGATGGACATGGGTTTGGGTAAATTCTGGGAGTTGGTGATGGACAGGGAGGCCTGGTGTGCTGCAATTCACGGGGTCGCAAAGAGTCGGACACGACTGAGCGACTGCACTGAACTGAACTGAATTATATATATCCTAATTTACTTCCCAGATGCTCCTAGTGGTAAAAAAACACTCCTGCCAATGCAGGAGACGTAAGAGACATGGGTTTGATCCCTGGGTTGGGAAGATCCCCTGGAGGAGGGCATGGCAATCCACTCCAGTATTCTTGCCTGGAAAATCCTATGGACAGAGGAGCCTGGTGGGCTACAGTCCATGGGGTCGTAAAGAGTCGGACATGACTGAACGACTAACACTTTCACTTCACTTTAGAGGAACAACTAGGCTCACAGATTGGATGTTCATGTCACAGGGGAGAGGGGAAATTTATTTTAACTTAAACTCTGGGTTTATGTTTCAAGTCATCCAGAAAAGTAGGCTCTTAAAGGATTACACTTAGGGAAAACCTACTGGGATTGTGTTGGGAAAGCCTGTCTCTCTGAGGCTGTTTGAACAGGCAGGCGAGAGATGGCGTGGCCGTGTTCTCGCCTCCTTTCCCTCCCTCTAGAATCTCTGTGGCAGGAGCCCCCGCACAGGCGGCTTGTGGGCAGTCCTTGTGGGGTGAGGGGTGGACAAGGAGGGGAGATGAGGCCTCACATCTGGTCTGAAGCATGGTTAAGGCACCGAGCAGCTATGGGCCCCACCTGCCCGGCCTCCAGGGCTCCCGGCTTCTGGCCCAGCACGTGGAGGCCCACCTGGAGCCTCACCTGGAGACTCATCTGGAGGTCCACCTGGAGCCTCACCTGGAGACTCACCTGGAGACTCACCTGGAGGCCTACCTGGGGCCTCACCTGGAGACTCACCTGGAGGCCCACCTGGAGGCCTACCTGGAGGGAGCCTCTTATGCCCCAGTCTCCTCCCCCTGCAGCTCCCTCCCTCCATCCGCGTAGCAGCGGCAGAAGGAAGGAAATGGGGCAGATGACCCCGGCCTGGACGGACGGCCTCCGCGTGGCTCACACCCACGTGGCTCACACCCCTCAGGTGGCCCACGGCCACACCTGCCAACCCAGGAGGACGTGCCCGGGGCAGATGTGGTGATGGCACAGAAGGTGCAAGGACGCACGGGGCCCTGCCTCCTGTTCTCACGTCCAGCCCTCACTCAGCCACCGGTCCTGCAAGGGCCTCGCTGGAGCTGCGTGTCCACTCAGCACGGCCCCTGGTGTGGCCCTTGCTCCGGGGACACTGCAGGTCAAGGAGATGAGGCCCGTGAACTCCAGGAGCCGCAGGTGGAAGGGCTGTTGAGGATGCAGTGCATGACCCCTGGCCGCAGACAGGAGCTGCTAGGCTTTCTCTAGAACCTCCGGCAGCACTGTTGGAGTAGCGGCCGTGGTTGCAGGCCCCTGGCTACAGCGTCACGTGAATGGGAAGCCTGCTCAGACCCCACAGGGTGCTGGCACGGCCGTCCTCTCGCAGGACTGTCTTCAGAGCAGGGGCAGACACCCCGGCCATAAACCAAGTGTTCCCGCATGATATGGCCAGAAGGACTCGGCAGCAAACATGACTGACCTGCTGTCATCACTGACCACCAAGCAGCCTCCTGCTCCCAAAGACCAGGCTCTGGGTTTTGTTATGATGTATGGACTGATGGAAGGACTGATGATGAAGCTGAAACTCCAGTACTGTGGCCACCTGACGTGAAGAGCTGACTCATTGGAAAAGACCCTGATGCTGGGAAAGATTGAAGGCGGGAGGAGAAGGGGACGAAAGAGGATGAGATGGTTGGATGGTATCACTGACTCGATGGACACGGGTTTGAGCAAGCTCTGGGAGATGGTGAAGGACAGGGAGGCCTGGCGTGCTGCAGTCCACGGGGTCACAGAGAGTCGGATGTGACTGAGTGACTGAACAACAACAATGTGGTCTGTCTTTTGTGTGAAGACCCAGGTAACCACTTCTGAAGACACACCTGGGATGGACAGTGACACCGGCATACAGAGACGGCCACAGGCTGCCTCCAGCCAGCTTGGCCAGTTTCTGCACACACGTGCCCACACACCTGCGCACATACATGTGCACATGCACACGACCGGTGTGCATGGCAGGAACACGTGTGCCCACACATCTGCACACATACATGTGCACTGTGTGCACACACACACAACCGATTGTGCATGGCAGGAACACACATGCCCACACACCTGCGTGCACATACATGCGTACAATGTGTACACACACGCACACGTGACCGGTTTGTGTGGCAGGAACACACATCCCCACACACCTGTGTGCACACACGTGTGCACAATGTGCACACACACATGACCGGGTGTGCATGGCAGGAACTGTTTCCATACGCAGTCCTCCCAACCCAGGGCCCCTGCCTGAGGGCCTCTCATGGGGGGGGGGCACCCAGCGGTCAGTCCTGGAAGCAGCAGGTGAGCCAGGAAGGCTCCGCCCCTCCCCGGGGAGCAAGGGCAGCATGTGGTAGCCCTCTTTCCTCGGCATCTGGGGAGGGCGGGGCACTCAGGCTTACTCCCACGATTCTCCCCTCAACTGCAGGAACCTGGCGAGGCGTGTCCTGGGGTCCACATGACAGGAGAGGGGCTCCGAGGCCACGCAGAGGGGAGGCCAGTGCCGGGTGGGGGGCGCAGGGTGGAGGAGTCAAGGCTCCTGCAGGGGCAGGTGGGTGGGCAGCCAGGGCCCCAGGGTGCTGGGGACCCACAGACAGAGGACCTCTGGCCCGGGGGAAAGACAGCTCTGCTGCAGAGGAAGTGGGAACGTCTGTGAGGAGCCCAGAGCAAGCGGCAGTCGGCCGTGTTGGGGACCCACAGTGCCTAAGACGCGCCGTTGTGAAAGCTGCCTCTGTTCTGTCGCTAACTGGGCGGGCTGCATAACGGCCTCTGCCCCCGGTTCCACGTCCTGAGCCCAGAACCCTCGTCACTGACGTGGGAAACGGGCCTTTGCCGTGGGACCACATGAAGGATTGGAGCCAGGAGACAGTCCCAGTGCAGCGGGGGAGCCGGGTTCTCCTCGGAGAGGGCGGCAGGAGGGGCCCCGAGCACTGCGGCCCTTGGGAGCTGGGGCACAGCGCAAGGCCCTCGCTTCCCTCCAGCTTCCACGGGGAGCCAGCCTGCCCCGGGACGTCTGCCCAGAGAGGCTGGTTTTGGACATCTGACGTCTAGACGGTAAGAATAAATTTGTGCTGCTTTAAGACATTAAGTTTGCGATTTTCTGTCACAGCTTCAGGAGGGAACTAACACCTTAGTGCTTTATTTTAACCAATAGAAAAAAAAAAATTTTAAAAATCTGTAGTAACGTTCATAGGTTCACGCTCAACGTTTAGAACCCCAGCCCATTTTCCCTAAGATTTTATGTCTTTAAACTATAACCTTTCAGACAGGCTCACAGAAACTTGACTCCTAGACTCAGGAAAGAATTACTTTGTTGATTATTCTTCAGTCTCTTATCTAAGAGGTAAATCTCTGTTTTCACAGGTCCCAGTCCTTCCCCACTGAGGGGAATGGGTTGGTAAAATAAAGCCTTAGCAGCATTGTGGGCAAACAGATGGCTTGGTCTATTTACCCTCTAAGGGGGCCGTCCCGGAGCCGGAGAACCCTGCAGCAGAATCGCACACATGCTCCTTACCTGCGTCTCAGCTGGTGTGTTCTCTCCCACGGGATAGAGGTGGGGTGGCACTGAGGTCTGCTGTTTGCTAGTCCGTGCTGACCTTCCCGTTACCCTTAGCCCGAGGCAGGGGCAGAGCTGGGATACTTATAAACAACCCAAGTGGTGAGCTGCCCGTGGAGCACCCCTGCCCCCTCACCGGGCCCATCTGCCCCCACCTCCTGGAGCACAGATCCTGGACGACAGCCCGCACGGTGAGCCTTCCGAGAACCAGTCACTCTGCGCCTGACGTTTGCCTCCGGCGGCAAGGCCTGCTGTGAGGGCAACACCAGTATGCGATGCACGCTCACTCCAGGTGGGATTGGCTCAGGCCTGCAGGAGAGGAGGGTGGTTCCAGAAAGGACACTCTGAGTGCGTGATGGCTTGTGGTACCTAAGTAGAGACATCAGATACCTTTAATAACCCGGATCTCAAGAGAGATCTGGGGCAGAAACGTAGATTTGGGGCCGTTGGCGTATGGTTCTCCATCACAGCTACAGGAACGAGTGTGACAACCCCAGAGAAGTGCAGCTTTGAGGGAAGGTGGTCAGTGATGGGAGAGGTGGGGGGTGGGGGTTTCCAACATCAGGACATACGCAGGGAAGAGCATCAGGACCACAGGGAGGGTGGCGTCAGGAAATGAGACAAGGACTCTGGGAACCCAGGAGGTAGACGGAGACCCAGGCCCCGCTGGAGTCGGCAATGGAAGAGCATCACGATGGCTTGAGCAGAGGGACGGCGGGCGCTGCTGACGGAGGAGGGCTCGAGGGAGCTCAGAGAGAGCAGGCTTCAGCGTCCCCGGGACCAGGCGGAAGGCAGTGGGGGAGAAGGCAGGTCACTCCACCGGTGATCAAAAGAGGGCAGGGGGTGGGTTCTGATGCCCCCGTTTGCAGACAGACGGACACTAGCAACCTGCCCCATGTCTTAGGAAAGCATCTTTCCACCTCAGCCCTTCTGTCGCACCTTCTTCAGAACCACCTCTGGGGGCTTCCGAGCTGGAAGCCGTGGGCTCCTGTCTGGACAGCAGGGTCATCTAGCACCCCCACCCCAAGGACTCTGACCAAAGGAGCCCGGGTCGCACCAAGTCCCAGGAGATCTAACACCACTAAGAACAGAGGAAAACACACGGGCCTGCAGAGTCCAGGATGTAGACACAGCAAGAGAGAAATGGCCGTGTCCTCAACAAAAACACTTGATAGGAAGCCGCCAAGGGACTTGGGACCCAAAAGCACTGCATGGAAGGGTTTAGACCCACGAGAGAGAACCTGCCAGAGACCAGGGAGCAGACACAGATGGGGTCAGGTGATGCCAGGTGGATACTGTTAGTTTTAGGTGAGGTAATGATATCATGGTGATTTGTTAGCAACATGAAATCAAGGGACATGATTATATGTTGTGTGGGTTTACCTTTAAAATGTGCCCACTAAGAATGTAAATTGGTGTAGCCACTCTGGAGAACGGTATGGAGTTTCCTTAATAAACTAAAAATAGAGCTACCATGGGATCCTGCAGTCTCACTCCTGGGCATGTATCTGGAGAAAAATGTAGTTTGAAAAGATAACACGCACCACTGTGTTCACAGCAGCACCGTTTACAATAACCAAGACAGAGAAGTGACCTAGATGTCCACCCAGTAACTTAGATGAGTGGGTAAGCAAGATGTGGTACATACATACAATGGAATATTATTCAGCCATAAAAAGGAAATAATGCCATTTGCAGCAACATGGACCAAAGCCTTTGACTGTGTGGATCACAACAAACTTAAAGAGATGGGACTACCAGATCACCTTACCTGCCTCCTGAGAAATCTGTATGCAGGTCAAGAAGCAACGGTTAGAACTGGACATTGGGAAAAATGGACTGGACTGGTTTCAAATTGGGAAAGGAGTACATCAAGGCTGCATATTGTCACCCTGCTTATTTAACTTATATGCAGAGTACATCATGTGAAATGCCATGCTGGTTAAAGCACAAGCTGGAATCAAGATTGCCAGGAGAAACATCAATAATCTCAGATATGCAGATGACACCACCCTTATGGTAGAAAATGAAGAAGAACTAAACAGCCTCTTGATGAAAGTGAAAAAGGAGAGTGAAGAAGCTGGCTTAAAACTCAACATTCAAGACACTAACATCATTTGGTCCCATCATTTCATGGCAAACAGATGGGGAAACAATGGAAACAGTGAGAAACTTTATTTTGGGGGGCTCCAAAATCACTGCAGATGGTCACTGCAGCCATGAAATTAAAAAGGGTTGCTCCTTGGAAGAAAAGTTATGACCAACCTAGACCGCATATTAAAAAGCAGAGACATTAATTTGCCAACAAATGTCCATCTAGGCAAAGCTATGGTTTTTCCAGTAGTCATGTATGGATGTGAGAGTTCAACCATAAAGAAAGCTGAGCGCCAAAGAATTGATGCTTTTGAACTGTGGTGTTGGAGAAGACTCTTGAGTCCCTTGGACTGCAAGGAGATCCAACCAGTCCATCCTAAAGGAAATCAGTCCTGAACATTCATTGGAAGGACTGATGCTGAAGCTGAAACTCCAGTACTTTGGCCACCCGATGCAAAGAACTGACTCATTTGAAAAGACCCTGGTGCTGGGAAAGATTGAAGGCAGGAGGAGAAGGAGACGACAGAGGATGAGATGGTTGGATGAGAGGATGGATGGGGATGAGGGAGGATAAATTAGGAGTTTGGGATTAGCATACACACAATACTACATATAAAATAAACAAAGAGAACCTACTGAAAAGCACAGGGAACTATGTTCAGTATCTTGTAATAACCTATAATGGAATAGAATATAAAAAAGAATGTATATATATTTATATGTATATATAACAATCATTTGCTGTACAGCTGAAACTAACATTTTAAATCAACTATATTTTCAATAAAACTTTTTTAAATTAAAAAACATTTTTTAATGTGCCCACCAAAAGCTTTGTGGGGGACACAGCTGGTGCAGAGAAGAACACTGCAGTTTACCAACTTCTCATTTTACTTTGAAGTTTCAAATTTTTAAGATAAAGCTTCAAACAGAAATGGGCTTGTTGTCCCCAGATTTGAATCAGCTCTTTTAATTTCCAAACTATGCTGTTATTGATTTTTTAAAAACAAACAAAACAACCCTCCAAAGCACATTGCAAATTGGGGGTATTTCCCGTGGATTTGGTCACAAACAATCTGGAACCCACAGACGGCTGTTATGACCACACATCTTGTCTTCTCTGAGCCTCAGGCCTGAAGAGCAGGCTGAGTGAGCGTGTGCTGACTGAGGGAGCAGGAGAGGTCTGGCCAGCGGCCCCACAGAGGCCTGCCATGTGCACCCGTCAAACACCCCGAAATAACTTTCTCTGAAGAATCCATATGGACCTCGAGCTTGTCACATAAGCAGAAGGCGGGGATTCTCAGTTGCTTACCTGTGCGTGTGCGTGAGGAATATTCGTGTTAATCACCAGCCTGCATTGTTGGCAGCAGAGCCCGAAGCGAGTTCAGGAAAAGACGAGTCTGCCTCCCTCCAGAGCTCTGGGCATGAAGCCAGGGGTTCCGAGAACTGGTGCAAACCCTTCACCGTGGCCGGACTGGCAGTGCCGACGGGGCTGCTGATCCCCAGTCACCACAAGGGCCCTTCGCCGCAGAGACGAACACAACGACACAGAGGCCCAAGCAAAGCCCCTTGTCTCACAAGAAGACCCTTGAAGGGCTGCCTCTAACCCTCTCTAGGCTTGTCTCAAACGGGAAGTGAATTGATTCCTCATCACTCAGTCACGCCCCACCCTCAGAAGCCCCCCTGAAAGACACCCAGAACCAGAAGTGCTCAGCAGGGCCATGTGAACCACACCGAACCCCTGCTCCACATGATGCTCCCTGGACACAGGCTGGGCAAGGCCAAAGGCCCTTAGAGACCCAGACCTGACCGTGTCCTCCGACAGGAGAGCCCAGACCCGACCGTGTCCTCAGACGGGACGGCCCAGACCCGACCGAGTCCTCAGACGGGACGGCCCAGACCCGACCGAGTCCTCAGACGGGACGGCCCAGACCCGACCGTGTCCTCAGACGGGACGGCCCAGACCCGACCGTGTCCACACACGGGACGGCCCAGACCCGACCGTGTCCACACACGGGATGGCCCAGACCCGACCGTGTCTTCAGACGGCACGGCCCAGACCCGACCGTGTCCTCACACAGGACGGCCCAGACCCGACCGTGTCCTCACACAGGACGGTCCAGACCCGACCGTGTCCTCAGACGGCACGGCCCAGACCCGACTGTGTCCTCATACAGGACGGCCCAGGCCTGACCGTGTCCTCAGACGGCACGGCCCAGACCCGACCGTGTCCTCACACAGGACGGCCCAGACCCGACCGTGTCCTCACACAGGACGGCCCAGACCCGACCGTGTCCACAGACGGGACGGCCCAGACCCGACCGTGTCCTCACACGGGACGGCCCAGACCCGACCGTGTCCTCAGACAGCACGGCCCAGACCCGACCGTGTCCTCAGACGGGAAGGCCCAGATCCGACCGTGTCCTCACACGGGACGGCCCAGACCCGACCGTGTCGTCACACGGGACGGCCCAGACCCGACCGTGTCCTGCGACAGGACAGCCCAGACCCGACAGTATCCTCAAACAGCACGGCCCAGACCCGACCGTGTCCTCAGACGGCATGGCCCAGACCCGACCGTGTCCGCAGACAGGACGGCCCAGACCCGACCGTGTCCTCACACAGGACGGCCCAGACCTGACCGTTTCCTCCGACAGCACGGCCCAGGCCCGACCGTGTCCTCGGACAGGACAGCTCAGGAGACGACCCCGCACACCTGCCTTGAGGGGAGCCGGCTTGGACCTGCTGCCTGGCTTCTACGTACATCTTTGCTGGCAGGCCGCTGATGTTCCGTGTTACCTTGGCCAGCGTGTCTCTTCCAGTGGGGTCCAGTCCCTCGTGGGGACCCTCTGTCCAGTGGACAGAGGCCACTGGAGCTGCAGGGCCCCGACCTTAACAACCTGGCGCCACAGGGGATGTGCCCTGGCCCCGTCCTGGGGCCTCAGGACAGGATCGGATGAGGGGCATCAGCACCTCTCGCAGCGGGGGACCCGGCTCCTGCTGCCTCACCCGGAGAGCCGCGGAGCCGGGAAGTGCGGCCAGGCCTGGGAGCAAGGGCACCGGGAGGGGGTCAGGTGGGAGGGCCCGGCTCACAGCCCCCCGGGCCATGGGTGGGGTGTGGACCTGGGCCTGACTCCTCCTCGTCCTCACACGCCTGGCGCCTCTGACCTCACACACGTCACTGGGCTCTTGCCTCCCCAGGTCCCCCTCCCTGAACTGCATCTGCTCAGCGTGTGCTGAGCCCCGAGCACACAGGGCCGAGCAGCTGCTCCACAGACGCTCGGAGTGAGCCCGCCGGTCAGACCTGGCAGACCCGCAGACCTGGCCCTGTGCTCGTCAGCGGGGAGACCAGGGGAAGTGGAGGCTCCTCCCTCCACACAAGCCTCTGAGGGCGCGGCCCAAAGCCCTTGGGCCATCGTGACACAGTCGCCTGTGACCACAGGCTCGAGCTGCGTGCGCTGGTCCTTACCTGCCGCTCGGGGCTGTCCCCTCGTGGGCGCCGCCTCCTCCAAGCAGCACAGCCCAGTCACTGCCCACACGGGCAGGGCTTCCGTGGTGTCCACATGCTGGTCATCCAGGAGCCCACAGACCCGCTCAAGGGGCCGGAGTCCTCGTTCAAACAGCGTCTGTGACCCAGCCCCACCCCGGGAATGTCCGGGTAATGGCAGATGCTCAGCTCCCCTTCAGGCACTTGAGTCTACCTTATCTCGGCCGATTCCCAGGTGATTTGCCCAGGTGATTTGCCGCAGGTTAAAGTCAAGAGATGCTGCTCCAGGGAAGAGCTCACACACGTGAATACAAAGGACAGGTGTGATGAGGCCTTGGCTGGAGCCACCTTGGGGGACCAGCCACCTCGCTGAGACACCTCCAGGACCCAGGGGTCACTCCAGCCACAGTGATGATGTGATTCCAGGTCCTCGGGGAGCAGCCCCAGGGAAGCTGGGCTGGGAGGCCGAAGGGCCAGACAAGAGGGAAGTGTGAAGGCGACGCTGGCCCACTTCGGCAGAGAGCTGCTGGGCCTACTGATGTGTCAGTGTTTGCTCCGTTTTCAAATTCACGCCATGTGTGTCTGATGAATGTCCCACCTAGGAAGGCTGATGACTTTGTATTCTGAATAAAGAACAGAATTAGCTCATGTCAAGCATGTGGTCTTCTCTCTATGATTTATGTAGACACTGAGCCTCACTGACATATCTCACTTTAACATTCATTGAACATAAAAATCTTATATTAACAGGAATTAAAGACCGACCAGTCCCAAGTGGGTCATCTTCTTATGCCTTCGCTGTCCTAATTTCAACACCAGTGAGAAAAAGCACAAAGGGGACATTGGAAGAGCCGTCCAACTTCAGCAGAAGTTCGGGCGCTGGCTGGTGTCCTTGCGATGACCCTGAAGGTCCCAGGCCGGGGGTGCGGTCCCCTCGAGCTGGAGGCTGCAGCAGCTCTCTGCCTGGTGGGCCAGTAAAGCGGGGCGTGGAGTGAGAGGAGGGCCTGACCCCGACCTGGTCGGCGGGGTCTGTCCCTGCGTGGGCAGGTGCTGCTGGAGGAGAGCCTCACTCGGGGACAAAGGGACGCGCAGGGCCTCTCCCAGGACCGCTCCTCCCCTGCAGGCCCGCAAGACGCAGCATAGACAGGGCTGTCTGGAGCAGGGCTGCGAGGCGGAAACACCCCAGACCAGCATAGCTGCGCTCAGCGGCACGACTGTGGGAACTGTCAACCCGCGCAAGCAGGAGTCCTGGTCTGTTTCACCAGCACCACACCCTAAATCTGTGGGCTGTTTAACACATGTACAAATTTTCTATGAAACTAGTATTTTTATTGCATATTGAAAATGTGCTTGGTGCTTTGTCTCCAAGTTCCAAACCATACATTTGCATAATGTGCTATTTCTTGTGTTTTCTCTTTGACTTACACACAGCTGCTTCCAGCTGAAGCAGAAATATACAGTTCAGGGGTACTTGTCTTTTCTTGCTTTTATTGTTCTGTTTCAGCTGATTTGTTTGTAGTAATAAATATCAATGTCATTTAACTCCTGCTTGACATAATCTTTAAAGAGTAAAACTTTCATTCTTCTTGATGGAAAATGTCAGCCCAAAGGGGAAGCCAAACCACAAGTATTTCCCTTTTCACAGCAGTGGGCTTTTCTTGCAGCAGCTGAGAAAGAACGGTCTGAATGGTCCTGGACTCTGCCAGGAAGTGGCATGGGGCCTCGGTGATGGGGGACACAGGTGTGGGTCCCTGAAAAGCTCCTCTGGCCACCGAGTCTCCCAGGAGAGTCAGCTTCCGGTGCCTTCAAACAACCCCACTTACAATAACCCAATCACACTCAACTTTAGCTACACGTGGGCTGAGTAAATTGGGGGCGTGAGAAATGGCAAATAATGGAATTAACAACTTCTCAGAGGAAACACCATTGTAGCAACACGTCCTCTTCATCCATCGCACAGTCCAAACCTGTCGTTAATGCACCAAGTCAAGGCACTTCAAAGCATTACTGTAGACTCCTGAGTGCTCAGCAGAATTAAACCTCTCTCTAGACAACGTCTGCTCTTGGTTCCAGGACACAATTTCTGCTTTCATATTGCAGAAATTTCTGTTTTCATATTCATGTAGGTTACCCCCTGCATGTCAGGCAATTCACGGGCTAAAAGCTAGACTTCTTTCACAACCAGTCTTCTTCTTGGAAAAAAGTCTCAAAGGTCAGAAAACTGAGTAGTCATTACTGTTAATTTATCCCCATTGGGTAACAGCTGTGAGTGAGATTGAGGGCAGGAGAAAGGGGCAACAGAGGATGAGATGGTTGGATGGCATCATCGACTCAATGGATGTGAGTTTGAGCAACTTCGGGCATTGGTGATGGACAGGGAGGCCTGGCTTGCTGCAGTCCATGGGGTCGCAAAGAGTCAGACACAACTGAGCGACTAAACAATAACAACTGTAACAGACAGTAAGGTAACCCCTGGAGAGAGAGGACTGTCGTGCCTGGCTCAGAGGTCAGCAACAGCTTCACAGGGACACGGACCTGGGCAGAGGGTCTGGGTGCAGCGGTGGTGGTTGGTTAGCAGAGTCCAGGCGCGGAAGGAGTAGTGGCCACAAAGGGGCAGCAGGAAGGGCGTCCGCGTCCGAGAGGGGCGTGTGGAGACTGGCCGGCCCGGGGCGGGTGGGAACACAGCCTTCCCTGCAAATGCATGAAGGGGTCTGAGGAGCTTGCGACCTGGGGCTTTCCTCCACGGCCTCTGTGCCCTCACTTGCTGCCACCTGTCTGCCCTCCTTGGGCCTCCATCGCCTCCCCCTCGCCTGTCACGGCCGCCCCCTGAGGAGGCCAGGCCGCCACCCCGGGCTCTCCGGCATCTCCTTTTCACAGCAGAGGACTTAGACACAAACCCCCAGGGACGCATCTTGAGCCCCTACTGACCTTCCCAGGAAAAGGCAGCCCACACGGCCGGAGGGTCCGCATCTCCCCTGCCCGCGGATCCCCAGGGATTTCCTGTGCAGGTTTCGGAGCAGCCTGTCCGCGGCGGCCCCCAGGGCCCTTCTGGCAGCCCGGGCATTTAATTATCTCATCACAGCCTGCTGACAGGGGGTGCAGAGCGGTGCTGCAGGGCAGCTTTTCCTTCCAGTTCCTTGATCACAGCCCCCCACGCTGACGTGCCCCCAGGGATGGGGTGGTAATGGGTCCTCCTGTCTGCTGCGGGCCC
This sequence comes from Giraffa tippelskirchi, assembly GCF_054371585.1. Lineage (NCBI taxonomy): Eukaryota > Metazoa > Chordata > Mammalia > Artiodactyla > Giraffidae > Giraffa > Giraffa tippelskirchi. The sequence continues at coordinate 166,031,947 of NC_137283.1, read as the reverse complement.
TGAACCGCCCTGCACCCCACAGTTTGAGCACAGAAGAGGGACTGGGGGGGGCAGGGAGGGCTGGACCCTCAGAAGCCGTGAGCTTTGCCCAGAGGCAGCCCGGCAGTCTTCAGGCGGGTGAGCTTGGTGATGGCCCGGAAGGGTGTCTCCTGCCCAAGTTCAACCAATGTGTCTTAACACACTGGTGGGTCCCGGGCTCCACATTTCAGCCAACAAGCCGGTGGGGTGTTGGGATGATCTCGGCCTGTGGCCTAGCCCCGGACAGAGGCCGCTTCTCTGATCTTCACGTGGGGAAACTGCCCTGGGCCATGCGTTTCTGATCCCCAAGGGACTGGCCTGGAAGGCCCCGGGGTCTGCCAGAGGGGCGGCACCAGTTCTCTGGGGTCTCGGGTCAGTGCCCCCCTCGATGGGGCAGAAACCTCCAGAAGCCAGTGGCTCGACCCCAGATCGCGACTCTGACCTGGAGGTCTGGACGGGGCTCTGAGCTTCCTGTCATACCTGAGGGACAAGAGCAGGTGTTGGAGACCACGCTGGAAGCAGTCAGACCGCAAGACCGCGTGTTAGCATCTTGGTTCCGCGACAAGTAGTACCAACCTAGTGGCTTCAGACAATGTAAATCGCACGTCTAAGACCCGCAGGTGGAGAGTCCTAAATTGGTTTCACTAGGCTGGAAACAGCGTCAGCAGCCGAGTTCCTTGTAGAAGCTCCAGGGCAGAATCCTCTGCCTCGTTTCCATCTTTTCCGGCTTCTGACGACCACAGGCCACGGCTCATGGCTGCTCCTCCATCGCCAAGGCCAGCCGTGGCCAGTCCCAGCCCTCTGACCTCTGCTGCCTCCGCTTCCACAGTAAGGACCTTGGGATGACGTCAGGCCCACTGGGTAATTCAGGGTCAGCCCCCTGCTTTAAGTTAGCTAACTGGCGATATTCATAGCACCCACACTCTTTGTCATATAAACAAACTTGATATCAGGATCTGGGGATTGAAACATGATCATTTTGGGGGCCGCTTTTCTTCCCAACGCGCACTGAGAGAGAATTGTAAACTGGAATCTTTTTCAATTCAAAGGAGAAGCCCTATCAGTGGCTAAAGTGACTGACTGAACTTCCCTACACAACGAAGCCAAGACACGTGTGCCTCACACACAGGTACTTATGGACTAGAAAGTCACAAGCATCTACGATGAGGGCTAATACATGACTAGGAACCTTGCGGACATACATTTATAGCTTTTAAAAAGTGGATTCTTCCCAATTTCTGTGCGCTTGTAAAAATTTTACGTGCAATAAACTACTCTTTCTGTGGTGTCGAGTTTTGTGAGCTTTATCACGTTTGTAAATTCGGGTGCCCACCCGCACCGTGACAGGCCGGCACCCTGGGACACACCCTCAGGGAGCCCTGCAGTCCCACCCCCAAGCCTGACCTTGACCTGACCTCTCTGTCCCCGCAGCCCTCCTCTGGAGGCCACACACGGAAGCAGACGGTGTCAGACGAGCTCCTCTGCTCAGCAGGATGGCTGTGGGTCCCACTCATGGCTTTCACTGCAAGTCATATTTCTGTCACGTGGAAGGGACATGTCACAAGGAAGGGAAGGACATGGGGCTTAGATCCTGTTTTTGAAGCTTATGACTAGAGCAGCTACAAACATCAGTTTACAGATTTATAGAGTTGAGTGAGCTTATCACTCTCTAGGGTTTATGCTGCTGCTGCTGCTGCTGCTCGGAGAAGGCAATGGCACCCCACTCCAGTACTCTTGCCTGGAGAATCCCATGGATGGAGGAGCCTGGTAGGCTGCAGTCCATGGGGTCACAAGAGTCGGACACGACTGAGCGACTTCCCTTTCACTTTCCCTTTCATGCATTGGAGAAGGCAGTGGCACCCCACCCCAGTACTCTTGCCTGGAGAATCCCAGGGACGGGGGAGCCTGGTGGGCTGCCGTCTATGGGGTTGCACAGAGTCAGACACGACTGAAGCGACTTAGCAGCAGCAGCAGCAGCTCCTCTTGAGGGAAGTTTCCATCTGTGAGAGACAGGGGAGGGGGTAGGTGTGCCCAGAGGAGGCAGGGCAGGAGGCAGGGGTGCAGAGAGGAGGCAGGGGTGCAGGGAGGAGGCAGGGGTGCAGAGAGGAAGCAGGTGTGCCCAGAGGAGGCAGGGGTGCAGTGGGAAGAGACAGGTGTGCAGAGAGGAGACAGGGCAGGAGGCAGGGGTGCCCAGAGGAGGCAGGTGTGCCCAGAGGAGGCAGGGGCGTCCGCTTGCTCTCTCACTGGGCTGCTGTCTTCCCTGTTGGGGAGGTGCGGTTCCCAGCACGGTGCAGACTCTCGGGTCACCCCTTCAGCGAGCCTGGGGTGAGGTCAGGACACAGCTGGGAGGTGGAAGCAGCACCAGCTGTTGGAGCAGAAGAATCTAAAAGAAAGAGCTGTTGGTGTAAAGGACTGTTCGGTAGAAGGCCTTAGCTCCTCAGAGAGGAGATTCCTGGGACAAAGAGAAGAGGTGGAATTGTTCCAATGTAGGCAGCAAGGAAGGGCCAGGGCCTGGCCAGGTGGGGGACGCCAGCTGGTCAGGGTCACAGAAGGGAGGGAACATGCGAGGGGCTGGTTCTGCAGGAGCGAACTGCAAACGGGGTGAAGGAGCTGCGGTGGCCACAGAGTTCAAGGAGCAGCAGCAGGGCTGAAGGCTGGTGAGGCGTTACCAGGGCGACATGTTACCAGGGTGATCCCTGGTGGGTGATGCAGCCTGGCTGTCGCACTGCTGGGTGGGCACCGCTGGGTGAGGCGCAGAAACAGGGCAGACACAGGCCATCGGCCCCGCCCCCTCCAGCCACAGCCCGCCGGCCCCGCCCCCTCCAGCCACAGCCCGCCGGCCCCGCCCCCTCCAGGCCACGCTACGGCAGCCCTCCTGCCAGGACCCAGCAGAGCCGCTGAGACAGACGTGTGGTCTGCAGGTCACAACCCTAATGGCTGGTGTTCTCTGTCATATCTGGGCCTGGATCCGAGCTTTTGATCAGCCCCAAGCTACACAGGCGAGAGCTTGGAGCCGACTGGGCTTGGTTCTGCCTGTGTGAAGATAGCTGAAATAGGGCAGTGGACTCAGGCCAGACCAGCGGGGCCCCAAACCACGAGGACCCCCATGCTCGGGTCCGTGCTCAGGCATCCACTCTTATGCGGGGCCGTGCTCAGGGGGCCCTCAGTCTTGGATCAGTGCCCCCGATACAGCCATGGCATCTGGACAGAATTTCACTTTTTCTCTTTGAACAGGTCCCACAAAATATGTCACCAGTCCTGAATGAACTCTCCAGTGGTGAACTCTCCAGACAATTAAGTTGTTTTTTAACATGTTTACACACAAACATATATGTAAACATATAGACATATAATACATATTTATTTAATATCAATTCAGTTCAGTCACTCAGTCGTGTCCAACTCTTTGCAACCCCATGAACTGCAGCACGCCAGGCCTCCCTGTCAATCGCCAGCTCCTGGAGCTTGCTCAAACTCAGGTCCATCAAGTCCATGATGCCATCCAACCATCTCATCCTCTTTCATCCCCTTCTCGTCCCACCTTCAATCTTTCCCAGCATCAGGGTCTTTTCAAATGAGTCAGTTCGTGGCATCAGGTGGCCAAAGTATTAGTTTCAGCTTCAGCATCAGTCCTTCCGATGAATATTCAGGACTGATTTTGGATGGACTGTTTCAATCTCCTTGCAGTCCAAGGGACTCTCAAGAGTCTTCTCTAACACTACACTTTAAAAGCACTAATTCTTCAGTGATCAGCTTTCTTTATGGTCCATATGTCACATCCATACATGACTACTGGAAAAACCGTAGCTTTGACTAGACGGATCTTTGTTGGCAAAGTAATATATCTGCTTTTTAATATGCTGTCATAGCTTTTCTTCCAAGGAACAAGCATCTTTTAATTTCATGGCTGCAGTCATCATCTGCAGTGATTTTGGAGTCCAAGAAAATAAAATCTCTCACTGTTTCCATTGTTTCCCCATCTATTTGCCATGAAGTGATGGGACCGGATGCCATGATCTTCATTTTTTGAATGTTGAGTTTTAAGCCAACTTTTTCACTCTTCTCTTTCACTTTCATCAAGAGGCTCTTTAGTTCCTCTTCAAGTTCTGCCGTAAGGGTGGCGTCATCTGCATATCTGAGGTTATTGATATTTCTCCCGGCAACCTTGACTCCAGCTTGTGCTTCATCCAGCCCGGCATTTTGCATGATGTACTGTGCATATAAGTTAAATAAGCAGGGTGGCAATATACAGCCTTGACTTACTCCTTGCCCAATTTGGAATCAGTCTGTTGTTCCATGTCCAGTTCTAACTGTTGCCTCTAGACCTGCATACAGATTTCTCAGGAGGCAGGTAAGGTGGTCTGGTATTCCCATCTCTCTAAGAATTTTCCACAATTTGTTGTGATCTACATAGTTAAAAGCTTTGGCACAAGTCAATAAAGCAAAAGATGTTTTTTTGGAACTCTTGCTTTTTGGATGATCCAACAGATGTTGGCGATTTGACCTCTGGTTCCTCTGCCTTTTCTAAATCCAGCTTGAACATCTGGAAGTTCTTGGTTCACATACTGTTGAAACCTGGCTTGGAGAAATTTGAGCATTACTTTGCTAGCGTGTGAGATGAGTGCAATTGTGCCATAGTTTGAACATTCTTTGGCATTGCCTTTCTTTAGGATTGGAATGAAAATGGAACTTTTCCAGTCCTGTGGCCAATGTTGAGTTTTCCAAATATGGTGGCATATTGAGTGCAGCACTTATACAGCATCATCTTTTAGGATTTGATATAGCTCAGCTGGAATTCCATTACCTCTAGTAGTTTTGTTCATAGTGATGCTTCCTAAGGCCCACTTGACTTTGCACTCCAGGATGTCTGGCTCTAGGTGAGTGACCACACCGTCGTGGTTATCTGGGTCGTGAAGATCTTTTTTGTACAGTTCTTCTGTGTATTCTTGCCATGTTTTCTTAATATCTTCTGTTTCTGTTAAGTCCCTACCTTTTCTGTCCTTTATTGTGCCCATCTTTGCATGAAATGTTCCCTTGGTATCTGTAATTATCTTGAAGAGATGTCTAGTCTTTCCCATTCTATTGTTTTCCTCTGTTTATTTGCATTGATCACTGAGGAAGGCTTTCTTATCTCTCCTTGCTATTCTTTGGAACTCTGCATTCAAATACACATATCTTTTCTTTTCTCCTTTGCTTTTCACTTCTTTTCTCTTCTCAGCTATTTGTAAGGCCTCCTCAGACAACCATTTTGCCTTTTTGCATTTCTTTTTCTTGGGCATTGGCTTGATCACCACCTCCTGTACAATGTCATGAACCTCCGTCCATAGTTTTTCAGGCACTCTGTTTATCAGATCTAATCCCTTGAATTTATTTCTCACTTCCACTGTATAATTGTAAGGGATTTGATTTAGATCATACCTAAATTGCCTAGTAATTTTCCCTACTGTCTTCAATATAAGTCTGAATTTGGCAATAAGGAGTTCATGATCTGAGCCACAGTCAGCTCCTGGTGATTTTTGCTGACTGTATAGAGCTTCTCCATCTTTGGCTGCAAAGAATTATAATCAGTCTGATTTCGGTGTTGACCTTCTGGTGATGTCCATGTGTAGAGTCTTCTCTTGTGTTGTTGGAAGAGGGTGTTTGCTATGACCAGTGTGTTCTCTTGGCAAAACTCTATTAGCCTTTGCCCTGCTTCATTCTGTACCCCAAGGCCAAATTTGCCTGTTACTCCAGGTGTTTCTTGACTTCCTACTTTTGCATTCCATTCCCTTATGTTGAAAATAATATCTTTTTTTTTTTGATCTAGCACATTTTATCTCTTGTGTTACTTGAGCAAGAAAAAATATCACATCTGGGACTAGTTTATTATGAAGACACGCTATTCCTTAGCATTTCTCCTGACACTTGCTTGGAATTCTTTCCCAATTCTCTATCAGAAGCAGGTCAGTCAGGTGCGCCCCGGGATCTGTGCTAAGTGTTCTGTGAAATAAGCTTTTTTTTTTGGCCTTGCCTTTGAGGAGCTTATAGTCCAATGAGAAAACTGACCTGCACAAAAGCAGTATTTATGGGGTCTTGTCCCAGGGCTGTAGCAGACCCTGGAAATGTCTCGATTTCACACGGACAGCTCTGATTTTCACCAGCAGGACTCCGGTGTAGACAGTGTATGGTCCGTCTGGTCTGCAGCCGCCCCTTGCACCGCATCCCCCCGCCCGCCCCCAGTGTCCTCATCTCAGCACCTTCAGCGTCCGTCACATGTGCCTAAACTCCCAAGTAAAACTCGACATTGTCCTTATAATGGAGATACCTTAGAACAATTGCTTATGGATATAATTTATAAATAAATAAGCATATATTATCAGAACAAGGTTGAAATATTTACTGTTATTTAAAAAAAAACAAAACACTCAACAAACGAAAGTTCAGGTCCAGACAGTTGTACAGGTGAACTCTACCAAATATTTAATGCCTATTCTTCTCAAACTGTTTCAAAAAATTTCAAAGAAAGAAATACTTCCAAAATTATTCTACAAGGCCAGCATCACCCTGATGCCAAAGCCAGACAAAGACACTACAAAAAAAAGAGAAAATTATAAGCCAATATCCCTAATGAACATAGATGTAGAAATCCTTAACAGCATATTAGCAAACTAAATTCAATAATACATTAAAAGGATCATCAACATGACCAAGTAGGATTTATCCCAGGCATACAAGGATGGTTCAATATCTACAAATCAATCAATGTGATACACCACATTAACAAATTGAAGAATAAAAATAATATGATTATCTCAATAGATGCAGAGAAAACCTTTAACAAAATTCAATATCCATTTATGATTTAAAAAAAACTCTCAACAAAGTGGGTATAGAGGGAACATAACTTAATATAATAAAGGTCATTTAGGACAAGCCCACAACTGACATCATACTCAACAGTAAAAAGCTGAAAGCTTTTTTCTAAGATCAGAAACAAGATGAGGATGTCCACTCTTGCAACTTTTTTTCAATATAAGTCCTAGCCACAACAGTCACAGAAGAAAAGGAAATAAAAGCTATCCAAATGGGGGAAGAAGTAAAACTGTCAGTATATGCAGATAACTTGATACTATGTATAGAAAATTCCAAAGACTCCACCAAAAAACTATTAGAACTAATAAATTCAGTAAAGCTGCAGGACACAAAATTAATAAACAGTAATATGTTGCATTTCTATACACTAACAAACTATCAGAAACAGAAATTAAGAAAACAATCCCATTTACAACTGCATCAAAAAGAATTAAATACCTAGGAATAAATCTAACCTAGGTGGTCAAACCCTGTCCTTGGGTAACTATAAAAGACACTGATGAAAAAACAGAAGACAGCACAAACTAATGGAAAGATAGCCTGTGTTCAATGATGATTTGATCTCCTTGCAGTCCAAGGGAGTCCATGCTATGGAAGAATGAATATCGTTAAAATGAGCATAATTTCCAAGGTAATCTATAGATTCAGTGTAATCCAATCAAAATACCAATGACATTTTTCACAGAACTGGAACAAATAATTCTAAAATTTGAATGGTGCCACAAAAGACCCCAAATCTCCAAAATCATGTAAGAAAGAAGAACCAAAGTGGAAGCATCATGCTCTCTAGTTTCAAACTAAACCACAGAACTACAGTCATCAAATCAGTGGGTACTGGCACAAGAAGACACATAATCAATGAAGCAGAATCGAAGTCCGGAAATCAACCCACACACCTGTGGTCAGTTAATCAGCAGCAAAGCAGACCAGAAAATACAATGTGGGAAAGACAGTTTCTTCACCAATGCAGGCGGGAAACTGAGCAGCTACATGCAAAAGAATCTGACTGGACCAGCTTCTCACACAAACACAAGATAAACTCAAAACAGACTGCAGCCTTAAATGTAGGACTGAAACCATAAAACTAGAAGAAAGCACAGACAGTATGCTCTGCAACATGGGTCTTAGCAGGAGTTTTTTGACTATGTCTCTTCAGGCCAGGGAAAAAAGCAAAACTTTTAAAATGGGACTACATCAAACTAAACAGCTTTAGCACAGCCAAGGCAACTATCAACAAAACAAAAAGGCAGCCTATTGGATGGGAGAAGACGTTTGCAAATGACATGACCAATAACGGGTTGGGTAGTGGTTTAGTCACTAAGTCATGTCCGACTCTGGCTACCCCATGGACTGTAGGTTGTCATGCTCCTCTGTCCAGGGGATTCTCCAGCAAGAATACTGGAGTGGGCTGCCATTTCCTTCTCCAAATAAGGGGTTAATATCCGCAATATTCGAGGAGCTCACACAACTCATCAAAAAAACAGACAACCCAATTAAAAATTGGGCAGAGGACCTAAATAGACATTTCTCCAAAGACAACAAGCAGACTGCCAACAGATACATGAAAAGATGCTAGACATCACTAATCATCAGGGAAATGCCAATTCAAACCAAAGGGAGGTACCACAGCCCACCTATCAGAAAGGTTATCATCTAACAGGCAACAAACAGCAAGTGCTGTTGAGGATGCGGAGAAAAGGGGTCCTTGTGCACTGTTGGTGGGAATGTAAACGGTGCAGCTGCTGTGGAGAACAGTGCGGAGGTTCCTCAAAGGAAAATTAAAAATAGAAATCCCGTATGATCCAGCAATCCCACTTCTGGGCATTTTTCCAAAGGAAACAAAAACTAATTTGAAAAGATATAGGTATCCCCTATGGTCACTGCAGTATTATTTACAATAGCCAAGACATGGAAGCAGCCTGCTGACCACTAACAGATGAGCGGATAAAGAAGACGTGGTATGTATGCACAACAGGACATTATTCAAACTTAAAGAGAACGAAGTCTTGCCATCTTTGACAACATGGATGAATCTAGAGGGCATTATGCTAAGTGAAATAAGTCAGGCTGAGAAAAGACAGAATGTGGTCCACTGGAGAAGGGCATGGCAAACCACTTCAGTATTCTTGCCTTGAGTACCCCATGAAGTATGAAAAGGCGAAAAGATAGGACACTGAAAGATGAACTCCCCAGGTCAGTAGGTGCCAATATGCTAATGGAGATCAGTGGAGAAATAACTCCAGAAAGAATGATGGGATGGAGCCAAAGCAAAAACTACACCCAGCTGTGGATGTGACTGGTGATAGATGCAAAGTCCGATGCTATAAAGAGCAATATTGCATAGGAACCTGGAATGTTAGGTCCAGGAATCAAGGCAAATTGGAAGTGGTCAAACAGGAGATGGCAAGAGTGAACGTTGACATTCTAGGAATCAGCGAACTAAGATGGACTGGAATGGGTGAATTTAACTCAGATGACCATTATATCTACTACTGTGGGCAGGAATCCCTTAGAAGAAATGGAGTAGCCATCATCGTCAACAAAAGAGTCCAAAATGCAGTACTTGGATGCAATCTCAAAAATGACAGAATGATCTCTGCTCGTTTCCAAGGCAAACCATTCAATATCACGGTATTACAAGTCTATGCCCCGACCAGTAACGCTGAAGAAGCTGAACTTGAACGATTCTATGAAGAACTACAAGACCTTCTAGAACTAACACCCAAAAAAGATGTCCTTTTCATTATAGGGGACTGGAATGCAAAAGTAGGAAGTCAGGAAACACCTGGCGTAACAGACAAATTGGGCCTTGGAGTACAGAATGAAGCAGGGGAAAGGCTAATAGAGTTTTGCCAAGAGAACGCACTGGTCATACCAAACACCCTCTTCCAATAACACAAGAGAAGACTCTACACATGGACATCACCAGATGGTCAACACCGAAATCAGATTGATTATATTCTTTGCAGCCAAAGATGGAGAAGCTCTATACAGTCAGCAAAAACAAGACCGGGAGCAGACTGTGGCTCAGATCATGAACTCCTTATTGCCAAATTCAGACTTAAATTGAAGAAAGTAGGAAAAACCACTAGACCATTCAGGTATGAACTAAATCAAATCCCTTATGATTATACAGTGGAAGTGGCAAATAGATTTAAGGGACTAGACCTGGTAGACAGAGTGCCTGATGAACTATGGACAGAGGTTTGTGACATTGTACAGGAGACAGGGATCAAGCAAATTCCCATGGAAAAGAAATGCAAAAAAGGAAAATGGCTGTCTGAGGAGGGCTTACAGATAGCTGGGAAGAGAAGAGACGCGAAAAGCAAAGGAGAAAAGGAAAGATATTCCCATCTGAATGCAGAGTTCCAAAGAATAGCAAGGAGAGATAAGAAAGCCTTCCTCAGCGATCAATGCAAAGAAATAGAGGAAAACAACAGATTGGGAAAGACTAGCGATCTCTTCAAGAAAATTAGAGATACCAAGGGAACATTTCATGCAAAGATGGGCTCGATAAAGGACAGAAATTGTATGGACCTAACAGAAGCAGAAGATATTAAGAAGAGGTTGCAAGAATACACAGAAGAAATGTACAAAAAAGATCTTCACGACCCAGATAATCACGATGGTGTGATCACTCACCTAGAGCCAGACATCCTGGAATGTGAAGTCAAGTGGGCCTTAGGAAGCATCACTATGAACAAAGCTAGTGGAGGTGATGGAATTCCAGTTGAGCTATTTCAAATCCTCAAAGGTGATGCTGTGAAAGTGCTGCACTCGATATGCCAGCAAATCTGGAAAACTCGGCAGTGGCCACAGGACTGGAAAAGGTCAGTTTTCATTCCAATCCCAAAGAAAGGCAATGCCAAAGAATGCTCAAACTACCGCACAATTGCACTCATCTCACATGCTAGTAAAGTAATGCTCAAAATTCTCCAAGCCAGGCTTCAGCAATACGTGAACTGTGAACTTTCAGATTTTCAAGCTGGTTTTAGAAAAGGCAGAGGAACCAGAGATCAAATTGCCAATATCTGCTGGATTGTCAAAAAAGCAAGAGAGTTCCAGAAAAATATCTATTCCTGCTTTATTGACTATGCCAAAGCCTTTGACTGTGTGGATCACAATAAACTGTGGAAAATTCTGAAAGAGATGGGAATACCAGACCAACTGATCTGTCTCTTGAGAAATCCGTATGCAGGTCAGGAAGCAACAGTTAGAACTGGACGTGGAACAACAGACTGGTTCCAAATAGGAAAAGGAGTACGTCAAGGCTGCTTGTTTAACTTCTATGCAGAGTGCATCATGAGAAACGCTGGGCTGGAAGAAGCACAAGCTGGAATCAAGATTGCTGGGAGGAATATCAATAACCTCAGATATGCAGATGACACCACCCTTATGGCAGAAAGTGAAGAAGAACTAAAGAGCCTCTTGATGAAAGTGAAAGAGGAGAGTGAAAAAGTTGGCTTAAAGCTCAACATTCAGAAAACTAAGATCATGGCATCTGGTCCCATCACTTCATGGGAAATAGATGGGGAAACAGCAGAAACAGTGTCAGACTTTATTTTTTTCGGCTCCAAAATCACTGCTGATGGTGATTGCAGCCGTGAAATTAAAAGACACTCCTTGGAAAGAGGGTTATGGCCAGCCTAGATGGCATATTAAAAAGCAGAGACATTACTTTGCCAACAAAGGTCTGTCTAGTCAAGGCTATGGTTTTTCCAGTGGTCATGTATGGATGTGAGAGTTGGATGGTGAAGAAAGCTGAGCGCCGCAGAATTGATGCTTTTGAAGTGTGGTGTTGGAGAAGACTCTTGAGAGTCCCTTGGACTGCAAGGAGATCCAATCAACCCATCCTCAAGGAGATCAATCCTGGGTGTTCATTGGAAGGACTGATGCTGAAGCTGAAACTCCCATACTTTGGCCACCTCATGCGAAGAGTTGACTTATTGGAAAAGACCCTAATGCTGGGAAGGATTGGGGGCAGGAGGAGAAGGGGACGAGAGAGGATGAGACGGTTGGATGGTATCACCGTCTCGATGGACGTGGGTTTGGGTAAACTCCGAGAGCTGGTGATGGACAGGGAGGCCTGGTGTGCTGTGATTCATGGGGTCGCAAAGAGTCGGACACGACTGAGTGACTGAACTGAGAAAAAACAAAAAATAAAACAAAAGATGAAACATAACAAAACAGAAACAGAGTCGCAGACACAGAGAGCGGACAGGTGACTGGGGTGGGGGGCGAGGAGGGGCGGGCCTCCAGTTGCAGAATAAATCAGCCCCAGGGGTGAGGTGCGTAGCATAAGGAACACAGTCAATAACAGTGTTATAATTTTATATGATGACACATGGTCACTAGACTTCCACAGTGATCATTTTGAAATGTGTAAAAATATCAAATCAGTATGTTACACACCTGAAAATAATATGATGCCAAGTCAATTCTACTTCAATAAAATAATTTTTATATGTTTACTGTTGGGGTAAACCATCAAAAAGGTTGGGAGACCAAATGATTCCTCCAGTTAGTCCTGGGGGGCACTGAATTGGGGGATTGGTCAAAGTCTCAGGGCATATCCTTGGCAAGCCTCAAAGATGCATGCTAAATAAGTAAGTGCGTTTCCAAAATAAACAGAACTACATCCGGCACAGACACCCACAGGCACCCAGATAAGCAGACAGGATCACAGCTCCCGCTGGGAACGAAGGTAGGGTTCCCATGGCCGGCGGGAGACCAGATATTCTCGGGGGCGGCACTGAGGGGAGTCGAGGCGCGGGGCTGGGGGGCAGTGCCGCTCCCTGGGCGACCCTGTCAGCCTCCACGCTGCCGGACAGGCCGCGCTGGCCCCAGGGAGCTCCCCTGGGCGTGGCGGGTGGGGTGGTTATCTCTGCTTTGACACAATCGCCCCAAGGGCAGAGCTCCGGCACCAGGCCGACTGCCCTGTGAGGACATGTGCTCCTGCTCAGACACACCAAGGCAATGGGTGATCTGGACAAACTTACCAAGAATTGTGCAACCGGAAAATCTAGGGGAATTTTTAAAAATTTCATCACAGTTCAAAGTTTGTTTTGTTCCAAAACGCTTTTTGTATTTGCATTACACGTGGGAGGAAGCCTCATGCTCTTCTCACGGTTGGGGCCCTAAGGTCTCCATGGGGCCCGGCCCACGAGGAACCAGCCAGGAAACGGGCCTCGCCCTGTGGAGCCAGCGGTCAGTGCCCAGCAGCACCCAGCTCCAGCCTCGCCCTGCGGAGCCGCTGGTCAGTGCCCAGCAGTGCCTAGCTTCAGCCTCACCCTGCGGAGCTGCTGGTCAGTGCCCAGCAGTGCCCAGCTTCAGCCTCACCATGTGGAGCCGCTGGTCAGTGCCCAGCAGTGCCCAGCTCCAGCCTCACCCTGCAGAGCCGCTGGTCAGTGCCCAGCAGTGCCCAGCTCCAGCCTTGCCCTGCGGAGCCGCTGGTCAGTGCCCAGCAGTGCCCAGTTTCAGCCTCACCCTGCGGAGCCGCTTCAGTGCCCAGCAGTGCCCAGCTTCAGCCTCACCATGTGGAGCCGCTGGTCAGTGCCCAGCAGTGCCCAGCTTCAGCCTCTGCAGGATGCCTCCTGCCTGGTTCCCAGATTGCACAGCCCTCCACCTCTTGGGCGTGGTTGCTCACTCCTCGCTGGTTCCTCCCCCACCAGGTCCCTTCCGCAGCCCCAGCCCTGGCCCAGGCAGCCAGCTGTGCTTTCTGTGGACAGATGCCTCCCCCGTCTTCCTTATCCCCACCCTAGGTTCTACCACCTTAACCCCCAAGTGCACACCCCACTCAAGTTCCCTGTGACTGGACGCCGAGCTGCTGCAGATCCGGCCTCTGTTCTCAGTGGACTAAGCTCTTCAAACACCATTGGAGCAGCTGTGCTCCCATGCCACCCTGGGTCCCCCACCCCCAGGATGGCCATGTAGTCTCCCTCTCGTCCCCAGAAAGGCCTCTCATCCCTGGGTCCTCTGCACTTGCTGCCCCTCTCTTTGGACTAACCCGAGGATCCTCTCCACAGAGACGCCCTCCCACATGGTACATATGGGCCAGCGCCCAGCACCCAGAGCCCAGAGCCCAGCTTCCAGCGCCCAGAGCCCAGTGCTCAGCGCCCAGCACTCAGCATCCAGCACCCAGAGCCCAGCGCTCAGCACCCAGCACCCAGTGCCCAGCATCCAGCACCCACCACCCAGCATCCAGAGCCCAGAGCCCAGCATCCAGTGCCCAGAGCCCAGCGCCCAGAGCCCAGAGCCCAGCATCCAGTGCCCAGAGCCCAGAGCTCAGAGCCCAGCATCCAGTGCCCAGAGCCCAGTGTCCAGTGCCCAGCGCCTAGTGCTGCCCTGCCAGCCTCCCCAGGAACCGTGTGCATGTGGCTTTCACACCCTGGAGGTCCCCTGTTACTGTGAGGTCCAACCTGTTCCCAGCTTCACTCCAGGAGCCCAGAGTGATACATGTAGTGGTGCTGAATTCACAAAAGGACAGGGGTCGTGGGGGGAGCACGTGCATACTCGGCCAGTGACCCTTACCCGGCCTGCAGACGGGCTGTGCTTGGCCTCTGAGTGTTTCTTTTAAAAAACGTTCCTGTTAAAGATCAGGAGGTCTCGAAGTGAAACCCAGATTTCTGGGTGCTCCTTCCCGGCGACCTGCCCTCCGCCTGGTCTTCCGGCCCTCCTGCCCTCCCCACCGACTTCCCGCCTCTAGACGCTGGCTGGTGCACGTGGACACCGGGAGGCAGAGGTGCCTTCCCTCCAGAGGGGACCTCAGCAGGGACGCGTGTCTGGACTGCTGCCGGGGCCGCGGACAGGGGGCGATCTCAGGGCCAGGGCAGGACCGGATGGACCTCCCTCCCAGCCAAGACCCCGGGCGGGACTCAGGCAGCTCCCGCAGCTTCTCCTGCAAGACTTGGGGCTCAGCTGGGAGAAGCCAGGCTCACCTGCAACCCTGAGGGCAGGCCGGGGACCCCACCCCGGAGTCACCAACAGGCTGCCCTCAGTCACCTGCGAGCCTTCAAATATCACAGATGTCCAAATGCAGCAATGGCACCAGGCCCCAGCGTCGGGTCTCGGTGAAGCTGGGTCAGGTCACAGTTTCCGGAGGCGCGGTCGTGATGTCGGGTTCACAGGACTGTTCGGGACTCTGGCTCAAGTCCAGGACTGAAGACCTGGGCCGCGATGCCAGGCCGGATACATTAGAAGACGCTCCCCAAGCAAAGAGCATGGAGGGGACTAAGAGGAGGCTGAGGAGGGCAGGGCTGCAGAGCACCAGGCCGCCCAGGCTCCGCCCCCACGCCCGTCCAGGCCCCGCCCACACACACCCCCTGCGCCCCCGGGCTCAGTCCCAAGAAAAGAGCCGTGATGCAGGGCTGGCCCCGCCCCCTCTGACCGGGGACCCTCTGTCGGTCCGTCTGATGCCCTCGCTGTCCCCTCAGCCTGGGTTGTCCCTAGGGTGCCGGGCAGTCTTGCACCTTCAACCACATGGTTCACGGTTCATACCAGGGCTGAGCCAAGGGCCTCGAGGCTGGACCCTGAAAGTCTCACGAATTTCAGGTCCCACCCAATCTCCGCCTTCCCCTGCCATCTCCACGACTGATTCCGTCTAATCACCGCTGTGCTCAGCAGGGGGCTCAGCCTCTGGGGTCCCCGTGGGTCCCAGGGGGCTCCACAGCCAGGCTCTGGCCACCCCCAGGGGCCCCTGGGCGCGTGACTTGCAGGAAAGACGCTCCTCCTCTCTCACGGCTGCCGGCCCCTGAGCGGCCTTGCAAGCTCGCCCACCGGACCGGGGTTTACAGGACCTGTTGCCCGGCTGCCTCACCCTTACCCCGACCCTCCGTGTCTCCTCTTCACCCCGTGTCTCCTCTTCACCCCGTCTCTGTCTGCCCCTCCTCCCTTCCACCCCACTCCTGCTTCACAACAGACATCACTCTGCACCCAGAAAATTCTCTTAATTTAGGGCATCTCTCTCACTTCTCATTTTGAACCACGTGGGAGCTGGGCCCGCACTTGGGGACACTTGCTGAGCTGCCTGGGGTGAACAGACTTAGGTTCGAATTCAGCCCAGATC
The DNA here is from genome assembly GCF_054371585.1 of Giraffa tippelskirchi. Classification (NCBI taxonomy): domain Eukaryota; kingdom Metazoa; phylum Chordata; class Mammalia; order Artiodactyla; family Giraffidae; genus Giraffa; species Giraffa tippelskirchi. Next base: position 166,016,013 of record NC_137283.1, on the reverse strand, counting down.
AAGAAAAACAAACTCTCCTCCCTGGAGACACAGCACAGTGTCTTCCTTCTTGGGGAGCATGAATCTGGGGGCTATAGGCTGGCTCTTTACACAAACACTTGTCACTGTGCCGACTTTGAAGAAGCACCTACCCTGTTAGGGTTGGTGCTAAAGGACCTGAGGACAGTCCAGCCAGCAGGACTCCTGCACCCGGGCCTAGTAGGGTGCCCACTCTGACAGGAGCAGCTGCGAACCCAGGGCTCTTCCTCCAACTTGGAGCTAAAGCATCTGGTCTTCTTCCCATTTGCAGGATGGAACGAGGGACATTCCTTTATAGCACCAGGACGGGCTTCCCTGGTGGCTCAGACAGTAAAGACTCTGCCTGCGACAAGAGACCTGGGCTCGATCCCTGGGTTGGGAAGATCTCCTGTAGAAGGGCATGGCAACCCACTCCAGTATTCTTTTGTCTGGGGAATCCCATGAACAGGGGAGCCTGGAGAGCTACAGTCCACGGGGTCACAAAGAGTCAGACATGACTGAGTGACTAACACTTCCGTCGGGACAGACACCTAAGCCCAAGTGTTCTCCGGTGTTGGAGTTGAGACAGACTAGCTGTGGTTGAGACGACCCCACATCTCAGCGCCTCGTGCCGAAGGCTCTCGCCATGACTTGGCGGTAGTGAGGCCAGGGTCTGCTCCACGGGGCCGCCCTGGGACCTGTTCCTTCCCCTGGCCCATGGGGCACCTTTGGGACCCCTCCCCGCGTCCTGCACACGCTGGCGGCAGAGGTGAGTGGGCTGGCTGGCTGCTGCCCCCACCATATCCCCTGGGCCCACTCGGTGACATGGACATCCAGCAGGGACCACCGTGAGGCTGGTCCTTGCCCTCAGTGCAGGAGGGGCGGTGGGGGACAGCGAGGCCGCCGCTGCTCTGGGTCCCTCCGTCCTACCCCTGGGGCCATAGCCGCCAGTATCTCACCCCCCGGGTGGCGGGGGGCACACTGTCTGTGGAGACACGGAGTGGAAATGGGAGTTTGGCCATAAAGGGAGGCCACCTGGGCGAGTTCTGCTCTCCGGCTCGGATCCGGGGCGAGCTGGACAGCCCTGAGCACCTCAGGCTCTAGCACACGGCCCAGCAAATGGGTCAAAGCCGGGGCGCTCGCAAGGCTCAGCCCTGGACGCAGGGCGGCTGGGCATGGATTTCACAGGATGCGTGTTCTCCGGTAAGTGACAACTAGACAGAAAGGATGAGACCGTTCTGACCTGGTGTAGCCGTCGCTGGAGCCCACTGAAAACAGATTATTTGTCTCTCTCCTCTCAAAGGCTCGGTAGGGCCCCCTCGAGGCCTCGACTGTAAGCCCTTTACCTTCCTGAACCGCCATCCTATGCAGGACACAGGCTTCCTGGTCAGCTGCCCAGAGGGAGGGACAGGGTACATCTGCAGGCAAGGCCAGAGGGAACCTCCATCCCCACCAACCACGGGCCCCGCCAGCTGTGGGGCCCTCTCAGGGACCCCTTTCTGCCTCCCAGGTGTCCACTGGCCACCTGAAGTGGAAGCCTGCCATGCAGGGCTGTGCCTACAGCAGGTGCAGCCAGAAAAGGCAATTTCCATCTCATGCGGTCACCCTCCTGGGGACCCTGATCACAGGCAGGGGTGGGGGCAGGGGGTCTCGGCCAGTTGCTGGAGCACGAGCCCCACCTCCATGTCCCAACAGGTGAGCCGAGAGTTCATTTGCTTGGCTGTTGACTATCCCCACTGTCCCACTAAATCAGTGCCTAAAGCCCGTGAGCCAGCCTCAGCCAGTCAAAGGGTCGTGTCCAGAGGCACAGAGCTGGCCTCACCCATGGGCCGCGTGCCAGGGTCAGCCCCAGACAATGCCACCCGCCCGGCATCCCAGACCCTAACCTCAGGCTTTGCTCAAGATTAAGGCACTAATCCACGTTCATCTCCGGTCCTTTGAGGCCATTTTTAAAGGTAATTCGGGGCCAGGGCAGCTGAGACACAAAACTTTGGGCAGGAATGACCTTTGACTCCCATTGGAGGCGTGGCTAAGGTGTCAACAGGTGAAGAGTTTCTGCCTGGTCCTGACAACACTGATCCTGACAACACTGATTGATAACAAGGAGCTAATCCCCTGCCTTTGTTCCCCGGAGCAAAGGTTTGCTCTGGGCCTTTGAATCCGGCCTTTCAACTCGGAGCCGAGTAAATTATAGCAGGACCAGACGGGGATTAATGCCAGCAGGAAACGCCTTCCCACTCCTGGTCCTGCCGTCCGTCCGTCCGTCCGTCCACAGACGGCGCTGCCCACCCCTCTCCCACACCTGGGAAACGGGAACCCGCGAAGAGGGCAGGCAGGATGAGAGTTCAACCGTCCGCAAAGGTCCAGCATCTGATCTGAACAGAAGCGGGAGCTGGGGAACCAGAGTGCAAGGAGGGGCCCACGGGGCTCAGATGCCAACCCAGATGGCTGCAGGCGCTCGGCCTGCAGGGAGGACTGGACGCGTCAGAGATGCGGGTGGAATGCGCGCTCCCTAGGGCCGAGCCTCTTGCCCCTTTCGCACCCTTGGACGTCGTGGGCCTCCTGTCCAGGGGTGTCCTCTCCATCCACTCCAGGCCAGCTGCCCTAGGGGAGTCCATGCTGGAGCAGCACCGCCAACAGATGCCACCAGAGCCTCACCAAAACGTCACAAGGAACAGAGAGATGGATCTTCACAGCACATTTCATTAAACCAGTGTACGCAAAAGGACATGTGCACCCCAGGCCCGCAGCAGCACTGTTCACAAAAGTCAAGCCATGGAAGCCACCGAAGTGTCCAGCCATGGGTGAGTGGGTAAAGAGACTGTGGTAGATGCATAATGAAAGACTATATTATGCATATATAATGAAATATTGTCATACAAATATGAAATTCTGCATGTATAGCAGCGTGAATGTATCTTGAGGGTATTATCCTAAGTGAAACAAGTCAGGCAGAGGGAACCAGATACCATGTAATCTAACTTGTATGTGGAATCTAAAAAACAAACAAAAAATCCAAGTCCTTGGATGTGAAGAACAGACTGGTGGTTACCAGAGGGGAAGGGTTGGGGAGGATGGCGTGGGTGAAGGGAGCCCTCTCTGCTGATGGGCAGTGACCAGACTCGGGCGACAACCCTGCAGTGTACAGAGATATCAAATTACAATGCTGAGCACTTGAAACTTACATTTAAAAAAAATCAATAACTAACTTCATGTTTAAATATAGGTACTTAAAACTGCTAAAATCTTTTTCCTGTTTGGAGGAATAGAAATACTGACAATTTTGGATTTCTTTGAATTAAAAATACAGTAAAAAAAAAAAAAATATATATATATATATAACTGTAGGAGGAAAGTGAAAAAGCTGGCTTAAAACTCAACATTCAAAAAACTAAGATCATGGCATCCAGTCCCATCATGTCATGGCAAATAGATGGAGAAACAATGGTAACAGTGACAGACTTTATTTTCTTGGGCTCCAAAATCACTGCAGATGGTGACTGCAGCCATGAAATTAAAAGATGCTTGCTCCTTGGAACAAAAGCTATGACAAACCCAGACAGCATATTAAAAAGCAGAGACATTACTTTGCCAACAAAGTTCCGCCTAGTCAAAGCTATGATTTTTCCAGTAGTCATGTATGGATGTGAGATATGGACCATAAAGAAGTCTGAGCACTGAAGAATTGATGCTTTGGAGAAGCATCAATATAATGAATATATAATTCATTGGAGAAGACTCTTGAGAGTCCCTTGGACTGCAAGGAGATCAAACCTGTCCATCCTAAGGGAAGTCAGTCCTGAATGTTCATTGGAAGGACTGATGCTGAAGCTGAAGCTCCAATTCTCTGACCACCTGATGTGAAGAGCTAACTCATTAGAAAAGACTCTGTTGCTGGGGAAGTTTGAAGGTAGAAGGAGAAGGGGACGACAGAGGATGAGATGGTTGGATGGCATCACAGACTCGGTGGACATGAGTTTGAGCCAGCTCCAGGAGATGGTGAAGGACAGGGAGGCCTGGCGTGCTGCAGTCCATGGGGTCGCAAAGAGTCAAACATGACAGAGCGACAGAACAACAACAGCGAGATATATGTATTAAAAACTTAGGGTAAATTTAAAAAGAGAAATTAAAAATTAAAAAAAAGAAAAGAAGAGGAAGTTATTCAGGTATATCTACCAAAACCAGTTGTTGGTGTTGTTTTGGTAAACAATGGCACAAAAGCTATTTTTAAAATATCATTATAATAATATGTCTAAAAACGTTTTCCACAATCTTTGGTGGGGAAATATTAAAATATTGAGGAACATTAAAAGATGTGAACAAGAGGGAATACACAGTGTTCAGGGATGTTCCAGGCTAATATTGTGACCATGGTGATCCCGCCCCTTAAAAGCTGTGAGTTAAATGCCATTCCAATCAGAATCCCTGCCATATGCATCATGGAATTAATAAGCTGATGGTACAGTGTATTGGAGCAAGGAGCTTGGAATAGCAAGAGCCACTTTAGAGGAGGGGGAGGAGCAGGGAGGGGGCGGCAGCCGCCCCGCCGGGTGCTGAGACTGACTTGAAGTCCATGATGAGGCTGTGGTGCTGGGAGCAGCAGAGGCTGCCGAACCAGGCCGAGAACCCAGAAGCAGTTACACAAGTGTCGGGAATTTAGACATTTGACTGAGGTGTGAGTGTGTAAAGAAAGAATGAACTGTTAACACATAAGGTTGACGTGACACCAAAAGCAAGGCAACAAAAGGAAAAACAGATGAATCAGACTACACCAAAATTAATAATTCTGTGCTTAGAGAACACAGTCTAGAAAGCAAAAAGACAGCCTTCAGAAGGGGAGAAAATACTAGGAAATCCTCTCTCTGATAGGGTATTAATATCCAGAATATATAAATAATCCCTACAGCTAAAGAAAACAAAACGAACAAATAACACGGGCAGTTGAACTGGCATTTCTCCAGAGACAGATGATGTGGAAATGGCCAACGAGCATGTGAGACGATTCTCCACATCGTCAGTCAGTAGGCGGCACGGAGCAAAGGCATTCCCGGGACACCACCTCACACCTCGCAGGACGGCCACAGTAACTGCTGAAAATGCAAAACGGCGCCTGTCGGTGCAGACATGGAGAGCCTGGAGCCTCACACACATGTGGCGGGTGGGCGTGTCCAGTGGAGAACACTTCAGTACTCCTCCAAAATTTAAAACATAGAATTATGAGGTGCCCAGCAGTTTCCCTCCTAGGTGTATACTAAAAAGAATCCGAAGTAAGAACTCGAAAAAATGTTTGCACAGTTATGTCCACGACAATCAGAAGATAGAAACAACTCTGATGTCCACCAGCAGATGAAGGATAAATATGATGTCACACACACACGGGAATACTATTCAGCCTTTGTTGTTCCGTTGCTAAGTAGTGTCTGACTTTTTGTAACCTCATGGACCGCAGCACGCCAGGCTTCCCTGTTCTTCACTATTCCCAGAGTTTGCTCAAACTCATGTCCATTGAGTCAGTGATGCCATCCAACCATCTCATCCTCTGTCATCCCCTTCTCCTCCTGCCCTCAATCTTTCCCAGCATCAGGGTCTTTTCCAATGAGTCAGTTCTTCACATCAGGTGGCCAAAGTATTGGAGCTTCAGCTTCAGCATCAGTCCTTCCAATGAATATTAAGGGTTGATTTCCTTTAGGATTGACTTATTTGATCTCCTTGCAGTCCAAGGGACTCTCAAGAGTCTTCTCCAACAGCACAGTTTGAATCAATTGTTCGGCGCTCAGACTTCTTTATGGTCCAACTCTCACATTCTTAAAAGGAAGGAAAATTTGATATGTGCTACATCATATACAGACCTTGAAAATATTATGTTTAGTAAAGTAAACCAGACACAGAAGGGCAACCATTGTATGATACCAGCTATAGGAGTTCCCAGAAATAGAGAATTCAGAGACAGAAAGTGGAAATGAGGTTACCAGGGTGGGGTGGGGTGAAGAGTTACTGATTAATGGGTCCAGAGCTTATGTTCAGGATGAGGAAAAAGATTTAGGTGAAGAGAGTGATGATGGTTACACAAATATGGTGAATGCATTTAATGCCACTGATGGTGGCATGCTGATGGTGCGTGCATGCTAAGTCGCTTCAGTCATGTCCCTGACTCTGCTTCCCTATGGAGCCTGCCAGGCTCCTCTGACCATGGGATTCTCCAGGCAAAAATACTGGAGTGGTTGCCATTTCCTACTTCAGCCACTGATGGTACATTTACACAAATGCTCAAATGATCAGCATTGTGGTACAAGAATCTTACGGCAGGTATCTTCAGATATCTGAGCTGGGGACTCTGACTGACTCCAAGTCTGCACCGTAGCCAGGCATTCCCTGACTTCTCAGCATTAAAATAACGGTTAGACAGAATCTGGGTTTCTAGACACAAGAATCTGCCCACAGGGAAGATGTGACGCACACAGGGTCCTGCAGCTCGTGAGCGGCCGTGAACTCAGACTCAGTGGAAAGAGCACAGACTGGAGGCCAGGTTCCAGTACGACCTCCCCTGGCTGCAAGAGCCTAGAGCCCACACAACCTCACCAAACACTGAGGCCAGGATCCGGGGGTGGAGTCAGCCGGCAGTCACCCCCTCACACACCTGCTCAGTGGGCAGCATGTCCCTGGGCCAGGGTTTCCCAGGGGGCTGTGGCCTCTGCCCCCTGCACCTGGGAGGGGCAGGGACACGAAGGAGAGGACATGCCACCTCCGGGCAGGGAGAGCAGGCCTGCCCTCCGCCCCCTACCCCGTCCCTGCCCCGTCCCTGCCCCAGGCCGGCCAGCAACCCAGCCCGTGCCTTGGAAGGTTCAGGGGTGGCTGTCCGCGTCCCCGCTGCCAGCAGAGGGTAGCTAGGACGAGACTGCCCCACTCGCTGACCCAGCCCCTGCCCCAGAGGAGGGTGGAGCATGAGACCACAGTCTGGGTCCCTGGTTGCCCGTGGCCATGGGAGCCACAGCGCCTGAGGGAGGGGCAAGCCCCTGAGAGTGGCGGTCCCACCCATGGCCAAGCCTGCCCTGGGCAGCACTGATGCCCACTGGGGATGTGCACCCCATGGAGTCCACCCAGGACCACCAGGGCTGGCGTGGGCTCAGCTCCTCCGCTGAGGACTGTCCCCTCCTGGGGCTGCTGTGCCGTGTCCTGGGGACGGTGGGCCCAGAGCTGCAGGGGCCACGTGGAATCGTCACACACGCCCCGCAGGGCAGTCAGTGGAGGGAGACGGGCTGTGACGGGCAGTGGATGGCGGCCGGATGGGGACCAGGCAGCTCCACTGCAGGTGGTGACGGGTCATCGCTGACGACAGCAAACTGCTCGGGGCAGACCCAGGGGAGGGTCTGCTCGGTTCCTCAGGAGAGTGGATGGCACTTAACTGAAGGCCGTGATCTCTAGTGACTGTGGCTCACCCAGAGTTTAGCATTTTACCTGCAGAAGAGCCAGCATCCAAGCGCATCTTAGGGTTCCTGTGGCCGGGCCGGTGTTCTCAGGCTGAGTTCCAGCCCGGGGTCCCCAGGCCATGGCCCTGCCTCAAGCTGTTGGTCAGTGGCCCATGTCCCTCCTTGGGCAGCCAACCAGGAAGCCACAGGAAGTGTCCTACAGGGGACGGCAGGCTGTCATTGAGAAGCTGCTCAGGAAGTAAAGGGTTTATAGCCTCGAGGGGGCCCCTTTGAGAGCAGGGAGACAATCTCCTTTGAGGGCTCTGGCCCAGCTTGAGATCATTTGTGTTTGTAAAGATGAAATCAGCCTAGAGTCTCCCCAAACCAGGGTGACGCCCCCCACGGGGCCTGTGACAATGGCTTTTCTGTCTGAGAACTTCATGCCACAATCGGTGGACTGGGGCCAGTCTGCTCACCTCGTGGATGTCTGGTGGACGCACTGGATGCCGGCCTGTGAGCAGCACCCCTGCGGACAAGTTGAGCCAGGAACCTGGGCCCAGGGCCCTTTGTGGAAAGGCTCTCCCGGGGTGGAGCAGCCAGCCCCAGGACCCAGTCCCTTATCCTGGCCGCAGGGCCGTTCCTCGTGGACCCTGGTGTCCCGCCCCCAGGACGTCCAGCAGGGCCTCCTATTCACACCATTTGCTGCCCCCCAACGCACAAGGGGCTTACTTTTGTTTCTCTGTTAGTCTCACCAGAGATAACGACATGGAGCCGGATAAGCAGAGTTTCAGTCTCCAAGTGGGGAGGAAGCCACAAGAAGACCCCTGTTCCTGCGGGATGCTCAGGGACCACTCTCCTGGCACTGAAGCTGCTGCAAACGTGAACACAGAGGCCCAGGGCACCAGCTGGGCACACGTCCCACTGCTGGAGCCGCCACCAGCAGACCTGGCAGGAGCCACTGTCACCAGGAGCTGGAGGGAAAATGGATTAAGGGCCAAGCAGAGGAGCCCAGAGTCAGCCTCAGGGCTCAGGCGTCGGTGGTGGGGAAGAGGGGGTGAAGGGGTGAGGGCGTGAGGGGGCGTGAGGGGGAAAGGAGCAAGAGGTTGGGGGGTGGGGGGTTGGTGGTGCCCTTTTCTGGGCTGTGAGCACAGATCTTGCTCTGGCAGCTGAGGCAGTTAGGGCTGAGGCAGGTAAGGGCTAAGGCAGTAAGGGCTGAGATAATAAGGGCTGAGGTAGTAAGGGCTGAGGCGGTAAGGGCTGAGGCGGTAAGCACTGAGGCAGTAAGGGCTGAGATAATAAGGGCTGAGGCAGTAAGGGCTGAGGCGGTAAGGGCTGAGACAGGTAAGGGCTGAGGCAGGTAGGGGCTGAGGCAGGTAAGGGCTGAGGTAGGTAAGGGCTGAGGTGGTAAGGGCTGAGGTAGGTAAGGGCTGAGGCGGTAAGGGCTGAGGTGGTAAGGGCTGAGGTAGGTAAGGGCTGAGGCGGTAAGGGCTGAGGTGGTAAGGGCTGAGGTAGGTAAGGGCTGAGGTGGTAAGGGCTGAGGTGGTAAGGGCTGAGGTAGGTAAGGGCTGAGGCAGGTAGGGGCTGAGGCAGGTAGGGGCTGAGGCGGTAAGGGCTGAGGCGGTAAGGGCTGAGGTAGGTAAGGGCTGAGGCAGGCAGAGGCTGAGGCAGGTAGGGGCTGAGGCGGTAAGGGCTGAAATAATAAGGGCTGAGGCGGTAAGGGCTGAGGCAGGTAAGGGCTGAGGCAGAAAGGGCTGAGGCAGTAAGGGCTGAGGTAGTAAGGGCTGAGGTAGTAAGGGCTGAGGTAGTAAGACCTGAGGCAGGTTTGGGCTGAAGCGAGGCCCACAGCACAGACTGATGGTGTGAAATCAGAGGCTGCCCCTGCTGGGGCTGCAGGTGAAAGAGAGATCCTGGCAGGGGAGGCCATCCACTTGGCACTCGGCCTGGCGCCCTCCTCCCCCATGGGCAACCCTGGGAGGGAAAACATTAACCAAATCGTAGAGTCAGATATTTGGTCTGATTGTTGCTTTGGGGATCGTTTACCTTTCAAACAGGCCCACCTGTTCTCGGTAGCACTTTATTTGGGCTGTTGGGGGCATGTTATCTTGCTCAAACATTCCTTTGCTGAGCTGGGCAGCGGGCTGAAGGAAGAGCCGGCTGTCTGTCTGAGGACGGAGACCTGTCCCCCCACCCCCAACTCCCCTCCGCAACCCCTGTCTGGCATCCCTGGGGGACTGGGCTGACTCAAGGCAGCAGGACCCCCTGGTTGGGCATCTCCGTCAGGAGCTTTTAATTTGCACGAATGTTTTCACACTCCTTCCTGATACAGGAACATGTCACCACCTTGTCGCAGCCTCTGCCAAACTGAATGGCAAGTGTGTGTGCAGTGTGCTTTCTGTTTTCTGGGAAAGATAAATAAATAACACGCCCTTTGCATAATGTCTTGGCCCTCGCTAGGGAGCTTGTTAGGAGGTACATCTGACTAACGAGGGGCTCCTCTCCGTGGGAATGCTCTGGTTGGGATTATCTTAAAGAAATCCAGGCCAAGGAAGGATTTAGCTTTTTGATGGAGATTTTATATTGTGACCCTGGAAGCGGATGATGGAATAAGCCTTCCAGGTGGACCTGGATGATGGAATAATCCTTCCTGCTCATCTGAGGCCCCGTCACATACGTAAAGACACACCTCGCACCAGTCCCTCCGTCCAGAGCGCATCGGCCCCAGCGCTGCCTGGGCACAGAACCTGGGCTGTGTTGTCCTGCATGTGGACGGCAGGTCCTCCTGATGGAACAAGAGACTTTCCAAGCGCAGGAGCCCTGGGCAAAGCTGAGCACACAGACAGCGGCTGGTCACACCCTTAGTCAGCAGATTCGCACAGGCTGTACCCGCGTTCACAGCAGCCTCTTCGTGAAGCAGCCTTTACAACACTGAGGAGACCAGTCTGCTCTGCTCAGCCCTCAGCCGCGGGTCACCCCCTCCCCATAGTTCACACACCGCCCAGGCCCCTCCGCACACATGACTCAGTGGACAGAGATCCATCTGGCTGGTGGCTTGTCCTAGGTGGTTCCAGTTGTTCTCTCGTGGGGCTCCTACCCCATGCAGGTTGGAGGCGGCAGCACAGACCATGCCTGGAGAAACCCTGGTTCACCCCCCAGGGCTGCTGCCGTGGGGCCAGTTCTGTCATCGTTAGCAGTGCTTTGCCCCTTTTGAAAAATGGCAGCATTGAAGCTTTAAAGCTCACATCCTCATCAGAAAGCACTGTTGAGTTTAAACAAAAATGCTTTAGGAGTCTTGGACAGGATGGCAGAGGTGCTGGGCTCCAGCCACCCACGCTTGCAGCCTCATCAGATTCATCACCCACCCTTTCGACTGACGGAGAGGCGGTGCAATCCTGCCCAGCTGTTTACGGAGGAGGTTCCAGGGGAGGAAATGCCATCAGATCAGCAGCTCTTGACTGGCGGATGCTCTCCCACCGCCCCCAGCTCGAGGTGATGTGTTTATTGCCACTTCACTGCACTGCACAGGAGACAAATAAATGACCTAGAAGTCAGTGTCTACAGCCCATTCACACCACCTCCGTGACACAAGAAATATCAAAAACTGAGTCCTGAGTGTGGTGCCGGCAGTTTATGCATCCAGACCCAGGGCTTGGGCTCCCCGCACCCAATCCAGGTCCCAGTGGGAGATGTTTTGTAAAAAGCGAGACTGCTCCCCTTAGAGGTGAGTGGCTGCTCCGTCCCAAGAGGCAGGAATCTTTTCTCCCCTTGGTTTCCGGTCACCACAAAGTCGTAATGTGATTCTGCGGAACTGAAAGGCAACAAGCAAGCTTCGGAAATGAAGGTGTCCAGGGATCAATGGACGTACTGTGGCGGCTGCTCCGTCTCGGGTCCCTCACTCTGCTGTTGCCATGGAGACCAGCAGCAGGCAGGTTGTCTGACAGAAGGCATCTGTGAACTTAGATTTCCTGCTTATTTCTTTTCTAGCTATTTCTTAGGTTATTTTTTTAAAGGGTTTTAAAAGTTTGCGTCCTGTCTACTTAAATTTATTGACAGTGTTTATCCAATCTTCTCACTTCCTACACACCAACTTCTGGGCACTGTCGCTTTGTTTAAGATGCTTGCTTTGTTTAAGATGAGCATACTGCATGTCACTTCATTAAAATATATATCTATCTTTTTTCAAACTCAGAGAACAAATGTCCACTTTTAAATAATGGCATGACTGCGCATGTCTGTTTTTTTTGCCATGAGGCTTTGTTAAATGAATTCAAGATGCTGTTGAACTTCAAATGCTTGAAAAAACACTATGTCCTTATGGAAAACTGGGTTCCCAATAATACATCGTACAGAGCTCAACCAAACTAATTACATATCAAAATAAATTCCAAATCTTTTAAAAAGCTGGTTTCAAAAGAAGGTATTTGCTTTACCTCTTAACAGATTCAGAGATTTAAAAAATATAATAGTCATCTTTAGTGAAGCTGAAACAGTATTTGATAAAATTTGGTATTAAACACTTTAATAAAATAAGATTGTATAAATATTTTCTTAACATGGCAAAATATATCTATCTCAGCCCAAAGACATTATGAAGAGAAAATAATAATAATGATAAAGAGACAACATGGGACCTCTAATCATTAAGAAAAAAAGAAACTTAAATGCTGCAAACCAACTTGTAGTGATGTTATCTGTTTGATTGGCATCACTATCACTTCTGTCTAACTCACCTCCCCTGGATTCTAGAAATTGCAAGTGTCACACTCAGGGCGTTCAGCTCGCTGGAAACACTATGGGGCATACTTGTTTTTTAAAAAGGGAGAAAATGATGCCCAACCAAACTCAAAAGAATAGAACATTTCACAAGATATCAGGGTATAAAATTAAAAGAGAGAAGCTACTAGTTTTAAAAGATATAATGAAAGAAGTTAACCTCCCATTTACTCATCCAAAGACAAAGTTTCTCAGAATAAACCTAAGAAGTTAAGAAATGAGAAACACTTTTAAGTGCCCTAAAGAATTCAGACAAGAAAACATGACAAGCGGAGAGGCTTCCCATTGTCTTCACAGCAGGACTTGGCAACACGGGCTGCAGTCTCCACACCTGTTCTACAAGTTAATGCAATAACCACAAAAATAAGGATGGATTCAGGTTTTTCTGAATATTTGATTTTGAATTTTTTATCATGAGAAGCTGACTCAGTTCAGTTCACTTCAATTGCATCCATATCTTTGCAGCCCCATGGACTGCAGCACCCTAGGCCTCCCTGTCCATCACCAACTCTCGGAGCTTGCTCAAACTCATGTCTATTGGGTCGGTGATGCCATCCAACCATCTCCTCTTCTGTCACCCCCTTCTCCTCCTGCCTTCAATCTTTCCCGGCATCAGGGTCTTTTCTAAGGACTCAGTTCTTCTCATCAGGTGGCCAAAGTATTGGATTTTCAGCTTCAGCATCAGTCTTTCCAATGAATATTCAGGACTGATTTCCTTTAGAATTGACTGTTTTGACCTCCTTGCAGTCCAAGGGACTCTCAAGAGTCTTCTCCAACACCACAGTTCAAAAGCATCAATTGATCGGCAATCAGCCTTCTTTATGGTCCAACTCTCACATACATACATGACTACTGGAAAAGCCATAGCTTTGACTATGCAGACCTTTATTGGCAAAGTAATGTTTCTGCTTTTTAATATGCTGCCTAGATTGGTCACAGCTTTTGTTCCAAGAGGAAAGCATCTTTTAATTTCATGGCTGCAATCACCATCTGCAGTGATTTTGGAGCCCCCCAAAATGAAGTCTGTCACTGTTTCCATTGTTTCCCCATCTATTTGCCATGAAGTGATGGGACCGGATGCCATTATTTTAATTTTTTAATGTTGAGTTTTAAGCCAGCTTTTTCACTCTCCTCTTTCACCTTCATCAAGAGGCACTTTAGTTCCTCATCACTTTCTGCCATAAGGGTGGTGTCATCTGCATATCTGAGATTATTGATATTTCTACTGGCAATCTTGATTCCAGCTTGTGCTTCCTCCAGCCTGGCATTTCGCATGATGTACTCTGTATAGAAGTTAAATAAGCAGGGTGACAATTTACAGCCTTGATTTACTCCTTTCCCAATTTGGAACCAGTCTGTTGTTCCATGTCCAATTCTAACTGTTGCTTCTTGACCTGCATACAGATTTCTCACAAGGCAGGTGAAGTGGTCTGGTATTCCCATCTCTTGAATAATTTCCCACAGTTTATTGTGATCCACACAGTCAAAGGTTTTAGCATAATCAATGGAGCAGAAGTAGATGTTTTGCTGAAACTCTCTCATTTTTTCTATGAACCGACAAATGTTTGCAATTTAATCTCTGGTTCCTCTGCCTTTTATAAATCCAGCTTGAACATCTGGAAGTTCTTGGTTCACATACTGTTGAAGCCTAGCTGGAGAATTTTGAGCATTACTTTGTTAGCATGTGAGATGCGTGCAGTTGTGCGGCAGTTTGAACATTCTTTGGCATTGCCTTTCTTTGGGGTTGGAATGAAAACTGACCTTTTGAGTCCTGTGGCCACTGCTAAGTTTTCCAAATGGGCTGGCATATTGAGTGCAGCACTTTAACAGCATCATCTTTTAGGATTTGAAAGAGTTCAGCTGGAATTCCATCACCCCCACTAGTTTTGTTTGTAGTGATGCTTCCTAAGGTGCACTTGATTTTGCACTCCAGGATGTCTGGCTCTAGGTAAGTGATCACACCATCATGATTATCTGGGTCATTAAGATCTTTTTTACATAGTTCTCCTGTGTATTCTTGCCACCTCTTCTTGATATTGTTGGCTTCTGTTTGTTCCATACCATTTCTGTCCCTTATTGAGCCCATCTTTGCATGAAATATTCCCTTTGGTATCTCTAATTTTCTTGAAGAGATCTCTGCTGCTGCTGCTGCTAAGTCACTTCAGTCGTGTCTGACTCTGTGCGATCCCATAGACTGCAGCCCACCAGGCCCCTCTGTCCCTGGGATTCTCCAAGCACGAATACTGGAGTGGGTTGCCATTTCCTTCTCCAGAAGAGATCTCTAGTCTTTCCCATTCTATTGTTTTCCTCTATTTCTTTGCATTGATCACCGAGGAAGGCTTTCTTATCTGTCCTTGCTATTCTTTGAAACTCTGCATTCAGACGGATATATCTTTCCTTTTCTCCTTTGCCTTTTGCTTCTCGTCTTTTCTCAGCTATGTGTAAGGCCTCCTCAGACAACCATTTTGCCTTCTTGTATTTCTTTTTCTTAGGGATGGTTTTGATCACTGTCTCCTGTACAGTGTTATGAACCTCCGTCCACAGTTCTTCAGGCACTCTGTCTATCAGATCTAATCCCTTGAATCTGTTTGTCACCTCCACTGTATAATCATAAGGGATTTGATTTAGGTCATACCTGAATGGTCTAGTGGTTTTCCCTACTTTCTTCAATATAAGTCTGAATTTGGCAACGAGGAGTTCATGATCTGAGCCACAGTCAGCTCCCGGTCTTGTTTTTGCTGACTGTATAGAGCTTCTCCATCTTTGGCTGCAAAGAATATAATCAATCTGATTTTGGTGTTGACCATCTGATGATGCCCATGTGTAGAGTCTTCTCTTGTGTTGTTGGAAGAGGGTGTTTGCTATGACCAATGTGTTCTCTTGGCAAAACTCTATTAGCCTTTGCCCTGCTTCATTCTGTACTCCAAGGCCAAATTTGCCTGTTACTCCAGGTATCTCTTGACTTCTTCCTTTTGCATTCCAGTCCCCTAGGATGAAAAGGACATCTTTTTTGGTGTTAGTTCTGGAAGGTCTTGTAGGTCTTCATAGAACCGTTCAACTTCAGCTTCTTGTGCATCAGTGGTTGGGACATTGGCTTGGATCACTGTGGTACTGAACGGTTTGCCTTGGAAACGAACAGAGATCATTCTGTCATTTGAGATTGCACCCAAGTACTGCATTTCAGACTCTTTTGTCGACTATGGGGGCTTCTCCATTTCTTCTAAGGGATTCTTGCCCACAGTATAGATATAACGGTCATTTAAATTAAATTCACCCATTCCTATCTATTTTAGTTCACTGATTCCTAAAATGTCGATATTCACTGTTGCCATCTCCTGCTTGACCACTTCAAATATACCTTGATTCATCGACCTAACATTCCAAGTTTCTATGCAATATTGTTCTTTACAGCATTGGACTTTACTTCCATCACCAGTCACATGCACAATTGGGTGCTGTTTTCACTTTGGCTCAGCCTCTTCATTCTTTTTTTTTTTAATTAATTAATTTATTTTAATTGGAGGCTTATTACATTACAATATCATGGTGGTTTTGCCATACATTGACATGAATCACCCATAGGTGCACATGTGTCCCCGATCCTGAACCCCCCTCTCACCTCCCTCCCCACCCCATCCCTCTGGGTTGTCCCAGAGCACCAGCTTTGAGTTCCCCACTTCATGCATTGAACTTGCACTGGTCATCTGTTTCACATGTGCTAATCTACATGTTTCCATGGTATTCTCTCAAATCATCCCACCCTCGCCTTCTCCCACAGAGTCCAAAACTCTGTTCTTTATATCTGTGTCTGTTTTGCTGTCTTGCATATAGTGTCATCATTACCATCTTTCTAAATTCCATATATATGTGTTAATATACTATATTTCAGTCTCTTCATTTTTTTCTGGAGCTATTTCTCTGCTCTTCTCCAATAGCATATTGGAGAATATGACTAGACAATTTGATTCTAAAGCTCAAATAGAAAAAGTAACAAGTTGAGGTAGGAAAATCGTGTTAGTTATTAGACCATTGCTGTGCTGAAAATGTGATGAATTAGTATGTAGTTATGGTGACATCTCAGATCAGTAGTGAAAAAGAGACTGGGTAAATGGCTTTAGAACAGCTGGGCAGCCCTCCAACAAAGTGAATAATAAAAGATAAAAGCCACATCCTTGTCTCACACTGTACATCAAAACTGATTCCAAATGAGTCAGATATTTAAACATAAAATCATAAAAGTACTAACAGAAATCATAGGCAAATTCCTATATAATCTTGTAGTCAAAGAAAGACTCTTCTAATTAAAACTGAAAATCCAAATGAAACAAAAGAAAGATTAATAAATTCAACTACATAAAGATAAAAACCTCTGCATAAAATCTAACATCAGCAAATTAAGAAGTAAGAAAAACAATGAGAAAATGTGTGTGTGTGTGTGTAGATATATATATATATTCTTTTCCTATCACAAGCTACATCCTTAGTATATAAAGAGCTTCTAGAAATCAATAAGAAAGGCAAAGATCTATAACCCATAGGTAAGTGGGCAAAAACCTTTAACTAGATAGTCAGGGAAAAAATATAAACAGAAGCTCCACCCTATTATAATAGGAAACCTATTAGATTGGCAAAAGTCTTTTCCTGGAATTAACCAGAGAAGAGATCAGAGCTGTCAATAAAACTGAGTAGTTGGGACCTTTGTGCTGATTCTATGGAGGCTAACACCCCACACCCTGCAGCCTGGCCACGCTTGGATTCCTCCATCTGGAGCCTTGAGTGTTTGGTGCCCCCAACACAGAGGGAGCTGCAGGGTTGGACCTGCTCCCTCCACTTCAGCGTCCACTGGGACCCAAGGACGTGATGGGCCTGAAGGTGGTCACGGGTGAGCAAGGCAGTCAGGGAGACGCTGCCTCACCAGCAGCCAGTTGGTCTGAAAACCATGCCGCCCACTACATCTTCAGGAAACAGACCTTCTATCATGAATGTCCTAGAAGAGAGGGGCTGGCGGGGACAAGTTGACCGCTTCCTCTCAGACCCGTGGGGCACGTCCTGGTGGCTACAGCAGAGCTGTCACTTGGGTGGCAGATCCACCGGGTTCACAGAGCAGCTGACCCATGTGAAGTGATGGTGAGAACGTGGCCTCGGGGGTGACAAACACCCTGGAGCAGGGTGCCGGCGTGGGCCTCCTGCGGGGCTGGGCATCCTCCTCAGGGCATCCTCGTCAGGTGCCCGCAGAAGGTGGAGGAACCTTGGGGATTCAGCCAACAGAGCTGGGCGCGTGGGACCTCGGTGGTCCCCGGCGGCCAGAGGGGTGGGGGTGCAGAGAGGAGGGGCCCCCCAGGGGTGTGTGACAAGCACAGCAACAGGGTTGGACGCGTAGCGGCCATCTGGACACAGCGGCCTGGACCAGCTCCGCAGGCAGCAACACCTCCGCGTCTGTCCTGCCAGGGGTCCACTCTCACACCTTCTTGTGTCCCTGCTGGGTCGTGACAAATAGCACGAAGCGAACGGGCCTCCTGCTGGCCGCGGGTGCTCCCAGCAGCTGTCCTGAGTCCCCGCCCTGGACGCGATGGCCAGACTCAGACTCAGGTCCCTCCTTCATAAGTAAGCAAGGCCGACCCTCCCCAGAGGAAGGAGGGAGGACGGAGCCAGCTTGCACCTCACCCTGAGGTGCGTGCCCCTGAGGCTTCCTCGCCCCGAGGCTCCCCGCAGTGCCATCCTCTGCTGACCGCCGCCCTCACGGCCCCCAGCCCCGCCCAGACATCCCCACTCTCAGCCTGCCCTCTGATCGCTCTCCGTTCCCTTCATGCTGCAGCTGGTGCCCTCAGCTGTTTTGCACCCATTTCACCAGCCTTCTTCCTCCCGGGAACCCTCTGCACCGCGTTTTCCTTCCCTCCTCTGAGGTCAGGAGCCTCGCCTGGGGCTCCGCACCCCTGTCCGTCTCACCTGCTCCAGCACCCCCTTCCTTACTCCGCAGCTTCTCCTGCAGACACTGAGCCCTGAGTTGCAGCGGTCCCCCTGGCCCCCCACTGAGCTCTCCCCAGAGCCCCTGCCAACCCCTCCCCTTCTCCACTGACCCCCCGGGACACAGTCTGTGCTTCCTGCCTCCAGCACCCTCCCACCGGCCTGACCTTGACTGCCGGAGCCGTGGATGCACCCAGGCCACTTCAAGGGACATTTCTGGGTCTTGTCTTCCTTTGAACCCCCAGCCTCCCCGGGACCTCAGCTGGTCCTCGTCAGCCTTCCTGGCTCT
Source organism: Giraffa tippelskirchi (assembly GCF_054371585.1). Lineage (NCBI taxonomy): Eukaryota > Metazoa > Chordata > Mammalia > Artiodactyla > Giraffidae > Giraffa > Giraffa tippelskirchi. The sequence goes on along the minus strand of NC_137283.1, from coordinate 165,997,587 downwards.
GCTTTCTTCCATCTGTCATTCCTCCCAGGGCCTGTCCTCACCCCTCTCCTCACCCAGCAGCCCCCAAGGCCAATGTGATGACTCCAGCCCAGACTATAGGTGGCGAAGCTGGAGACAGTGGGAGCTTGTTACATCCGGGGACCCTGCTCACCCAGACTCAGTGTCTTTCGGAAGGCACTTCCTGCCTTTGTCTCTGTGGCCTTTCGGGACTCTTCAGTCTCCCTGGTAGAATGTCTTGCCCATAGTGGAATGAAATACTTATTTTTTAATTAGTTATGTCATCTTAGTATGTAACTTTCATCTAGGGGGCTTCCCTGATAGCTCAGTTGGTAAAGAATCTGCCTGCAATGCAGGAGACTCTGGTTCAATTCCTGGGTTGGGAAGGTCTCCTGGAGAAGGGATAGGCTACCCACTCCAGGATTCTTGGGCTTCCCCGGTGGCTCAGCTGGTAAAGAGTCTGCTTGCAATGCAGGAGACCTGGGCTAAATCCCTGGGTTGGGAAGATCCCCTAGAGGAGGGAAAGGCTACCTACTCCAGTATTCTGGCCTGGAGAATTCCATGGGGTGGCAAAGAGTTGAGCAACTTTCACTTTCATCTAAGCCAGAGAAATCAGAATTATCAACTACTACAAGGAAGAGAAAAAGCAAGAGAGTTCCAGAAAAACATCTACTTCTGCTTTATTGACTACACCAAAGCCTTTGACTGTGTGGATCACAATAAACTGTGGAAAATTATTCAAGAGATGGGAATACCAGACCACCTTACCTGCCCCCTGAGAAAACTGTATGCAGGTCAAGAAGCAACAGTTCGAACTGGACGTGGAACAACAGACTGGTTCCAAATTGGAAAAGGAGTATGTCAAGGGTGCATATTGTCACCCTGCTTATTTAACTTCTATGCAGAGTACATCATGCAAAATGCTGGGCTGGAGGAAGCACAAGCTGGAGTCAAGATTGCTGGGAGAAATATCAATAACCTCAGATATGCAAATGACACCACCCTTATGGCAGAAAGTGAAGAAGAACTAAAGAGCCTCTTGATGAAAGTGAAAGAGGAGAGTAAAAAAGTTGGCTTAAAGCTCAACGTTCAGAAAACTAAGATCATGGCATCCGGTCCCATCACTTCATGGCAAATAGATGGGGCAACAATGGAAACAGTGACAGACTTTATTTTCTTGGGCTCCAAAATCACTGCAGATGGTGACTGCAGCCATGAAATTAAAAGACGCTTGCTCCTTGGAACAAAAGATGTGACAAACCTAGACATCATATTAAAAAGCAGAGATATTACTTTGCCTGACAGAGTTCTGTCTAGTCAAAGCTATGGTTTTTCCTGTAGTTAGGTATGGATGAGAGAGTTGGACCATAAATAAAGCTGAGTGCCAAAGAATTGATGCTTTTGAACTGTGGTGTTGGAGCAGACTCTTGAGAGTCCCTTGGACTGCAAGGAGATCCAGCCAGTCAATCCTAAAGGAGATCAGTCCTGAATATTCATTGGAAGGACTGATGCTGAAGCTTAAGCTCCAATACTCTGGCCACCTGATTCGAAGAGCTGACTCATGGAAAAAGACCCTGATGCTGGGAAAGGTTGAAGGTGGGAGGACAAGGGGACGACAGAGGATGAGATGGTTAGATGGCATCTCTGAATGTATGGACATGAGTTTGAGCAAGCTCCAGGGAGCTGGTGATAGACAGGGAGGTCTCGTGTGTGGCAGTCCACGGGGTCCGAGAGTCGGACATGAATGAGCGACTGAACTGAACAAGGAAGAAAAGAAACAAACAAGCGGAAACACAGGAATCTGACCGAGTAAGAACCAGGGCCCGCTGGGTCCATCCTCTCTACCTGTAAAGCGGCGGGACTGCGCCTTCACAGGGCTGCTGGGGGAATTCGTTCGAGATAATCCACCTGCGAAGCCCTGTAGAAACGGGGTTACTGTCTGATGGAGAGGAGAGGCCACATCGCAGGCCACACCTACTGGGGTGTGACCGAGCCCACGCCGGCTACACACCCTGCGGGGAAGGACCAGCCCCACCGAGACGCTCCCTCCCGCCCAAGGAGACAACTTCCTCAGGCCTCCTCAGTCCTGAAGGAGCAGTCCTACCCCGGGGAGGGGAGGCCAAGGACGTGGACGAGCGAGGCCCACGAGGTGCCCTGGAAGGAATGCCGCCCAGGTGCTTATACCTGTGCTGGGCCGCCTGATTGTAATCTGTGCCACAGGCTTGCACAAGGGCAGATTTACGAACATAATCTAAACCACTCTTCTTTTAAAGGAATCGAATGACATGTCAGAACTTTCCGCTTCTCCAGGCTCTTGGGAAAAACTTCAAATCTGATCTTGGATCGATGGTAAAGTGTCCTTCATTAACTCACTCTGGTTGCCCCTTTCCGGGGTCCTGGGGCCCTGGAGGTGTTCGTTCCCTGGAGGTGAAGCTTGACCCTAACACTGGGGCGCTACACACCGCCCAGGGATGCAGTTTGGCTGGAATTACTTAGTGCGGCTGTAAACTGGCTGTGGCCATGCTCTCGGGAGGCCTGCAACCCTGCGGGCTTCTCTCAGCCGTACAACCACCCTGCAACATCAGGTGGGAGTTGGTCTCTGCACCTCGTAATAAAGGTGAGCTTAGGAGACCTTTCCCAGAGCAAATCCTGAACGCTGTCCTCTGTAGGAAGTCACCCTGTCTGCACACAAAGAGCTTCTCAGGGCAGTCTGCTCTCAGCCTTGTGGATCAGCCTGCCAGACTGTCCTCCCAGGGACGGAGCTCCCGTCCACTGGAACCTGCCTCGCTGATGGAAACTCACGGCCGGGGACAGGCCCCGCCATACTTGCCGACAAGCTGGCGTGTCGCTCTTCACCCTCCCGGGAAGCCGAGCTCTGCCCACTGCAGGCAAAGCAGGAGGAGGGGACGGGGCAGGTCCCGCTGGGTCAAACACCACGGCCCGGGAGGCTTTCGCTGCCTCCCGCAGTCGCCTCGGCCTCGCTTTGCTAAAGAGCGCCACCCCGCGTCCCGACAGAGGAAGCACAGCTCCACGAAACAGGCCCAGCAAGTCACCAACAGCATTAACAGAGCTCAGAGCATCTCTGATGTGAGAAACCCAATGTTTATTCACAGGAGCAGATTCCCCACGGAATCCCTGGGAAAGTGTCCCCACCGACCCCTTCCACCCCCGGGTCCCCACCGACCCTCTTCACCCCGGGTCCCCACCGATCCCCTTCACCCGGGTCCCCATCGACCCCCTCCACCCCGCGTCCGCACGTTGAGGGCCGGCACAGGCAGGGCCTGCTCACAGTCGGCTCTGGCTCTGTTGGCACATAGTCCCGAGGACACCGCCCGGCCCAGGGCAGGGCTATTCTTAGCTCAGCAGGAGGACGAGGACTTAAGAGGCGGCAGCTGTGTCCTGTCCCCCTCGTGCACAGAAACGTCTGCAGACTCTGGGGCGGGGGTGGGGGCCCTCTCCGCACGCGCAGGGCGTGACTGCCTCCGAGTCTCCGCACCATCCTTCCTCCGGGCCTCGAGGAAGGCCGGCAGGACTAACGGATGGCCGCCCCGGTCGGGAGGGGCTGGCGCGCCCCGCACTTGCTGAGCACGGCACCCTAACCGGGAGGGGCCCTCCTCTGCACACGCCACCCAGGAGAAAGCTCGGGGCGTGAAGGGCCGAGCCCGTGAGTGATAGACAGAGCCAGGCTCTAGTCTGGGAGTCTCCGGGCTCGAGCCCGAGGCCTCCGACGCTGCGGCCGGCCCCGCGCAGCACCAGCTGCTCCCTCCAGGCCTCACTCTGAACAGCTCCGAGAGCTTGCCGCCTTGCGTGGGGACCAGACCTAGTTAACCTTCACCTCCTTCCTTTCCCCAGCAATTCCGTCGGCTGGAGGTACTGGGCTGGCAGAGGATGCAGAGTCCAGGCGGGAGCCTGGCACAGAGCCCCAGGCGTCAGGAGCCTATGGCCGCTTCTCAGCCATGACAGACGGTGTCACACCACGGCCCCTCAGAGCCAGCCCCAGCTTCACCGGCGACTCCTGCCTGTGCACTGTGGACTGGCCGGCCCCCTCCTCCTGCCCCCACCCTCCGTCCGAGGGTCAGAGCAGACATGGGACCTCAGCTGAGAACAACGCCCTTTGCCCCCTTGGCTGCGGCTGCTGCCCCCGGGGACACAGGTTTGCATCTACAGAGGCAGGGTCTTCCCTCCAGGAGCAGGTGGTCGGCAGGACACAGGCTGCAGGGAGGGGCGGACGCCGTGGACAGTGCCCGGCCCCACATCAGGCAGGAGCAATGCGGCCTCCAGAGGGCGAGCGAGCGGGCGGGCGGGCAGCAGCCACGTGCCCAGCGCCCGGCCCCCCAGCCAGCACAGCGCTCGTTGCAGGCATTGTGCTGCCGCCGTCCGCTGCACGGGACCCGCAGGAAAGGCCTGCAGATATAGTGACACCAAGGACCCACGCTGCTGGGGCCGGGGGACACGCGGACAGCACCCCCTGGTGTTGGGCGTGTGGTCACTCTCTCCCGCGGGAACTCAGCCCACCTGGAAGGCCAGGCGGGACACGTGAGAGTGGCGGGCAGGACAGGAGACCATCTCGGGGGAGCGGACGGAAGGCTGACTCTGAGGGGCTGGGGTTAGACATTCGAGGAGGGTTTTGGTGAGTGGACACGGCCTGTGTGGTGCTGGTGCTGAGCTGTCCAGGGGACCAGGGTCTGGGAACCATCAGCATAAAAGCAAGAGAAAAACAGCCTATAATTCAGAGCAGAGCCCACTGTACCCTGTGTGCCTCTCATGTGCGGGGCTGCTCACCTCCTGGGTCCACAGCACTTCCCTAAAGGGAAGCAATCTGGTCAGACATCTAGGGTGACGGGCTTCCATGGTGGCTCAGATGGAAAAGAGTCTTCCTGCAATGCAGGAGACCCGGGTTCGATCCCTGGGTCAGGAAGATCCCCAGAGAAGGAAATGGCCACCCACTCCAGTATGCTTGCCTGAAGCATCCCATGGACAGAGGAACTGGCGGGCTACAGTCCGTGGGGTCGCAGAGCCAGGCACAACTGAGTGACTACCACTTTCACTTTCTAGGTTGACAGAAATGAGACCTCCTGGAACAGTTCAAACGGGAGAAATTGCCTGGGACCTGATGAGCAGGTGGAGGCTGTTTACCAAGATGGGAGAGACTTGGGGGGAGAGGACACACTGACACTGAGATGCTGTCCAGGGTGTGGGGTTAATAAAAGGAGAGAGACTTTGAGTCCCCCGGAACAGTCCGGGGCCAGCGCGTGGGAAGCTGAGTCAGGGAGAAAGCAGCCCACAGGGCAGGCACACTGGCGTCAGAATCCCCATCAGCCCACGAGGAAGCCCCGAGACAGGAGTGGCTGCTCTGCTCTGGGAAGCGACGCTGACGCCCAAAGGCAGGGGGTCTCTCTGGGCCTGCTCGCCCTCCTGGTCCTGTGACGGCTGCAGGCAGAGCTGGTCAGAGACCCCCAGTCGAGAGGCCTCTGGTGGCTACCTCGACCCAGCGCCCCTTAGACAGACAGGAAGGGCAGCCTCCTCGATCCATGGAAGGGCTGGGGGGCCGGCTGCAAGCAGACGGGCAGAGAGCCCCGATCCTCCTGTGGCCCCGGCCCCAGCTCAGACCTCTTGCCGTGAAGGACGGTGGGTCCCCTGGCCCTCGGCCGTGGCGAGAAGGGCAACTAGAAGTAGGCAGAATGAACTCTCCCCATGACCATGAAGCTGGCAGCACGCTGAGAGCCACAGGGTCACGCGGCCAGCACGCAGTCACGGAAGGGAAGCGCGGACCGGGGGCTGAGGTAATCAGACGCGACCCCGACCGCCGACACCGCTCCGGGATGGATGGACACAGCCCCTGTCTGCGGTCAGCACCCCGGGGCGGGCACCACGCCACGCGTAATCAGACGCAACCCCGACCACCAACACCGCTCCGGGATGGACGGACACGGCACCGTCGATGGCGTGACACGGGCAGCAAACACGGCGGCCGAGACGGCCTGATGGAGCGCTGGACGGCCACAGGCTGCAGCGTAAACCCACCAGCAAGCGGGGCCCGGACGCCCTCTCAGGGGACGGACAGGTGGGCACCTCACCTGCCACCTGGACAGAGGAGACGCCCAGGGGCCTCTGCGTTCTGGGAGCAACGTCTACAGGACTGGTGCCTGCTGTGTGGCCGCTAACCGGTTCACCTACCAAGTGGCCGGTTTCGCATGAGACCCAGAGTAAGACCTGCAGGTGGACGTGAAAGTGGCTCTTACCCTGGGGTCTGGGTGCCACCAGGCCTGGTGGACACGCATCCGTGTGGACATGGGAGCCATGTGGAGCCACACACAGGCCCATAGCACAGACCTGGGGACCCCACACAGACCAGGTCCCCGCCTCTGCCCAGGGCTCCGAGTCTCCTGAGGGAGCCAGTCGCAGGCGCATCTGAGCCTTTGGGCATCAGGCAGCCCCCCCCTCACACCTCCTTCTCCAGCCACGGACGCCACTCCGCGCAGCAGGCAGCTCCGCTCGCTCCAAGGCGGGGTCAAAGCCACAGGCTCACTCCTCCCTGCGTGTACCTACCTGTACCCTCCCTGATGGCTGCCCAAGGCGTGACGAGTTCTGTGCTTTCTGCAGAGTCCTCGGACACCACCTGCAGGGCAAAGCTGCAGGGTGGCCCTGGGACAGCGGGCGCGAGGACCGCTCCAGGTCGAGCGCCAGGAAGGACACGCGGTGAGGGGAGACCCATAGGAAGGGAGTGCTGGGTCAGTGAGGTCAGCGGTCAGGAGCCAGGAGCAACGAGCCGGGGGGTCGACATGAGGGGCGTCAGGGGGTGAGGAAGAGGGAACGGCCTGCTTTCGGCATCAGGAGACGCAGGGACCCCCCCACCCCGTCACATCAGCCACCGGTGCTCAGCGAGGAGGGTGGCACCCACTCAGCACACGCTCCAGCCCCCAGAGGATGCGGCAGGGACGGCGGTGCCCATGGCTGCGTCCCGCTGAGAGGCCCACGGTCACGGCAGCAGGTGTGCAGGGGTGGCCCCCGGCCCCGCTGGAGCCATGGCTGGGGGCGGTGCACTGGGCACTGCTGGCCTGGACGCTTCTGTTCTCAAGAAAACGCTGCCACAGACGGGCTGAGGGCCCGGCGGCCTCACCAGGGAAGCAAAGGACAAAGGGCTGTGACTTGGGGGGCTGCTCCCCACACCCCTGGGGACAGCTGCGGCCCTGGGGGGGGCCTTGGGAAAGCTCTCAGCATCCCCGTTTCCAGGGGTAAAAGGCAATGGACAACAATAGTTACCAGAACTAGATTTCTAGTGGGAAAGCTCTTTGAGGAGGGAGGTTTGGGTCAACCTGCCAGGTGAGGATCCGCGACCAGAGGTGAGTGGCGGAGGGAGGCGGCGGCGATGAGACAGGAAGGCTCCTCAGCCCAGCGGCCAGCCCGGCCCTCAGGTCCCATGGTCACCGTGCAGCTCTGGCCGCTTCTTCCCTGCCCCCACCACCCCATTCCAGCGCCAAGACCAGCAAGGCTACGAGCGGTTATCCTCTAAGTTATAACTTGAGTCCAGCCTGGGGGCTGTGACCGACCACAGGACCTCCTCTGAGGGGAGGCAATGACGTGGGGGGTCTTGCGTCACAGCAGACAGAAGCGGGAGGCATCCCCGTCTTTACCCACAAGTTCAGTTACAAGGGGGTGGTGGCTGCTGAGCTGGAGAAGCAACAGCTGGAACAGGAAAGTCTGTGGTCACACGGCCCCACCCGCCCCACGGCGGCCTCCCCGCCGACCTCTGATGGCAGAGAGGCCAGAGCAGGACGCCCTTTCTGCGAGGCCAACTCACCAGCAAGGCCAGGAGGAGGCTGTGCAGCCAGCGGGGGAGGGGCACAGCCAAGTGGACGGAGACTCGGGATTCAGGGCACCCCTGCAGGAGCTCCTGGAAACCCACGGGCCTTGCTGCTGCCACCGGAGAAGACGAGGAGCTTCCCGCGGTGGCTGCCGGGGCCTCCCATGAGCCTGACCTGGGGAGTCTGCGGCCCGTCTCACTCTGTCCTCCCAGGGGCTGCACTAAACCTGCCAGACCTGGACCCCCGGGGACACGCTGACCAGCAGGCTTGCTGCCCAGGGCCTTCCCACCTCTCTCCAGTGAGATTTACATCCCATCAACCTCACCCTCTGCTCCAAGGACGGGGGTGACTGGCCCAAGCCCTCCTGCCATGCTCCAGTGGCTGGTCCAGGGGTGGACGTCCACCCAGCTTGACCCATGAATGCAGGGCAGGGTCCTGGTCATAGCTGTCGTTTCAAGATTAGCACTATGGCCAGTAAGATGTAGCCACCCATGCTGCGTGACAGCTGAGCAAGAAGCTGAGCGAGAAGAGTCTCTCTTCTGCACAGGACGTGCTGGGAGACGAGGCCCCAAATTGCTCCGGCCACGGCTTCCCAGGGATCCACCTGAGGCTCACACCAGCAGCCGGGAAAGCGACTGGAGAACTGCAGGGCAGGAGGCCTGGGGCCCTGCTGGAGCAGAGTCCTGAACCCACCTGCCCTTGGATGCTATGCCCTTGGACACCTACTCTGCCCTTGGGTCCTCAATTCACAGGCTACGAAGTCCACGTGGTCGGTTGGGTTTCTGATAGAGCCCGAGGCATCCTGACTTATCAGACGACTTTACTCGTGGATTTCTCGGCTAAATATATTAACATTTGTTTCTTTTCAATAAAAGTCCAAATCTTCAACAAGGCTGCGTGTGTGAGATGGACAGCTTCGTCCCACTTGTTCTTGTCTTGGCTGGTGTAAGCCGCCAGGTTCTCTGTGTACTGCAAGACACACTTTAAGAACCTATTTAAAAGAAAGAAAGTAATTTATCTATCCTACTGTAAAATGCAATAAGGATTTATGTGTATTCCCTTCATTTTGGAATCACAACTGAAGTACTCTAGCTAATTTTCACCTGAAGATTCAAGAAAAGGAAATACATACAAAATGGAAATGAGAGAACGTGAGCTGGACGAAGGCGAGAAGGCCAGTGTCGGTGCGCAGGGCGGACGTCCACGCGCCACCCAGCTCACCCGCTCCCGGGTCCGTGCGGGACGCTCTGCTGATGGGACCTTAGGGGCCACCTGGACCACAAGACACTGGACCTTCGGGGGCTATGCCTCCTGTTTCCACCCTACTAGCCTCACCCCCCACGGAGGGACCACCCTGCTCCACAGTAGACACGTCCCACTGGGAGCAGCCATTGCTGCCAAAAGGCTTCTGCTGGAAGATGACTCACCAGGAAGCCCACAGGGAACTCCCTCTGACTGGCAGGAAGAAGGGCCACGTCCACATTTCCCAAGTTCTCCTTAAAATTTCCCAAATAGCCCCAAATTTTCTCCAACTATGAATTTTTAAAATTTTCACACTCAGGGCGAAGTTAAAAAAATACAATGAAAACCCACAGCCCCCTGTCTAGACCGTGGCTTTCAGTTGAGGTGACTGTGCCCCCAAAGGATACTGGGGGCATTGAAGCCCTTTGCGGCCATCACAACTGGGACTGCTGGCATCCAGTGGGCAGGGGGCATTGCCCTACAGTGCCCAGATGGCCCTGTGGCAGACAGTCTGCGGATTAGAGCGAGACCAAGCTCCGGGCATCCATGCAGCTGATGGTGGTGCAGTTTCACCAGCCTCCTCCCAGTAACGCTGTCAGGACAGAGTTCCAAACCCACAGAGAAGAGCAGTTCAGAGCCAGACAGGAGGGAACATGACTCAAAATCACTGACACACAGCTTCATCTCCTGCAGTGTGCACACTGACTCAGATACCGCTGGTATTCTGAAGTGTTGCACACTGACCTCAGGTACTCCTGGTATTCTGAAGCATTCTTCCCAAGAACCATGTGAATGTTGATCAATTCCAGTGCAATCAGCAATAAAATCAGGTAAAGCATCGGAGACAGAAGCTTCATACTAAAAACACAAAATCAGTTAAAATTTAGTAAGTGTAAGTATTTATCACCTTTATAAGGTACCTTCGTGAGGATGCAGCCCATTCTAGATACACAATGCTAGCATTGCCGGGTAAAACTGCTGTCACCTTTAAAATCAAAAAATTCGCTAGGTCTGTAGAAGCTATATTCTAAAGTTACAGGTGGTATTTACAGTGACACCTATTGCAATTTTTCTCGAAAATAACCATTCTCTGAAGTCAGAGCAGAAGCCCACCAGGTGAGAGCTGGAGCTCCGCCCACCATAGCCCCGCCCATCAGACAGTGCAGCAGAGCTCCGCCCACCACAGCCCCGCCCAGCAGACCCTGCAGCACGCACCTGCGCACCAGAGCTCTGCCTAGCAGAACTCCGCCCACCATAGCTCCGCCCAGCTCTCTGCACAGCAGAGCTCCGCCCACCATAACCCCACCCATCAGGCCGTGCAGCACGCACTTGCGCACCAGAGCTCCACCCAGCAGAGCTCCGCTCACCATAGCTCCGCCCAGCACACAGCTGTGCACCATAGCTCCGCCCAGCAGAGCTCCGCCAACCATAGCCCCGCCCAGCAGACCGCACAGCACGCACCTGCGCACCAGACGCAGGTAGTTCCGCCTCTGCCGGGAGCGCAGGCTCCGGTCCTCCCACTGCCGGCGCCTCAGGTCCACGCACGCGGCTACCTGGCCACAAACGCGGCGGCAGTGGGCGCTGACCCTCCGGAGCACAGCCAGCACCTCCAGGACAGCTCGGGGGCAGAAGAGGGTCCGCACGGGGATGCTGCAGAGCGCGCGGAGCAGCCTGGGCCACCTGCGGGGCGAAAAGTGGGTCCTGAGGGCCCGTCCGACCCGGGCCGGCAGCCTGCACACTGGCCGTGGCCGCGTCACAGGCGTCAGCCTCGGTAGATCCCGTGTGAGAATATCTGTCACCACATGCACCGTCAGGGCTTATCTAACCAGCTCCTCCATGAAGTCTGCAACCCAACACACCTCCCCCAGGCCCAAGCACCCAGGACACCCCGGACTCACTCCTCAGGAGGAAGGGGCCCTGAGACGTGGGCAGCGCGGTGTGTCTCAGGCACATGGCAACATAGCTCAGCCACGATTTCTGTGATTAAAGAGCTGCAGGCATCTGTTTCAGAATCACCTTCTGATCTGAAGACAGAAAACATTTAGAGACATGTGACAAGGAGCAGTTGCCCAATTAGGACCAGTGCAAACTGATGTTTATTTCAGTGGTTCACTGGGCAAAGCACTTCATCTGCAACTTGCTTTCCCCAAAATAAAACGAAAAAGCCACATCGGAGGCCGAGGTTAAGGTAAAGGACAGAGGCACCACCGACTGACTGTTCTGCTGGACACCACCCACCTCCCCACAAGGCCTGCCTTCATGCTTGAGCCCTGGGTCTCTGCAAATGCTTCCCCCATGACTGGGCCCTGAGCCCCTAGTCTTGGCCCCCCAGCCCCAAGCCCTAGTAACCCCTCCTTGGGACCTGTCTCCTGACAGTCTTGCCAGAGAAGACACTGTTTGGAGCTGAGGTTCACGGAGCCTTGCGAGGCTTCTGAGGACTCACCGCACAGCCTCCCTTTCGGCTTCTTCGGGCAAAGGCAGCAGAGGCCAAGCTCCAATGCTCCCCTCACAGCTCAGCACCTGACATGACAGATTTGTAAAACTGCTACAGAGGCTACATTTGAAAACTTGGTGGGCATCTGTTATCCGGTCAACTCAGGTAAAGGAAGGCAGGTGAAAACATGAGATTCCCTAGGAAGTGTCGACAGCCCCTTCCCACCCGACGCTCCTGGGGTCTCCACTCCGGGCTCAGCTTCTCTCCTACACCTCTGCAAATCTCCCCAGCCCATCCTGCACTGATTCCACAGCTTCCTTTCAGAATTTCTACTAGCAACTATCGTGATGATTATATTCTTGGACATGACCCCACCTTGCTCCCTGGTACTGCCTGCCATATGTAAAATAAAGTTTCTGAGCCACTCTCCAATCACAATATCTGGGTAGAAATGCTCACAAGCTTATAGCTTGTTTAATCTACAGGTTAACAAAAGCTAGTCTGATGAAGCTGACATCCCTCACCACTGCCAAGCAACACCTGTGACAGGTCCTAGGTTAACAGCACGTAGTCACCCACAAAGTACTAAAAACAATGAGGACGCAAACCCACCATCACCTCAACCACTGGACCCCAGAAAGATACAGTGGCCAGGCCAAGGCTACGCGTCTGGGAGGCACACAAGCCACAGAGCCAGGTCTGGGGACCCGAAGCCAGGCTGGAGGAGGTAGCCTGCACCCTTCAAATCTCTACAACTGTGGACCTGCACACCCCTCCCCACATACCTGTTTTTTGAGCTGAGAAGCTGGGTGGCAGCGAGAAACATAGGTTACTGCAAGGTTAATCAATGACCTCACTGCTGCTTTTTCCTGGTTTAGAGAAAACAGACCATTGTTACTACAACTTTGGTCAGGCTTCTGCTTCTGCTTCTCTGCTATCGCGTCTGAGGTCACAGACGAGTCCTGGCTTCTTGTTAACTCCCTACACACAATTCTCTCAGCTAAAAGAAGGAAAACTCTTCATTAAAATAGCTTTGACATAGTAGTGAAGCCATAACCAACAAAAGCATCTTAAATAAGGCTGATTAATAGTGATAATTACAAATGTCACTCTGTCCACAATGCAGCAAAACCAGAAATAAATGAGAAAAAGAGTCCAAACAATTGGAAAATTTAAGAGATTCTCCTAAAATACTAGGACACAACAAGAATTTAAACATTAAAAATGAATATAACTAGAAGAGGATTACATACTATAAACACTCAACTGCCAGACATAGAAGTATTTTTAAAAGAGTAAAAAAATTACATTATTTATAGCTGATACACCGGTATAACTGGCAAACCCAAGTCTGTGGACTATTACAAAATGTAGTTAACTGGAGAAGGGAATGGCAAACGACTCCAGTATTCTTGCCTTTAGAACCCCGTGAACAGGATGAAAGGCAAAAAATACGACAGTGGAAGATGAACCCACAGGTCAGTAGGTGTCCAATTCGCTACTGAGGAAGAGCAGATAAACGGCTCCAGACAGAATGAAGAGACTGAGCCAAAGCAGCAAAGATGCCCAACTGTGGATGCATCTGGTGGTGACAGTAAAGTCCGACGCTGTAAAGAACAACACTGCATAGGGACCTGGAATGTTAGGCTCATGAATCAAGGTAAATTGGAAGTGGTCAAGTAGGAGATGGCAAGAGTGAACATCAACATTTTAGGAATCAGTGAACTAAAATGGACTGGAATGGGTGAATTTAATTCAGATGATCATTATACCTACTACTGTGGGCTACACCCCTTAGAAGAAATGGAGTAGCCATCATGGTCAACAAAGGAGTCTGAAATGCAGTACTTGGGTGCAATCTCAAAAACGACAGAATGATCTCGGTTTGATTCCAAAGCAAACCATTCAACATCACAGTAATCCAAGTCTATGCCCCAACCACTAGTGCCGAAGAAGCTGAAGCTGAACGGTTCTATGAAGATCTAGAAAACCTTCTAGAACTAATACCAAAAAAAGATGTCCTTTTCATCCTAGGGGACTGGAATGCAAAAGTAAGAAGTCAAGAGATATCTGGAGTAACAGGCAAGTCTGGCCTTGGAGTACAGAATGAAGCAGGGCAAAGGCTAACAGTTTTGCCAAGAGAACACACCGGTCAGAGCAAACACCCTCTTCCAACAACACAAGAGAAGACTCTACACGTGGACACCACCAGATGGTCAATACTGAAATAAGATTGATTATATCCTTGCAGCCAAAGATGGAGAAGCTCTATACAGTCAGCAAAAACAATACCAGGAGCTGACTGTGGCTCAGATCATAATTTCCTTATTGCCAAAATCAGACTTACGTTGAAGAAAGTAGGGAAAGCCACTAGGCCTTTCACAACTGACCTAATCAAATCCCTTAGGATTATACAGTGGAGGTGACAAATAGATTCAAGGGATTAGATCTGGTATACAGAGTGCCTGAACAACTATGGAAGGAAGCTCATAACACCATACAAGAGGCAGTGACCAAAACCATCCCCAAGAAAAAGAAATGGAATAAGGCAAACTGGTTGTCTGAGGAGGCTTTACAAATAACTGAGAAAGGAAGAAAAGTGAAAGACAAAGAAGAAAAGGAAATATATACCCATCTGAATGCAGAGTTCCAAAGAATAGCAAGGAGAGATAAGAAAGCATTAAGTGAATAACGCAAAGAAATAGAGGAAAACAATAGAATGGGAAAGACTAGAGATCTCTTCAAGAATTTAGAAGTACCAAGGGAACATTTCATGCAATGATGGGTACAAAAGGACAGAAACGGTATGGACCTAACAAAAGTGGAAGAGATTAAGAAGAGAGGGCAAGAGTACCCAGAAGAAATATACATAAAAAGGTCTTAATGACCCAGATAACCACGATGGTGTGATCACTCATCTAGAGCCAGACATTCTGGAGTGTGAAGTCAAGTGAGCCTTAGGAAGCATTACTACAAATAAAGTTAGTCGAGGTGATGGAATGCCAGCTGAGCTATTTCAATTCTAAAAGATGATGCTGTTAAAATGCTTCACTCAGTTCAGTTCAGTCAGTTCAGTCGTGTCCGACTCTTTGCAACCCCATGAATCTCACCATGCCAGGCCTCCCTGTCCATCACCAACTCCTGGAGTTTACCCAAACCCATGTCCATTGAGTCGGTGATGCCATCCAGCCATCTCATCCTCTGTCGTCCCCTTCTCCTCCTGCCCTCAATCCTTCCCAGCCTCAGGGTCTTTTCCAATGAGTCAGCTCTTCGCATGAGGTGGCCAAAGTATGGGAGTTTCAGCTTCAGCATCAGTCCTTCCAATGAACACCAAGGACTATCTCCTTTAGGATGGACTGGTTGGATCTCCTTGCAGTCCAAGGGACTCTCAAGAGTCTTCTCCAACACCACAGTTCAAAAGCATCAATTCTTCGGTGCTCAGCTTTCTTCACAGTCCAACTCTGCCATCCACACGTGACTATTGGAAAAACCATAGCCTTGACTAGACGGACCTTTGTTGGCAAAGTAATGTCTCTGCTTTTTAATATGCTGTCTAGGTTGGTCACAACTTTCCTTCCAAGGAGTAAGCATCTTTAATTTCATGGCTGCAATCACCATCTGCAGTGATTTTGGAGCCCCCAAAAATAAAGTCTGACACTGTTTCCACTGTTTCCCCATCTATTTCCCACGAAGTGATGGGACCAGATTCCATGATCTTAGTTTTCTGAACGTTGTGATTGGTGATAGAAGCAAGGTCCAATGCTGTAAAGAGCAATATTGCATAGGAACCTGGAATGTTAGGTCCATGAATCAAGGCAAATTGGAAGTGGTCAAACAGGAGATGGCAAGAGTGAATGTCGACGTTCTAGGAATCAGCGAACTAAAATGGACTGGAATGGGTGAATTTAACTCAGATGACCATTGCATCTACTATTGTGGGCAGGAATCTCTTAGAAGAAATGGAGTAGCCATCATGGTCAACAAAAGAGTCTGAAATGCAGTACTTGGATGCAATCTCAAAAACGACAGAATGATCTCTGTTCGTTTCCAAGGCAAAACGTTCATTATCACAGTAATCAAAGCCTATGCCCCAACCAGTAACGCTGAAGAAGCTGAAGTTGAATGGTTCTATGAAGACCTACAGACCTTTTAGAACCAACACCCAAAAAAGATGTCCTTTTTATTATAGGGGACTGGAATGCAAAAGTAGGAAGCCAAGAAACACCTGGAGTAACAGGCAAATTGGAGAAGGCACTGGCGACCCACTCCAGTATTCTCGCCTGGAAAATGCCATGGATAGAGGAGCCTGGTAGGCTGCAGCCCATGGGGTCGCCAAGAGTCAGACACGACTGAGCGACTTCACTTTCACTTTTCACTTTCATGCATTGGAGAAGGAAATGGCAACCCACTCCAGTGTTCTTGCCTGGAGAATCCCAGGGACAGGGGAGCCTGGTGGGCTGCTGTCTATGGGGTCGCACAGAGTCGGACACGACTGATGCGACTTAGCAGCAGCAGCAGCAATAGGCAAATTTGGCCTTGGAGTACAGAATGAAGCAGGGGAAAGGCTAATAGAGTTTTGCCAAGAGAACGCACTCGTCATAGCAAACACCCTCTTCCAACAACACAAGAGAAGACTCTACACATGGACATCACCAGATGGTCAATACTGAAATCAGATTGATTATATTCTTTGCAGCCAAAGATGGAGAAGCTCTATACAGTCAGCAAAAAAACAAGACCAGGAGCTGACTGTGGCTCAGATCATGAACTCCTTATTGCCAAATTCACACTTAAATGGAAGAAAGTAGGGGAAACCACTAGACCATTCACGTATGACCTAAATCAAATCCCTTATGATTTTACAGTGGAAGTGAGAAATAGATTCAGGGGATTAGATCTGATAGACAGAGTGCCTGATGAACTATGGATGGAGGTTCGTGACTTTGTACAGGAGGCAGTGATCAAGATCACCCCCGAGAAAAAGAAATGGAAAAAGGCAAAATGGTTGTCTGAGGAGATCTTACAAATAGCTGAGGAAAGCAGAGAAGCTAAAGGCAGAGGAGAAAGGAGAGATATACCCATTTGAATGCCGAGTTCCAAAGAACAGCAACGAGAGATAAGAAAGCCTTCCTCAGCGATCAATGCAGAGAAATAGAGGAAAACAACAGAATGCGAAAGACTAGAGATCTCTTCAAGAAAACTAGAGCTACCAAGGGAACATTTCATGGTGCACTCAATATGCCAGCAAATTTGGAAAACTCAGTAGTGGCCACAGGACTGAAAAAGGTCAGTCTTCATTTCAATCCCAAAGAAGGGCAATGCCAAACAATGTTCAAATTACTGCACAATGGCACTCATTTCACATGCCAGCAAGGTAATGCCCAAAGTCATTCAAGTTAGCTTTTAATAGCATGTGAACTGAGAACTTCTAGATGTTCAAGCTGGATTTAGAAAAGGCAGAGGAACCAGAGATCAAATTGCCAACATCCTTTGGATCACTGGAAAAGCAAGGTAATTCCAGGAAATCATCTACTTCTGCTTCACTGACGACGCTAAAGCCTTTGACTGTGTGGATCACAACAAACTGCAGAAAATTCTTCAGGAGATGGTAACACCCGACCACCTTACCTGCCTCCTGAGAAACCTGTGTGCAGGTCAAGAAGCAACAGTTAGAACCAGACACAGGACAACGGACTGGTTCAAAATTAGGAAAGGAGTAACTCAAGGCTGTATATTGTCACTCTGCTTATTTAACTTCTATGCAGAGTACGTCATGTGAAATGCCGGGCTGGATGAAGCATAAGCTGGAATCAAGAGTACCAAGAGAAACAGAAACAACCTCAGAAATGCAGATGACACCACTCTAATGAAACAAAGAGAAGAGGAACTAAAGAGCCTCTTGATGAAAGTGAAAGAGGAAAGTGAAAATCTGGCTTAAAACTCAACATTTGAAAAACGAACATCATGGCATCTGGTCCCATCACTTCATGGCAAATAGATGGGGAAACAATGGAAAGAGTGAGACTTTCTTTTCTTGGGCTCCAAGATCACTGCAGATGGTGACTACAGCCACGAAATTAAAAGATGCTTGCTCTTCAGAAGAAAAACTGTGACCAACCTAGACAGCATATTAAAAAGCACACCCCTCACTTTGCTGACAAAGGCTGGTCCGTGTTGCTCACACGGACAACACCGGTTTTCTTTCCCCTCATGCCTCTTTCTCGTGTGTCCTTTCTCAGATCGCCCTTTTATTTTTGAAGCCCTGTGAAGACACGGCTGTTTCCTTAATGGCAAATGTTCAAGGACTCTTCCACAGGCAGAGGAAAAAGAGTCAGAAAACCAAATTTGCTGATTCAGGCAAACTGCCGCTGGACAGAGGAGTCACAGAGATTCAAGATGAAAAAGAGTTTTAGATAAACGAGTTCAATCATGCTAACTTCCTGGTAGCAGAAAGGAGTGACTGATGTCACACAGCAGAAACTGGAACCCAGGATGCTGACTCCCAGTTAAAAAATATAAAAATTCTATTTACAGTCCAAAGAAGTCACTGCAATATCCTCATAAAATACAAAAATTTGACAAGTAGAAAACAGTTCTAAACAATTATCTTCTCATCCAACACGCTATCTTACTAGTCACATCTGACTTTGTTGTTGTTCATAAAGCAAAAACAGTCCCTGCTACCAGCACATATGGGCTTCCCTGATGGCTCAGATGTTAAAGAATCTGCTTGCAACACACGAGACCTGGGTTCTATCCTTGAGTCAGAGGCAGCAAGATCCTCTGGAGAAGGCAATGGCTACCCACTCCAGTATTCTCTCCTGTAGAATCCCATGGACAGAGGAGCCTGGTGGGCTACGTACATACAGTCCACGGGCTCACAAAGAGACGGGCACGACTAAACGACTAACACTTCCACACGTTTCATCAGTAAATTCATACAACCCACAAATTCAGACACCGTCAGGACCAGGGCGGCTAAGCGGTCAGGCCCAGGGGCGGGGCGTCCGAACCACCAGCATGAGGCACAGAACCTGAGCTTGCTCAGGGCTCAGCCAGCGTCGGCCGCAAAGACAGTGGAGTTCAGACACGTGAATGCTTCAGAAGCACTTCTGGGCAGGAAACAGGACAAAATTAATGTCATTTTTGAGAAGAGCTAATCATATTGGTAAATAGCAGAGTATTAAATTATAAATGCCTGACACTTTACCATTGCAGGCTCTCCCAGGAAAAGAGGAAGTTGGTTGATTTTACCATCATTCGAGTGTTTTGCCAATATCTAAAACAGCAAAAGGAAGTAAGTTGATTAACTGGTATACACACATAGAACTTTCAGTATCAAAAGATACTATACATATTGTATGACATGTGTTAAGTCCAAAGCAGATTAAATAAGGACAGTCTTAAGAAAGTAGCAACCACCTATTTATGAAAGGTTTTCTTAACCAATATAATGAGTTTAAGAAGATATATATGTATTCTTAATTGTGTGAATGTATTTTTTCATGTATTTACATGTGTGTAGATGTGTATATGTGCTTATATATATTCATGTATATGTATGTGCATATATGGGCTTCCCTGGTGGCTCAGATGGTAAAGAATCCACCTGCAATGCAGGAGACCCAGGTTCAATACCTAGGTCAGGAAGATCCCCTGGAGAAGGGAATGGCAACCCACTCCAGTGTTCTTGCCTGGAGAATTCCATGGACAGAGGAGCCTGGGGCCTGGTAGGCTACAATCCCTGGAGTCACAAAGAGTCGGACACAACTGAGCAACTAACACATATTCACGTGTGCATACATATATGTGTGTGTTTATGCATAGTTTGTGTATATAGGTATGTGTGTATGTGTATATATGTGTTTATGTATATCTGCAAACACTGTACATGGTGTGTTTATACATATATACATGTGTGTACATGTATTTTATGGCCTTTCCATAACTAATCATTAGCCTGAAAGCTATACTCAACAATATCATCAGCTTTTTCTTTTTTCTGCTTATGTGACTATCAATATTTTCCTGCAAGCATATAATTTATGGTTTTTAATTTGATTGATTTAATTTTATTTATTTAATTAAAATTAATCAAATTAATTTGATTTTTAATTTTTATTTTAAACAAATACAATGTTCTGTTTGTCTCAAGATATCCTGGAAGTTTACTTACTTCATCGAAGGTAGTATAAAGAGCTGTTGACTTCAGAAAAGGAAAGAAAATAAATAATTAAAGCAAAATACAAGTAGTGTGACATTATTCAAAGCAGGAAAAAATTCTAGCACAGGGCCACAAGTATGAAGCCCTCATTTGTAAATAAAACTTTATCTAGCAACACTTTGGGAAGGATGTCACTGACAACAGACATACGATACACAGAGCATGAAGATACAGCGATCCTGGTGGACAAGCTGTGTAAGACTACCACCCTCACAAGCACAGCAGTTCAGGTGCATCTGACACTCAGGATCCCACAACTTCACAAATCACTACTCACACACACAGAGCACTTCTGCTGATGACTGGCATTTGTGTGCAAGCGAGCACAATCGAGGAGTTTCTCCAACAAGCAGCCTTGCCTTTCATGCTTCTTGAGTCACTGGCGCAGGGTTTACAGATGTGGCTCAGGGCCAGCTGCCTCAACGTTCCAATCCCCACTTCAGCACCTTCTGCACGTGAAACCCCAAGCACCTTCACATACCCGTTTCTCCACTACACCAGAAGTGAGCAATGCCCATCTCAAAGGCTTCTGGGGAAGCCAGCACGATTTTACACACAGCGTGTCAAAATCAGTATTGTGAGGTGAGCACTCAAGAAGCCTGCTGTACTTGTTAATGCTTATTAACAGATTTGCATCCTGATATTATCAAATATTCTCCAACGTGCATTACTGTGAAGATGGCGCTGAAGCCCATATCCTCCCGAACCTGCTCTGCTGCTAAGATCTCTCCTAGGCCCTAGTCTAAGCATCCAACTGCCCACTAAATATCCCACCACTTCCTCAAAGACTGAACTGCTCACTCATCTCCACAAATGATGGAAATTAACTTCTATCTTGGTTTACAGAATTGGTATAAATATCTTCTCTTGCACCCCTAATACACATAAGCTTCTAAAAAGTCACAGTCTCACTCACCTCCATTGATTCTAAAGAGATCTTATGCCATAAAATAATCATAGAATTTGCAGAAGCAGTTTAGAGTTTTACAAAGTATTTTCATTTGTACATCACCTTGTAAGTAAACTGTATGAAAATTATTTTTCATACAAAGTTAAAAGCACATTGTATTTCCTTCCTGACCACTTGCCCAGTCCCCATCTCTTTGAGAGAGAGGTTTCATCTACCTTATTTCATCTGTTTGATGACTGTCATTTATAACTTTATTGCTACTTCTGTCTCGGTTGTTTGGAAAAGGTATATGGACTCATTACATATTCTAATGTACTGTCTACAAATTATAAGATAAAGTCAAGCATGTATTTGCTGATACTTTTAAGTTGACCTGTCTTTATACTTAGAAATGTCTCTTAAAAGTAGCTTTCCCTGGTGGCTCAGAAAGTTAAGAAACTGCCTGCAATGCAGGAGACCCGGGTTCAATCCCTGGGTCGGGAAGATCCCCTGGAGAAGGAAATGGCAACCCACTCCAGTATTCTTGCCTGGAGAATTCCATGGACAGAGCAGCCAGCAGGCTACAGCCCATGGGGTGGTGAATAGTCAGATACGACTGAGTGACTATCACTCACTCATCAGTAAACTGATGTTAGGTTTATTCTGGATAAAAGTCTGGGCTAAAATTTAAGATATTATTTGATAATCTGTATCCTCTGCAGAAACAGCCACAGTATCTACTTGTGCAGTGAAATGACAACTAAATGACCAAATTCATGAACCATAGAGCCAGGAGCCTGGTAGGCTGCAGGCCATGGGGTCGCAAAGAGTCGGACACGACTGAGCAACTTCACTTTCACTTTTCACTTTCATGCATTGGAGAAGGAAATGGCAACCCACTCCAGTGTTCTTGCCTGGAGAATCCCAGGGACAGGGGAGCCTGGTGGGCTGCTGTCTATGGCGTCGCACAGAGTCGGACACGACTGAAACAGTTAGCAGCAGCAGCAGCAGCAGAGCCATGCACTGAGTGGCCAGGACACCATGAAGTCAATTCTAAGAGCACTCGAATGACAGCTGACACTGGGGCTTCAGCTCTTCCCACTGGAAGGCCAGGCTTCACTCCGTGACGCTGGGCTGAGCAGAGCAGTCAGAGGCACGGGGTGTGGCACCAGCAGACAAAATGCAACGCAGAACCACCTCCAGATAAGACAGAAACAGAACAGAGAAAAGCAGCCTTAGGTCTGAGTAGACAAGGCTCTGGGAGGTCACCCTTGTGGCCACAAGCGGCCACACAGGGAACAGAGGGCAAGGAAGAGGAAAGATATGCATGTCCAGGAACTGGCAAGGAGTCTAAATGATGCTGGTGAAATCAGGTGGAAAACAAAGTGGAGAAAGGCTGGGGCCAGACTCTGAGATCCTTTAAACCATGCAGAAACGTGAGTGGTGCAACCAGGAGCTGGAAGTCATGAAAGACTTTTAAGCAGATGGGTTCATAGAAGACACAGGAATACTCCTAAACTTAGCAAATAACCAGCGGCAGGGTGAGAATGGATTAGAGGAGGAGAAGCACGAAGACTTGTGAGAGACAAGGTCAGGTGAGCGAGATACGAGCCAGTGAGGCCTAGCACTGCCGGACCACGGGAGAGATGAGGGGCAGGACCGACTAGCAGGGTGATGCACGAGGGCAATGGAGGGCAGGTGGAGCACAAGATGGCGCTGAAGCTGGATGCGGAGCCACCAAGAGGACAGAGTTGGGTCCGACTCTCTGTGAGCCCACGGACTGCAGCACGCCAGGCATCCCTGTCCATCACCATCTCCTGGAGCTTGTTCCAACTCACGTCTATGCAGTCGGTGATGCCATCCAACCATCTCATCCTCTGTCGTCCCCTTCTCCTCCCGCCTTCAATCTTTCCCAGCATCAGGGTCTTTTCCAATGAGTCGGCTCTTCGCATCAGGTAGCCAAAGTATTGGAGCTTCAGCTTCAGCATCAGTCCTTCCAATGAATATTCAGGACTGATTTCCTATAGGATTGACTGGTTGGATCTTCTTGCAGTCCAAGGGACTCTCAAGAGTCTTCTCCAACACCACAGTTCAAAAGCATCAATTCTTCGCGGCTCAGCCTTCTTTATGGTCCAACTCTCACATCCATACATGACTAGTGGAAAAAACATAGCTTTGACTAGACGGACTTTTGTCAGCAAAGTAATGTCTCTGCTTTTTAATAGGCTGTCAAGGTTGGTCATAGCTTTTGTTCCAAGGAGCAAGCGTCTTTTAATTTCACGGCTGCAGTCACCATCTGCAGTGATTTTGGAGCCCAAGAAAATAAAGTCTGTCACTGTTTCCATTGTTTCCCTGTCTATTTGCCATGAATTGAAAGGACCAGATGCCAAGATCTTAGTATTTTGCATGTCAGCAGATGGCGGAGTAGAAGGACGTGCGCTCATCTTCTCCTGAGAGAACTCCAAAATTGCAGCTCACTGCTGAACAACCCGGAGAAGGCAATGGCACCCCACTCCAGTACTCTTGCCTGGAGAATCCCAGGGACGGCGGAGCCTGGTGGGCTGCCGTCTATGGGGTCGCACAGAGTCAGACACGACTGAAGCGACTTAGCAGCAGCAGCAGCAGCAGCTGAACAACCATGAACGGGAGAATGCTAGATCCCACCAAAAAGAGACACCCACATCCAGGGACAAAGGAGAAGCCCCAACAAGATGGTAGGAGGGGCAAAATCACGTTTAGAATAAGGATAGTAAGGAATATCAGAGAACAAATTTGTGGAAGAAAAAAATTGCCTTTTTGAAGTAAAGTAAATCTGGATGCTGGGGAAAGCTCCTATGAACATATGCAACAAACAGGTGTAAACGTAACACAGGAGATCAAAGAACTAACTGTGAATTAGAGAGAATGCCTTGAAGACGGCTGGAACTTCACGCTCTAAACCGCCCTCTTAGCACTGCTTTAGCTGCACCAACAACTTGTACCATGTGGGGCTTTCACTTTCATTAGTTTTGGAGTATTTTCTGATCGGTGTTGCTCCCACACAGGTAACAGCTTCAGGCACTGGACTGTGTGAGCTCTTCCAGGGGATGCATATAAAGAAGAGTAGAGGGTCGAGAACAGGATTTTTTGAGGAATACCTATTTAAGGGGCAAAAAGAGGAAGAGGAACTAGG
Source organism: Giraffa tippelskirchi (assembly GCF_054371585.1). Taxonomy (NCBI): domain Eukaryota; kingdom Metazoa; phylum Chordata; class Mammalia; order Artiodactyla; family Giraffidae; genus Giraffa; species Giraffa tippelskirchi. Next base: position 165,973,824 of record NC_137283.1, on the reverse strand, counting down.
GAAAGAAAGCAGCACAGCAGCTACGGGAGACGCTTGCGCTTGTCCCATAATATACATTTCCCCTTTCCCTACCTAATGGATTCTCCCATAGCCCACTAGGACATGGCCACTCAAAGGCATCTCTAAGCCCCACTGGCAGCTCTGGCCAAAAGGAAGCAGTCTCTTTGGGGAAGGCAAGCTGTAAACCACCCATGTCCACCTCGCGGGGTTGCAATAGTACACCATGGCCTCAGAGAAAGCATAAGCATCAACCACTTTTATGACATCATTAAGTTTAAAAACAACTTAGAATTTTTTTCCCATTTTTATCCTGCCCAGTCATGTCTGACTCTTTGCAACCTTATGGACTATACAGTCCATAGAATTCTTCAGGCCAGAATACGGGAGTGGGTAGCCTTTCCCTCCTCCAGGGGATCTTCCCAACCCAGGCCTCCCACACTGCAGTCAGATTCTTTACCAGCTGAGCCATAAGGGAAGAATCACAGATAAATATAAGTCATACAAAATCAAAATAAGAAACCACAAAAATGACGGTCAAGCCTTCCAAAGAAAGTTCTTGCGAGAAAATTCATTTAACGATAAACAAAAACAAGATAGTAAAAACTTCAATTACGGACAGAAAACTGTCAATACAGCAGCAACCACCATGACCAACCACTAGAGCACGTGTACCTCAGCAGTTAGAAGTCTCTTCGGACATTTGTTAACTTCAGCAAAAACTTTCCTAAGTCCAGTCTCTAGCTGCACCAACAACAATATGGCACAGTCAGCAAACCTGTGAAATTGAAGGAAATCAGTAAAACTTCATGTTTTAAAGGTAAACTCTGGCACCAACACCATAATAAGGGTGCTTTTTTCCAGAGGTTACCAATGGGTGTCCAAAGCAGCGAGGGGTGATATCACTCGCTAACGTGAGAAACAAACACAGGATCAACGTCTCACGAGACGAGTGACCATGAAACCGTTTCCGGTATCTCACTGTATGACGCGGCATTTTTAGTAGCTGCAGCAGAATAAAATGTCGGCAAACACCTGCCGCACTTGTTTCATCTAAAAGTACTCAAGAGGCCAGGGTGTCGGGGGGCTCTCACGGTTTCCGGTCAAGTGTGTGCATCAGGACAGAGTGATGCGGAGGCAAGTGGAGCCCACTGACCTCCCAGTGCAGCGCCCGGGGCCCGCTTCCCTGGGAACAGAGGGGACGGACAGCCTCTTTCTCTCCTGATTCTCTAACACTGCACACTGTGTTTCAGTCACAATGAGAGCTTGAAAAATATTAATAAGTCGATTCAAAATAGTGATTACTGGGGCGCTCCCTGGTGGCCAAGCGGTTGCGACCCTGGGTCTCCACAGCCGTGGCCCGGGCCTAATCCCTGATGGGGGCTGCGGTTCTGCCGAGTGTGCAGGGCAGCCAGAACAATTTCTTAATTTCTAAAACAAAAGTTAGATTAAAACAATTATCATTATTAGCTATATAAAACTGTACCGAAAAACAAAAAAAAAATGTGTAAAATATAATTACAAGATGCCTTTTAATTAATTACAGGAAGATAATTTATGCTCGGGTCGACTCCTGTGCGCTTTTACTCCAATAGCAACACGGTACGGGAGGCAGAGGGTTCTAGGAAGGCCTGGCCCCCAGACCACCGGCGACCACTCTGTAAAGCCACACTGCAGGTACCTGTGAGACTTTAACTTGGTTAATGCAACTTCCCAATATGGCAACATGATTTTCAGTATAAAAGTGGACTTCTTCATCACTTCTTCTAATACTGAAAGCACCTCAGACGTAACATCTGTAAAATAGCAAATATTTTTAAGTACAATCACACTGATCAACTGAAAAAAGGTGTGAACACGCTTAGGGAGTGATGACACTGGGCCAACCTCTTTGAGAAGACGGACCGTGGGCAGCGTGTGCTGTCTAACAGTGAGGCCACCTGAACTAGGCCAGGGCTGTAGGTGACCACAGGCACCCCGTAGGGGCCCAGGGCAACTGCACCAGTGATAGAGGCTGCAACTGTGTGAGCAGAGGAGTTCAGGGGCAACTGGTTGACCACACTGACCAAGAAAATACATCTTCCAAAGATATGGGAAGCAAGAGTGAACCCAAAGGTAAAATCTGGACTTAAGGTGACCGTGTCGTGTCCATGTAGGCTCATCCATCCGTGGCCACAGATGTCCCACCTGATGAGAGATGTTGACATGGGAGACGGGTGGCTGGGAATCTCTGCACCTCCTTCCTGATTCTGTTGTAAACTTAAAACTGCTCTACACAAGTCTTAGAAGATATATGCTATTGGCAGTCACCAGACCGAAAGATTCCATGACACCAAAAAGCTAAGACTACTGGGCCAAGTGCTCTGCACTGTCCCTTCCAGGGTTTACATCGTCAAATACAGACACATCTACGGCCAAACAGCAAAGGGAATCGGCCTGGAGCAAACACAGGGTTTATCTGCTCTCTCGAAGTCCTGTGTCCTCAACCTCATTAATCTGGTAAGACTTCGCCATGGAAAAAAAAAACAACACAAAAGATGATATTTGTTGTGTAGTTGCTAAGTCATGCCCAACTCTCTGTGACCCCAAGGACTGTAGCCCCAGGCTCCTCTGACCATGGGATTTCCCAGGCAAGAACACTGGAGTGAGTTGCCATTTCCTTTTCCAGGGGATCTTCCCAACCCACAGATTGAACCCTCGTCTCCTGTGTTGGCAGACGGGTTCTTTCCCACTGAGCCACCAGGGAAGTCCAAAGATGACCCAGGAGACCACTTACATAGTGGCACTTCTGGCATCACAATTAAGACAGCAGAGAGGAGAAGGGAACGCACGTCACAGACTGGCCCAAGCCACACATCTGCACAACAAACTAATTTTATCATTAATACTGGTTCATGTCGATCGGTATTATTAATATTGATCAACATTATTAATACTATTCATCAATAACATTAACACTGATTCACATAGCCGTGACTCTCAGACTCCCGGCGCCAACCCTGGGGGCACCATGGGAAGAGGTGAGGATTTATGTGGCAAAGTTTAAGAAGTTCTTCATGAAACTTTCAAAGGCACGTTGCCCCTGGAGAGTAAGTATTCCTCCCATAGAGCTTGAGTCTCAGTGTTGCTTAATGACGTTATAATATCTTTACAAAGATAGAGTCAAAGAAAAACATGAAATGTGGTACTTGCCAGGAAAAACGATCAAATCCTCTACACTTGTAAGAGTTACGAAAGGTCGATGTGCCAACGTGAAGTTAGTCTGTTGAAGGTAACCCTTCAGTAGCTGACCCAGTCCTGCTGTCAGCAACACCATCGTTGAGCAGTATCTAGTGGACACACCGTAGAGGTCTGTTAGAAACACGGACCCAGCACACATGTAAAAAGCTCTACTTAAAAAAAAATGTTTAAAATTAAGGAAGCAAAACGGTTATCAAATTGCAGAAAATCCCACTGGCTGTGGGGCTGAAGCTGTGCAGCGGTCCAGAGGACCAGTGAGATCTCAGGAACCAGAGGGCCGAACCCGAGGACCCCACCCGCCGGGAGCGGGGCATCACCACTTCCGCTGCTGAGCGCTAAGTCGGGAACCCGACACCACAGCAGCCATTCGGCCACTGACCTTCAGTTTTGTCTTCAACATCCTGAACCCAAACGCTCTTATTTATCTCAAAATACATCTTTCCTTGATGTGAAATTCAAAATAAATCAAACTTCTCAGCATATGAAGAAAGCGCGCGCAGGCCTCCCCAGCACCTACTTGGGCGGAACCTCCGGAGGGGCCGCGAAGCCGTGCCACAGGACATTGCGGAGGTTGAGCCCACGCGGAGAGCCCACGAAGACCTTGAGCACGTCCATCTGGGAGAGGGGGCAGGGCACGGAGTTACTGAGGAGCCAACCCAGCTGGAGCACGTGAGCTTTCCTCCCGGAACCGAGGGGACCACGAGCGCAGAGCGCGGAGGACCACAGGAACCAACCCGTGCGCGCCGAGCACCCGTGTCAGACGCTTCTGCACGTGTCCCTTACTCGCTCACCCCGAGGACAACCCCGGAGGGAGATGCTGTACCCGCGCTACGCACGTGAGAACCATACGAGCGAGGAGGGTGAGACCGAGGGGGCAGAGGCCCCAAAGCCACAGGGGGTGGGATCCCCCGGACACACTGCTTTCACGCCACACGTCGAGAGGCCCGGTCTGTAGCTAAAACAACTCCGAGGCAAACGACAGACTAGACTCCACGGCGGGCGGCTGAGCGCCGAGGCTTGGCCTCCCGCCTGACTTGAAGCTCTCTGTTCGCCTGCTCCATCCTCCTACCCGCCAACACGAAGTGAAGGCCCTCTCAGGACAAGGACCCTGCGTGTCCAACGCGACACTCACACCTTCCCTGGCATCCTCTGCGTGTACAGCACCACGCGTTACAGGAGATTCAGACCACACGGAAGCCGCGCAGAGACTAGGAGGACTCAAACCCGTGTCGTAGGAAAGAGGAGTTGAGCCTCCCAGAGACTCGGGAAAGGACTGAAGCTGTTTCATTCACCTGCCGACTCGGGGGGAACAGGAGACAGGTGCCCTGGATGCCCTCAGGGGCAGGAACTCACACAAGGGGTTTCGACTCCGTGCCAGAACGTCTGACAGCCAGTCCTTCCGTGCTACTCCAGGAAGTCCTGGCTCTCACGCTAACTTAAAATACTTTAACGTGAACTTAATTAAATGTCAATAACTATAACAACATTAATAATTAAATATTACTTGCTTTAAATTTACTATTATTTTAAATTTATTGCTCATACCATCTGGGAAATTACAAGTATATATGCCAAGGAACTAGGAAAATTACCTGGGAGCTGACAGGGCTGCGGGTGGACAGAAGGCTCACGGCACAGCACAGGCAGGACACAGGGCGGAGCAAGGGGTCTAAGGGCTCAGCGCGGCCGCGCGCGGCCTGGCTTCCCGCCACACTCTCCACCGGAAGAGATGACCCTAAGCCGGCAGGGCGTGACGGACCGCCAGGAGGCGCGGGGAAGCTTCACTGACACCAGATTTTGCAGCGAGTCCCGTCTGTGAACGCCCTCCTGGCGGGCACCACCCTGGCTTGCTTCTTCTCCTTGACCTGACTTATTCAGTTGCCTGAAGGGTGCTCACTGGTCTTAAAAAATCATGATCACGTGGCCTCAAGAAGATTTTGAAAAAGTACCCACTTTTAAACTGGCATCTAAATTTTTTTTCAACTTAAGTTTCAGTAGCTGCAAAAGGTATACTTTCTCACGTTAAAAATATTGATTTTTTAAATAATAAAATTGTAATATCACTCTTTAAAGGGTTAAAATTTTACTCTTGAATAAGTTAGTATTATAGCTTCTAGAATTACTATTATAATACACAATCAATGAGATCAATAGACTTCAAATTGCTCCTTCGCCTGGCCCCCAGAGGTTACTATATCAGAGGCTATTCCTCCAGTGTCATCACACCAGAGGCTCCACACCTGAGGTCATCACACCTGCTCATCACACCAGAAGCTCTTACACCAGAGGCTCCTACGCCTGAGGTCATCATATCAGAGGCTATCATCAAAGCACATTAACACCAGGTCAAGAGAGAGGTGTGTCTTTTGGCTAGAAGCATGGCAATTTTGGCTGGAAAGGATCTATGGGAAAGGAAAGCAAGCTTGAATCCCTGAAATAATTAATTTTTTCCTAACATAGCATCAATTTTTGAGAAACAAAATTAGAGCTAATATTGATTGTTTGGGGCCCTTTCTCCTCCCTCAGTTTTAACTGGACAAGCTTACCACAGGCTGCCCGAAGACTTGAGCGAGTTCCTCAGATGCGAGCAGATCTCTTAAAAGAAAGGGGCAGTCCTTCCCAATCAGTAAATATACCTGAAATTCAAACAAACTTGTGTAACAACAGTATTACAATGAGCCAAATCACATTAATCAAAATATCACCCACAAAGCAAGTGTCTTTACAAATGAGGGGAGGAAAGAACTGGAGACACTGATGTTTCTGATCTCACAATCATTCAAAAAGAAAAATATTTCAAAAATCTGTGCCAAGTGATTATACAAGAAAACAATTAAAATCTAGAAATCTCAGTGAAACTGCAAAACAGTTTACTGTTCATTCAGACACTTTACACGGCCAACAGTGAGAGTCCTCACACTTACATCACCCAGGGCTCGCTCCAGACATGACGTGAGCTTCATGAGGCTGAGAGAAATACTGGAAGAGTCAAGACTTCTCAAGGCGTCAAGTATTTCAGGAAATAACTGTTTAGAATAAGACACATCAGAATTCGTGTTCAATAAGCATTATTTCTCAAAGTCACAATTCTATTAATGAAATTTAAACCTCTAAAGATTTCAATTACCATGTTTTAATGACTGTTTTGGGTTTTGGTGTAGGTAAACATTTTTTATATAAATATAAGAAGATACAAAGAATCAAGAAAAATGTTTGAATACCTAAGGAGGTTTTGGGAACTTCTTTATGTAAATGCTTATTAAAAGCAATAAATCTGGCATAACTGTAAACTGGAAAGTCAAATACTTTGACCTAAATCTTATATCTCATTTTGATTACTTCTTAAAAAGACAAATAAGGCAGCTCCCCCTGCCACTGAAGCAAGCTACTGCACAGGGAGAAGGGAAGGCCCTGCGCTCTGCGTGAGGAAAGCCCAAGAATCCAGAGAGAGCCTTTCAGAGTCACTGCTCCACTGTGACCACTTGACGTGCCAAGGCAAACGGCTGGTTTGAACCCTGAACCACCCCACCTCCCTTCTGCCGCCCTCGACAAGCCAAGCATCCCCGCCTCGAGTCCCCTGGTCCCAGTGCCTCAAGAACATCTTACGATCTGTCTGGAAGGTCTTTCTCTTTTTTGGGAGCTGTCCAAGTTTTCTGTTCTGGGACCCGTAGCAACCATGCACCAAACCGCCGCCCCGGACCCCGATCCTGACACTGCATCCAGAGACTTCTTTGGGCAAAGGGCGTCTCTCAGCCCAGGCTTTGCAAACAGCTCCAACTTCCCCTCGCAACACTCACGCCTTCTCACAGCCCAGGGCCCTGAGAACGGAGGAGACCCCTTTAACATCAGCAAGGAGCAAAGGCCTCCAAGTGGAATCTGCAGTCTTTCATTTCTAAGACTTTGTTGCTGTTCAAAAGCCAAACCTCTGGAACACCTGTCCACTGGAGCGCTGGTGCGTATCGCATTTCAAACTGCCCCTCGGGTAGAGACAACAGATGCAGGTGGACGGCCCGGCACACGGGGCCCAGCAGCCGCACGCTTTCCCGGTGGTCCAGACCCCGGGCTGCAGGGGTGAGAAAGCAAGTGAGCTCCACATCGTGTGACGAAAATGCCTACGTTGCCAAAGGCCTTCAATTATGAAATTTCCACAAAATCGAGAACCAGTTTAAACTGAACTTAAAACAAAGATACTCATGTTGTGGAAAATAAGTTACAATGTGTTTACCTGATTATAAAAGAAAAACTGTCAGAGAGTTTGAAAAATACAGAAAGGTTCAAATAAGACAAAAAATATTTTTTTAATTTCTTTACCTGTATGTAAGTTTGTATATGTAATACTTTAACCTGACTTTTTCATGTAACATTACTAGACTAGGAGATTTCCAATGACATTAATTTATAATTATTATAAATTAATATTAATATTTTAATTAATGATAAATATTTAATATTAATGTTAGTTTTATTTTATTTTAATATTAATAATTTATTATTATTTTGGGACATATTTATAATATGAATTTTTGGTTTGAGGGTTTTTTCTGTAAGTTTTGGCTGAACATTTACATGGTTCACAACCCAAAAATATAAAAGGGTGGAAGTCTCTCTCTTGCCACCAGTTCTCCTTCCTATAGCAGCTTTCACACTTCAAGAAATGTTATACATTTCTTGAGTGTATTTAGAAATATTCATACATACACAGGCAACTATTACATGTTCCCCCTATTGTCTCACTCAGCCATACAGCTCAGAGAGATTTCTGGGCCAGAACGATGGGCCTCCTTACTCCCTCACCCCTGCATTATGCTCCCTTGCACGCAGTTTCCATAATTTGTTTGACCAATCCTGTCGTGCTTGACATCCGGCTGTTCCCAGTGTTCTTTGCTTCTCCCTTTCCCTGTTACAAATGCTGCGAGGAGTAACCTGGCACGGGCACACGTTCACACCTGTGACTGGACCTGTCTTGTATGTTGCTGGATGGAAGTGCTGGGCCAGAGCATGTTTGCTTATAATTTTTTCAACTATTTTAAAATATTCTAATCCACATCCCTACTTAAAAAAAGGTACAAGAATGCCTAGAAGACACGTAAAATACCTGTATGTACCACTGGTCACCCCATACCCGTAAGTCATGACTTCTGTCTTCTCCCCTTTTCGACCTGGACTGCAGGCCGAGAGCTCCTCAGCCCGCACGGCCTCCGACCCCGCCTTCTCACACTCGGCTTTCCCTTCACTCCCCTGCGCTTCTCTGGTCTCACTCCCTCTCTTTCCACACGATTCTTTTTCTCTTTGAGTTAAGCCTGTACTATTAATATAACATCTCCTAACCCAAAAAGCAGTGGTCAGAAAGGGAAAGTTTACAGGTTAAGACATTTCAAAGAGAACAGTATTGACAGGCATTTGGGCTGCAGGCAAAGTACAAACCTGATTCTGTATAAACCATGCAGTCTGTAATTTTCTTCCAGCATACGTCACCGTTTTGAGTTACAATACTACTGATGTCGCAATTTTCTCTGGCTTCAAACCCAAGTTTACAGATCATGTCATACACTGAAGGAGAAAGACAGGTGGCAATCGGCTCCCCGATTAGTATCTGAAATATAAGACACAAAACACACTCTTTAACAGAAAATATTAAGTTTATAACATATTTAAGTCACAGGAAAACTCTATTGTGTCTTAAGTATAGAATATACTCAGGAATAGTTACTGTGTTAACACACTTTCTGGATGTCAGAAGAACTATATGATTAAAACATTGTGATTAAATATTAACTAAAGATTACTTATGCAAATATTTTCAAGTAAATATTTAAAGATTTTAAGTTATTTTATTAAACATAATATTTTTAACATAAGAATTTACAGAAGCTCAGAATATTTTATGGATAGTGGATTATTCCTTTCAGCATTCACAAATTATCCCAAAGTTATCAAAATAAGCATTTTTAAAGGAGGGCTGAGAAAAATAGAAAATCAAGCTATTAAATGAATTAAACATTAAATAATGTTAAAGCAGAGAAAAATGCATAATTCTGACTCCCTACATAGTGTAAAAAGCAGCAAACCATGCTGCTTTTTCATAAAAAAATCAAATAAAACCAATTTTTCATCATTCTCCTGACATTACGCTAAGATTGCCCAACAAATCTGCAGAGAGATCATATTCCAGGTCTGAAAAGAACCTGGTGTCTTTATGTGATGTGTTAAGGGGTGAGCATTTTCCAACATTAGTAAGTCTTGGCAGCTCCCTGATTCGGAAGCCAGCTGGCTTCAGTTCCTCCATCCCTGTTAGTATCGCCCATTATCCTGTCCACTCTTCCTGTCCCCAAAAGCTTCATTCCCGCTCTCAGCCTTGAAGTCAACCAATGCTTTCAGGCCCCAGCAATTGAGGTACTCCCTGAGAGATTTGTGTGGAATATTCAGCAGTCCTCTGTGACACCTGCTCAACCAGTCAGCACACTCTCCTTGGAACACTGCAAGACAGCATGGGAGGGGGCCCTTGCTTCTCCTGCCTGCAGCCTGGCAATTTCCTGTGCCTTCCTAGGTCATTTCCACTACTTTGAGCATTGCCCTGCACTTGCAGTGCCTCCTGCTGCAGCAGCTGAATCCAGTCTGCAATCTTTCCAACACTTGCAGGAACAGCCTCACCCGAGAACACCCAGCAGAAACACACACCACACATCCAGTGACTTCCCTTCACAACTCTGCATCCTACTTGCCAGGCTCTTCCATGCAGCTCTGCAGCACAATTTCCTCCTCAGAGACCTGAGTTTCAGCCACGCAGGGACCCTCCTCTAAGTGTCTAAGCTTTAAAATGCCAACCGCTTCCTTCAGGCCTCTGGAGTGACTGCTTCCTGCAGCTGCCGTCTCCACCACACTTTCAGAGATCTCACTTTATCCTTTCACATAACTAGTTAACAATTTTATTCCTAGTTAACGCTTTACATCAAATGATCATAGTGTGAAAACTCCTGTGGTCTGTCTCTGGACAAATACACAAATATAACTCAAAAAGGTTACATTCAATCAAAAGGGACTCCTTGCATTTGAACTCTAGAGGAATGAGCTGAAGTTCTGGAGTGACAGGAGACAGGCAGAAATGGTATTTCTGCAGAAAAACTCATCTACTCCACTAGTAAAGTGGGCCCTGAATTTCACAACTGAGGTTGTAAGTAAAGTCTCTTTTGGTTGTAGACACGGGATCAACACAGTCATCCCTCAGACTCAACCAAACAATAAGATCCTAGGGCAAAGAGACCAGGTCTTACACGTTCTATGTCCAGGACACAGCAGATGCTGGAACACGATACACGAAAAACAAGAGTTAAATGAATTATTGGCTCCTCCTACCCCTTGTTGGTGGCTCAGAGGGTAAAGAATCTGCCTGCAATGCGGGAGACTGGGGTTCAATCCTTGGGTTGGGAAGATCCCCTGGAGAAGGGAATGGCAACCCACTCCAGTACACTTGCCTGGAAAATCCCATGGACAGAGCATCCTGGTGGGCTACAGTCCATGGGGTCGCAGAGAGTCCTATACGACTGGGCAATTAACACTTTCACCCTGACTTGAAATGGATCTCTCTAAGGCTCCAAGACCTTCAGATTTGGGAATGTCTACATTCTACTCCTACAAATAGACATGCAATTCTAGAAGTTGGCTTCTAGGTTAACTTTTTAAGCTCATATTCTCTTAGACAAGAAGAGACCCTGCTGTTAATCGAGAAATAAAATCCAACCTCAAATCAACAAATAATAGATGCTGCAACGCTTTAACTGCTACTCAAGACAATAAATATCTCTTCTGTGTGTTACACTCAGGGACATGCCTGTCCTCCCACTAGAAACCCCAAAGCCTGCATTTGTGTGTGTGTGTACCCCCTCCGTGTCATCTTTGGTACTTCAGTGTCTTGCCCAGAGAAGCATGGGATAATGCAAATGAGCTGTTCTTGAGAGCTAGAATGATCTGAATTTGAATTCTTCCTCAGCCTCTTTTCCACTTCTTGCCTTGGAAACGTTAACATACCTGAGACTTTTAAGTGTAAAACGGGGCAAAACATGACCACCTTCTATGGCAGCAGTAATCAGAGATAATACTTGAAAAGCAGCCAGCACACAGTACTCAGCAAGCAGCAGCTAGTGTTAAAAACTGCTCACAGATAATCGATTGACACTGAAATCCCTGAGAAAGGAAAGTAAAATCTTTATTGTGAGGCAACTCCACTGAGGCAGCCAGTTATTGAGACCCCTTGATTTAGTTTTACGTTATCAAAGTGGCCTAAAGATGTCAACTACAATTCTAATTTGCAAGTGTGAACCAGAGGCGAGATCACCACACATACTTCCAACATCGCTAAGGGACCACCTAGACGACACTTCCTTTACGGGTGAAAGCCAGTCAGAACAAAGGCTAAAAGCCACGGCGCGCTGCGCGTGCCCGCCCGCAGTCCCGGGAACAGCTCCTGGACTTGGCGGTCGCGGCCGCAGAGCTTCCCCTCCAGCACAGGGCGCAGGCTCGGTCCCCACGCCACGTCCTCGCAGACTTCAGCCGGGACCTGCAACCCCGAACGCGGGGTCGGCGACACTAGGGAGCACCAGGGCGGAAGGGGGGTCCAGCAGGCGCCCACTCGGGCGGACACGGCCCGCCCTCCTCCGCCGCGGCGCCGGCTGAAGTCAAGAAGGTGCTTCCAGCGTCGCAGCCTGACGGACGAACACAGGTACGCTCTGGGACTGCCGCTACCCCGACGCTACCTCCATGACTTCCGGCTCCCGGCCGCGGCGCCGAGGGATGACGCAAACGCCACGCCCCTGCCTGAGGCGCATTTCCGGCTGGCGCGACGCACGCGCGAGACAAGCACTCGCGCGGAAAGCGGCGGAGGCGTTGCGGCGGGGGTGAAGGCAGCCCAGATCGCCGGCGCTATGGAGAAGCGGGGTCGGGGCGCGAAGGCGCCCTCGGTGCCGGCGCCTCAGCAGCCGCCGCTGACGCCTCGCAAAGAGAGGAGGCCTAGCATGTTCGAGAAGGAGGCAGTGAGTGCGAAGACGGGGCACGGGCCGCCCTCTGGGCTGCAGGACTCTCCCACCTTTGTGGTGTAGACCCTCGAGCACCGCGTGGACCAAAACAGCTGCTCTCTCAGTACATTCTGTAATGTACAGTACATTCTGAACAGTTCTCTTCAGATTTACTCAGCTCAGGTTTCCCGAAAGGAACTTTTTCCAGAAATGCGTAATTTTAATGTGTTTAATGTCATTACTCAAACCAAGGACAGATTTACTAACCAGAAGCCGGTGTATGTGTGCCTTAAAACAAGAATATTTGGATATACCAAGCAGAACAATGAGATGTTTTGAGTTTTTGTTAACAGCAGCAGCCTCAGTATTTGAAGAACATAGAAAAGAGAAATTTAAATTGAAAATAATTCTGCCCATTAACTTACTATCTGAAATTAATGGATAATGTCACTCAGTTTTATTGGTGGTATAGCACCAGATTTCTATGTGACCATAATCTGGAAACCATTAGTGATCAATACTCCATGTTTTATTGAGACTTTAAAGAGAGAAAATAATTTGTCCAAGGGTACAAAATTGTAGTAATAGAGCTGGGCTTCTGGTCCACTTGTCTGTAACTGTTTTCATACCTACTTAATGGGACCCATAATCAACAGGATGGAGGAGAGAATTTTTGAAGATCTTGATTCCCTCCCCACCCCCACCCCCCCAAAAGTCTTGGTAACATTTCAGATGCTAATGACTGCTCTTTGCTCTCTACGTTTTACAGAGGAAAGAGAACAAAAGGAGTGAAAGTAAGAAGGGCATGTTCACAGTACTAAGAGCACAGCAAGGCTGACGGCTTAATGTACTGGACTTGAAACTCATTTTCCCAGAAACCATATTGTATATAAGTCTGAGTAACCATAGGTCACCTACAGTAATGAAAAATATTTCTATTTTGAGCTGCCCTTTATAAACTTACTGTCTACTAAAGATCTGAAGTCTTGAAAAGTAAGTTTGAATCCAAAAGGAGGGGATGACAGGTACATTTGGTGTACATGCCAGAATCTGGGGAAAAGGGGACATGGACAAGGCAGTTCTTTCTTATTTGATAATGAATGTGATTAATTATAGCTGTCTCTAAAGTCTGAGCTTTTACAGGTCACAAATTGGAAAAGAGGGATAAATGGAAAGAGACTCAGAAAAGACTTCTCAAATGCTCATTAAGTGTGCCTGAGGACAATGAGTTACTGATTAGTCATTCCTAACTTTTAGGTAGCTGATAACTCTCATGATCCTGAGCATAAGAAAAATTAGGACACACAGTTTAATCATTATAAATATCTTTTGATTTTCTCTCTCCTGTGTCCATTTATTTTCTTTCATAGTAGCATCTCAGTTTTCCTTTGGAAAAATGAACTTATTCCCCATTGAATAGAGTTTTGGTGGGACTGTCAATCACCCGCCTTAACTTTATAGTGGGAATGAGACCAAAACTAGGCTGATTAGATGAACTCTCCCTGGAATAATTCAGGAAAATGATCGAGATTAATTTAAATTGAAGTGGCATACTGAAGTGCCTTAAGTGCCTGGTTCTTTAGCCTTCTCTTCCATTCTGTGAGCTACTTCATGTCTTTCCAATTAGTTATATATGTGGTTAACAAGAATCAGTTCCTGTTGCTTGCAACCAATGATTCCAAAACCTTAAATTACTGATAATTGAAAACTTGATTAGTCTCACTTGTCTATATATAGTCTCACTTGTCTTAATATAGTGTTAAAAAGGTAAAACTGAATGGAACCAACAGCAGAGTTGACAATGTAGAACAGTATTAGTGAATTAGAAATGGCAGTTCAGTTCAGTTCAGTCGCTCAGTCGTGTCCGACTCTTTGCGACCCCATGAACCGCAGCATGCCAGGCCTCCCTGTCCATCACCAACTCCCGGAGTCTACCCAAACCCATGACCATCGAGTCAATGATGCCATCCAGTCATCTCATCCTCTGTCATCCCCTTCTCCAACTGCCCTCAATCTTTCCCAGCATCAGGGTCTTTTCTAGTGAGTCAGCTCTTCGCATCAGGTGGCCAAAGTATTGGAGTTTCAGCTTCAACATCAGTCCTGTTCCAATGAACACCCAGGACTGATCTTTAGGATGGACTGGTTGGATCTCCTTGCAGTCCAAGGGACTCTCAAGAGTCTTCTCCAACACCACAGTTCAAAAGCATCAATTCTTCGGCGCTCAGCTTTCTTTATAGTCCAACTCTCACATCCATACATGACCACTGGAAAAACCATAGTCTTGACTATACGGACCTTTGTTGGCAAAGTAATGTCTTTGCTTTTTAATAAGCTATCTAGGTTGGTCATAACTTTCCTTCCAAGGAGTAAGCGTCTTAATTTTATGGCTACAGTCACCATCTGCAGTGATTTTGGAGCCCAGAAAAACAAAGTCAGCCACTGTTTCCACTATTTCCCCATCTATTTGCCATGAAGTAATGGGACCGGATCCCATGATCTTAGTTTTCTGAATGTTGAGCTTTAAGCCAACTTTTTCACTCTCCTTTCACTTTCATCAAGAGGCTTTTTAGTTCTTCACTTTCTGCCATAAGGGTGGTGTCATCTGCATATCTGAGGTTATTGATATTTCTACTGGCAATCGATTCCAGCTTGTGCTTCCTCCAGCCCAGCGTTTCTCATGATGTACTCTGCATATAAGTTAAATAAGCAGAGTGACAATATACAGCCTTGACATACTCCTTTCCCTATTTGGAACCATTAGAAAACCTAAAAAAAATATTAGACATTAGTGATCTATGGGAAAATTTGAGGCAAAACTTTTATTATCTTTCGAGTCCCTGGTGAGGAGAGGGGACAAATTGACCAAGACTTCAGAGAAAACTCAAGTAAATCAAATTAGAAATTAAAGAGAACAAATTAAAATTGGTATAACAAATACAAAAGATCATAAGAAATCACTACCAATTATTGGAGCAACCTAGAAGAAATGGATAAATTCCTAGAAACATACAACCTTCCAAGACTGAATCATGAAGAAAGAGAAAATCTGAATTCACAGGTTGATTACTAGTGAGGAGATGGAATCAGTAATCAAAAACCTCCCTAAACCAAAACACTAGGACCAGATGGCCTCACTGGTGGGGTCTACCAAATATTAAAAGAATTAATTCCAGTCCTTATCAAACTCTTCCAAAAAATAGAAGAGAAAGGAATACTTCCAAACTAATTTTCAAGGCCAGCATTACCCTAATACAAAAGCAGCCAAGTTCACCATAAGAAAATTATAGGGTAGTGTTCCTGATGAACATAGAAAAGTCCCCAACAAAATATTTGCAAACTGAATTGAACAGTACCTTAAAAAGATAATATATGAGTATCTTTATATTGTGAGTATGCTGTTAGCTATGGGCTTTTGATGCAGAGATAGAGCCTTTATTATGTTGAGGTACATTCCCTATATAACTACTTTGTTGAGAGTTTTTTTTTTTCTTTAATCATAAGTGGGCATTAATTTTTGTCAGAGCTTTTTCTGCATCACATTGCTTGCTTTGCAGATGTTGAGCCATCCTTCAGTCAGTCAGTTCAGTTGCTCAGTCCTGTCTGACTCTTTACAACTCCATGGACTGCAGCACCCCAGTATTCTCTGTCCATCACCAACTCCCGGAGCTTGCGCAAACTCATGTCCATCAAGTTGGTAATGCCATCCAGCCATCTCATCCTCTGTCATCCCCTTCTCCTGCCTTCACTCTTTCCCAGCATCAGGGTCTTTTCCAGTGAGTCAGTTCTTTCCCTCAGGTGGCCAAAGTAGTAGAGCTTTAGCTTCAGCATCAGTTCTAATGAATAGTCAGGACTGATTTTCTTTAGAATTGACTGGTTTGAACTCCTTGCAGTCCAAGGGACATGAGTCTTCTCCAACACCACAGTTTAAAAGCATCATTTCTTCAGAGCTCAGCTTTCTTTATGGTCCAGTTCTCACATCCATACATGATTACTGGGAAAACCATAGCTTTGACTAGATGGACCTTTGTCAGCAAAGTAATGTCTCTGCTTTTTAATATGCTATCTAGGTTTGTTTTCTTGCAAGGATCAAGCATCTTTTAATTTCATGGCTGCAGTCACCATCTGCAGTGATTTTGGAGCCCACGAAAATAAAGTCTGTCGCTGTTTCCATTGTTTCCCTATCTGTTTGCCATGAAGTGATGAGACCAGGTGCCATGATCTTAGTTTTTTCAATGTTGAGTTTTAAGCCAGCTTTTCACTCTCCTTTTTCACTTTAATCAAGAGGCTCTTTAGTTCCTCTTAGCTTTCTGCCATAAGGATGGTGTCATCTGCATATCTGAGGTTATTGCTATTTCTCCTGGCTATCTTGATTCCAGCTTGCGCTTCATGCTGCCCAGTATTTTGCATGGTGTGCCCTGCATACAGGGTAAATAAGCAGGGTGGTGGTGTGCAGCCTTAATGTGCTCCTTTCCCAGTTTTGTGCCGGTCTGTTCTGTGTCCGGTTCTAACTGTTGCTTCCTGACCTGCATACACATTTCTCAGGAGGCAGGTAAGGTGGTCTAGTATTCCCATCTCTTGAAAAATTTTCCAGTTTATTGTGATTCACACATTCGAAGGCTTTAGCGTAGTCAATGAAGCAAAAGTAGATGTTTTTCTGGAGCTCTCTTGCTTTTTCTATGATCCAACGGATGTTGGCAATTTGATCTCTGGTTCCTTTGCCTTTTCTAAATCCAGCTTGAACATCTGGAAGTTCTTGGTTCATGTACTATCAAAGCTTAGCTTGGAGAATTTTGAGTGTTACTTTGCTAGCGTGTGCTGCTGCTGCTAAGTCGCTTCAGTCGTGTCCGACTCTGTGCGACCCCATAGACGGCTGCCCACCAGGCTCCCCGTCCCTGGGATTCTCCAGGCAAGAACACTGGAGTGGGTTGCCCTTTCCTTCTCCCGTGCATGAAAGTGAAAAGTGAAAGTGAAATCGCTCAGTCATGTCCGACTCTTAGCAACTCCATGGACCGTAGCCCATCAGGCTCCTCCGTCCATGGGATTTTCCAGGCAAGAATACTGGAGTGGGTTGCCATTGCCTTTTCTGGGTTGCTAGTGAGTGAGATGAGTGGAACTGTGCAGTAGTTTGAGCATTCTTTGGCAATGCCTTTCTTTGGGATTGGAATGAAAACTGACCTTTTCCAGTTCTGTGGCCACTGCTGAGTTTTCCAAATGTGCTGGTATAGTGAATGCAGCACTTGAACAGCATCATTTAGGATTTGAAATAGTTCAGCTAGAATTCCATCGCCTCCACTAGCTTTGTTCGTAGTCATGCATCCTAAGGCCCACTTTGCACTCTGGGATGTCTGGCTCCAGGTGAGTTATCACATCATTGAGGTTATCTGAGCCATCCTTGCATTCCTGGAATAAACAGGCATCCCTGGAATAATTCCATTTGCCTGTTCAAATCCTTCAATGGTTCCTCATTGTTCTGGGAATAAGTTTCAACTTCCCTTTCAAATTCTACTTAGTCGTACATGATGCCTTTTTAACCTTATTCTATTGCTACTATTTTCCTCACTCTAAATAATTCATACATGCCAAACACATGTTTATTCTCAGAACATATTAAGTACTTTGTCCTGCCTATTTCCCATTCCTTTTAGACATCAGCCCAAACTTTATTTCAGAAGAGACTTCTCAATTATTCAGTCCAAATTAGACCCTCATGGTGACTGTCTATCAAGTCATGTGATTTTATTTGTGTAGCAATTACCACTATTTTGAAGAAGGAAATGGCAACCCACTCCAGTATTCTTGCCTGGAAAATCTCAAGGACGGAGGAGGCTGGCAGGCTACAGTACATGGTGTTGCAAACAGTGAGACATGACTGAATGACTTCACTTTCCTTTTCCACTAGAAGGATAATTCCATGGATGCAGACTCCTTTATTATGAGTTAATACAAGTAAAACAATTCCTGGTTATCATAATGAAGTTCACCACTGTAACTTCAGAGCATAGAGTACTTAACTGTGTGTGCATGCTAAGTCACTTCAGTTGTGTCTGACTCTTCCCAACCCAGGGATCGAACCCACTTCTCTTCGGTTTCCTGCATCTGCAGGCAGGTTCTTTACCACTAGCGTCACCTGGGAAGCCCCCATTCTTAACTGAAGTAAAAGTGTTAATTGCTCAGTCGTGTCCAACTGTTTGTGACCCCGTGGACTGTAGACCACCAGGCTCCTCTGTCCATGGGCTTTCCCAGGCAAGAGAGTTTGAGTTGGTAGCCATTCCAGTAGATCTTCTCCAGGAGATCTTCCCATCCCAGGGATCAAACCCATGTCTCTTACATCTCCTGCATTGGGAGGCAGGTTCTTTACCGTTAGTGCCACCTGGGAACCCCATACTTAACCATAATAGCCACTAAATAAATAGTTCTTTAAGGCAGGTTGAATGTTATCAAATAAATGTTGAATGTCAAAAGCATGGAATGACATATATATTAAATATACCACTTTTGTTATCTTTTCAATTAAAACTTATAAATGAGTTAACAAATAATTGTATTATTTATTCAAAGATAAAATAATCAAAATTATAAGAAGACAATAAAGGATAATATTTTCATAATGTCAGAGTGAAAAGTGAAAGTGAAGTCACTCAGTCATGTCTTGACTCTGCAACCCCATGGACTGCAACCTACCAGGCTTCTCTGTCCATGGGAATTTCCTGGCAAGGGTACTGGAGTGGGTTGCCATTTCCTTCTCCAGGGGATCTTCCCAACCCAGGAATTGAACCCAGGTCTTCCACATTGCAGGCAGTTGCTTTACCCTCTGAGCCACCAGGGAAGCCCCAATGTCAGAGTAGGGAACATGAAAGGTTTTCCTTACATACCTGTCTCTTAGCCACTCAGTTGCCCTCTCAAAGGCCACTCTTGTTTCTAATTCTTCTGCATCTTCCATGGATATTCTAAATCTATGCATTCAAATTTGTGTTTGCATGTTTATAGATAGATAGATGATACCTATATATTTTTTTCTCCTTGTCCAAGTTGATAGCCAGGATTGACTCTAGGATTTAGCAACCACATACTCATAGAAGTCCATTATAATGGATTTCCAAGCTTTGTGTCAGCCCTGTCCCACTGCCTCAGGGTCCTTAAAACTGAAATTTCATTATGGAATTTAAAAAGTCATCTCTGTCTCTCCCCCTCTCCTTTCAGTATGCACAAATTTTAAGAGAAAGACTGAGAGAATCAATTCATGATGTTCAGTATGTAGAGCCTCCATTTGATGACTCAATTGCTGATCTAGGTAAAGAATGGAAGAGTGCCCTGGCAAAACTAAAGTTTGCTAATTCATATAGAATGGAGCCATTGAAAAAATTCCAGGCTCATTCAGTAGAAACGAAAGTCCAGCAGATACTAAAGGTAGGTTGATAGATATATATGATAGCAACATCTTAATTTTGGGGATGTGATAAACCATGTTAAGATTTATGGTAGTATAGTTACCCTGACTGATTTTTTGTAGCATTTATCTCTGAAAGTACTTTGTAGTCATACTGAATAATCTTCATGTTGATACCATGATTAAAGCTAAGTCAAAAAGAATTTTTTTTGGTATTTCATTTAATGCTTTATTATCCATAAATTATTTATCCTGCAGTTTCCATCTTTTTCCCATATTTGAAGGAATGAGTAAAAAATAAAACCCATATTGAATATGTGTGAAAAACTGATTCATGACTACACTAAACATCCTAAGAACAGGCAATCCCCAACTTATGTGTGGATTTTCTTCTTCATTAAACAAGCTGGAATCTGAAGTTCATTTAAGACAATTATTTGCAACTCAGACACATGTTTTCAGGCTAGTCCAACAAAGCTTCTTCAATTATACAGAGTTAATATTGTAATACCAATATTAATTATACTAGTGTTTGTGTCTGAAGGTTACATTGTTCAGATGGAAAGAATCCCCTTCACCATCTCTCCTAATAAAGGGCCAAATTAAAAACTTTCAAATTATAGAATGTTTGTTTAAGGGGCCACCTTTACTGAATCCCCTTTTCACCTTTGGGCTTCAGACACCCAGGAGATTTCTCATGACCAGGTTCCCTCTGTGGGACTCTACCCTGCCTAATCCCCCTCCAAGAGTACTCCTTATTTTAACATTACCTTCCCCACCTCAAATTTGCAAGATGCATTCCTTTAGTAACAACTGATGAAAGCTAGCTGTTGGGGAGAAAGCATGCGGTTAATTTCTTTTATACAAATAATTTGTGCTTGTGTGCTTAGTGGCTTAATCATGTCCAACTGTTTGCAACCCCATGGACTATAGCTCACCAGGCTCCTCTGTCTGTGGCATTCTCCAGGCAAGAATACTGCAGTGGGTTGCCATTTCCTTGATTTATAGCCCCTTAATTGTATCCGAGTTAATTCTTAAATGAATATGTTAATACAGAAGAATATTTAGGAAACCCATTTCCCCCACCTCCCTCCACCACCATAGACATAGATGGATTTCTAAACTGAAGTAATAATTACCAGATAACATTTGGAACCTGTATTATGGCTTATAACTTGGAAATAAATTCAACTCAAGACAATAAAATAATTATTAACCCTGTGGCCTAATAGCAAGCATTTTGGTGTGTCTCTCACTTGGCCCTGCGACACTGACTGAGCTCAAGTTTTTTGGGTGTAGCAGAATTTCAAGTTGTATTTACATGTGATCATTTATAGAACTGCATTGAGCATAAGCGGCTTGAAACAGCTTATTGGATATGTAGGGGGAAGCCTGGGGTCACAAAGACGCTGGGGATTTTCCTTTGTATTTAGGGAACATTATCACCATTCTAGACACAGAAATAATACATACTGCTGGAGTTTGTGGGTATCTTCCTACAGCAACTATTCATTAATTGTTAAAATGGAACAGGTATGTGTTAATAGATAAAAGCCTAGGATCTCTTAGGAAGATTGAAAAGAGAGAATGGATGTTGCTAAGTGTCCAAAAGATTGAGCTAAATGCCTGAGGGAACTAAATGCTTCTAGACCCAGTTCAGATCCAAAAGCCTTCTAGAAGGGAAGCACAACCAAAAAATGGGTAATTTATTTGGCTTTATTTGCCTGTAAAATTAGCAGGTAGGCATCCATTTGTTATCATGAGAACCTAGAACACTGGTTAGTTTGTCATTGGTCTGAGTCAGTTAATCAAAGGCAGGTGCCACCTGCTCCCCAGCGGGTCCCAGTCTGCTCTTGGTCTGTAGAAAAATGCAGTGCTTCATGGCCCACATCTGTCTCCCACTCCCAGCTGTACATTAGTTTAGTGACAGACACAATGAGCAATCTCTGACTTCCGTGTCACTCTCCTGGAGGTCACAGAAAAAGGCAGTAGAGGGAGAGGCCACAGGGACAGGATCAGAAAGACGTGGCCTTTAGCTGCGGGAGACGAGCAGACAGGAAGAGGACTTCCGTGGGGCCAGCGGCGAAGACTCCGCGCTCCCAGTGCAGGGTGTGGGCTCAGTTCCTGGTCAGGGAGCTGAGGTTCCACAGGCCGAGTGGCAAAAAAAAAACATCTGTGTCTCCCTAATAAGTGTTTGGCAGAGTAATCTAGTAAAGGAAAACTTAAGCTTAAGGATTGCTAATGAAGAGCTGCTGCTGCTGCTGCTAAGTCGCTTCAGTCGTGTCCGACTCTGTGCGACCCCATAGACGGCAGCCCACCAGGCTCCTCCATCCATGGGGTTTTCTAGGCAAGAGTACTGGAGTGGGGGTGCTAATGAAGAGTAATTGACCATAATTTTAAAACCAAATCAAATTGTTTTCAAAATTGTTATTGAAATAAATTGGTAAGCATATCAACCATTTAATATCATTTGGTTAGAGATATGTGTATGTTTCCAAAAGCTGCATATATTAATTAGACACATTTTCTACTTCAATTTTTATTTAAAATTTGAAAATTAAAATATTTTTCTTAATTTTTTTAAAGGAAAGTCTTCAAGATGTCAAATATGACGACAAAGTCTTTTCTCATTTGTCACTTGAATTAGCAGACCGCATATTGTCATCGGTCAAAGAATTTGGGTACCACCGTTATAAGTTCATTATAAAAGTATTATTTATTCAAAAGACGGGTCAGGCAATCAATGTAAGTACCTCCACGTGCGAGCATGGCGGGAAGACTTGGCCCCAGGGAAGGCTGCCGCCCACAGGGCAGTCGCCAGGCTACCAGGGAGGAGGGAATTCTACCACATCCACCTGCACACTCAGGGAACGGGTAGCTTCCAGGTGGACAGGTGGCTCCTTGGGAGGGTCTGGAGAAGCGGAGGTCGTCCTCTGAGGTCTGAACAACAAGAAGGAGCCAGCTGTGCTAAAGGTCGGGGAGACAGTCCAAGCAGAGAAAACATGGACCACAAAGACAACATAGGCTTGACTGATGGCCAGAGAGATTGGGGTATATTTAGGTAGCCCCATCCCAGAAGTGAGCAGCTTGCAACACCAGTCATGTGCTTGCTTATTGTCCTGTGGGTTAGCTCAGTCTGGATGGGCCATGTGCACTTTCGGCCGTCTGGCGACGCAGCTGGCCCAGAGGTCCCAGACAGCCCTGCTCACAGTCGTGACCATTGGTTCCCCTGCCCAGAAGCCATCGTCCTCCAGAGGAGCGATGGCGTCCTTACATGGGGCTGGTTGCAGCATTCCAGACGTGAGAGCAGAAGACTTACTAAGGCCTCTCTTGGCAGCTGCGCAGTGCCACATTATTTTGCTCAGGGCAAGTCCCAAGGTCAGTTCATATTCATGGGGTGGAAAAGCAGACTCAACCTCCTGATGGGAGAAGCTCACCACAGAAAAGTCAGATTTTGTGTGGCTTTGTACATGAAGCAAAGGAGTTAGGATTTCTCTAACAGCCTGCTTATAGGATCAGTGCCATTTCTTCATTTCAAGACAAGACCCTAACAAACTTTTGGTTGAAAATCTGCGGGTAGGAAGGATAATGCCTGACAATGGACTGTGACAGCAGAGTAGTACTGCACGCAGAACTCCTAGACCCGAATTACAGCGTGTCTCCTGTTCCGCCCCGGGGCACACACTGCTAAAGTCCGGCTCTCTGTGTTAGACAACTTACTGTCTCCAGTAAAGAGAAGATGGGCCCAGGAAGCGTCACTATTAAGCCTTTTCAGCAAAGGGAAAATTGGACAAATTACTTTTAAAATAAAACTTCCTAAGATAGTGATGCAACTTCTGAAAAAAACAAACTTGTTTTAACATGTTTGATCTAAAGTGGACCTTCTGAACATTTCTGTCCTAGATTGCCAGCAGATGGATCTGGGATGTGGCGTGGGACAGCTGGGTTTCCGCAAAACATGAAACTGAAACTTACGTGGCGTTGGTCTTAGTGTTTGCTCTTTACTGCGAATAGCTTGTTCTATGGACCAAAGAGTGTTTACTTCTAAACTTTTCTAAAATACATGAAAATTTATAGACTTGTGAACTTCATAGTAGTTTTGATTAACTATATTCTTATATCTCCAACTGAAGCTTCTTAACTGTATTCTTTTAACAACAAACAAGTAAAAGCTGGATTTTTACCTTTATACTTACTAGTTATCATATTTATTAACGTTTTATCCCAAAGTATAAGAAGTATATGTATATGCCTTTTTCATATATATGTATATGAATGTTTATAGTGGATTATAATATGGAGAAATTATCATTCTTGATTTGCTGTTGTTCAGTCACTCAGTCGTGTCTGACTCTTTGCAACCCCGTGGACTGCAACATTGCCAGGCTTCCTGTCTCTTCACTAGCTCCTGGAGCTTGCTCAGACCCATATCCAGTGAGTCAGTCATGCCACCCCACCATCACATCCTCTATTGTCCCCTTCTCCTCCTGCCTTCATCTTTGCTAGATTTAAGAAAATCAGAATTTGCTGTGGGAAATTAGGACACAACCTTGTAAAATGTCAAATTAAGCGAATGTTACAGTAGATTGTGGAGAACATCCAAAGGAAGATATATTCTGTATGCTATCTTAATAGACTGCATGCATTCTTTTGAAAGAAATTACCAAGTTTGAAAGAAAGATGTTGAGGTGTTTTATACTTCCCTAACTACTCTTCCCTACTACCTCTCCCTCCAATCAAAACAGGGGGCGAGTGTGCAGTCTATTTGTTAGTCTGTTCCTCAGGCTCTTTTTAGTTGCAAGAACCAAAAAATGTAACACAATCATCTTTAAAAAGAGCAACATTGTATTTCCCAGGCCTTTGATCAAGGATCCAGGTTCTTTTTGTCTTCCTACTCTCCGCTTGGACATCTATGCATAGTTGTTTACCTTGATAGAATTTAATCGCGTTCCCATGGCTCAGTTATGACTCACTCCCCGGGGTGTGGCTGGAGCTCACCTTCCCTGAAGCACATGGCCACGTGGAGAGTGGACATCACTTTCAGTTGGAGCTCCTCTAGAAAGAAGCAGGGGGTGGGCTTGGGGGAGGGAGCCGGTAATGTCTGTAATAATTCATTCTGTTTTCACAGTTATAATCAGAACTTGAAAATCCATGTCAAATTTAATAGACAGTAAAAATACAGCTTAGTTGAATAATCTATAAACAGGAGAACAGAAATGTGAGAATTTTCTTTTCGCTTGTGTGTTAGAATGTCTTGGATAACCCGGTGCTGGCAGTTCCACACTGCACAGCAGAGACATGACAGTTGTAGCCCAAAGAATCTTTAAAACAGGAGTCATTGTTCACGAACTTTGGCCACAGAGAAATCAGTAATAACAAACCTAAGAAGGAGCTCATGTTAATCAGTGTTCTTTCCTGGTGAACTTATCAGGGAACACATGCTTCCTGGTATTGAGCTGACTGCTTATAAATGTGATTTTGTAAAGTGAGAATTACACCTTCCTCCGAGGGTTAGTTTGTGAATTGAGTGTACTATGCATTCTGGCTCTCATGCCCAGCACTTAGCATAACTCTGGAGGTACCAAGTCTTGAGATGTTCCCTGTTATCGTTTGGTTTGACAGTTCAGATGGCCTTCAACTCTGCTTCCTCTTGCCCTTCTCCCAACCCCATTCATACTTAGTTATTTAATTCTATGGATTCTGTTTCTCTGAAGTGACTCAAACCATCGCGCTTTTCCCCACTGTGACATCTCTTGCTGGGTCTTCACTTCTCTCCCATTTCTGAGGTCCTTTTCTTTTATTCTTTCATGTGTTGATTGTTTTGTTCAACATGTCACTCATCTATCTGCCATGTGCCAGGCACTGGGTGAAAGGCATAGTGTGAGCAGTGAACAAAATGGACAGGGCCCTTGCCTCCCCTGAGTGTTTATTGTACTGGGACGCTAGCATTAAGTAAGTATACCTCTGTAAATCACAGCAAATGTTTCTAAGGATGAACCAGGGAGGAAATCCAATGACCTTTCCTTGCCACCAGTCTCGTCTTCACCTGTAAGACTGAAGATGTAACCATGTTGGAAGCATAACTTTGGTTATGTCACTCCCTGCTTCAGAATCCCTCAGTCATTCTTGGAGTGACTATAAACTCTTAGGTTCTAGATTCTCCAGAATATAAAAGTCTCCATTTCTCAAGATTTAGTACAGGAGACAGGAATCAAGACCATCCCCAAGAAAAAGAAATGCAAAAAAGCAAAATGGCTGCCTGAGGAGGCCTTCCAAATAGCTGTGAAAAGAAGAGAAGCCAAAAGCAAAGGAGAAAAGGAACGCTCTACCCATTTGAATGCAGAGTTCCAATGAATAGCAAGGAGAGATAAGAAAGCCTTCCTCAGTGATCAATGCAAAGAAATTGAGGAAAACAATAGAATGGGAAAGACTAGAGATCTCTTCAAGAAAATTACAGATACCAAGGGAACATTTCACGCAAAGATGGGCAAAGATGGGAACAATGAAGGAGAGAAATGGTAGGGACCTAACAGAAGCAGAAGATATTAAGAAGAGGTGGCAAGAATACACAGAAGAACTGTACAAAAAAGATCTTCATGACCCAGATAATCACGATGGTGTGATCAGTCACCTAGAGCCAGACATCCTGGAATGTGAAGTCAAGTGGGCCTTAGGAAGCATCACTATGAACAAAGCTAGTGGAGGTGATGGAATTCCAGTTGAGCTATTTCAAATCCTGAAAGATGATGCTGTGAAAGTGCTGCACTCAATATGCCAGCAAATTTGGAAAACTCAGCAGTGGCCACAGGACTGGAAAAGGTCAGTTTTCATTCCAATCCCAAAGAAAGGCAATGCCAAAGAATGCTCAAACCACCACACAATTGCACTCATCTCACATGCTAGTAAAGTAACGCTCAAAATTCTCCAAGCCAGGCCTCAACAATACGTGAAAACCAGAGATCAAATTGCCAACATCCACTGGATCATTGAAAAAGCAAGAGAGTTCCAGAAATACATCTATTTCTGCTTTATTGACTATGCCAAAGCCTTTGACTGTGTGGATCACAATAAACTGTGGAAAATTCTGAAAGAGATGGGAATGCCAGACCACCTGACCTGCCTCCTGAGAAATCTGTATGCAGGTCAGGAAGCAACTGTTAGAACCGGACATGGAACAACAGACTGTTTCCAAATAGGAAAAGGAGTACGTCAAGGCTGTATATTGTCACCCTGGTTATTTAACTTCTATGCAGAGTACATCATGAGAAATGCTGGGCTGGAAGAAACACAAGCAGGAATCAAGATTGCTGGGAGAAATATCAATAACCTCAGATATGCAGATGACACCACCCTTATAACAGAAAGCGAGGAACTAAAGGGCCTCTTGATGAAAGTGAGAGAGGAGAGTGAAAAAGTTGGCTTAAAGCTCAACATTCAGAAAACTAAGATCATGGCATCTGGTCCCATCACTTCATGGCAGATAGATGGGGAAACAGTGGAAATAGTGGCTTGACTTTATTTTTCTGGGCTCCAAAATCACTGCAGATGGTGATTGTAGCCATGAAATTAAAAGATGCTTGCTCCTTGGAAGGAAAGTTATGACCAACCTAGACAGCATATTAAAAAGCAGAGACATCACTTTGTCAACAAAGGTCCGTACAGTCAAGGCTATGGTTTTTCCAGTGGTCATGTATGGATGTTAGAGTTGGACTATAAAGAAAGCTGAGCGCCGAAGAATTGATGCTTTTGAACTTTGGTATTGGAGAAGACTCTTGAGAGTCCCTTGGACTACAAGGAGATCCAACCAGTCCATCCTAAAGGAGATCAGTCCTGGGTGTTCATTGGAAGGACTGATGCTGAAGCTGAAACTCCCATACTTTGGCCACCCGATGCGAAGAGCTGACTCATTGGAAAAGCCCCTGATGCTGGGAAAGATTGAGGGCAGTTGGAGAAGGGGATGACGGAGGATGAGATGACTGGATGGCATCATTGACTCGATGGTCATGGGTTTGGGTGGACTCCGGGAATTGGTGATGGACAGGGAGGCCTGGCGTGCTGCAGTTCATGGGGTCGCAAAGAGTCGGACACGACTGAGCGACTGGACTGAACTGAATGAGATTTAGTGGATTCCAGGTGCATTATAAACACCTCTAACCCTAGCAACACTGCCAACCCAGGTCTCACTTCTAATCCCACCTGCTTTAGACCCGCTCCTTTGTGTGTTCCTGAGATTGCGCATATATTCCTGCCTCCCTTGCACCACAGGCTCCTTCCCTTGCCTCCTCCTCGGAGCTGTGTCTGTATCAAGGAAACCTCTGCCCTGCTATCATCAAGCTCTTTCCCCACTCCACCCATGGAAGTGTGAAGTAACTGAAGCCACAAGAGCAGCATACCAAACATTCAAAACCTTAACTTCTGAGCTACTTTCCCTCTGCCGTTAAGGAACCGTAAGGATCAACGACATCAAATGTCACATATGTTTCCTTTAGTCACTGCAGAAATCTGGACACCCATTCATCTGAGTCCCTGCTTCCCAAAACTTTATAGCCGGTTATTGACCTTCATTTACATGGTTCCTCTATTCTCCCAGCTTCTGCTCCAGATGCGTTTTGAGTTTCTTTCCTTAAAACAGCGACCTGACTTCTCCCTGAGGTGGAGTCTCACTGCAACTCTCTCAAGTAGAAGCTGGTTTTCTCTCATCCCTAATGCCTCATGCCTCAGAGCCAGGAGGCAGGGCAGGCAACCCCTGACTGGGAAAAGCTCTAGCTCCTGCAGATCTACGCCATCTGGATATACAGTTTGTTACTTCTGTGTGTGATTGTTGCCTGCGAGTCCCCTGGGATGTTCCTTCTCATTACTTGAAAACCTGAGCTGCTGGATCACAAGCTTCATCTCCACTCACCTCCTGCCATCATTCTTTGTGACTTCTGTCCACAGAGAGAACCACCCAGTACGGCAGTTCTCACTTCGCACAAGTTTTTGACTACAGTGTAGTTAAATTACACCAGTCCCCCAACAGCGTGGTTCATATCGCAGTGACCTCAGTGGTTACCTGTCAGTAGCTGCATGAAGTACAAATTCCTCATCCAGCTCTGCACTCCCCAAGTCATTAGGTAAACAGCAGATGGGCATCACGGGCTTTCTGTCGAAGTCTTTCAGTCACTGATCACTGCACTTCTCTTTGGTGCTTCAGGCCACAAGACAGCAAAGCATGTAGTCATGTTACCTGCTTGCCTCCCAGTGATGAACCCATGTGATGTTTTACAAAAATGGACAGCCTAAAGAGGAAATTGGCCAAAAAAGGTGAAAGCGCAGCAAAGGAGAAGTGATGATGCTAGAGGAAGCTTGAAAATGACAACAGCAAAATCAAGACAGGATGAGACCTAAGCCTGCATGGAAGGAGGAACCATGTGGAGGAAGTCCAGGAAGCAGGAAAAATGAGGTAAAGTTGTGTGGACATCTTTCAGTTTGAGTTGCTTTTGGAACAGAAAGCCCCTTTCAGTTGAGAAAGACTGTCTTCTACTTTGGATACAGTATCTTCTGTTTCACATTAGCAGATTCAGCCAACCGCAGGAGGCATGGTAGCGTAGGATGTATTTAACGAGAAAATCTATGTAAGTGGACCTGCACAGGGCAAGTGTCAACTGTAATAATAATAATAAAAATCTCAATCAGTTTGACTAGCATTCAGGCCAAAATGTCAAAGTTAGTTACTATGTTAAAAGGAAACTGTAATTACAAAGACACAGAAAAGCAAACTTTTCTGCCAGTAAAAACTGGTTCCATCATTTTAGACAACTACAAGGGCTGATTCACACCAAGCTAGCTGGAGGCTCAGTGCTGTGAAATATGCACCCAGATTTCATAGGTCAGTTACAGCCACTGGTCATGACAAAAGGATGAAGATGTTGAGAGGAAGTGAGACTGATTTAAAATTTCACGTTGAAGAAACTCTCGGAGATAATTTACAACACTGAAATTGCAAAAGATAAAATGTTGGAAGCCAATCCAAACTTCAAAATAAGTATGACAGTTTATCAAGGCATAGAAAAAGGTAAATTGTAGGGTGAGAAAAAGGCAAGCACAATTTAAATTACTCTTAGCAAAGTTATTAAAAAGAAAATATTAATTCTTAATGTCTCTCGTTTCAAATTATAGTGTACTAAATAAATACTACTTTTGCAATGAAAATTCTGTATACATGTATAATTGGCAATAAGGGAGTTTTCAATGTTTTAACAAAAGTTTTTACAGTCATAGAAGAACTGTACTTTTTAATAAGATCGCTTTGCATGATTTCTGCTTCACGGTCTTTTTTTGTTGTTGCCCTGTGCTATTGTGCAACTAGGGCTTGTGTTCTCTAGGTTCCCAGTTCCTTGACCAACTCAAACTCAAGGACCTGATTTTCATCAAGCACATGTTGGTCATCTGCTCCTTGGTTCATCCTTGTTATCATCAAAATCAGTTCAGTTGCTAAGTCGTTTCTGACTCTTTGCAACCCTAAGGACTGCAGTGCACCAGGCTCACCTGTCCTCCATTATCTCCTGGAGTTTGCTCAGTCATGTCCATTGAGTCAGTGATGCTATGTAATCATTTCATCCTCTGTTGCCCACTTCTCCTCCTGTCCTCAATCTTTCCCAGCATCAGGGTCTTTTCCAGTGAGTTGGCTCTTTGAATCATGTGGCCAAAGTATTGGAGCTTCAGCTTCAGCATCAGTCAGTTCAGTTCAGTCATGTCTGACTCTTTGTGACCCCACGGACTGCAGCACTACAGGCTTCCCTGTCCATCACCAACTCCCAGAGCTTACTCAAACTCATGTCCATTGAGTCCGTGATGCCATCCAACCATCTCATCCTCTGTCATCCCCTTCTCCCCCTACCTTCAATCTTTTCCAGCATCAGGGTCTTTTCCAATGAGTCAGTTCTTCGCATCAGGTGGCCAAAGTCTTGGAGCTTCAGCTTTAGCATCAGTCCTTCCAATGAATATTCAGGACTGATTTCCTTTAGGATTGACTTATTTGATCTCCCCCTTGTCCAAGGGACTCTCAAGACTCTTCTCCAACACCACAGTTCAGAAGCATCAACTCTTCAGCGCCCAGCTTTCTTTATAGTCCAACACTCACATCCATACATGACTACTGGAAAAACCATAGCTTAGACTAGACAGACCTTTTTCGGCAAAGTGATGTCTCTGTTTTAGGTTTGTCAGTTTTTCTTCAAAGGAGCAAGCATCTTTTAAGTCCTTCCTTAATCAATTTCAATTTAGCTTCTGACACTGTCACACAATTGAAATAGCTTGCAACAAATAAGATGGTTAGTTATTACCAAATTTCTAAGTACAGTGGACATTTTTCGGTCTTTATCTTACTCAAGTTCTCGAATGACATGTTTGCCAGTCTCATATTTGAAATACTCTCAGCTTACAGTACTTGATAGTTTTCTTCCTTTTTCTATTTTCACCAGTATCTCTGGAATTCTTGACCTTGAGCCTTTTTCTCACCTATAACTACATATTCTAATGGTCTCATCAGTTTTATGGCTTTTTCTCTTCAGCACTCTATTGCCAGTGCCTAACTCAGGGTCTAACAATAAATAGAAAGGTAGTATTTGATGAATACATGATTCCTTATATTTCTATCACCTAACATAGTTCCTAGTTGGTTTCCATAAAACTTCTGTGAAATAAATGAATGGACATTATTATTCTAATCCTGCAAATGAGGAACTGGAGGGTCAGAAAGATTAGTTTATCCATGATCACACAGCTAGTAAATGGCACAGCTGGTATATCACACCAAAGTCTTAACTCCAAATCTTTGTTCTCACCTTTATATCAAGCAGCATCCCTGTATATTTCACTCCTAAATCTGAGACTATGCCTTCACTTAACCCTATTCCTCACGCCAGACTGGAATGAGTGACATACTTGAATATCCCTCCTACTTTCCCGCTTCTCCATCTTTTTTGAGTTTGAACCCATATTTATCCTTCTAGTTGTACATTTGAGGCTCAGTGGTAAAGAATTCACCTGCAATGCAGGATACTCAGGTTTGATCTCTGGCTTGGGAAGATGCCCTCGAGAAGGAAATGGCAACCCACTCGAGTATTCTTGCCTGGAAAAATCCCATGGACAGAGGAGCCTGGCAGGCTATAGTCCATGACATCACAAAGAGTTGGACACAATTTAGCAACTGAACAACAACAAATTGTACATTTACCAGTAGTTGTTCTATCAGTATCTCAAATTACTTTTCAAATTCTATGTCAAGCTTAAACTCTTAATTTTTCTGGTTGCAAGTAAATTTTCACCCATCTGTGAATGAAAATTATTGCCCAGGATATCAGTAAACAAAGGATGTTGCAGCCATCAAACCATCATATTATAGCCATAGGATGATGATGATAAGCCCTGAGGGAACTCAGGAAGGAGGCAGGATGCCTGGCTATCCAGCAGTCAGGCGCTGCAGCCACCACTCCCACCCCACTCAATGCACCCTGAAGATCTCAGGATGAGAAAACAGGATACTGGCCCCAGGGAGCTGAGGTACATATCAAAGGAATGATTTCAATGAGCCCAGACTCTAGGATCTTCTCCTACAGACAAAAGCACTAGATTCCTTAACTTGAGATATCTGATTTTCTTTAACAGTAATCTTCTGATGTTCTAATTAGGTCTTTATTGCAAAAAACACCTATACATCCTGGCTCCTCCCCTAGCTTCTTTGGAGCAGTTATCTCAGAGTGATCTGAGAGTCCTGTGTCTAGAACTTGCAGTCCTTAGTGTGCCTGCTGAATAAAATACAAGTCTCAACTTTCAGGTTGTGCTTTTTCTTTTCCAGTCAACACACACTAATTCTTTTAGTATTGAAGCAGCCTGTGTGCAGGGATCGTACACCGCACAGCCTTAATATTATGCCTTGCAGGATGAAAAGCTGAATCAGTGTTTATTGGCCTGGAATAAGAGTTTTAAATTTGAATTTGATCCAGAGACAAAATACCCAAGGAACAAGACTAGAACCAAGTAACTGAATATATATATGTATATATATAAACATTAAACTCTATCCAGAGAGTCTGACGGAGGGTCTTGATCAGTTGAGGGACTTTGGGGGAAAGATGTTGGTTCTCTCTGAGTCATTCAGACACTTAGGCCACTTTCTTCAGCGGGCTTTTGACAGGGAAATGGGCGCTGCTCTGAGGAGGTTGTTTGGACAAAATGGAGGCTGGATTAGGAGCAGTTTGCCAGCGTTGAGACCTTGGTGATGCCATCTCTGATTGGATGCAAATGGGGAAAGGGTGGGCTGGGAGAGTCAAAGGAGGTCCTTTGTGTCAAACTGACCTGCTAGAAACAATCCCTGTCTTACCTTTCCAAACTTGTCTGCGGGGTGTCAAGTAAAAATAATGCAGGAAAGGGAAGCCATATTGTATGCCAAATCCAGGAATTTTTTCTATTGCCAGGAACCAAGTCAGCTACACTCAGGTACAAAGTGTCTTCTGAGAGGTCAACCTTAACATTTCTGGCACCATTGTCATCCTGTCTCAGCTGCCTCTCATGTGTCCCTTTAAGGTTCTGTTACCTTTCTTTTTTCTTTTAATTTTTGGTGAAGTCCAAAAGTGACCACGTGAAGCCTAGGAACCAGGATTGACAATAGCAGTCAATTTCCTGGTGACTTCTACGGGCCTAAGCACTTTACAACAGTACTGAACGTTCCATAACAACTGGCTATGGCTACGCAGCCAGAAAAAGCGGAGCGGGAATCCGATGAGGCCGGTATGGTCCCGAAATGCTCCGCTCGATGCTATGTCCTTCCTTTCCGCACGCGATCACACATCCTGGGTGGGAGCTTCTGCATCCGCAGCATCCCAGCAAAGTCCTTAATTTCACCTAAGTTTGAGGACTCCCGCACGCACCAAGGTCGATGTGGATCAACTTTTCAAGTGAAAGTAAGCTGAGGATGCCTTTGGAAAGGACAGGTTCCCTGGCAGGTGGTCGAGGAGCGCCGGAGAGCTCGAGGCCGCCAGCAGAGAACAAAGGCGGACGGCGGACAGCGACTGGGAAACGGGAACGCGAGGAGACGAGCCCGGGCCCTCAGAGCCTCCCCCGACGCAGTCCCCCGGGTAGGGAGAGGGTGCCGGGGAGACCCCCGGGAAGGTGGAGGAGGGGGCGGGGCGACGAGGCCCAGGGGAGGGAGGGGGCGGGGAGAGGCGGGGAGGGATCCGGCAGGGAGGACGAGGGGGCGGGCCCCTGGGGAAGGAGGTGGAAGGGAAGGGCGGCGAGGACCGCCGGGTCAGGGCACGCGGGCGCGGGCGCGGACGCCGGGGAGGGGGGGGCGGTGGCCCCAGGAAGGGACGGGGGCGCGGACACCGGGGAGGGAGGGGGCGGGGCGGGGCCCCTCAGGATGGAGGCAGAGGGGGAGGGGCGGGGACACCCGGGAGGGAGAGAGGGGACGCGGCGCGGACACCTGGGAGGGAGGGACACCTGGGATGGAGGGGCGGGGACCCCCCAAGAGGCAGACAGGGGACGGGGGCGCGGACACCGGGGAGGGAGGGGGCGGGGAGGGGCCCCTCAGGATGGAGGCGGAGGGGGAGGGGCGGGGACCCCCGGCGGGGACCCCCTGGAGGGAGACAGGGGACGGGGACGTGGACACCTGGGAGGCAGAGGGCGGGGACCCCCTGGAGGGAGAGAGGGGACGCGGCGCGGACACCGGGGAGGGAGGGGGCGGGGAGGGGCCCCTCAGGATGGAGAGAGGGGACGGGGCGCGGACACCGGGGAGGGAGGGACACCTGGGATGGAGGGGCGGGGACCCCCCTGGAGGGAGACAGGGGAGGGGGACGTGGACACCTGGGAGGGAGGGGGCGGGGACCCCCAGGAGGAGAGGGGACGCGGCGCGGACACCGAGGAGGGAGGGGGCGGGGAGGGGGCCCGCAGGATGGAGGCGGAGGTGGAGGGGCGGGGACCCCCGGGAGCGAGCGCGGGGACGCGGGCGCGAACACCTGGGAGGAAGGGGCGGGGAGGGGCCCCTCAGGCTGGTGGCGGAGGGGAGAGGCGGGGAGCCCGGGCGGGGCGCGGTGGGAGGAGAGGGCTGACGTGTGAGGGGCCGGGCCGGGGGCGGCGGGGAGGGGGCGGCGGCGAGCGCGCCCTGGGCGGCGGGCCGGGGCGGGGCTGGGGGCTGAGGGGAGCGGCGGGAGGTGGGGCTGCGGAGCGCGCCGGGCTGCGGCGGCGGCCGGGAGGCGGGGTGGCGGCGGGCCGGGGCTGCGTGCGGCCGAGGGCGGCGGCTGGGGGCCGGCGGCGGCGGCGAGCGCAGCGGGCGGCGGCGGCCGAGGGCGCGGAGGGCCCCGCGGGCGCGCACGGCGGCGGGCCCGGCGGGCGGCGGGCGGCGGGCGGCGTCCTCGGCGGCGGCGGGCGGCGCGCTGGCGGCGGCCATGGCGGTGGCGGCGGCGCTGGCGGGCCGCGGGGCGCGCGGAGGCAGGGGCCGGCCCCCGGGCGGCGGGCGGGCGGAGGGGGCGGGGCCCGGGCGGCGGGCGGCCCGCGCGGCGGCGGCGGTGGCGGCGGCGGCGGCGGCCGGGACGAGGCGGCGGCGGCGGCGGCGGCGGCGGCGCGGGGCGCTCGGGCTGATGGCGGCGGCGGGCGGCCCCGGGACGGCGCTGTCTCCGCGGCCGTGCGACAGCGACCCGGCCACCCCCGGAGCGCAGTCCCCGAAGGTGAGGAGCGGGCCGGGCCTGGGCCGGGGCCTGGGGGAGGCCGTGAGGAGGCCCGAGGGGCGGCGGGACCCGCGCCGGGCCGGCGCCGCCTCGGGGCCCCGCCAGGTTGGGGTCCGCTCGGCCTCAGTCCCGAGTGTTCTTGGCGGTTTCCGCCCGAAGGCACCCCTGAGCACGCCCCCCCGGGGCAGCCCGCTCTCCGAGGAAATAAAAGTTTCCTCCGACGCCGAGGGCGCTCTCCTTCCCGAAGGTCTGGGCCCTGGCGTGTTGTGAGGCGCGCCTTCGTCTGAGGAGTGTCCTTCTGAAATGTTTGGGTTCTTCCTAAAGAGTAGGACTGTGTAAAAGTGGGAAACAAGTTAGCTAGTTAATGAGCTTAACTTGAAGAGCTAAGTCAACACAAAGCCGCCCAGTTCTCTTCAGGCGGACTTGCTTTCGTCGTCTGTGCTGTTTTAAGGAAGTGAGGCGGACTTCGCGTTTGAAAGTCAGATGAGTGAAGAGTCGAGATGAGCGTTTAGTAAACCACCTTGTGTTCAGTTAGTTTACTAGTTTGTGACAGAACGACTTTTAAAATGTCCGCATTTTAGTTGTAACCGGAAAGTTGAAGTTGGACGGTAATGGGGCCCCCTCCGGGGTGCGGTGTCGGTGGTGGCCGTGGGGCCGGGCCGTGGGCGCCGGCGAGCCTGCGGCCGCTCCTCCCGGGGGGCGCGCAGGGGCCCCAGGAGCGCGGCCGGGCGCCGGGGCTCCTCTAGGCCGGGCTTCCAGAGCCCAGGCTGGGCCTGAGGGTGGCCGGAGCCCGGGCCAGCCAAGGAGGCTTGTCCCGAATCTGTGACCTGCCGTTGTGGTGCTTCAGTCGCTCGGTCGTGTCGGACTCTGCGGCCCCAGTGACTGCTGCGCGCCAGGCTTCCCTGCCCTTCGCCCTCTCCCTTCACGGCTCACATTCCTGTCCAGTGACCTTCAGAAAGGTGTTTAATCCCAACGTGAGAGCCACCCAGGACTCTGAAATACACATTGCTGACTTCAGAGGTGGGAAGCCTTAAAACCCGGACTTCTCTGTCAATATCCAGGTTGCAGGCAAATTCTTTTAATCGTATTCCATCATATTGTTAGGAAATATCATTGGAAGGACTGATGTTGAAGCTGAAACTCCAATACTTTGGCCACCTCATGCGAAGCGTTGACTCATGGGAAAAGACCCTAATGCTGGGAAGGATTGGGGGCAGGAGGAGAAGGGGACGACAGAGGGTGAGATGGTTGGATGGCATCACCGACTCAATGGACATGGATTTGGGTAAACTCCGGGAGTTGGTGATGGACAGGGAGGCCTGGCGTGCTGCGATTCATGGAGTCGCAAAGAGTAGGACACGACTGAGTGACTGAACTGAACTGAACTGAACTATCCCTGATACTCACTATATGGAATAACACATTTGTCTAGAATTCATAATAGCAAATTCGAACACTACATGTGAAATTGTGCTTTCAGCTTTTTTGAGGACTTTCTATTTTTAACTTTTTAACACTTTTTAAGTGTATGCATTTTTTTTTAGCTAAGAGAAAGGTATTTAAACAAATGGACATAAAAATCCTTGAAGTGCTCAGAAGCAAGTAAAGTAGAAGAGAAATGATACTTGAATGCTTGTTGACTATGAAATGTTGGGAGTAAGTTTTTGGAGAATATTTAGTAGATTTAGGCTGTTCTCCATCTCCTACCTGGTTGCTTATCTTAATAGGAATATACAGGACTCTTTAACTGAATACTTATTTTCTAAGAATTGAAAAGGAGAATATTCTGCAGTTTTTGCTATTTGGTAAAGAATCTGAGTAGATGCCTAACAGGGAGCCCTTTGAGACTTGATCATCAGTGCAGTCATATTAGCCAAGTTCTGCTGGGCACTTAACTGTTTGCAAGACCTTGCTCTAATTATTTCATGTATTGACTCTAATCCCTACATTGGCCAAGTAATAGAGGCAGTACTATTGTCACAGTTTTACAGATGAGGAGCGGCTCACCACTGAGAGGATAACCACTCAGCTGGTGAGGGGTAGTCAGTGCCCAGTAAGATTCCAGGCAGTCCAGCTTTGATGTGCCTGACCAGCATACTCACTATCTCTGTATTCTTGGATTCATGATATTTCACAAAATTGTATTGTCTTAGGAGGCTAGATTACCTTGATTTTTTTTTTTTTTTAATCTTTTTTATTTAAGCCTTGGCTAATAGTGGTTGAGCTTCCTGGGTGGCTCAGTGGTAAAGAACCCACCTGCCAATGCAGGAGATGCGGGTTTGATCTTGGGTCAGGAAATGACAACCCATTCCAGTATTCTTGCCTGGGAAATCCCTTGGACAGAGGAGCCTGGGGGACTATAGTCTGCGGGGTCACAAAAGAGTCCGATAAACATCGATTTACCCCTGTGTTTGCCTTAGGGACAACAACAATGTGATTAAATTAATTTCCTGATATTTGAGCCATCATTCATTTCCTTAATGAAATGGTCTAACTTAACAACCTTGATAAAGTCACATAATGGGAAATGTCACTTAAAAAAATTTTAAACCTCTTTTGGGGAGGTAGTGTGTGTTGTATTGATCGATGAATCTTATTCTGGTATATTTTTGCTGAATTTTTGCAATATAAGAAAAAAAATAACAGAATTGGTCATCTGTTTTTGTTCCTTTGTGTCCTCTTTTCACAGGGATATAAGTATCTGAAATAGCCAATTAGAATAAACCAGCTCTAAGTTGAATTAAACAGTAACTGATTCATACATTTTTATCCTAGCTAGAGTAGGAATGTTTATTTTAATTTCAGAGTATTGCAGCAGTTTGATGTGTTTCTTCAAAGCAGAAGGCATTTTAACCTCTTGGTAAGAAAGGAAAAGTAGATTTAGACCTACAAGTTTATTGAAAATTTTCTACTTTAATTTGTATTGGAGATTAGTTTTTGGTTTTTTCCAGGTCTTGCCAAGGCCAAATTCTTGTCCCTGGTTAATTATAATAGGAAGTTATCATTTTTATAATCTTTAGGAAGCCTTTAAGTTGAGCCTTTTAGCAAGTTTGGGAGGGTTACATAATCTTTCCTTATTTACTGTTCTTTGTCGCATCTTTTGAATGTACAGGATGATAACGAAGATAATTCAAATGATGGGACCCAGCCATCCAAAAGGAGGCGGATGGGCTCTGGAGACAGCTCCAGGAGCTGCGACACTTCCAGCCAGGATCTTGGGTACTGTCATTTTATTGCTTTTAATGTTTTCTGTGTTATGTGTCTTTTCTCTGTGTTAGCTCTCTCCTCCTCATCCCCCCAGCCCTGGCAAAGGCAGTTACTAAGGACTGTAAAATGTCTTGATTGGGTCTTACAAAGTGACACCAAAGTTGCTTTTTGCTACTTAGTGCAATTCAAAGAAAAAAAATTTTATCGTGGTAAAATACACACAGAATTCACCATTTTAACTACCTTTAAGTGTGTAATTCAGTGGCATAAATTACATTCACAGTGTTGTGTAACCATCACCACCATCCATTTCCAAAACTTTTACATAATAAGATTCCTATTTCCCCCATTCGCAGCTGCTGGCAACCACCATTCTACTTTCTGTCATTATGACTTCGCCTATTCTAGGTACCTCACGTAGGCGGAATCATACAATATTTGTCTTTTTGTGTCTGGTTTATTTTGGTTAGCATAATTTCTTCAAAGTTCATCTAGGTTGTAGCTTGTGTTAGAATTTCCTTCTTTAAGGCTAAATTGTACTCCATTGTTATAAATATACTCTGTGTTATCTTTTCATCTGTTGATGGACACTTGGGTTATTTCCATATTTTGGGGGGTGTGGATAATGCTGCCTTGAACACTGGTGTATAAATATATCTGTTCAGAGGCCCTGTTTTCAGCTTCTCTGGGTATATACCCAGGAGTGAAATAGGTGGGTCATATGACAACTCTATGTTTAACTTTTTGAGGAACTGCCAAACTTTTCCATAGTGGATGCACCATTTTATATTCCCACCAGCAATGTACAGAGTTTCTGATTTCTTCACATCCTCACCAGCATGTTCTATTTCCCATTTGTTTTTAATAATAGCCATTCTAAAAGGTGTGAAATGGAATCTATTGTGATTTTGATTTGAATTTCCATAATGAGGAGTCAGATTGAACATGTTTTCATGTACTTACTGTCCATTAGTTATTTTTGGAGAAATGTCTATTCAGGTTTTCTGCCCATATTTAAATTTTTTTTGTTGTTGAGTTGTAGGAATTCTTTATATATTTTAGATACTAATTACTTATCAGACATATGATTTGCAAATATTTTCTCCCACTCTGTTGATACACAACATGTTAAGTTTTGCTCGTCCAAATTATTTACTCTTTCTTTTGCTGTCATATCTAGAATCCATTGCTAAATCTCAGATCATGAAGATTTACCCTCATGTTTTCTTCTAAGAGTCTCCTAGTTTTAGTTCTTATATTTAGGTCATCTGTCCATTTTTAAATTCATTTTTCTAGGCGACATCAGGTACAAGGGTTATGTTTCATACATGTCCATTTGCATGTCTAATTTCCCAGGACCACTTTTGAGAAAACTCTTCTTTTGTCTTTTAATTGGGGTGTGTGTGTGTGTGTGTGTTGGTATTGGATGTGTGTGTGTGTGTGTCTGTGTGTGTGTCTGTGTGTGTCTGTGTGTGTGTGTGTGTGTCTGTGTGTGTGTGTCGCTCAGTAGCCCACCAGGCTCCTCTCTCCATGGGATTCTCCAGGCAAGAATACTGAGTGGGTTGTCATTGCCTTCTCCAGGGGATCTTCCTGACCCAGGGATCAAACACGGGTCTCCCACATTGGAGGCAGATTCTTTACTGTCTGAGCCACCAGGGAAGCCTTAATTGGATAGATGCATAAAATCATGTAATATTCTACCTGTGTTATCCACTGATGAAATTTAGAGGTTGAATTGTGTAGGTCCAGACATCTGTAGTCTTTGTTCTTCAGGATTGGGACTGATCTGCAGTGCATTGGCACCATCAGACTCGGTCCATGTTTTGCTCCTGGGTATGTGGGGTCTGTGGTTTATAGTTTACTTTATTGAGAAATAAGATTTTAGAGTTTTGCTTTCTCATCTGTTGGTGACTCATTGAAGAGCAGATGATAAACAGAAGTTGATTACTTTATACTTTGGGTGCATGAAATCGTGGCTCTGAGTGCTGGGCCCACAAGAAAGAATTCAGAACTGGTATCACTACCCTGATTTGCAAAAGCTAAAAATGTTGCCTTTGTTCCTGAAGTTGTGATCTTTGTTCTTTGTGATCCATAGAAAATGTTATTTCCAATGCACTCTTTTGCTTTGGTATTCCAGATAGTTGTTTCTTTTCTCTCTACCTCTTCTGTAATTTCTTGGATGCACATGAAATCATGGGAACTTCTTTGTAATACAAAATCATAGAAGGCTGGTTGAGAGTTTAGATAATTAAAACAGTTTTTCCAAATCTTTAAAAACACACATTCTCAAAAATCTTTAGAAAAGAATATCCTTTAAAATAAAATGATTAAAATTTTATAAATGCCACATTTAAGGCGTAACATGTATTTCTGTGCTTTAGCTTCAGCTACTACCCAGCAGAGAATCTGATAGAGTACAAGTGGCCGCCCGATGAAGCCGGAGAGTACTACATGCTCCAGGAGCAAGTCAGCGAATACTTGGGCGTGACCTCCTTCAAACGGAAGTATCCAGGTATTGAGTCTCAGTTCATGTAACAAATTAAATCTGACTCGTAACTAATAGTAGTTGTTTTTCATGGGTTGTCAAGTTCTGAGTATTTGAGTATAGATTATAACATTTTATATTCTTCTGCTGGCTGATTTTATTTACAGCTCTCGTTCGACATCTCTCTCTACTAGCCATTTGTTCTTATGCCTTATAAACGTTTTTACAAGCAAAATGAGGAAGGTGGATTTCCTGGGAAAAAATTGCAGGAAAAAATCAATTTGTAATCACATTAATGAACCAGGGGTTTTGACTCTTGACTGTTGCTCCTTGACCTTAGGAATGGAGTAGCTACTTAAGCTGTACCTGAACTTGAGAAAGGCTGTATTTCATCAACTATTTTAATATAGTTATTTGTCTTACCTTTTTGCTTTGGATTGTTCTCAGTTTTATTTTAACTTTCCTTTTTTTGATTTGTAAGATTGTTTTTTGTGTTCTTTTAATAATATTTGGAATATGAACAGGAAGTACTTTTAAAATCCATGAAGATTTTCACTTAAAAATTTTTTTTCTAAGTTTTTTAAGCTTTTAAAACTTTTATAAATACATAATGTTACAAATGCAAAAGACTATTTGTAATACTATTGTGTTCTTTTTTTTGGAGATTTAGAGCGACGAGACTTGTCCCATAAAGAGAAGCTGTACCTGAGGGAGCTGAACGTCATCACGGAGACGCAGTGCACTCTAGGTGGGGGCCGCGCGCGGCGGCATCGGGCAGGTCCCGTCTTCCTCCCCTGAATACTCAGCCAGACTAACAATAAATAGATGGAGTTATTGTGCACCCTGGGTAGGGGCCGCGTGCGCAGCGGTGTCGGACGGACCCTGCTTCTTCCCCTGAATACTCAGCCAGACTAACGATAAATAGATGGAGTTATTTAGGTGCTAAATTGTTAACTTCATGTTTGATTCTTGTTAAAATACAAAGGAGACTGACATTTTATAACTATCATTTTCTAATAACCTTCACACAGTCGTCAAAGTGTATGTATGTTTTATGTCCAAAATTTGTCAAGTACTTTTTAAAAGTATTAGTTAAATACTTAAAAAGCTCAGTTTTTAGTTATGTGTAATTGTCTCTGTGCTTTATTTGTACTGTTCCTTTCCTAAATATATTAGTACAGCTTTTTAATACAAAACCATGGGAGTTCATCTCAACAATTGGTATAATCTCATACTATGAATTTAAAAAATTATTTGTATAACTCACGTGTGTGCTGACGCTTTTGGTGAAATTTGAATTGGTTCTATAATATTTCTAGTAAATTGACTTTGAAGGCTAAGAATGGAAGTATAAAAGTCTTTGTTTTTCTCACTTAATACCCTGTGTTAATTGCCAGTGGTTAGTGTGCATTATTATTTAGCCGTTGTTTCTAATAAAGG
This sequence comes from Giraffa tippelskirchi, assembly GCF_054371585.1. Taxonomy (NCBI): domain Eukaryota; kingdom Metazoa; phylum Chordata; class Mammalia; order Artiodactyla; family Giraffidae; genus Giraffa; species Giraffa tippelskirchi. The sequence continues at coordinate 165,931,359 of NC_137283.1, read as the reverse complement.
GATATATGTTTGTATATAGTACATGGAATCTTAAAAAAGTTTGGTTAAAAAATTGATTTCTTTGCCATTGCAACTTTGGTAATCTCTTTTTAACTATCTGATTTTATATTATGAGTATTATTTTTTCTTATTTTTGAGTGTATTAAAATATTTTGCTTTGAATATTGGAAAGCTTCTTTTATGTTGAGTAGTTTGAAGGAAAGTCAGTTTTGAAAATCAGTATGTTCAGTTAGCATTAAAAGAGCTTCTTTACTTTTTTTTTGTCTGAAATAGGTTTAACAGCATTGCGCAGTGATGAAGTAATTGATTTAATGATAAAAGAATATCCAGCCAAACATGCTGAATATTCTGTTATTCTACAGGAAAAAGAACGCCAACGAATTACAGATCACTATAAAGAGTATTCTGTAAGTATCGAGGTAACCAGGAGTTTGGTTTGGGAAATCACATTTTATAAAGTTAGATGTAACTTCCAACTGTAATATTTTTATTTCAGCAAATGCAACAGCAGAATACTCAGAAAGTTGAAGCCAGCAAAGTGCCTGAGTACATTAAGAAAGCTGCCAAAAAAGCAGCTGAATTTAACAGCAACTTAAACCGGGAGCGAATGGAAGAGAGGAGAGCTTATTTTGACTTACAGACACACGTAGGACCGCTAATGTTTATTAGTCCCTGAACTTCACTCGTTGCTTGTTGCCGTGGGCTGTTCAGTGCCTCTGTCGTAGTGTTTTGTACTAGCAGTGTGTCCTTTCTCCCCCTGAACCGAGGCTGTAACTCCAGTGTGCCTGGTGACGTCTGCTTCTCTTGTGTGTGATGAGTTCCTTGCTTTGTGGTGGACACGGTGCTGAAGGAGTCTGGGAGCTGAATAGCTTCCTGTGTGCTGGGGCGGCCGGAAGAGGTTCCCACAGTAGCTCATGCACTTCCCACCCTTTCTGCGGGAGGAGAAACTAGGGTTATTTCTGTTTCGTAGACGAGGCAGTTGAGCTCCAAAGGTTTCTTACGTAGCCCATACGTAGTGAGCAGACATACTGCCTTTCCTTAGAAACAGTGGCCCTGGTAAACAGCCAGACACATGGACCTGTGGAACCATAAATGCCAGCTGTTCCCGGGTTACAGCTCCCAACGCCTCTCGCCTTTGTACCTTGTGGGGGAAGTGCAGCCCAGGGCAGGAGGGGACTGCTCTCCTGAAGCCTTCGTTCTGTGCCTGGAATCAGGTGTGTGTCTCTCTCTCTTAATCCAGGTTATCCAGGTGCCTCAAGGGAAGTACAAGGTGCTGCCCACAGAGCGAACCAAGGTCAGTTCTTACCCGGTGGCCCTCATCCCCGGACAGTTCCAGGAATACTACAAAAGGTACATAGTGGGGTTTTTTGTTCTTTGTTTTTGCCGCTAGTATTGGTGTTGCTGAGAGACTTCAAGGCCTTGTGTTTGTCTCCTAGAAGTGTTTAACTCTGTAAGCGTCACTGTAAAAGGTATAAGATTTGTGTCGGTGTTTTCTGTCTTCTGTGGTGAAGAATGCTCTCGCTGAACTTGAGCGTCTGCTGCTAGAGCCTGGGACACTGCCTCCCTGCTCACCTGTCCATGCTTCCGTGGACGGGAACCAGGGGGAGCTGCAGACCGCCTTCCTGAAAGCGTGGTCCGGGGCCGGCAGCGGTGGTTGGAAATGCCGACTCTCGCCCACGCTCCCCCCCTGCAGCCTGGGAGTCTGGTCACAGAAGCAGGGGGAGTTGGAGAGGCGGGCATGGCCCGCGTGGAGGAGGGCAGGCGGCCCAGGGCTCCTGCTGCCTCGCTGCCCGGCTCAGCTGCTGTTCCACTCCGGCGGTGAGGGTGCCGCCTGTCTCTTCTTCCCAACCTGGATGGAACCAACTACTCCTGTCAGTCCCAGCCTTTGCCTCCTGAGAAACCTTACGTTTTTAGGAGAGGGAATATTCTTTAGACAGTAGTATTTAAGAGACCATAGGATCATACTTTTGAAAGTCAGACTTAAATCAGGATGTTATAGAGTCCAAGCTTACTCAGGTCAGCACACGGCAGGCTGGTAAATCGGAGAGACGAGGGGTTGGGGCGAGGAGCAGACTTGATCTGGGGAGCTGGCTGACCGAGTCGATGGCAGGCTAGTGCCTCAAAGTAACCATCTTATGAGATCTGGATGCCAGGTTCTTTTATATATCAGAGATGGGGGGAGGTGAGGAAGCAAAGTAAAAAAGACCATTAATTAACCTTGCAAACATCTCCCAGAATGTCAAGCCTCAGGCAGGGGATGTGTTAATTTCTTCCCTCCTGCCATCTATGGGTGGACCCCGGGTTCTGAATAAAGGCACTTTAGTCACGAAGAGGGGTAGGGTACTCTGAGACAGGCCATTCTGTTTGATTATAATAACAGAAGGAACGAAAAGCTGGTCAAAGCAACAGTTCCAACATGGAGTCAGAATTGGCTTCTTCTCTGCAGCAGTGAGTCAGCAAATTTAACGTTTCTCATTTTGGAGGAAACAGATTATCGGGTGATAGGCCTGTGTGCCCCCCACCCCTCATGCTTTCTGGTGTGATGTCCTGGTTGAGGAGGATGCTGATCCACGTCCACTGCCGACTGAGGCTCCAGGATGTAGCTGTGGTGCGGTCCTGTGATGACAGCGCAGACACTGTCAGCAGGCCGTGTGCCGGCTGCCTGGGGAACGGGTTGCCGGTCCCTAGTTTCAGAGGAAAGAGGTGATCACATTGGTTAGAATACATGGTTCACAAGTCGGTTTTAAATACTTTGTTCCTGGAAATTTTGTTTCTGAAATGGTGTCTGTACCATGCCCCGCTGTGACTGTCCTGTGTTAGTTTATTTGATGCTCACGTTTGCTCTGTGAGATGGACTTGCGGTTGTGCCTGCTTTCCGTGTGAAGGTGTGGGGGTCAGGCAGCTGGATTTTGTGCACGGTTCTGTGTGGCCACAGTTTCATCCTTCACTGCTGACGTTTCTTTGACAGGGGTGTTGAGGGTAAAGGGGAGAGACATTATCTTTTGACAATAAGAATCAAATGTATATTTTACACTGTTAGGTGAAAAAATGTTTAGGCTTTTTATTGGTTACATGTCCCTATTTGAGCACCAAAGTGAAAAAATTATTTATTGCCTCTAATCATTTTTCAAAAGTATTTGGGGTTAATATTAAGGCTGTTATGGTAGTTCAGAATTAGTGCAATTGTATTTAATAATAGAGGAAAATGGAAAACCCTCTCTCTGAACCCTAGGTACTCACCGGATGAGCTGCGGTATTTGCCACTAAACACAGCGCTTTATGAGCCCCCGCTCGACCCTGAGCTCCCTGCCCTTGAGAGCGATGGTGACTCAGATGATGCCGAAGACGGTCGAGGTGATGAGAAACGGAAAAACAAAGGCACTTCGGTGAGAGCATTTATCTTTAGTAGGAGGTGTCTCCTTTCCCTCTGAAATTTTGCTGATTGCCTCCTTGGAATGTGATTCATAGTCTTTGGCCTCTTCTGGGAAAATGTTAAGGGTACCAACATGTTGTGCGTTAGGTTGTCCTGCATGATGTTTTTTTAATAGCAGAATGCTGTTGTGGGACTGTGGGGAAGTTGGTGTGCTCTGTGGAGCTGAAGGGGAACAAAGAAGACGGTGGTACAGGGTGGGTTTTATCAGCACGGCATCCTCAGCAGTTGGCCATTGTACACTTTCCACTGTAGCCAACCGGAACCTGGGCTTGTGCTGGCGTTACATAGGTACTACACGTCACTGTCACTAACAGCATCTAAAACATGTTGCATAAAGAAAGATGCTTTTCAGATACTGAAGTGATGACATGACTTTTCTCCTGTCACATTGCCACAAGGGGTTCTGTGTCGGGAAGAGGGGGTGATGAGGCCGACATTCTCCTATGCTGCTAGTGGGGGTGTCAGTTAATCCAGTTTTTTTCTGGGAAAAACTTTACTGGAAAAGCATTTTCATAGTACATACATAGTTTTTTAATTCCACGGAATTTGACTTGGCAAATACACGGATAGAATTTATCCAAAGAACCTGATGAGATGGTAGCAAAGTTTATTTAGGAAAAAGATGCCCATTGGAGTGTTAACAGTATTTAATATAGCGAAAATTAGAAGTAAATCTAATGTCCACAATTGGTGATATATTACATTTACATGGTAGAAATGCACTTCGAAGAATAATGTGATGAAATGCACGTAATACTTAAAAATATTAACACACATACGCAACATTATTCAGTTTTGCATTTAAAGAATGAGGGTGTATGTGTAGGTAGGATGTGTGTGTGCATCGGGGCACCTATACAAAACACATCACTGAAGCAAATGAGGTACAGCATGCTCCCAGGAGTTGTCTCAATGTCTGTCAGGTGGTTTAGGATAAACTAATCTTTTCTAACTTTCATAATTTAGATGAATGTGACATTTTTATTCTAATCAGAAATTTTTAAATTAAAAAATGAGGAATTAGATTACTATTGAACTTCTAAGTTTGGAACATGTGAAATATTTAGGGTGGTGCAAACGTAATTGCAATTTTGGATCGTGAGTTTTAAATCTTTATGAGTAGACTCAGACACATCTTTATTAATCAAATTAGGAACTGTTACAAGCAGCACATTATTATCAACAAGAAATAAGTTTATTTCTCTAGTGTAAAAATCCATGCTTTATGATTCAACGAACTCTTGGAAAGCATTTTCTGCCTCCTGCTGCTTGTGGAAAGGTTTTCCCTGCAAAAAGTTGTCAAGATGCTTGAAGAAGTGGTAGGTGGTTGGTGAGAGGTCAGGTGAATGTGGCAGATGAGGCAGAACTTCATAGCCCCATTTATTCAGCTTTCGAAGTGTTGGTTGTGCGACATGCGGTCGGACGTTGTCGTGGAGGAGAACTGGGCCTTTCTGTTGACCGTGCCGCCTGCAGGCGTCGCAGGTTCACTGCGTCTCATCGATTTGCCAAGCGTACTTCTCAGATGTAGCGGTTGCGCTGGGATTCAGAAAACTAGTGGATTAGACCAGCAGCAGACCACCAAACAGTGACCATGATGTTTTTTTCTGATAGAAGTTTGGCTTTGGGAAGTGCTTTGGAGCTTCTTGGTCAAGCCACTTAGCTGGTGGTCGCTGTTTGCTGTATGAAATCCACTTTTTGTGGCACATCACAATCCGATCGAGAAATGGTTCGTTGTTGTTGCGTAGAATAGAGAAGATGACGTCACAATGATGGTTTTTTATTTTGGGTCAGCTCATGAGGCACCCACTTATCAAGCTTTTTCACCTTTCCAACTTGCTTCATCTTTATGGATGTGAGAGTTGGACCATAAAAGAAGGCTGAGCACCAAAGAATTGATGCTTTTGAACTGTGGTGTTGGAGAAGACTATTGAGAGTCTTTTGGACTGCAAGGAGATGAAACCAGGCCATCTTTGAGGAAATCAGTCCTGAATATTCATTGGAACGACTGATGCTGAAGCTGAAGCTCCAATACTTTGGCCACCTGATGCGAAGAACTGACTCACTGGAAAAGACCTTGATGCTGGGAAAAATTGGAGGCAGGAGGAGAAGGGGACAACAGAGGATGAGATGGTTGGATGGCATCACGGACTCGATGGACATGAGTTTGAGCAGGCTTTGGGAGTTGGTGATGGACAGGGAAGCCTGGTGTGCTGCAGTCACAAAGAGTTGGACAAGACTGAGCAACTGAACTGAACTGAAGTTGCTTCAAATGCCAAATGATGGTAGAATGGTCGATGCTGAGTTCTTTGGCAACTTCTTGTGTAGTTAAAATTACACGGGAGGATCGGCTGCGATGGTGGCTCTCGGTTGGTTGTTGTCAGCTTCCGGTGGCCATTACACGCCTCATCTTCAAAGCCCTAGTCTCCTTCGCAAAACTTCTTGAACCACCACTGCACTGTATGTTCGTTAGCAGTTCCTGGGCCAAACCTGTTGTTGATGTTATGAGTTTTCTCCTCTGCTTTATGACCCATTTTGAACTCAAGTAAGAAAATCACTCGAGTTTGGTGTTTGTCTAAAATCATTTCCATAGTCTTAAGTGTTAGTTGCTCCGACTCTTTGGAACCCCATGAGCTAGAGCTGTCCAGGCTCCTCTCTCCATGGGATACTCCAGGCAAGAGTACTAGAGTGGGTTCCCATGCCCTTTTCCAGGGGATCTTCCTAACCCGGGGATCAAACCCAGGTCTCCTGAATTGCAGGAGATGATGATTTACTGTTTGAGTCACCAGGGAAGCCCAGAGTCTAAAATATTTATATTTATTTTATAGTCTAAAATAAATATAAAATAAACAGTAAGTAATGTCATTAGCAAAAAAAAATAAAGCAAGAAATGCACATTAAAATGATGTGTAACATAACCACATTTATTTAAGAATGTATTCCAATATCAAAGGCATATTTCAATGATTCAGTTACTTTTGTACTAACCTAATATGTCTGATACTGTTGTAGACACTTGATACTGATTGGCTCTGCATAGTTTAACATTATGAAGACACGATTCTGTGCTTGATCTTTAATGACCTTTATTATTTAGTAAAAATGCCCACACTTATTTCAAGCAGTTTTTTTTAAAGAATATTTTTGTATGAAACAAGTATGTTCCCTTGTGACATGGTAAAATGGTGTTGAAGCTGGGTGGTGTACTAATAACTGAAGTATAGTTCTGTTCTTGTCAAATTCAGTCAGAAAACAAAGTTAATTAAGGTACTAGCTGATATAAATGGAATTAGCTATAATGTATTTATAAGATAGAAAAATGATTCTTAACATAACTTCTAATTTTATTCTCCACTGGAAATGTTTTCTTAGATCAGAATTATCTTTTTATTTTGAAATTGAGGGAACTTTAAAACTTTTTTTGGATGTTTTCTGTAGTTTTCAGAATTCAGACTCAAATCTGCATGAATTCCAAGGGACCTATGTTTGTGCCTTTGACTTGCAGGACAGCTCCTCTGGCAACATGTCCGAGGGGGAAGGCCTTCCCGAAGGCCAGGAGGAGCCTTTGCAAGGAAGACAGAGGTCCAAGGACAAGGCTGCCCCTCCACGCAAAGATGCTTCCAAACGTTCTGTACTGTCCAAGTCAGTTCCTGGGTACAAGGTAGAAGAAAAAAGCCCCTGACTCAGCTTCCTTCCTGACCAGCCTCTCTCCCTGAAATATTTTAACTTTGAATTTCAAAGTTGTGGAGCTCCTGCTGCTGCACTTCACTAGCTGTTCTCCTGTGGTGTGTGCCCTCTGTCAGCCTGCCTCCGTCTTGCTCTGTTTTCCTGCTGGCTTTTCTGTCACTTTGGCTATGGGTTAGCGTGTTCTCTGTATATGTAAAATTGATAAGAGAATCTTTTTTTTAAGTACTAACCAGGCAAGTATGAGTTTTTGAAAAGGGATCTAATAGGCAGAACTTAATACTTTGTTTCCTCAGTGTAAAAATCGTCGTTGTCTGACATTGAAAGCTTCCTGGTATTTAGCAATGCCGAGCAGTGCAGTGGGGAGGAAGTCCTCACGGAAAAGTTGCATTTCTGTGGTGCCTTTCATTAAGAACGATCTGGGTTCAGTCTGAGAAGTATTTGATCCATTTGCCAAATTCAGCTAACTCTGCGATGGAAAGTAGTAAAATGTGGTGATTTTGTAGCCGCACCTTGGCGAGTAGCCTGTGCAATTCTGTGACAAGGATTGACACGTTATGTGGCAAGGTGATTTGGCTTAGCTATAACTTACTAACTTTTTGATCGGGTTATTCTCGGTCAGGTAGCATGCTATCAGCAATAGTATTATTTTTAGCGTTTCTTTCTGCTCTCTGCCCCTTCTTCAGAGGGCTGGGTGAGAGGTGAGTAGCCTCATTCATATGTGGGGATTTAAGATTATCATAAAAGGAGTAGAACTAGCTGCAAGTTTGTGTTTTGAATGGTAATAGTAAAATACACAGTTTTCAGTCTGGTATCTATCAGTCTGCTTTTTATGGGATTATGAAGGTGTTTTGAAGGAGCATTTTAGAGTAAGATGATGAAAAAGTTGTGCTGAGCACAGAGTTGCTGAACCCTTGTGATGTCAGGCCAGGCTTGTGGAGTGTTGTCCGGAAGCACAGGTTCCAGTGGCTGTTGACCAGTGTCCCCTCGGACTAAGCAGAGCCCTTCTTAGAGTCCGTGGCCTCCTTTTCCTACAGTAAGAAAGCAGCTTAACAAGTTAGTGTATTGCATATTAAATCAGCAGCTTTCAAGTGCGTAGTTTTTGAGCCCAGCTCCATTTAGCAAGGACGGTGCAGTAGGCTGCAACCATGAGACTTTGTTCTTGTTTTTACATATAGAGCTTATCTAGGATTTTAAACTAAAGATTTAAATGAACGCTTGCTGACTGAAAGCACATGAACTCCCAAGATTAAATTCTGGGAAGTTAGCCTGCGGTGTGCTACACGGTGTGCGTCTGACCCGCGAAGAGCTTGGGGTGGGGGTGGTGGCCCAGAGCACACTGTCCGTTTTAAGTGGACCTTGCAGACGGTGAGCCTGGATTAATCATGGGTTAAAGGAGGAAGAAGATTAAAATGGACATTTTAATAGAGGTTGAAAATGAACTATTCAATACCATCATTGATTTAAGATATAAGAAGTCAAATAGATTAACCTAAATTGATAGTACTCAAGGGAGTTGGATGTGCAGAATGAGCATTTTATAATCTGTGAACGTTTTTAGTAACTAAAAATGTTTCAGGTATTTCAAAGTTTGGAACAACCAGTATCTAGACTTTAATGTGAACATGTTTATTAAAAGTTAACCTCTCTACGAAAAGTATTAATAAGCCAAGACGTGCCTAATTATTAGGGTACTTCAAGCTGAAGGTCATACATATAAATGTGTTTTAAAATGCAGAAGTTAAGAAAAATTATAATGTATCTGATATCTTGCTTAATAAGATTCACTAGTGCTTGCCTTTAATTTGTAGGACAGTATTGTTTAGGTTACATTAACCTGAAATTAAAGCATAATTGTTAGGATTCAGGCCTGTGTTATAAGTATATAATTAAAATCTATACTGTATTAGTGCTGTCATGAAAGTCTGTCTTTGATTGTGTTCAAGGAGGAAAATTGTGTATCGCGAGCCTTTTATATGAGAACTCTTAGGCAGAATATTTTTAATTTTCTTGTCAATAGTTAAACTTTGATGTTGTTGCTGTTACGGAGTAGGACTGTCCGTCAGACACACGTAGGGCTCCGTTCATTAACCTTCAGGGAGCTCCACATGCTGGTCCCTTCCTCTTCCATCACCTCTGCAAACCCTGAGACACTAGACGTGTACAGCCCTGGATGTGAGCAGTGTGGCTTCTGAGAGAGCTCAGAGTGCTTGAGTGAACAAAGTGTTTGTTCATATGGAGTTGTGGCGCCGTCATAAACACGCTGCAAAGCTGTCTCTGTCTGTGTCTGTCTCCCTCCCTCTCCACCCATCTCTCCCTTTTCATCAAGATGAAGACTATTGGGTAAGAAAAATTTTAAGTGGTTTAACAGAACATTATGATTTTAAGCTTAGAAGTAAACCTAGAACTTTCTTGGTGTCCTTTTATCGTAGGTGTTCAATGTATATTTTGATGGTTGTAGAACTTGAACTGCTCTAGAATGTGAACGACTAGCTTTGTGTTTTACTCCTTTTGATTTGTGTAAAGGATCTCCTCTGAGGGGTTCTCGATTTAGATTTTAATATTGTGTGGTTACTTCCTTGACTTTACTGAAAAAATATTAAAGTACTTAGTATGCCAGTATCTAACTTGAACTGTAAGTATTAAATATCTTACACATTTAGTGCAGGTACCGTAACCAAAAGATATTTTGTATTTTGGTGGATTGACAGGTAGCTTTCTGCTGTATATTATGGCAGTTACAGATTTGATCATAACTGAACCAGAATTTGGATCATAGAAGTGCACTTCCTAGCTATTTTTTATTTAGGTGTAAGAAAACACAATGAGAACCTTATGGGTAGAATGTAGCAGTTACAACAGAGGGTAACTACACTGCAAGACTGAAGACGTTTGAGCATGTGACACTATCCTTTTGTTGGGGAGCAGGGTATAAAGATATACAGGAGATATAGAATAGTTAACAGTAAAGTTTTATATGTATGTTTTAACTTCCATGATATTTATTATTTTGTAGAGATGTTTGTGATTGTTTAGTTATTGTTTTTATTATATTTATGTATAAGGTTGACTTTTTTAAATAAATAAGCCAAAAATTATTTTTGAATGCCTCTGTCATCTTTTGTAATGAAAGATAATTAAAAAGAAAAACAAAAAACCTAAACAATTAAGAACATATTGTTTAGGCTGTACAGGTTTTGAAGGTGGCAGCGAGACATTTCAAAGCTGGAGTAACAGTGTGCAAAATTGAATTCTGTTTAGGATCCTCCTTGGTTCAGTAACTTAGGGAATGGAAATGTAAGATGTTGTTTGAGTTGTAATAAAACAGACACAGTGTTTCTACTTAAAATACTTGTTCTCCCAGTTTTTATATAAATGAAGGAATGAGTGAGTGAGTCAGAGAACATGCCCTCGGCCCCCATTTCATTCACACTTGGCCCCTGCCTGCGCTCTCTCCTGCCGCTGCTCCCTGTTCATGAAGTGAGCGTGCGTCATGTTATCACGGTCAAGGCTGTGATGCTCCCCTCCCCTCCCCTCCCTCCCCTCGGAATTCTAGGTGTCCTGAACCTTCTTTGTTCTTTCCCATGTTTTGCCAAGTGTTTTTTTAAAGCCCAAATGCCTTCATTGGATTATGTCTTTCATCTGAGAAATGAATAGTACTTGAAACATAGGGGGTGTCTGCATATTTTTTAAGTGATCATTTTATATTTTGCACATCTGAGAACTACTTTTTTATGTTTTATAAGTCATAGTGAATACTTTTTCTCTTAAGTGTAGGCTTCTCTATTAATGTATGAGATGTGCAGAGGGAACAAGTTACATAACTCAGCTTCTGCACATGACAGTGTATGCCTGAAACCTTTCAGTTAACATTGATTTTGTAACTTAGATTTTATAGATGTAGTCTTACAACTCTGGAGAACATCAGCTTTTAAACAACAGCAGCATATAAGCTGCTTACAGTGGAGTCTTCTGTTAGGGAACAAGCCTAACTCCCGTGTAGCAGTCTCTCGGTACTTGCATTTTTCTTTCAGTTAACAGTGCAGTTTGACAGTATATTAGTCTCCCCTCCAGGTCACTGTACAGATCTTACTGGTACATAGGGAGTGTGGAATGATACATCTAATCCTAACATGAGATCATGCCTTTGACAAAATTTAAAAATGAAGTCCAAGGCTTTAGTTGGTAGGCCGTCGTATGTTGAAGGCAGACTGGTGTCAGGTTATGTCTTTCAAGGTCCTCATTAGCAAGTTAAGTCCTCATTAACAAGTCACTGGAAGTAAAATAAGGCAATACAGTAATAATTCCTTTTGAACCCATAGTAGGTTCTTCCGGCATGAATTTATAGCCCTCTTGTACCCTTCCAGCCAAAGGCCATTCCAAATGCTCTGTGTGGGATCTGTCTGAAGGGTAAGGAGTCCAACAGGAGAGGGAAGGCCGAGCCTCTTGTACACTGCTCCCAGTGTGACAGCAGCGGTGAGTACCGACGCAGCTTCACCCTTTAAGCTCTCCTTGTTGCTTCGAAAACTCGCGTTCTTAAGTTGTCAGCTAGGCTTGACCCAGAGTCATCAGATACATAAAAAGTCCCTGTATTTTCTTCTAGGTTTTATTTCCATTTCTCTTTGGCAGTTAAAATGTTGTAGCCATTCTTGAGAAGTTCAAGCAAACTAGCATTTTACTATGCCATATTAAGTTAAAAATTCTTGTGTGAAATACAACTAATACTGATTTTGGTTTAGGCCATCCTTCTTGCCTGGATATGACTATGGAGCTTGTTTCTATGATTAAGACCTACCCATGGCAGTGTATGGAGTGTAAGACTTGCATTATATGTGGACAACCCCACCACGAAGAAGAAATGATGTTCTGTGATGTGTGTGACAGAGGTTATCATACTTTTTGTGTGGGCCTTGGTGCTATCCCACCAGGTAAAGATTGAAAAAGAAGGAATGTTATCTTTGAGTGAAGGGACTCTTCCAGCACTTCTTTTTTTTTGGAGGCTGCATAAATACCATAATGACATGAAGGGCCTGGAGACCCTTCCATTCACAAGTGATCAAAGCTATGGTCATGTCCACCTGTTTTTCTTCTCTAGACAAGCTGACTAAAGGACAAGTGAGATACCAGATTGCCTGTAAGTTTTGGAAGTAGAGCTCAGTATATGCAGATGAGCTAGTGTTGTTCTACTGAAATAGCTAAGGCAGCAGCATCGATGTGTTTCAAAGCCTTGATTTTATTTTTATATGCCATTTAGAAATTGAACAAAAGGACTTATATGCCTTTATACATATTAAACCAGATTTTTATAAATTGAGGCAACATAACAATTCCAGATAACTTAAGAATGAACACAGAATCAAAGAATAAATCACAGTAATTGGACTAAAACATTATACACATAATTGTGTAGTTTTAGAACTGATTTGCATAGTTAACACTGTCTGATACTTTATAAAATATATGCCTAGGTTTCCTGGGAATCATTGAGATGTAAGCAACTTAAATAATTATTTAGAGTTCTACAGTAATTCAGGTCAAGTATGTTGTATAGTTTATCATAATGCTATCAAATACTCGATACATTTTAAAGTGCTATGAGAGCATAGTATACCAGGACTTGAGGGGATGCTGAGATGCCTAAAAATAAGCCAAAGTCAGTTAATAGGTTTTATATAAGGATTTGTGTGATTGAACTTTTAAAGTATGGTAGTATTTGAATTTCAGAAAGGTTATAATTTTTTCAAGGGGCCTATCATTATTTAGCTCCTCCATGACCCCTTCCCTCCCCCTGTGCATTTCACAGGGCATTTATGACACTGATGACCTTAGGGAAGTTAGTGCCTGTGCCACCAGAAACCCAGTGAGGATTATCAGTAGCCTTAGCTAAGGGAGGAGAGCTAAATGGTTTTAAAACTCAGTCCTAAAAAGTTAAGTCTCATCCTGTATTAACTTAACAATTTTTCTCCTAGGTCGCTGGATTTGTGACTGTTGTCAGCGAGCACCCCCAACACCCAGGAAAGTGGGCAGAAGGGGGAAAAACAGCAAAGAGGGATAGTTTTTTTGACCCCAATATTGTAATATGCATTTAAATGAAGTATTTGGTGCCAATTTATTTACAACATTCTCATTTTTATGCCAATAAAAGATTTTGAAATTACGTGCTTAAAATCTGCAAATTTATTTATTTATAAGCCACTCTCACCCTGGAAACCAAGTAGAAAAATAGTTCCATCTTGCAAAGTCTTTATTTCTTAGTACTTTGGCTCTCTCCAGAAATTCAGTGGTAACATTTATGCAGCTTAATTAGAAATACTTAACTATTACTCCATTAACCTAAAAGTTACTATAATTTTCATGAAATTTTCCTAATCTGTATTCTTTCTGGTCTACCATGGGTAGCAGAGCAATTATTTAATAACGAAAGAATTTCAGTAAGGGCCCAAGATGATAAAATTACCACCTGAGGCGATCTGGCGCAGCTGAGTTGAGAACCATCATTAACCGGCATGGGGACACCACCTGCCTACCAGGAAATCCTGTTGGACAGCAGGTGCTGTCTCTACTTCGGGTATAGACAGGGGACTTTTTATTAGTTCACGGTCAGGCAAGTGTGGAGAAATGATTACTTTCAGACTTGCTTTAAGTAACTCTTTAAAGCTAACCCACTAATTTATTTGAGTCTCTAGAGTAAAAACCTAAATCACTGCAATCATCTAGTCATCTGACTAATCAAAGTGGGGTTTAAACATTCTATTGTGCATATTCCTTTTACAGGAATTTTGATGCTTTATTAAAAGAAAATATATCGTGCTTGCTGCTTTGCGTACTTTGGGGGTGACTGAGGTAACGAAACTGAATGGCTTTATCCTTTCATCCCCCACCTAGAAAAGGTGAGCAGAATGCCAACCGGGTCAGAGTAGCTAGGTTCACAGCGAAGGGCACTCAGCTTCGCAGATGACGAGTATTATACTCCAGTATGTTAAACGAGTCAAAAAAGAATCTCAAGTACCAACTTCAAAATACTAATTAATATCGTCCAGAGCACAGACTCCTCTTCTTGAGACGCATCTTCCGGGGCATAGGCGTGCTTGCGACTCGCATCAGAACGGTCCGAGTAGGCGGCCTCACCGAACGGATGCGGCTCGAGCGTCGCGTCGTAGTAAACCTTCATCTCGAACGCGCTCTCCAGGTGGGACGGGTGCCCGTAGACACCGATGCCCACGGGGCGCCGGAAATGTGCGGGGATGGCGACGGCGTCGGCGCCGCACGTGGCCGACTGCAGCTCGTACTCGTCGAAGCTGGGGTGCAGGGTGCTGTCGGACACGTACAGGTCCGCGTCGCCCCGCAGGCTGCGCATCCTGAGGACGATCTTCCCCTCGTGGTTTAACCTCAGGTAGCTGTAGTTCCCGGCTCCTACCTGACCCTGCACGACGTGCAGGAGGACCCAGCCCTCGGGCACCTCCTCCTCGTCCGCGGCCTGCGCCGAGGAGACGGCCTGCGACGCCAGGAGCAGCAGAAGCGCGCCCTTCCACGGAGCGGCCATGGCGGGGGCGCCAGGCGGAGGCCGTGCTCATCCGCGAGCGTCCTGCAGACAGACCACGGGGGGCGCTGAGCACGTCCCGGCCGCCTCGGGGGGAGGCGCGGGGGAGGGAGGGGCAGAGGAGGGGAGCGCGCCGCGGTCGCGCAGAGCGGGCGGCGGGGCGGGTCGCCGCCCCGGGACTCACCTCCTCTCCCCGCAGGCGCCGCGCCGGGAGCCTCCGGGCCGGGCGTCCGCGCCGGAGGAAGCAAAAATGAGGCGCGCCCGGAAGTGAGGCGTTCGAAGGAGGGCGGTGCCCGGAAGTTTACCGGCGCTCGGAAGTGAGGAAGGCTAGAACTTGACCGGCGCCCGGAAGTGAGGCAGAGCCCGGACGGGGGGCAGGTCTTTGATTCCGGGTTATCGCGAGAATGGCGAAGGGGTGCTGACACGGCCCAGGGCTCGTAACCATGACGACGGGGGCGGGGCGCTGGCCCTAAACTGCCTGGTGCTCAGCCGGAAGCGAGTACACCTGGCCACCTGGCTGACTCAGGGATAGGTCTGAGGGGACCCAGGTGAGACGCAGGTCCGCCGGTTACCTGTTCTCTCTTAGAAGCATGTTACTTCATGAACTACTCCTAAGAGAGGCTTTAAAATGCAGTTGTGTTTATATTCAGGATTCATTTTGTTAACTTGTGATATGGTGTTAATGGGCGCCTATTGGCCACTGAAAAATACTTTCCCAAGATAGATTATGTTCATTTTAGCATCATACTTTGTGTTGATCCCAGTCCCCGTGTTTCATTTTAGAACGTGATGAATCACTTTTGTGGAAACAGGTGCAGTGTAAATATTAACAACAGGCAATGACTCTTGCGCCCTTTTTTGTAGAACCTGAACTCTGCCAAGTAGCTACACGGTGTGGGTTGGTCAGGTTGCTGAGGAGACTGTCATGTGTTGGGTTAAAAAAATGTGTCTGTTGCCGCTTTGAAGTGTTAACATCTATGTCACCTATGGGCGTGTAAAAGAGGCTTGAGAGACTTAAGACTGATTATCTGAGGGGAGTGGCGTTGATTTGAAGTTGGGGCAAGCTGCATCCAGGTGGGGAGTCACTGGTTTGGGTTGATGACTGAGGTAGCACCAGTGGACCTCCACACCTCCTCCTGCAAGAAGTATCTGGTACCTGTGACATCCCGCTGAACCTGGGCCATTTCCAAGTTTAACATTTTCCTGTCAAGAAAGCATATCAGACTGGAATACACGGGAGTACATAGAGATACATAGAGATGCATCAAGAAATGACTTTAAAACTTCAGCATCATTACTGTTATTGGTAGTCAGTGATTTGTGCTTGCCTAACAAGTCATGGTATGGACTGAAAAAAAATGCACAACCTAAAAGTTGAGATTATGTTTTATTCTGAGGACTTCAAGGCTGGGACACAGCATCTCAGATGGCTCTGAGAGACTGCTTTGAAGAAGCAAGAGGGAAGCCAGGATATATATAGGAGATTTTGTAACAAAGACCAGGTAGTCGGAACATCAAAAGATGACTATAAATTAAAACCAGGGGTTGTGAAGAGTTGGACACAACTGGGCAACTGATTAACAACAACAAAGAAAACCAGATATCTCCGTTCAAGGAATTTAGCACTTTTCTATGTATGAGAAGATGCAAGAATCTGGGCTCAGTGAAATCATTCCTTTAATATGCACCTCAGCTGTCTCAGACCGGTATCCTGTGCTTTCTCCTCCTGTCTCCTCAGGGTGCCCTGTTGGGAGGTTGTGATGTGATGGCTTGATGGCGACAGAGTCCTTAGTTTACTGATACGGCAGCAACACTTTTCGTTCTCTTTCATTTCATTTTGTGGTATAAAAGTACAAAATTTGTGTTGTAAGAACCAATGGTTTGTAAAATCAGGCTTCTCTCAGCTGGGGCAATAGAAAGAAGATATCATTTTTTTTTTTTTATTAAAGCAGCTAAATATAACCTTTTAAAGTATTTATTAACTTACGAAAGGACTTAAAGACACAGGGAGGCCAGAGTATAATTTGGTGCTTTCATACCTTTATGATCAACCATTGCTTCATCTTATACTAGTTCTGTTCTCCATGGACCTAGAATTAGAACCTGTCTCCTATTCTGGCGAATTCAGAGAACTTTATATTTTCTTTAGCTACTAAGCAAGCCATCAAGGGTACGTTAATTATGGTGCCATTTATCATTTTACTGTGGGCACTCAAATCTTTTTATAATCAAAAGGGAGTAATTTTCTCTCTCTAAAAATATACACATTTATACAAAAAAAAAAAAAACAGGAGGAGATGCAGAAGATTTTAACAGTGGTGCCCCTTGAAAAGTAGAGAATAATTATTTTTTTTCTCTTGTATGGATTTTCTAATTTTGTGCAGTTTACGTGTTCTTTTGTATAACTAAAGGGGCTTGAATGTACAGCCTACCCACATCTGAGATTGCTTTGTGCTCTGCGTTTACTGACGTGACTTTAGAACAATGGCCTCTCTAGTAGTAATTTGTCACCACATTTTCTTAAAGTGCTTATGCAGCCTCAGATACACAGGAACAGCATCAGAAGCTGACTGCAGTGTGTCCTCTCAGACTTTTCCTGTGATGCACATATGGGACTCTCAAACTGATTTTCTCTGGGAAGACACAGGAAGGAGGTGGCGTAGGGAGGGAAAGGACAACTGTATTATTTCTGTGCTGTTTAAATATTTTGCATTGCATTGCTCTTGTAAATGAAAAAAATTAAAGGATTTCTGTCAGCAGGGATAGGCTCATGCAGGAGCAAAGGGCCCTGATGGGTGACAGCCTGTTTCCTGCCCATGGGTCCTCTCCATCTCTCAGTCTCCTTCTCACTAGGCCCCCCAAAGCCCCTCCAGCCAGCCAGGGGTGCGGGGAGAAGAGAGTCAGGCGGAGGGTTTTCTGGGATCCTAAGTGGCCTAGCTTCACTGTGCCCTAGACTCCCTGCTCCTTCCACGCCAGAACTCAGCCACGTGGTGGCACCTGGCTGCTAGGGAAGCTGGCGGTGTAGTTTTCAGAAGGGAAGGGAGTGGTCTGGGGAACGGGCAGCCCCTGTTGCTGCTTCCGTTCTGGTGGCCGGACTGCTGCTTCGGTCCTGGAAGCACAGGCGGGCCCCTCACACCCCCGCCCCACCGTGCCGGACACAGAGCACTCTCAGCATGCACTGCTGTCCTGTGGGGCCCGGCGTGGTTCCTCGTGGTTCTGCAACCATGAACTGCTCCCCACCGGAGCCGCTCCCCGTCCTAAGGGAGACGGGTCCGGAGCAGAGCTGGAGTTGGGCTGGGGTGTGGGAATTGCTTCCTGGTGGATCCTGACTGCTGCCCGGAGGCGTGACGCCCTAGGTCCGCCCCTCAGACCTTGCCCTCTGCGGTCTCTTGTGCTCTGTGAGGAGGGACTGCCGCGGTCCCCCTCCTGCAGCTGTGAGGAGGGGGCGCCCAGAGACCCTCAGTCCCAAGCAGTCAGCCGTCGTCGTGCCCGCTGTGCCATGTCTGGCCTCTTGGCTCTCCCAGGAGTGGCTGAATTCCTGTCTGTGTGCCTTCCGCGTGCCAGCCGCTGGCTCCACCAGGCCCGGCTTTGCTTTTCCTTTGCACTCACTTGCTCGCTCCTCTGTCTCGAACCTGAGGAACTTAGACCTGGGGTTTGTGGAGCTAAAGGCTTGGGAGGGAAGGTGGCCTTGCCCGACCTGACCTTCCCTGGAAGGAGAGTCTGGGTGGCCCTGCTTTTGGGGGTGGAGGGGCTGCAGTTTGTCTCCCAGGGTCCCCAGGCCTCTGGTTACTTTCTGTTCCGCTCGTGTCTGTTTGCTTAAGCCGACTTTATGGGTGGGCTACAAACACGGGTTCTTTCCTATCATTTCCTCCAGGGCCACAGGCTTAGTCACTGCCGACCATGAGCCTTCTCTTTGTCTCAGTGCCCTGCCTGCCACTAAGTCACTAAGCACTGTCCTGCAGGGTCACTGCCGTCCCCCCTCGGGTACCAGCTTCTGCAGGCGTCAGGGCAGCTGTCACAAGTAACCTCACGTTTCAGTGCTTCACACAGTAGAGGTCCGTTTCCTGGTCGCACAGCAGGCAACCCGGTGCTGCTGGTCAGGCGACCCTATGGAGCAGCAGCTCAGCTGCGCCTCCAGTGAAGGGCCCTCCCTCTTGGTCTTCTGAGCCTTGCCACACCGCCTGTACCTCAGGCTGTGGCTTCTCCCTGCAGCTGGGAAGTGTGGTTTGGTGGCATTCCTGTGGCTCTGGGGAGAAAGTGGGAATGGCTTGGTGAAGACCGAGCAGAAGGTGCCACGCCTCGGAAACAGGAGGGCAGATGTCCTAACAGGTGTGGGGAGTGTGTGCAGTGTTCAGCAAGCGCTCTGACGCAGGCTCAGAGGAGATGCTGTGCTCAGGTCTCTCCCTGTGAAAGGACGGCAGGCAGAGGGGAGTGGGCGGGCCCAGAGCACCCGCTCTGAGCCTCCTCTGCCCTCACGCACCCACCCCCTGGGAGTCAGGCAGACTAGTTCTCCCAGCAACAGCGTGAGACCAGGGACCCCTGCTGGGCCTGGAGTCCAGGGTGACTGCGGTCAGCCGTGCAGGCGCACAGCACTACCCTGACCACCTCAGCTGCTGAGGCCCCCCTGGGGGGGCGGGTTCGCTGGAAACAGCCTCAGGGCGAGCTGCTTCGGTCAGGCTGGTCCCAGACCCCAGACTCACCCTTGTTGAGCGTGTCTCCCAGGAGCCGCCCTGGCCCGTCCTGAGGACAGGCCTCTCCTCGGATGTGTAGCTGTGCAGCTTACACTAGCTCTGCGCACGCGCGTGTGTAGTTTTCTCTCGTGTTCTTTGGTTGATACAGCCTCTGAAAAATATAGATATTCCTGCCAGCTGGATTGTTCTAGAGATGGTTGAGAAAAATCCATTTTCTAGGAAACTTTTATTTGATTGTTTTAATTTAAGTCAAATGAGGATAGTTTTCACCTGAACATTTTATTCCATTTTAACTGTGTTTACCTTATAGGTTCACGTAAGCACTGCTCTGTCTTGAATGTCTGACTTGTAGGCACAGCCAGCATGCTGGTTCCTCATCCAAGAGGAAGTGGATATGCCTCTAGTAGAGCGAGGAGCTCACTCCTGCTCTGGTGTGGGCAGTCCTGATGTCACCCGGGGTCAGAGAAACTTTGTCTGGAGCTCAGACTCGGCCCCCCTGAAAGTCCGATGAGAAGAGCTGCCGTCTTGCTGTGACAGTGGGCAGAGCAGGTCCCCAGCCGCCTGAAACACTGGTGGGGGGGCTGCCGTGCAGCTGGGCTGCCGTGGTCCTCGCCCTGGGCCCGGCCCCCAGGTGCCTTCATCCCCTGTCCCACTGTGCCCTCACCTGCCTCCTGAGCGGCAGGTGGACCTACAGGCCTTGGTGTGGGACTGTGCACACTGCATGTCTCAGTCCATTATGGCTGCTGAGACAGAGGGAAACCTCACCAAGTCCAAGACAGAAGGAGCAGACCCTGATGCTGGGGCCCTGGGTCCCGTTCCTCCCACACAGGGCGTCCGTACCCTGGCGCAGCACCTGCGTTCTCATGGGATTCTGTCCCTCAAAGAGAGAACCCTTGCAGCTTTGTCTGACAATCCACCAGGTGTCCACCCACAGCACATTACAGTTTAGGATTGTCATGGCCCTCCACTTGAAAGTCCCCACGAAGAAATAAAGGGCTGGCCGTGGGCTGGCTGTGAGGGCAGAGACAGGGAGGGTTAGCATTCACTTAAGCTTCGTGCCTGGAAGCCTGGAAGCTAGGACAGTGGTTGAGCAGCAGTGAGAAGTGGGCTGGGGCAGAAAGGTCTTCACGGGGAGGGGCACATGGACTGCGTGCTGGCTGACCTGTCGTGCTCACAGGGCTGCTGTCCAGGGTCTCTGGGCCAGATCCCGGTCTGGACTTGGGATCAGCCCGTCTCTCCCTCCTGGCCGCTCCCGACTCTCACCCTTACATGCTGCTGCCAGATGACCATGCGTCTCCTGAATGCCAGCCCTGCTCACCTCTCTTCTTTGTTTAGCAACCACCAGAAGTGCCCCAGGGTCATCTGAGCGTCAGGATGACCCTGCTCCACGGTCAGTTCAGTGGCCACCATGCCATGACCGCCCTCAAGAACATTAGCTCCCCACCTCCTGCTCCCTCCCCATCTCTGCTGGTCCCTGTCCACAGAGTCCTCTTCTGCCCTAACTGCTACTTCCCCATGAGACCTGTCGAGGCTGAGTCCACACAACCAGCCTGGTGACCACAGGCCTGGGTTCTGTGAGTCCACATGACCAGCACAGTGACCAGAGGGTTGGGTTCTCTGTGTCCCTGCAACCAGCCTGGTGACCACAGGCCTGGGTTCCCTGAGTCCACACGACCACCCTGGTGACGGGCGGTGAGGCCCTTGCTCTTGGCTTTGTCAGTGGTTGCGTCCCTAGGTTTCAGGGGCACGGGAGCCTGTGATGGGTTGTGAGGCAGAGCGGAAGCGGGGTAACCCAGAGCTGCTGCCTTGTGTGTGAGCTGGTGACAGAGAGTTGTTAGCTGTGAGGTGGGACAGGGTCTGAAACTTTCTGTTTCTGTCCATGTCTCACTGAGTTATGATTTATAAGACTCGGCCGGTGCACCAGTGGTTACATTATCCGAGGTAGTCAGCTCGGATGACAGAATGTTGTACAATAGTTGACAGGATCCCAGATGAGCAGTAGATAGCAATGTATTTTGTAGTTTTCCACCAACCAGTGTAGAAGGTGACTTTGTATCTTCATCGATGGTGACAGCTGTCGACTCTGGCCATGATCTGGAGGTGCGGCTTGGGGCTGGTGATCACCAGGCCTCTGCGAGGATGGCGTTCCCTCTGTTACCAGCCGGGGCCGCAGACGCCCCACGTCTCTGTGGGTCTGCTCAGTGGGAGCCACAGGACTGGAGCCAAGGTCTGCGTGACTTGAAAGCCTGTGGGAGCAGTGAGCAGTCATGGCAGGGAACCTCTGGAGTGGTCAGGGCTTCTGTTTTCTCTTTCTTGGGGGAGAAGAGGGGAGATGAGTCAGGACGTGTGATGTGTGTGTGTGATCGTACTGGTAATTGGGCATAAACAACAGACTGTGGTCTGCATTAAGCATCGTGCCCGTGGTCATTCATATGTTCTTGGGGCTCCAGGTGGAAGATGGAAGAACCACAAGAGGTGTTCTCCAGGAATGATGGCCATGCAGGTGATATCGTGGTGGAAAAGTTCCTGGTGGATTCCATGAAGCCCGCATCCCATGTTCAGCTTGCCTGCAGTGGGCAGTCCTGTGCTTTCCCTTTAGATGGAAACGAACTTTGCATATGGGACACCAAGGACCCTCCTCACCAGGTGTGAAAATTACACGTGTGTCTTGTTATGTCACAGAGACTTGCCATCACTGTTCTGTTTCTCTGATTCTGCTGGTGTGGTTTTGCCCTTTGTGGATTCAGCTACCAGCTATGGGAGAAAATGCTAACAAAACAAAACATACTAAGATTTGATTTTTAGGAAATAAACTGTCTGGAATCACTTTATTTAAAAATAAATTTAAATTTTTTAAATTTTCTTCTTGAATAAGAGTATAAGCAAGGAAAAGTTCATCTTAACACTATCTATTTTTTTAAATAAACTTCCACCACTTTCCTGGTGGCTCAGAGAGTAAAGAGTCTGCCTGCAATGCATGAGACCTGGGTTCAATCCCTGGGTCAGGAAGATCCCCTGGAGAAGGAAATGGCAACCCACTCCAGCATTTTTGCCTGGAGAATTCCATGGACAGAGGAGCCTGGCAGGATGCAGTCCATGGGGTCACAAAGAGTCGGACACGACTGAGTGACTTCACTTCATTTTTTTATTTTTATTTTTAATTTTACATATTTTTAATACTGCATTTAAGCGAGTTTATTGTGTTTGTTGCAGTCTTTAACATCAAACTGATAGAGTTTTAAAGACGTCAGGTGAGATTTGCTAATGTTTGAGCTTAGTATAAATGGTGTGATGCATTATGCGTTTTTTTTTGCTGCTTTCTTTGATTCACCAAGTTTATGTTTCTGAGGTTCATCCACATTCATTTTCATTACTGTGCAGTGTTCTACTGTGGCTAGACCACACTTTATTGTTCTACTATTATTGGAGATTTGGTTTGTTTCCATATTTGATTGCTACAAACATTCTTTTATGTATCTTTTGATACACAGGTGTATACAATTTCTGAGTCTTAAGGAGTACATATATTTAGTCTAAAATTAATGCCAAGATTTCTAAAGTGATTGTTCCAACCTGTTGTCCTTCACATGGTGGGTGAGACTTCCAGTTGATCTACGCCCTCACCCACATTTGGTTCTTCTAACTTTGTCCCTCCTTGGGGTTTACTGGTATTTAATTATGACTTGAAGTTCCCTGATGGTTAGTGAGCTTTAACACCTTTGAGCACATTTATTGTGGATGTGCTCGTTTGGCCATTCTCTTTTGTGATATATGTGTTCAGTCTCTTGCCATTTTTTTCCTGCTCAATTATCTGTCTTGTTGATTTGAAAGAGTTTTTTATGTATTCTAAATATAAGCTTTATATTACTTTGCATTTTCTAGAGTTTTATGTAAGTGGAATCAGACAGTTTTAACTCTTTTCATCTGACTTCTTTCACTCAGAGTAGTTATTCTGAGATGTATCTACATTGCTGCATGTGTCAACAGTTTGTGCTTTTTTGTTGTTGGAGTAGTATCCACCGTATGGATATACTGTAATTTGTTGTTGGAGTAGTATCCACCGTATGGATATACTGTAATTTGTTGTTGGAGTAGTATCCACCGTATGGATATACTGTAATTTGTTGTTGGAGTAGTATCCCACCGTATGGATATACTGTAATTTGTTGTTGGAGTAGTATCCCACCGTATGGATATACTGTAATTTGTTGTTGGAGTAGTATCCCACCGTATGGATATACTGTAATTTGTTGTTGGAGTAGTATCCACCGTATGGATATACTGTAATTTGTTGTTGGAGTAGTATCCACCGTATGGATATACTGTAATTTGTTGTTGGAGTAGTATCCACCGTATGGATATACTGTAATTTGTTGTTGGAGTAGTATCCCACCGTATGGATATACTGTAATTTGTTGTTGGAGTAGTATCCCACCGTATGGATATACTGTAATTTGTTGTTGGAGTAGTATCCCACCGTATGGATATACTGTAATTTGTTGTTGGAGTAGTATCCACCGTATGGATATACTGTAATTTGTTGTTGGAGTAGTATCCCACCGTATGGATATACTGTAATTTGTTGTTGGAGTAGTATCCCACCGTATGGATATACTGTAATTTGTTGTTGGAGTAGTATCCCACCGTATGGATATACTGTAATTTGTTGTTGGAGTAGTATCCCACCGTATGGATATACTGTAATTTGTTGTTGGAGTAGTATCCCACCGTATGGATATACTGTAATTTGTTGTTGGAGTAGTATCCCACCGTATGGATATACTGTAATTTGTTGTTGGAGTAGTATCCCACCGTATGGATATACTGTAATTTGTTGTTGGAGTAGTATCCCACCGTATGGATATACTGTAATTTGTTGTTGGAGTAGTATCCCACCGTATGGATATACTGTAATTTGTTTTTATCCATTCTGCTGTTGATGCACACTGAGGCTATTCTGTAATAGACAACATATAATTTTGTCTATTGTTGCTGTGAGTGTTTGTGTGTCTTTTGTTTTATAAATGTCAGTTAGGTGTCAGTTAGGTCCGACTGGTTGACCGTGCTCTGTCGGTTCTCTCCTTAGGACCCTTGTCCTTCAGTCACTGAGGCTCCTGAGGTCTCTGACTAGGTGTGTGCTTGTCTGCTTCTCTCCCGTCCTGCTCCATGTTTTGAAACTCCATTAAGCAGTAAATGTTCAGTATCTTTATATCTTCTTGATGAAGTGACTCCATTAACATGGTGGGACGTGCTTTGTCCCTGCTAACATTTCTTTCTCTGGAATTTTGGTACACTTTTCTTTTTGGAGTCTACTTTTTGCTTGTTTTTTCTTTTTTTTGTATTTTACGATTATTATTTTTTAAGAGCAGTTTTAGGTTTGCAGTGAAATTATGGGGAAAGTAGAGATTTCCTTTATCTCTTTGTCCCCAAACATGCATTTCCTCCCCCAGGTCAGCACCCCTACATGGTGCATCTGTTACAGCTGATGAGCCTGCATTGATGTTGTTTTTACCTGAAGCCCATTGTTTGCCTTAGAGTTGACGTGTGCGCTCTATGGGTTTGGACAGGTGTCCAGTGACATGTACTCACCATTATAGCATCACACAGCATGCTTTCCCTGCTGAAAGTCCTCTGGGCTCTGCCTGCTCATTCCTCTCCCTGACCCCCTCACCCTGGCAGCCACTGATCTTTTACTGTCTCCATAGTTTTGTCTTCTCCAGAATGCTGTATGTGGGAATCATACAGTATGTAGCCTTTTCAGATTGACTTCTTTCACTAGTAATTAGCATTAAAGTTTTCTCCGTGTCTTTTCTTGGCTTGATAGATGATTTCTTTCCAGTGCAGAATAATATTTTCTTGTCTGGATGGGCCAGAGTTTGTTTATTCATTCACCTACTGAAATTGCTTTCAAGTTTTTGCAATTATGAATAAAGCTGCAGTAAACATCAATTTTTGTGCAGACATAAATTTTCAAAGTGAAGTGAAGTGAAAGTTGCTCAGTCGTGTCTGACTCTTTGTGACCCCACAGACTGTATAGTTCGTGGAATTCTCCAGGCCAGAATACTGGAACAGGTAGCCTTTCCCTTCTCCAGGGGATCTTTCCAACTCAGGGATCGAACCCAGGTCTCCCGCATTGCAGGCGGATTCTTTACCAGCTGAGCCACAAAGGAAGCCCAAGAATACTGGAGTGGGTAGCCTATCCCTTCTCCAGCAGATCTTCCCAACCCAGGAATCGATCTGGGATCTCAGGCATTGCAGGCAGATTCTTTACCAACTGAGCTACGAGGGAAGCCAAGTCCTTCGGTAAATACGAAGGAGCAAGATTGCTGAGTTGTAAGATAAGAGTATGCTTCACTTTGTAAGAAAGTGCCAAACTGTCTGATAAAGTGGCCCTAGCAGACTGAGCAACTTCACTTTCACTTTTCCCTTTCATGCACTGGAGAAGGAAATGGCAACCCACTCCAGTATTCTTGCCTGGAGAATCCCAGGGACGGGGGAGCCTGGTGGGCTGCCGTCTATGGGGTCGCTCAGAGTTGGACACGACTGAAGCGACTTAGCAGCAGCAGCAGCAGCAGTAGCAGCAGCAGCAGAGGATGAGAGTTCCTCTTGCTCTACGTCCTTGTCAGCATTTGGTGTTGTCTATTCTGGATTTTAGCCATTTTGACAAATGTACAGTAGTATCTTATTGCTGTTTAATTTGAATTTCCCCGATGACTTACGTTTCATACTTGCCACCTGCGTATCTTCTTTGGTGAGGTGTCTGTTAAGGTCTTTTGTCCATTTTTAATTGAGTGGTTTATTTTCTTGTGTCTTAAGAAGTCTTTGTATGTTTTGGATAACAGTCCTTCATCAGATATGTCTTTTGCAAATATTTTCTCCCAGCCTATGGTTTTTCTTTTTATCCTCTTGATAGTGTCTTTCATGGAGCAGAAAATTTTAATGTTAATGAAGTCTAGTTTATCAATTCTTACTTTCATGGGTTATGTCTTTCATGTCTTATCTAAAAAGTCGTTGCCAAACTCAAGTCATCTAGAGTTTGTCTATGTTGCCTTTTGGAAGTATATAGTTTTTCCCACTGTATTGCCTTTGTTTCTTTAGTCTGCTGACTATTTCTGGCTCTCTCCCCTCTCCCAGTGATCTGTCTTTTCTTTTGCCAACGTCACACAGTCTTGATCAGTGGAGCTTTAGAGTAAGCCTTGAACTCAGGTAGATCAGTCCTCCCCCTGTGTTATTTTACAATATTATGTGGCTGTTGTGTCTTTTGCCCCCACCAAGATAAACTTCAGAGTAAGTTTGTTGATTTCATTTGGATTATACTGAATCTATAGATCAAGCTGGGAAGAATTGACATATTAACAATATTGAGTCTTCATATCCATGAACATGGACTATCTCTCCATTAATTTAGTTCTTCATTTATTTCTTTCCACAGAGTTTTATAATCTTCCAACCTTGTGTACATGGAATAAATCCCACTTGGTCATGGTTATAATTCTTTTTATAAATTGTTTGGTTTGATTTTGTAATATTTTAAATATTTGGTGAGGATTTTTGCATCTCTGTTCATGAGAGAGATTGATCTGTGATTTTCTTCTCTTGTCATGACTTTGTGTGGTTTTGGTATCCAGGTAATGCTGACTTCACAGAATGAGCAAGGAAGTAGTCCTTCTGTTTCTTCTGAAAAGAAATGTTTCCTCTAATTTTTCTTCTATTTTCTGAAAGACATTTGGTAGAATTGGCAATATGCCTCTCCCTCCCACCTTGGTAGGCTGTATTTCTTTTTTAAAGCAGCAATTTGTTAAAATCCACCCACTGCGTTTTAAAGGGAAGAAGTACATAGAGTGTCACCCTTATGGCTTTTGAGTCTATTCTCAGAAGTACTTTGTAACGGGATGGAATTCTTTGCTCTTCTCCCAGTAAGATTGTTCCACTTATGCCCAGACAGTAATGCATTTAGTTGCACCATTTTTGTGCCCCAGCCCCATAAATACCTTGCTTCTCAAGTGCTTCACTGGATTAGTCAGGAGCGTAGCTGTCTTCACCAGAGAAGCAGCCTTGGTGCTGGGATCCTTCCTCTCAGCCTTCTTCTCTGATCTGAATTGTTTGTTGCCTTCATTACTCTCTGATGTCTGAGAAAATGTTTTCTTTTTTTGGCCAAGTGTGTGTCTTTTATCTTGTCCTTCTCATGGGAAGGTTGGTACAGATGAACCCACCTGCCATGGGCATAGGAGGGACTCTCCTGGGCCTCCCACTTGCGGCAGAGCTCTCACAGCAGAAGGCATGCTATCCACCTGAGGTTGGCTTGAGAGCACCTCTGCCTTCTGGGGAGATCACCGCCGGTCCACACTGACTCCCCCACCCTCGCCTGGTGTGTCCTCTCTTCCTTGTGCTGTATTCACACCGACTCCCCACCCTCGCCTGGTGTGTCCCCTCTTCCTTGTGCTGTATTCACACTGACTCCCCCACCCTCGCCTGGTGTGTCCTCCCTCCCTTGTGCTGTATTCACACCGACTCCCCCACCCTCCCCTGGTGTGTCCTCTCTTCCTTCTGCTGTATTCACACTGACTCCCCACCCTCCCCTGGTGTGTCCTCCCTCCCTTGTGCTGTAGTCACACCAACTCCCCCACCCTCCCCTGGTGTGTCCTCTCTTCCTTGTGCTGTATTCACACTGACTCCCCCACCCTACCCTGGTGTGTCCTCCATTCCTTGTGCTGTATTCACACCGACTCCCCCACCCTCCTCTGGTGTGTCCTCTCTCCCTTGTGCTGTATTCACACTGACTCCCCCACCATCGCCTGGTGTGTCCTCCCTTCCTTGTGCTGTATTCACACCGACTCCCCCACCCTCTCCTGGTGTGTCCTCTCTTCCTTGTGCTGTATTCACACCGACTCCCCCACCCTCGCCTGGTGTGTCCCCTCTTCCTTGTGCTGTATTCACACCGACTCCCCCACCCTCCCCTCATGTGTCCTCTCTTCCTTGTGCTGTATTCACACTGACTCCCCCACCCTCCCCTCGTGTGTCCCCTCTTCCTTGTGCTGTATTCATACAGGGTCTCAGCCGTACTGCTGACTGCCTCCTCTTGTCTTTTCTTCATCCCTTCAGTCTACTGGTCATCCCCTCCCTCCTCCAACTCTGCCTCCTTGGCTCAAGCCTCTGTTGTGCCTTTGGAGTGTTTTGGTTTCCTCTGTGCCCCCACCCTCGTCTCTCTTCTGAACCTTCAGAAATATGTGTTCCTGAAAAACCAGACCTGGTCACTGCGTTCTTCCACATGCACAGTGCTGGCCTATGGTTTTCTGTGGCTCCATCCTAGCTCCCCACGTGGCTGTCAGGGCCTTAGTACGTGGCCTAGACTCCCTCCAACTTTGTCTTCTTGCTTTGTTCACACCAGCTCTTCCATAAACACGCTTTGCTTTCTCAGCTCCTCCTGCCAAATCCTTGTTACTGTCCTTATCCTTCAGTATTTAGCACAGCTGTCACCCCTCTGGCATGGAGTGGGGATGCTGTGTGCATTGCTAACGAATAAATAGGGAAGAGACAGAAGGAGGGTGCAATCATTTGATTTGTGTGCCATTAGTGATACTGGGCAACAGTGAAATACTTAACCCAAGAGAGTGATTTAATGGTACATGAACAGTAATTTTAATAGATGAAGTAGAAATGAATATATGAAATACATGTTTGAAGAACTCAATCCATTTGATTTCTTAGGATTGAGGCTATGCTACATTCTTTTTTATTAAAAAAATGTTTTCTATAATCTATGGTCTTTCTGTTTTTTGTTACTCTCTTCAGCTGATGATCCTAAAAGGACATCGTCAGCCCATCACTGCCGTGACATTTGGGAGCAGAGAGAGCCCGCTTCTGGTCTGTTCTGCATCACTAGATTGTGTCATGATGTGGGGCCTGGATGAGTGCAGACAGGAAGAGCTTCAAGGTGACGGGGCTTTAAATACATTTAAAATGCACAAAGAGAATGACTCATTTTAAATGCACTTGGTGACACAAGGTATATTTGATGCCTTTAACCTTGAAACTTGGTGTCTAAGCTGGATATTCTGTGTGGGAAGTAGACCGGGCCACTCAGAACTGCTGACCTTGGGGGACACCATAGGTTCGTTAGTTTTCATCTTAAGACTATCTGCTTCTGAAATTGGTGATTTTTGTGGAACTCTGAAAGAAGCTTGACAAGTTGAAATATTCTTCCCTTGCTGAGACAGTAGTGAACCTACAGCTTAGTGTGGGAGACAGACTAGAACATGTGAACCAGCAGACAGTTGTGCGCAGTGAGTAGGGAAAGGAACCTCAGTGCTGCAGGTTCTGCAGGGGCGGGGTTTGGGCCGGAGGAGGAGGGTCAGGGCAAGAGCTGCTGATGGAAGAGCTGAGAACCAGCCCATGTGGTTGGAGCTCAGTGATGTTAGGAGAATTTTATCAGGTGAAGTCAAAGACTTGGGTGGGTCACAGAACTAGAACAAATAATTTAAAAATTTGCATGGAAACATGAGAGATACGGAGAAAATCTTGAGAAATAAGGATAGAGCTGGAGGAATCAGGCTCCCTGACTTCAGACTGTGCTGCAGAGCTACAGTCTTCAAAGCAGCATGGCCCTAGCACTGAAGCAGACACATCGATCAGTGGAACAAATGGGGAGCTGGTTTATTTGTTTTGCTTATGGCATCTAAATGCCTCTTGCCTGCCCACTCTGTAAGTTTCCCTCAGAGGCGGGTTTCTCTGTCTGGTTCCTGGATGTGTCCTAGGCCTGAGGGTGCCGGGGAGGTTTATAAGCACTTGCTGAGCACAGCGCGGCAGATCCGTGTGGTGGCCCCCAGAGCGGAGTCACAGTGCGGCAGGTGCACAGTTTCCTTTCCGTGGGCTTTTGTCTTGACAAGCGGCTTCAGTCTCTGGGTCAGACCCCGGTGGGCACTGAGCCTTTGCTGCCCAGTGGCAGGCTGGCCCAGTGACCTCACTTGAAGGTAAGGCTGCAGGCTGGCTTGCAGCATCACTGTGGGGCTTGCAGGCTGGCCTGATACCTCCTCCTCCTGGCGGTGGAGAAGCTCTGGACTGGAGCTAAGGCTCAGGTGGGCACAGCGTCCCTTCTGCCTGCTTGACACAGGCCATGGCCGATCATTGGCTGGGTCTGGAGCCAGGGTGGCCGCAGGGAGGAGGAGGGAGGATTGGGACCCATGACTCGCCCAGGGTGTGTGCGTGGGCGGTTCCCCAAGACACATTATCCTCCCTGACGCAGAGTCACTTTCCTGTGGCCAGTCGCTGGGTCCCATGTATTTCCAGAAGAACTTTCCAATGTTTTTAATTCTCTTGAAGAGCCAAAATCAGACCAAAGCTCATGCTCTTCTGCACATAATCCTAGAGCAGAGGGTTTTGCTGTCAGCATTTCCCAGAGGTCATTGTGGGCATTGCTGAGTGGTCTTGACAGGCTGACACTGATGACCGAACTCCCTGCAGGGCGCCTTCCGCGGGGGACCGTCCTTGGCGCCTTCTTGGGAAGGGTGCTGTGTCTGAGGCTTAGTCCTGACGACGGAGTGGTGGCGGTGTGTGCGGGGAACAAAGTACTCACGCTGGACCTCGAGGTGAGATCCTGGCCCCACAGCCACGGGCCCCCAGGCGCGGCCCCTCCCGCCTCTTCTCGCCAGAGAGGCTCACTGGGCAGCTTCTGTGAGGGTATCAGCCCAGGACTGCCTGGGCCTCCCTCTTGGCTGGGTGTCTTGAGTTTTAGCTTACAGGTTTATACGCAGGAAGTTTCACATTTGGGTGACGGGATTATGTAGAAACTATTTTCTGTGCGATTCATGTAACTTCTTAATAATGACCAGAGCACTCAGTGTCTGACCTTCCCCAATGCCCCAGAGCCGGTCCACACTGGCAGAGCTGGATGGTCACCACGGCCCAGTGACCGCGGCCGAGTTTTGTGCTTGGCAGACACACATCATCATCTCGGCGTCTGAGGACAGAAGCTTCAAGGTATGTGGCGGGCGTCAGACTGTCGGGGCATGTGGACACTTTGCGCTGTGCTTCTGGTTCCTGGCCACTGCCACACGTGAACTGTCCGAGGGACGACTGCCCTCAACTTGAGTCTGGTGTTTTGGCCCGTCACCAGACTAGTGTGGGGAGCTGGGGCCTACAGCACCATCTACTGACTCCAGGGGGTGGAGTCTGGTGCGGGACCCTCCTCCTGGAACTGGGGCCTTGCGGGGACTGGCACCTTAATTTACCTCCGTGGTATTCCCTGGAGCCGCTTTCCAATAGCAGAAGATTCAGTCAGAACTCAATTGGGCTTGAGAGGCAAGTAACTCAAATGCAAGCTCAGGCCCCACCCACCTCCCAGTGAGTTCATGGCGGTTGTTACTTGGCTGAGACATGAGGACGTTGTATGCTGTAACTGAAGGAAACTGAGGGTGGGTAGCAGGCGTCTGCAGACAGAGAGGAGGGAGACTGTAAATACTGCCCTCGTCCCCTTGATGTTTCTGTCACCGACTTGAGAAAGGTCCCCTCCCTGCTCTGAGGCAGTGGTCGGGGCAGGAGCCCCGGCTCCCTGCTGCAGAGGGCTGGCTGTGCTGAGCCTCACTTCTCTGTGAGGTGAGGTGCTGGTGTCCTGGGTGTGTGAGGGTTAGAGCTGCTGTTTGGAGGAGAGGAGTGTGAGCCCGTCTCCACATAACTGGTCCTTTCCAGTCTTCCCACCTCATCTCAAGATGTTGCTGAAGCGCAGGAAATGTTACCAACCATGTCTTGTCTGCGTCTTCCAAACCCATAGGTTGATATTTCTGGAAATGTTTATTTCCTGTATGATTCTGATATCTTCTATTGTGTTTCTATAGTTTTGTTATTTATATCCTTATTATTTTCTCCTTTAGATAAACATTCGCATAAATTAATTGGTAGTCGGGTACAAGTATTAGTTCGAGTTGTAGCAACAGTGACACTGCCTGTGCTTCTTCTAAAGAAATGTGTGTCTGTCCAAAGGTTTGGGACCATCGTATGGGATCACTGATACACAGCTCATCAGTGTTAACAGGTAACTTGGAACTTTTACAAGTTTTCTGTCTGTAGGCTATGTGCACACAGTCTCTCCTAGTTCACGTTAATCTTTAAGCCAGAGCTGCACCGTCCGTAGGGTCTCTGTCACTCGTGGAGAGTGTTTCATGCTCATCTACTGTCTATCCACATGTTGAAAGAATTCACATAACAGTTAATCTTTTTGAAACTTTTAACTTAAAATTATGCATATGCTTGGAGTCAGAGCCTCTCTGTCTCAGAAAATTGGGGAATCATGTTGGCGCCCTAAGAAAAGTGCTGTCCGCCTCCGCTGTCGCGTGGAAGCAAGGCCCAGCGCTGTGGCTTCTGCCGGCAGAGCCAGTGGACGTGGCTAGGAGTGAGGGGCTGGCCTGGGTGGGCTGTGTACCGCTCCTGAGCCCTTTTGGGCAGCAGTGTGCTTTTCTCACGCTCTTCCTGGGGCCGGTGACCCCAGAGTGTGATCACACGGGTGGGCTTGGTGCTGAGCAGGGCCGGCAGGCGTCCGAGCTAAGGGCTCTGTGCTCCATCCGCAGCCACCCCCCTCCTGAGTCTCCTCGTGGACCCGCAGAGTCAGCAGCTGGTGACCGGCTGTGCGGACGGCCAGGTGAGAGCCACTGTGCAATTCCAGCTTTCAGACATTATTGTGATGGGTGACTGTGTACATGAAGGCATCTGTTTCAAGGCTGCTTTTATCCGTGGCTGAGGCCAGACCTTCTGGTCCCTGGCGGCCTGCCTGCAGGAAATGTGACCTTCTGTAAGGCTAGTACAGCCCTTAGTGTCAGCTTTATACCTTTTGAGAGGTTTGAAGATAGTTGATCTTTTTTAAAACTTAGTTTTTGGGTGAGCATGGCTGAGATGGTAAAGCGTCTGCCTGCAATGCGGGGGACCCAGGTTCGATCCCTGGATCAGGAAGTTTCCCTGGAGAAGGAAATGGCAACCCACTCCAGTACTCTTGCCTGAAAAACTCCATGGACTGTCTCCTGAGAAGCCTGGTAGGCGACAGTCCATGGAGTCGCAAAGAGTCGGACACGACTGAGCGACTTCACTTTCACTTTTGGGTGAGCAATTGAAGTTTGCTTTGCAAGCTGTGGATACTGTTCTCTTTTTAAAAGTGGCTATTGGACTTCGCTGGTGGCTCAGTGGTAAAGAATCTGCCTGCCAATGCAGGGGCCGTGGGTTTGATCCCTGATCCAGGAAGATCCCACATGCCACGGAGCAACTAGTCCGTGAGTCACAATTACTGAGGCTGTGCTCTAGAGCCTGGGTGCTGCAAATACTGAGCCCACGGGGGCAACTGTTGAAGCCTGTGCACCCTCGAGACTTCAAGGGAGAAACAGGAGAAGCCACCACAGTGAGAACCCTGCGCACCACAGCTAGGGAGCAGCCCCTGTTCTCACCCCTAGAGAAGCCACCACAGCACTGAAGACCCAGTGCGGCCACAGCAAATAAACAACATGTAAAGAGAGTGGATGTTGGCATGATTTGGGAGGACGCTGTGTTAGGCTGTCACCCAGGCCCTCCTCCTGTGGGCCTCTGCTTTCACACTGAGCTCTGCTGGCACTCTGTCCCCAGATGCAGGGCTCCCCAACAGGAAAGTGTTCCCGTGACCCCAGCAGGGTCCTGCCTTGACCTCGTCTGGCACCATCTGCCTGGAGGTGGTTGGGGGCTCAGCCCACAAACCTGCATCCTCTCCACCCCGCGCCAGTCCCAGGTAGTGGGTCTCCAGGTCACCCACAGCTTCCGTCTGACTTAGCTGCCAATTGGAGGTTCCCACGACCCCTTCCTCCCTCGGTTCTGTTAACACAGGTGAGGAGCCAGATGAAGAGCTGCAGGGGTGAGGTCAGGAGGGCCTCAGCACAGGAGCTTCTGCTCCCAGGACGTGGGGAGGAGGCTCTGCTCCCCAGGGAGATGTTTTCACCTGCCTGGAGCTCCTGAACCCGCACTCCGGGGATTTTTATGGAGGCCTCATTGATTTGATCCTCGGCTGTGGGTGATGGAAGCCCATCTAGCCCCCCTCCCCAGAGGTCAGGGGTTGTTTCCTTGGCAACCAGCCCCCATCCTTAAACACACTGCTGCTAAGTCGCTTCAGTCGTGTCCGACTCTGTGCGACCCCATAGACGGCAGCCCACCAGGCTCCACCGTCCCTAGGAGTCTCCAGGCAAGAATACTGAGGGCTTTCCAAAGGTCACGTCATCAACCTAACAGCGGTACCGTGGTCTCTCCGTGATCAGGAAACCCCCAGGGTTTTAGGAGCGCTGCGCCTGGGCCGGGCCAGGTCCAAGACTAGATGTCTGCTTCTTGTTACATTACTGCATCAGCTGAGATAGTTGTTTCCTTTCTGACAAAGTTGACCGCTAAAGGGAAAGAGCAAAATTAGCTAAGATGGTGGTGGTCAGGCTCCCTCACCCCACATGTTGTAAATAATGATTATGTAACAGCCGAGCTCACTTGTAGCACTGCGCATGCACATCACCAAGTACCCGCTTGGCCTTGGGCCACTGCTGTCGTGTAAGCACACATAAGCTCCGTCTGGAAAGCCCTTGAGGCTGCGTTATGGCTGCCGCACCAGCCTGGACAGAACAAACATGTTTACAGTTCCTGCGGCGCCTTGAGAATTCTTCCGGAAAGCTCGCACCTCGCCTGCCCTTGGTGCGGTGAACAGTGAGATACAGCGAGACAGCCGCCGTCACCTGTTTGAGCTGCCTCCGGGGATGCGTCGGCCGTGCTCGCGGGGCTGTGTTTGGAGAGGCTGGGCGTGCAGTGCTGGGCACAGGAGCACACCTGCGCTCAGTCTGTGCTGTGTATAAGACGTGTGACCTCCGTCATGTCACCCACTTCTGTGCCCTTCCGGGTCAGGGGATGGGGAGGGTATTGGAGGACAGAAAGGAAGAGCTAGGGGTCTCTGAAGGGCCATCTCATCCTGTCGGCCCTCTGCTCAACTCTTCTCAATGGCTGCCTGCTCTTCATTGTCATATCTGGCGAGAGTCCCATGTCTAGACGTGTTCCTGTGTATCTAGACGTGTTTCCACGTGTCTAGATGTGTTCCTCCCTGTCTAGACGTGTTCTCGCATGTCTAGATGTGTTCCTGCCTGTCTAGACGTGTTCCCGCGTGTCTAGATGTGTTCCTGCCTGTCTAGACGTGTTCCCGCGTGTCTAGATGTGTTCCTGCATGTCTAGACGTGTTTCTGTGTGTCTAGATGTGTTCCTGCATGTCTAGACCTGTCCCTGTTCGTCTAGATGTGTGCCTGCATGTCTAGACCTGTCCTTGTTCGTCTAGATGTGTTCCTGCATGTCTAGACGTGTTCCTGCGTGTCTAGATGTGTTCCTTCCTGTCTAGACGTGTTCCTGCGTGTCTAGATGTGTTCCTGCCTGTCTAGACGTGTTCTCGCATGTCTAGATGTGTTCCTGCCTGTCTAGACGTGTTCCCGCGTGTCTAGATGTGTTCCTGCGTGTCTAGATGTGTTCCTCCCTGTCTAGACGTGTTCTCGCATGTCTAGATGTGTTCCCGCATGTCTAGATGTGTTCCTGCCTATCTAGACGTGTTCCTGCGTGTCTAGATGTGTTCCTGCATGTCTAGACATGTTCCCGCGTGTCTAGATGTGTTCCTGCATGTCTAGACATGTTTCCGTGTGTCTAGATGTGTTCCTGCATGTCTGGACCTGTCCCTGTTCATCTAGATGTGTGCCTGCATGTCTAGACGTGTTTTGCTTTTCCAGCTTTGGATCTTCAGTTTGGTTGAAGGACACCATTACCGCTGTGTGACGCATGTTGACCTGAGGAAAAAGAGAGAGAGCTTCTCCACTAGGAGGGCAGGGTCCAAGCCAGGTACGTGGCCAGGTGATGCCCTGCAGACCCTCCCATGGGATTCAGAGCCCACAGCCCCCGTGAACAGGTGTGGAGGGAGAGGGGGAAGCCGGGGACTTCGAACCAGGCAGGACTTGGGGAACAGACGGGGTGGAGGCGGTGGAGGCTTGTCTTGCTGCACAGAGGGCTCCCGTCCC
This sequence comes from Giraffa tippelskirchi, assembly GCF_054371585.1. NCBI lineage: Eukaryota > Metazoa > Chordata > Mammalia > Artiodactyla > Giraffidae > Giraffa > Giraffa tippelskirchi. The sequence continues at coordinate 165,894,987 of NC_137283.1, read as the reverse complement.
TCCCCCACCCAGGGCTGCCTGGCTTCCACGGGTGGTGTCGCAGCAGGGGCATCCAGGAGTCTGGGGCTTCTCAGCTGAGTCTGCTTGGCTGGCCTGGCCCCTCCTCCTGCTCGTCACCCTCCACCCATCCCCATGGTCAGGTACTTGAATATCTGCCGCCACCCCAGGAGGAGCCGATGTGCTGGGAAAGCTGTTGGTTTTACTGTTTAACTGGGCTGCGGGCTCTCTGTCATAAGCACCCACATCCATTCATTTTCATGTTGCAGCAGACGTGTCTCTGCTCCCCTTCATCTTTATCATTGTTGTGTCCTTTCTTTTAGTGTGTGAGATACATATGACATGTATATTAGTAAATGTAAGCTATTCTTAAAGTGGGTCAGAAATTGCCCTTATCTAGTGGATCTTAGGCTTCCCCTGGTGGCTCAGATGGTAAAGAATCCACCTGCGATGCAGGAGACCCAGGTTCGATTCCTGGGTCGGGAAGATCCCCTGGAGAAGGGAATGGCAACCCGCTCCAGTATTCTTGCCTGGAAAATCCCATGGACCAAGGAGCCTGGTGGGCTACAGTCCTTGGGGTCGAAAAGAGTCAGACACGACTGAGCGGCCAGCACACACAGCGGATCTGGAGCCCACTTGCAGACCCACAGTGAGTTTCTAAGCCGTTTCCTCCCGCCCCCTTTCTGCAGGTCTGTCCTTAAAACTCCGTCTCCCTCCCTTGCAGGCTCATGACACAGGGTCTGAGTTGTATTTCCAGCCTTGTGCTTTATAATGTACAAGACCAAGGGTTTTTCTTGATTCTGATCTGAGTTACTGTAACAGCATGCATCTCCTACAGTGCCCTGCGGGGTCAGCTGTTAGCCTTTACCGTGACCAGTCATTTTAATGTCGCATCTCAGATTGTCAGTAATTCTGTCCATAGAAGGTGGTCAGCCTCCGTCCACGAAGACCCCAGAAACAGGACAAGAGACTGAAGTGGCCCTTCCTGTCCTGAGCCTGGCAGCCTGCAACTGTGGATTGTAAGTACTGTGAACCCCGCCAAGCCCTTATGGAGAAAGCCTCCTAGATTAGGTTCATTTTTTCTAGAATGATTAAAATAAAACCAAATTATTTTTGTCTGTATAAGTAATAATAACTGTAAGTGTTCTTAGAGTTGCATATTTTAAGCCTTAAGGTTGATGATCTCGATCAGTTATTTTTAACTCTATTTCATAAAGGAAATGAGATGATTTTAATTTACTTCACCCATTGAGGCAGATCTTGACTTCTGTAATAAGGGAAAGGGTAACATTGTCATAACTTATCCTAAACTTCTTCCATCTGTGCCATATTTCATACCTTTAAATTTGACCCCAAATGAATTTTAGTTATTTCTTGTTTTATAGTAATATTTTAAATATTTGGCAACATCAGGGAGCCACTGTTTTACTCTGACCAAGCCAATACGTCATGATTTCATTCCCCTTGGCTCCGCACAGGCTGCGGAGAGCTCTGGCGATGACTAAGACCTGCCTCTGGTCCTGCTGGGGTGGGAACCCTGAGGAGGCGACTGGTGCGGTTGCAGCCCTGCTGTGCTTACTCATCAGGCAGCCGTGTCTGCACAGGGCCCCTGCCTGGCCTGGACTGAAGCTGACTAGGGGGTCTGAGGCCTTGGGTCACCACCTTTGCTCAGGGAGAGTGACCCTGTTTCTGCTCAGGCTCACGTGGTCTCCCTGGGGCTGGTGCTGGAGGCAGACGACCCACGAGCAGCCCAGGGAGTGGGGGCTGTTGGAGGCCAGGTGGGCAAGGTGTGCGTGGGAGGGAGGTGCCTGAAGAAGCTGCTCTGAGTCCAGGTCTGCAAAGCCAGAGGGGGCTGACCAGTCAGTTTACAGCCTGTGCCCAGTTTGTAAATCGGAAAACAAAGAAGCAGTGGCCGATCTGTCTGTCCTGGTGTGAACGCCACTGTCGGTCAGTCTCCTCTTCGTCAGCTCCGCTCAGCAGGGTCTTCAAGTGCAGACGTGGCGCAGGTGTGGGGCTGTGGCAGGGACGCCCACCTGTGCGGGGGTCTCACAGAGGCCGCACGTGCCCACCTCTGGTGACCTTAGAGGAGAGGAAAGCCTCGGGTCAGAGTTGAGTCGGGCCCAGCTTGTGGCCTTCTGACTTCTACCTTCCCTGGACAGTAGGGCCTAGGAAACCTGCCCAGGGGATATGCTAGAGGTTGTCCGAGATGGGGCCAGCACCTGAGACTCGGGCAGGGGACCCTGAGGTTCCCCGAGGCCTGGGGTCCCTGCCGCCCTGGCTGAGGGGGGATGGTCAGCACATGCTTTTCTCTCTTCCTTTTGAAATCAGCTTCTCTGAGACCGCCAGCTGCTTGTGGATTGGAAGCTCCACTGGTTTGCTTATATTTAACTTGGCAAGCTTTGAACTGGAGGCTGTTGTACATTACAAGGGTAAGATCTACGTTCAGAGAATCTTTGATACAGATAGTATGTAACTTTAACATTTTCCTTTGTCTGACATTCGGGGGTCACAGTGGGTGCCCATCACTGTCCCCCAGGGACCAGGCTCCCCGGTCACCCGTGCCACGCTGGCTGTCCTGGCGCCCCCCAGCCCCTCCTGCAGCCCGTCACCTGCCCCCTGTTCCTCTGTCTCCCTTGTGTATCAGGCCTCCCACCCTCTCCTCCTGGGGCCCAGCCACATCCAGGACCTAAAGTTGACCCTGTGTCCCTGCCACAGCCTTGCTGCGGCTCCTGGTCACCATCACAGCTGTTGGGCTGAGTGATGGTCTCCTCGCCCGTCCTGGTGTCCACGCACCCGCAGGCTCAGTCCTCACTGGCCCCTGAGCTGCGAGGAGACGACGGACCGCTGCCTGCTGCCCCGTGTGCACACGGCCTGGGCCTCGTCTGTGCTGGCTTCCGGCCTGGCCTGCGCTGCGCTCCCCGAGGGCTCCTGGTCTGGGCCCTCCTCCTGGGGAGCCACCTCCCTGTCGCCTTTCTGCGCACGTGGCCTCCGCTGGCCCCGGCGCCTGCACCGCCCCCTACCAGTTGGTCTTCTGTCCGTTAAGGTCCAACACCATGTGTCCGGCCTGGCTCAGTGTCCTCACGGGGATGCTGCGCCTTCCGCACTCTCGCGGCTACGTGCGGAGCTTGGTCTGCAGGCTCGCGCCGAGTCAGCTCTGTGGGGCAGCAGCCTGTGCGCTGTCCTCACATCTCCAGCCCCGGCCCGTGTGCAGGTAGCACCTCGCGGCCTGACATGTGGCTTGTTTCCTTCTTGCTGGGGATGAAGACTTCAGGAGCCTCAGCATTCAGGTTGCTGGATCGTGCACCGTGGCGAGCAGAACCGGCGGGCGTGAGGTGAGTCGTGAGCGAGGGCCGGGACGGTGCGCCTCTCCTGCTGCGGGTTCTCCTCCCTTCCGACGTGCTCTCCTGGCTGCTCACTGCGTGAGGCTGTGTGCACAGGTTCAGCGGTCACATGCGTCTGCACACAGCGCACCCATTAGCTCAACTAAAGTGTGCCCACAACCACGACCGATTCTCTGAACCTGTCTGTGCAGGCCCTCTGCTTGCTCACGTCCATGTTCGGGAACAAGACCGCGCTGGTGGAGGTGGACCCTGCTGCTCTGCTGAGGTCCCAGCAGTGCCCCTGCCGGGGACTGGACCTGTCGGTGCTGCCCAGGTGCGGAGTCGTGTGAAACTGTCTTTAAGATGCATGTTTCCCTGGAACAAGTCCGTCACGCAAGTTTGCTCTCACAGACCAGGGTTGTGTTTTTATTTTAGCTCCTGTGTCTTACCGACCTCTCCGCTGTACTTGGGACTTGTTAAGGAAGAAAGAACCAAGCCGGCTACTCAGAAACAGTCTGGTGAGTGTAATGTGGTCTGAAATGCAGAATGTAGGGCAGCTCCCCGTCCGAGTTATGTTTGTTCAGCTTCACTCTCTCGCGTTGTGGATTCACGTTCATCGATGTGGAATTTCGGTGCTTCCTTCTTCCTTTGCTCCTTCCTTTCTCTGCCTCTCACGTGTTCTGACATGGTTTTTGTGGTGGGGAATATGTTGGGTGTTTCTTCATGACTTGGGTATGAAAGTGAAAGTGAAGTCGCTGAGTTGTGTCCGACTCTTTGCGACCTCACGGACTGCAGCCTACCACGCTCCTCCGTCCATTGGATTTTCCAGGCAAGAGTACTGGAGTGGGTGGCCATTTCCTTCTCCAGAAGATCTTTCCAGCCCAGGGATGAAACCCGGGTCTTCCACACTGTAGGCAGACACTTTACCATCTGAACCACCCGACTTGGGTGTAATTCACAGGAATTCAAACATGAGAAGTACTGGCAGTGGTTTCTCGGGCTGATCTCCTTCATGTTGTCTGGTCTGATCCCCTTGCAGTCCAAGGGGCTCTCAAGAGTCTTCTCCAGCACCACAGTTCAAAAGCATCAGTTCTTTGGCATGCAGCCTTCTTTATGGTCCAAGTCTCACATCTGTACATGACTATTAGAAAAACTATAGCTTTGACTATATGGACCTTTGTTGGCAAAGTGGTATCTCTGATTTTTAATATGCTGTCTAGGTTTGTCATAGCTTTCTTTCCAACGAGCAAGCATCTTTTAATTTCATGGCTGCAGTCACCATCTGCAGTGATTTTGGAGCCCAAGAAAACAAAGTCTGTCAGTGTGCTACGCAGTAAATCCTTGTTGTTTATCTATTTTAGGGGCCTCCCTGGTGGTTCAGACGGTAAAGAGTCCACCTGCAATGCAGGTGACCTGGGTTTGATTCCTGGGTCAGGAAGATCCCCTGGAGAAGGGAATGGCAGCCCACTCCAGTGTTCTTGCCTGAAGAATTCCATGGACAGAGGAGCCTGGCGGGCTACAGTCCATGGGGTCAAAAAGACTCAGACACGACTGAGTGACTAATGCTTTCCCTTTTTATCTATTTTATATATGGCAGTGTGCATCTCTTCGCTTATTTCTTGTGTGTACTTTTTATTGTGGTAAAATATAAATTACATAAAATTTACCATCTTAACCATATTTGTGTGTACAGCTCAGTGGCAGTAAGTAACTCTATAACTTTGGGCAACGTAAAAAGTCTTTTTGAATTATTTTCTTAAATAATGCCCCAAATAATGTTATGTTATGTATAGATTTCTTTTAACATTCTTTGGGGAAACTTGTGGACTAACAAATATTAATTAAAATGGCTAATAGTTGGAATGATACTAGGTTGTTCAGAGAGTATTCCAAAATCCTAACTATGTTTTCAGTTGAAGCAAATTACTTGGAGGGTGAACTCTGTTAAAAGCGATGCCATCCCTCATACCCTGGCCTGTTTTGCCAGCTGCACTGAGCCCCGTTCCGCAGTGTGACCCGATGGCGTCCTCTGTGTGGGGACCTGCTGCAAAACGAGACTCGGGACTGTCTTTCTTTTTAACCAAATTCATTTACATGTATGTTTTACTTAGATCACCCCTTAAGGTGGAATTTAAGGCTTCTTTATTTCATTATTTAAAATTTTTTTACTTGAAGTATTAGTTGATTTATAATGTACCAATCCCTGCTGTACAGCAGAGTGACTCAGTTTTACACAGATGTATATTTTTTTAAAAAATACTCTTTTCCATTATGATTTATCCCAGGAGATTGGATGTAATTGTTCCTTGTGCTATACAGTAGGACCTTGTTGTTTATCCATTCTAAATGTTATGTGTGTGTGTGTGTGTGTGTGTGTGTGTGTATGTGTTAGTTGCTCAGTCGTGTCCTAGTCTTTGCTATCGCATGGACTGTAGCCCACCAGGCTCCTCTGTCCATGAAATTATCCAGGCAAGAATACCGGAGTGGGTTGTCATTCCCTTCTCCAGGGAGTCTTTCCAACCTCGGGATCGAACCCAGGTCTTCTGAATTGCAGACACTTTCTTTACTGTTTGAACCATCAGGGAAGCCCCCTAAATGTAATATCCCTTCTGCTAATCCCAGATTCTCAGTCTAGCTCTCCCCGCCTCACCGCTCTTGATAACCACCATTCTGATCTCTATGTCAGTGAGTCTGTTTCTGTTTTGAAAACAGGTTCATTTGTGTCATATTTTAGATTCCAAATATAAGTGATGCCATATGATGTTGTCTCTGTCTGACTTATGATCATCTCCAGGTCCATCTATGTTGCTGCAAATGGCATTATTTCATTCTTTTTATGGCTGAGTAATGGGTCATGGTGGAGAGGTCTGACAGAATGTGGTCCACTGGAGAAGGGCATGGCAAACCACTTCAGTATTCTTGCCTTGAGAACCCCATGAACAGTATGAAAAGGCAAAAAGATAGGACACTGAAAGATGAACTCCCCAGGTCAGTAGGTGCCCAATATGCTAATGGAGATCAGTGGAGAAATAACTCCAGAAAGAATGATGGGATGGAACCAAAGGAAAAACGATACCCAACTGTGGATGTGACTGGTGATAGATGCAAAGTCCGATGCTGTAAAGAGCAATATTGCATAGGAACCTGGAATGTTAGGTCCACGAATCAAGGCAAATTGGAAGTGGTCAAACAGGAGATGGCAAGAGTGAACGTCGACATGCTAGGAATCAGCGAACTAAGATGGACTGGATTGGGTGAATTTAACTCAGATGACCATTATATCTACTACTGTGGGCAAGAATCCCTTAGAAGAAATGGAGTAGCCATCATGGTCAACAAAAGAGTCCAAAATGCAGTACTTGGATGCAATCTCAAAAACGATAGAATGATCTCTGTTTGTTTCCAAGGCAAACCATTCAATATCACGGTAATCCAAGTCTATGCCCCGACCAGTAATGCTGAAGAAGCTGAAGTTGAACGGTTCTATGAAGACCTACAAGACCTTCTAGAACTAACACCCAAAAAAGATGTCCTTTTCATTATAGGGGACTGGAATGCAAAAGTAGGAAGTCAAGAAACACCTGGCGTAACAGGCAAGTTTGGCCTTGGAGTACAGAATGAAGCAGGGCAAAGGCTAATAGAGTTTTGCCATGAGAACGCACTGGTAATAGCAAACACCCTATTCCAACAACACAAGAGAAGACTCTACATGTGGACATCACCAGATGGTCAACACCGAAATCAGATTGATTATATTCTTTGCAGCCAAAGATGGAGAAGCTCTATACAGTCAGCAAAAACAAGACCGGGAGCTGACTGTGGCTCAGATCATGAACTGCTTATTGCCAACTTCAGACTTAAATTGAAGAAAGTAGGGAAAACCACTAGTCCATTCAGGTATGACCTAGATCAAATCCCTTATGAGTATACAGTGGAAGTGACAAATAGATTTAAGGGACTAGACCTGATAGACAGAGTGCCTGATGAACTATGGACAGAGGTTTGTGACATTGTACAGGAGACAGGGATCAAGAAAATCCCCATGGAAAAGAAATGCAAAAAAGGAAAATGGCTGTCTGAGGAGGCCTTACAGATAGCTGGGAAGAGAAGAGAAGCGAAAAGCAAAGGAGAAAAGGAAGGATATTCCCATCTGAATGTAGAGTTCCAAAGAATAGCAAGGAAAAATAAGAAAGCCTTCCTCAGCGATCAGTGCAAACAAATAGAGGAAAACAACAGATTGGGAAAGACTAGAGATCCCTTCAAGAAAATTAGAGATACCAAAGGAACATTTCATGCAAAGATAGGCTCGAAAAAGGACAGAAATGGTATGGACCTAACAGAAGCAGAAGATATTAAGAAGAGGTGGCAAGAATACACAGAAGAACTGTACAAAAAAGATCTTCACAACCCAGATAATCACGATGGTGTGATCACTCACCTAGAGCCAGATATCCTGGAATGTGAAGTCAAGTGGGCCTTAGAAAGCATCACTACGAACAAAGCTAGTGGAGGTGATGGAATTCCAGTTGAGCTATTTCAAATTCTCAAAGGTGATGCTGTGAAAGTGCTGCACTCGATATGCCAGCAAATCTGGAAAACTCAGCAGTGGCCACAGGACTGGAAAAGGTCAGTTTTCGTTCCAATCCCAAAGAAAGGCAATGCCAAAGAACGCTCAAACTACCGCACAATTGTACTCATCTCACATGCTAGTAAAGTAATGCTCAAAATTCTCCAAGCCAGGCTTCAGCAATACGTGAACCGTGAACTTCCAGATGTTCAAGCTGGTTTTAGAAAAGGCAGAGGAACCAGAGATCAAATTGCCAATATCTGCTGGATCATCGAAAAAGCAAGAGAGTTCCAGAAAAACATCTATTTCTGCTTTATTGACTATGCCAAAGCCTTTGACTGTGTGGATCACAATAAACTGTGGAAAATTCTGAAAGAGATGGGACTACCAGACCATCTGACCTGTCTCTTGAGAAACCTGTATGCAGGTCAGGAAGCAACAGTTAGAACTGGACATGGAACAACAGACTGGTTTCAAATAGGAAAAGGAGTACGTCAAGGTTGTATATTGTCACCCTGCTTATTTAACTTCTATGCAGAGTACATCATGAGAAACGCTGGGCTGGAAGAAACACAAGCTGGAATCAAGATTGCTGGGAGAAATATCAATAACCTCAGATATGCAGATGACACCACCCTTAGGGCAGAAAGTGAAGAAGAACTAAAGAGCCTCTTGATGAAGGTGAAAGAGGAGAGTGAAAAAGTTGGCTTAAAGCTCAACGTTCAGAAAACTAAGATCATGGCATCTGGTCCCATCACTTCATGGGAAATAGATGGGGAAACAGTGGAAACAGTGTCAGACTTTATTTTTTTAAACTCTAGAATCACTGCTGATGGTGACTGCAGCCATGAAATTAAAAGACGCTTACTCCTTGGAAGGAAGGTTATGGCCAACCTAGATAGCATATTTAAAAGCAGAGACATTACTTTGCCAACAAAAGTCCGTCTAGTCAAGGCTATGGTTTTTCCAGTAGTCATGTATGGATGTGAGAGTTGGACGGTGAAGAAAGCTGAGCACCGCAGAATTGATGCTTTTGAACTGTGGTGTTGGAGAAGACTCTTGAGAGTCCCTTGGACTGCAGGGAGATCCAATCAATCCATCCTAAAAGAGATCAATCCTGGGTGTTCATTGGAAGGTCTGATGTTGAAGCTGAAACTCCAATACTTTGGCCACCTCATGTGAAGGGTTGACTCATTGGAAAAGACCCTAATGCTGGGTAGGATTGGGGGTGGGAGGAGAAGGGGACGACAGAGGATAAGATGGTTGGATGGCATCACCGACTCGATGGACATGGGTTTGGGTAGCCTCCGGGAGTTGGTGATGGACAGAGAGGCCTGGCATGCTGCAGTTCATGGGGTCGCAAGGAGTCGGACACGACTGAGCGACTGAACTGAACTGAACTAATATCCTACTGTATAAATGCACATTTTCTTTACCCATTCATCTGTCCGTGGACATTTAGGTTGTTTCCTTGTCTTGGCTGCTGTGAACATAGGGCTGTGTGTATCTTTTTGAATGATAGTTTTGTCCAGATTTTTAAAATTTTTTTGGTTGCATGGCAAGGATCTTGCAGGATCTTAGTTCCCCGACCAGCATTTGAACCTGGGCCCTGGAAGTGAAAGTACCAAGTCCTCACCACTGGACTGACAGGGAATGCCCTACTAGGATGTATCATTTTGTTCCAGATGACTGTACATGCTGTACTATGCTTCACGGCTAAATAATATGTAGATTGTAGAACAAAACTTTAGTGAGAAGAGTCGTATAAATAGTAAAGTTTATTACAGAGATTATAATTTCTCCGTATCCAGAGACTAGTGAACTTTTAAAGCATTGACTTTTTATGACGGCTTTGTGTGTTGTTTAGAAGATATTCGTATGGAATATTACAGAAGATGACTGATTTATAGTGATTCTGTAATCTCAAAATTTGCATCCCTCTTCTTACAATAGCAAGGTTTCCTGGTCCCTCTGGGTGCGTCTTGATTTCCAGTCCCTCCCAAGGGCCTCTGGGGGCCCAGCTCCCTCCTTGGGGCCTCCATGCCCAGCGGGGTTCCCTGAGCTTTTGATGGCAATGTGTCTCATTTTATCAGGTTTGAAATAGTTCCAAAAACAGAGCTGAATTTCTTTGTTTTAAAAAAAGAGAACAATTTTTAGGAGTACTCAATATTGTGTAATTTATCCATTTTCTAAAGCTGTTTTATAATATTGTACAGAATATTCATATTGAATAGCAAGTATTAAATATACATAAAAATGAGTAATTCTGGCAGGACTTTATTCTGTCTGAAAGCACCCTTGGGACATGTCTGTGTCAGTGGTAAGTTCCTGAGGTGTCAGAGCTGTAACCATGGAAAGTACCAAGTTCCAGCTGGGCCATGGAAACTTACAGTGTGTTAAGACTAGGGTAAAGTGTTTCCTTGCCATTAAAATGCTCTGATGGCTGGTCTTTCTTACCGTTGTGTCGTGATAAACACAGGCTAAGAGAGACACTTGGTTGGCTTAAGAGACTTGCCTTCCTGTAGCTGTACCTGGCACCAGCACAGAGGCGCTTGCTCCATGCTGCAGGTTTCAGGGCCCCGTGGAAAGAATCCCGCCGGCCGGCTTCTGGGTGGCCTGTCTCACCCCAGAGCGGACAGCCTCTTCCAGACGTGCCAGGAGGGGCCAGCGCTGTGGGAAGGGCTGACGTTTTAGCCTTTGAGTATCTGAAATACACAGTATTAAACACTGTGATTCAGGTCATTTAAGGAGGAAAATCATGGTTTTTTTGTTTTCTTGTACTTTTAATGCCCTTGATTTCCCTTTCCGCTGGTGGCGTTGGTTTGTCATCAGGTATGAAGCCTCTCCAGTCTGTAGGGTGTGCACTGATTCCTCTCGTGTGAACTTGGCTGTCTCTGCAGAGCCTTGCCCTTGTCCGTGAGGAAGCAGCCGTGTTAATGATTTGCTTCTTCTGTAACCACGTTTCCCACAGCTGCTCGGAGCGTCGTGAAGGACCACCCGCTGGTTTTCCACAGCAAAATTCGGTCATCAGGCTACACGGCTGCCCCGTGGTGAGTGGACCTCCCAGAGACAGACCATGGCCTCCGGGCGCAGGTGCTGGTGTGGATGGAGGTGGGCGTCTGGACCCCAGCATGTCACCATCACACAACAGAAGCAGCAGTAGCAAGCTTTATTGAGTGCTTACTATTTACTTTGGGGCTTCCCTGATAGCTCAGTTGGTAAAGAATCCGCTTGCAATGCAGGAGGTGGATGGATGGGTGGATGTGCAGGTGTGTGGATGGGTGGGTGGATGGATGGATGGGTGGATGGGTGGGTGGATGGATGGATGGATGGGTGGGTGGATGGGTGGATGGGTGGGTGGATGGGTGGATGGGTGGATGGGTGGGTGGATGTGTGGGTGGGTGGATGGATGGATAGATGGATGGGTAGGTGGGTGGATGGGTGGGTGGTGGATAGATAGATCCTGAATTCATGCCTCAGTGCAACTGCACACTAGTCTACGCCCCGAGCCTGTGTGCTGGCTCCATGGTGGTGCCATCTGCTAAGTGTGGACTCCTCAGGTTCACTGGACGTGCCTGGGTCTTGCATGTGGGGCCTGTGTGGGAGTCCAGGGGGAGGAAGAACCAGGCCGTGGTCAGTCCTAAGTACTAGCCCCAGGGTTTGAACTTTCTGGGAAAAGTACAGGGAGATTCTAGGTGAGGTCACCGGGTGAGGCTGTGTCTCACTGTGACGTCCTGGGGGTGGTGAGGCTGACAGGCTGCCTGCCTCCCTGCCTGGGTGCTTCCTCCTCCTCAGACCTCACCCAGCTGCCACCACCCTCACCCAGCCTGCCTGGACCCTGTGCTCTGGGTGGGATGAGCCCCCCGCCCCATCCTGGTCCTCACGGGCACATGTGCGTGTCCTCACCTGCCTCATCCAGGTCTGCTCCGGGTCATTGCCCAGTAGACTTGCAGATTCTGCAGCAAATGTAGCCCCCTCCCCCTGACTTGTCTCTCTCCCAGGGCTCCAGACCTGAAGCTGAAATGTGGGGTTGCCCTGCATGCCTGGCTGCAAAGTGATTATCTTAGTTTTTGTCTAGGAACCCAGAATTTGTAGGTAAATAGCACAGTGTTCTCCAGAATTTTAATTCACGAATACACTTATGTCCCCATTAGTGAAATAGCTGATATGGATATAGAATTAGAGGAATAGCTGTCAAAATTAAAGTGATTAAATGTTCAGTTTATTACTAACTTGGGACATGGGAAGCATTTATGTATTTATGTTTATTTTTTCACTGCAAAGTAGGTCTCTTAACCTTAGAACTTTTAATCTCTGAGTCACATAGAGTTCTTCTTTCCACAGTGCAACTATGTTTTCACCAAAGACTAATTTCAAAAATGATGGTAAAAGAGCTTCAAAATGCAAGAACAATTATAGGTGGTATGTAACCTAGTTTGTGCATCCCAAATAAATTTGAGATAATTTGGAGGAACTCTTTAGATACTTTAATTTATTTTTTTCAAACAGATATAAGACCTTTTAAGTACATATGTGTAAGTATGTACATGTACACACACATATGTATATATTATTTTTGTATCTACCTGTTCTTTTAGTTAAATTTAATTCATATTAATCATTTTTCAGACATGCTGCTGCTTTTATCACCTTAACTATTTAGAAATTTTAATTTTTGTTTTAAGTTTCATTTTGGAGAGCTAACGATTATTCTGATAAGTGTCTTAGGTCGTAATTGGACAGGAAGTCTGAGTAGGCACGGTGCTCAGTGCCACTCTGGGTGGCCTGCGATGGGCTCTTTGGCTTGGAAATGCTTCCTTTACCCAGCGGCCCTCAGCTCAGGGCTGGCTGCCTGGCTCTGCGTCCACACCTGTCCCCATGTCCCATGATGGTGGACGAGTTCTGCAGATTCCCCGCGTCTGTCTCTCTAGACAGGAAGGTGTTTGGGGCCTGCAGGGCCCCCGGTTCTGCTGTTAGAAGTGACGCCATCTTCTCAGAGACTGTGGGCTGTTGGCACTTGAACTGCTGCTCATTCCAGTGAGTGTTACAGCTGCACCTGCCGTCACTGGCTCACAAGACATTGCTGGGCCTGACTTGCCCGCGTTTAATTGTGTCCTTTGGTTCTCTTCCTGCCCCTGTCTGCTGTTCCCATGTCAGCAGGTCATTACTACTGAGTAGGCGTCTCCACCAGATGCCCTCACGTCCCATCAGACCCTCTCAAACATCCATGGTCGAGTATGGAATGCAGCCCTGGGCTCTGCTGAGCTTGGATTTCCTATGGTTGTTTTTCCAGGGAGTTAAAATTTTTTTTTTTTATCAAAAGGAAGTTGAATTTTGTCAAATGCTTTTTATGCATCTGTCGAGATGACTGTGTTGTTTTGTCATCTCTTTTTTTAATGTGGTGTATCACACTGATTGATTTGTGAGTATTGAAGCATCTTTGCATCTCTGGAATGAATCCCACTTTAGCATGTATGATCCTTTATATACATTGTTAAATTCAAACTTGCAATATTTTGTTGAGGATTTTTGCATCTATATTCATCAATGATATTGGCCTATAATTTTTTGTAGCATCTTTGTCCGGTTTGGGTATCAGGGTGATGGTGGTGTTATAGGTAAATTTGGGAGTGTTTCATCTCGTCAAGTTTTTGTAATAGTTTGAGAAGAATAGGAATTAGCTCTTCTTTTTGTGTTTGGTAGAATTCCCCCATGAAGTTGTTCAGTTCTGGACTTTTTTTTTGCTAGGAGTTTTTAAAATCACTAATAAAATTTCACTACTAGTAATCCATCTCTTCAGATTGTGTATTTCTTCCTGATTTAGTTTTGGAAGGTTGCATGATTCCAGAAATTCATCCATTTCTTCTAGGTGGTCCAGTTTATTGGTATATAACTGTTCACAGTATTCTCTAATGACATTTTCTACCTCTGCGGTATTGGTTTTAGTTCTCCCCTTTCACTTCTTATTTAATTTATTTGGGCCTCTCTCTTCTCTTCTTGATAGCCTGGCTGAAGATTTGTCAGTTTTGTTTTGTCTTTGCAAACGCAGTTCTTGTTTTGCTGATCTTTTCTGTTGTTTTTTGGTCTCTTTTATTTCCTCTCTGCTCTCTATTGTTTCCTTTCTTTTGCTGACTTTGCGTTTGTTTATTCTTCTGTTCCTGGTTCTTTAGATGGAAGATTAGATTGTTTATTTGAGAGTTTCTTGTTTCTTGAGGAAGGCCGTGGCACTATAAAACTTCCCCTTTGATAACTTATTTTGCTGCATCCCATAAATTTTTGGAAAGCTGTGTTTCCATTTTGATTTGTCTTGAGGTGTTTTCTGATTTTTCTTTGATTTATTCGCTGACTCGTTTGCTTTCAGTAGCTTGTTGTTTAGTCTCCATGTGTTTGCGCTTTTCACGTTTTCCTTCCTGTAACTGATTTCCAGTTTCGTAATATTATGTTTAGAAAAAATGCTGGATGTAATTTCTGTCCTCTGTCTCTTGTTGAGACTTGTTTTGTAGCCCAGCATATGACCTATCCTGGAGAATGTTCCATGTGTACTTGAAAAGGATGTGTATTCTGCTGTTTTTGGGTGGGGAATGTCCTATAGGTATCTATTAAGTCCAGCTTGTCTATTGTGTCATTTAAAACATGTTTCCTCATTGATTTTCTGTCTGGATGCTTTGTCCTTTGATGTCAGTGGGGTGGTAAAGTCCCCTACTATTCTTGTATTGTTGTTAATTTCTCCCTTTATGTCTGTTAATAGTTGCTTTATATATTTAGGTGCTATTTTATTGAGCTCATATATGTTAATGAGTATAATGTCTCCTTGCATTGATCCCTTTATCATTATGTAATGCCATTGTTTACTTTTTTAATAACCTTTATTTTAAAGTCTGTTTGGTCTGATTTGAGTGTTGCTACTACTGTCTTGTTTCCATTCTCATGAAATAAGCTTTTCCATCCCCTCGTTTTCAGTCTGTGTATGTCTTTAGCTCTGAAGTAAGTCTCCTATAGGCAGCATATGCATATTATTTCATGGTTCTGAATGTAAGAGTTTGTATATATATATTTATATAAATGTCATGGAATAAAATCATACATGTAAATAGGGAAGCATTCACCTTCTTTCTGGTATATTTTTTATTTCTAATGTTACTTTGGACTGTCTCAGTTATTTTCTCTGATCTTCCTTGAAGTAAGGAGTACCCTTTGGAAAGTCCTCTGCCAGGCGAGCTCCGCAGGCAGCTGGCCACGGCCCACGACCAGGCTGCCCTGCTCTGCATTCAGCATTCAGGTATGCTGCTCCAGCCAGAGCTGCGCTTCACTGCAAGCTTCTTATTTTGCCCATTATTCCATTTAAAATAGATTTTTAAAATCTTGGTTATTTGAAGTACTATGACATTGTTTGAGTCTAGATTAAAATCAAAGCTTCTTCCCCTGGAATGTCACTAGGGTTAGCCCAGGGCATCCATGCATGCCCTGCAGCTTCTGGCGGCAGGAGCTCTGGTTTGGTTATAAGCTGTTCCAGGTCTGTGCTCTGAGTAGGTGGCCGTCTCCTCCATGAGCCCCAAGGGAGCCTGGCAGGAGGGCTGCATACAGAGGCTGGTTCATCAAAGGAGAGGCTACAGAAGAGCTGCCACTGCCCCCTGGAGACCTGGTCTCCTGGTTCTTCAGTGGGTGGAGCCCATCGCTCCCCAGTGGGTGGTGCCTCCCCAAAGCCACACTCAGCCCCTGGCAACCACTCCCTGTCAAGGGCATCCGAACACTTTACTTCCTTCCTGGGAACTCAAAGAAGAAGTCAGGAGGCAGCTCTCATCCAGGTGGCTCCACTATTTAAGCTCTTTTCAGATTAAACATCATTTCTGGTTTCTAGATTTGCTTACAGGTGAGAATATGTCTTTGCCCAAGTCCAGGGTCTGTCTGTGCACCAGCCCCCGCCCCCACCTCCTTGAGTGTTTGACCAGCTGTCTGCCCAAAGCAGCTGTCTGCCCAAATCTGAAAGGTTACTGTTATTTACAACTGCGCTGACTTCCTTTTGTTTTTTTTTCATAGAATTCCAGCCAGCCAAATAATTTTTTGAATAATTTTGGGAAGTTGGATATGTAGTATTATTGGTAAATATTTATGTGATATTTGATATGCTTGCTTACCAAGCATGACCATAAAAGTAGAATCCTCAAGCTTGAATATAATGGGGGAAATGTATAATTTATGATGCCTTACTTTAGAGAAGTGTTTAGATGGCATGGCTGAGGCAAATATGCCCCTAAGAGGAGACATGGGAGGCTGGGAAGCCAGCTGCTCACAGCTTCCCTGCAGGCTCAGGTTCAGGTCCTGGTGCTGCCTCTGACCAGCCCCATATCCTGGGCAGGCCCCCCAGCCCCAGCCCTCGGCTCCTGTCTGCAGAAGAAGCTGGGCATGGCAGGAGGCCCCCAGTGGACCCTCCACGCCCAGCGACTGGGAGTTGAGGAAACGCTGCTACCTGCTTCAGGTTTCCTCACTACCTGAAAAAACAAACATCAGGTTAACTGAAAAACTCTATAATTTTACCTGTTGCAAGTGTGGTGCCTCTGAGTTATGATTTATAAGGAGTTTCTCTTCCTTTCCAAGCAGGAGATGGACGGCGGCTGGCCTGTGGCTTAGCCGACCGCTTGTGCCTTGTCTGCAACGCTGATCTTACTGGGACACCTGCTGTTTTGTCAGGTGAGATGTAGAATTTTAGTTAATGTGGATTTGTAAGCGTTGTTCTCTTGTTACCAAATCAGGTCCACTTGCCAGACACAGAGGCAAATGCTGAGATGCCAAGGCTTGCAGCAGAGGAAGGGTTCACACCAGGCAGCCGAGCAAGGAGACGGGAGGGCAGAGCTCAGGCCTGCTGCCCGAGGCGGGGCCGGGCAGCTACGGGACCGAGAAGCAGGGTGGTCTTCGGTGCGGGGGACGGGACGGGAGGTAGGGACAAGGCGAGGAGGTTGTGTGCTGCACAGATGTCTCAGGGTAGCATGCTTCGTCATGGGATGTACATACAAAAGCAGAGGTACCTGCCATGAGGCGAGGGGGGCGTTCTGGGCCCACTGATGTCAGGAGGTCGTCTGCCGGACATCTGCACAGGCCTTGTTTTAGGGTTAGTGTTCCCAACAGGCTTGGCTGGGCTGAGCTCAGGCTGCACACAGCTGATTCCACATTCCTGAAACCAGCTTAAGCCCCTGGAACTATAGGGACCCATATGTCAGAGGCATTATCTGTCAGGGTGGTTATAGGGTGAGCTTGCTCAGTGAGGGTGGTAACCAGTGGAGGGTTTCTGACACGCGTCCCTCACCTGCTGTTCCGTAGGATGAGCTCAAGGATTTCTGTTGGGTTTCTGTTTGCCCTGTGGGCCTGGCTTCAGTGTGGCCTTTTTAATTCTCTGGGGTGCAAATTCAGCCTCATTATGGTCCTGTTGTTAGTCTGCAAGCGCCACGCTTGTTCCCTTCAAACAAGAACAGACTGGAGCTGTGGCTGACTTGGGGAAAGAAATGACCAGATTCTGCCGAATGCTGCTGAGCCAAGCAGGGTGAGTGTCGCGTGTGGGGCCAGACCTGGAGGCGCATTTGTGAAAGGGGCCCGTGGTGCTGCGAGAGGGAAGTCGATCTTAGAGCCAGGACAGAAGCGTGGCTTGGACGTTAGTAGCATTTGTACATAAACATTTTTGTGAATGCAATAAGGGAAAGAACTTTTTTAAGTGAGTAGGTTTGAGATGAGGGTGTGTGTGCTAAGTCGCTTCAGTCGTGTCTGACTATTCCGACCCCATGGACTGTAGCCCTCTATACTCCTCTGTGGGATTCTCCAGGCAAGAATACTGGAGTGGGTTGCCTTTCCCTCCTCCAGGGGATCTTCCTGACCCAGGTATTGAACCTGCATCTCTTTGATCTCCTGCCCTGGCCAGGTGGGTTCTTTTACCACTATTTCCCCCTGGGAAGCCCACTGAGATGAGGGCAGTGATGTTAAAATTATTGCCGTTTCTGTTTGTGACTTGGACATGTAGATTCCTGGTCCTAAACCTTGAGATCCTGCCCTCTTCATGAGGCTCCTGATGCCACTTGCTTCAAAACTTATACTTGGCAGGCACCTTAATAACAGCTAAAACACAGAACATCTTTCACTAGTACGTCTGTTTCTGTGAACTAGAGAGGAGGGGCTGGGGGCCATGGCCGGGGCCTGGAGGGGGGGGGCCTGCCCTGCCACCCAGCAGCAGAGGAGAGGGGGCCTCAGCCCCTCCCCAGGCCCGGGACTGGCTCCTCCCAGCATCTGCACCCCTGGGCAGAGTGGAGGCCTGCATGGTGGGGGGGAAGCTGCCCTTCCCAGGAGCGCTTCCCACAGCCTCTCTCCTCCTCACCCCCAGCCCGCGGGGCTCCAGGGCACCCATGACTCGGGGGCTTACACCGTGCAGGGAGGGGGTGCTCTCTGGAGGCCCACGGCTCACTCCCCAGCAGCCGCCACGTGGTGTCCATGGTGGTATGTTGGTTGTGCACGTGTCTCTGTGCATTTTATTGTTGGAAAAGGGCTTCTGCTTGCTGAATTAAGACAGTGCAGTGGCTGTTCCCGCTCGCCTTTGAAGAGCGTGCTCTATTTCCATTTTGTGGAAGAGCATCCTTATCACCTGCCTCTCCTGTGTCAGATGGAGGTTTTCGTCTGTGCACGAGGGTGGTTAATGGCCAGACAAGTCAGCCTTGAAAATATGAGTAGCCTCTCGATGATCACCCAGAGGCAGAAAGATACGTGTCTTTGTTCCCATCATCACCTAAGCGAAGTACATTCTGGGTATTTTGGTTTTGATTGATTGGCAGTATTAGATGCTCAGTTAAATCCCCTCTTGGAGGCCTCCGCTTCTGAGAGCACAAGCTGGTGATGCATCCCAGTGTGACGACCATGGATCCCAGTGGGGTGTCGTTCACTGGCAGGGTCTGTGTTCATGCTTCAGACTTGAGAGTGTTTCCCGTCCAACGTGGCCATGCAGGGAAGCCGGGGGGCCCGGTGCCGTCCCTCCCCTGAGGGTGCACCTGGCACAGGGCGGACTGGTGGGCACGGCTGGAAGGGTCTGAGTGCGGCCCGGGAGGACCACCCCTCATGTCGGGTGGAGGGCAAGGGGCGTAGCAGCTAAACCCTGGGGTCAGTCGCTTCAGATTTCATTCAGTGCGGTGGGGTTGTGGACACGCGAAGTCGTATGAAGGAGTGACACTGAGCCTGCCACTCCTGCTGCCGTCTCTTGAGGTCTGCGTCTGTCCGAGGGCTGCCCACTGGCCCCCGTCCAGGGTCCTTCCTGTTGGTGGGTGCCTGTAGACTGGTCCCCGACCTCCACCATTGCTCCTGCCCTTGTGGTCCTGGGGGAGGGCTGGGGTCGGGGCTGTGCATCCTGGGGGAGGGCTGGGGTCGGGGCTGTGCGTCCTGGGGGAGGGCTGGGCTCGGGGCTGTGTGTCCTGGGGGAGGGTCAGGGCTGTGTGTCCTGGGGGAGGGTCAGGGCTGTGCGTCCTGGGGGAGGGCTGGGGTCGGGGCTGTGTGTCCTGGGGGAGGGTCAGGGCTGTGCGTCCTGGGGGAGGGCTGGAGTCGGGGCTGTGTGTCCTGGGGGAGGGCTGGGCTCAGGGCTGTGTGTCCTGGGGGTGGGGTCAGGGCTGTGTGTCCTGGGGGTGGGGTCGGGGCTGTGTGTCCTGGGGGAGGGCTGGGGTCGGGGCTGTGTGCCCTGGGGGTGGGGTCAGGGCTGTGCGTCCTGGGGGAGGGCTGGGCTCAGGGCTGTGTGTCCTGGGGGAGGGCTGGGCTCGGGGCTGTGTGTCCTGGGGGTGGGGTCAGGGCTGTGTGTCCTGGGGGAGGGCTGGGCTCAGGCCTGTGTGTCCTGGGGGAGGGCTGAGGTCGGGGCTGTGTGTCCTGTTGCTCTTTTTCTCGAGTGCGCACTCTCCGCACCTGGGGCCGTGGGTCATCAGAGGCGGCAGCCGTCTGCTGGGGCTGTGGGGGGAAGACACTGAGAAAGGGGGGCCTGGTGGGGTCCCGGGGGCACGTGGCTCAGCAGGGCCGGGGGTGTCAGCGCTCACCCTGAGGCCAGTGTCTGCACAGGCCTCGGGGTCCTGGCGCGTCCGGTGTCCAAGGCGGAGCTTGGAGGAGAGGGTCCAGTTGGGGTCCTGTGGTCACTGGGAGTCGTCCTCGGGAAGGAGCGGGCAGCCTCCTTACCGATCTGCTCCTGGGGAGGGGCGGTGCTCGTCAGCTGTGGGGGTGTGGGGGGACCGGAGGCAGGGGTCCGCTCCGCGTGGGCGAGGGGAGGGAGCCCTGCTGAATCCGCTTCACGTGGCCTTGAGGCCTCTTGCCGCCTGGGGAGGTGGTGGCGCCCAAGCAGCCTCGTTTGAGGCAGGAGGGAGGGGAGCTGCTCGGCGTGAGCTGGTGTGTGTGTGGAGCTCGGCGTGTCCAGCTCCCGCCTGTCCACGCGGACTTGGGGACAAGACGGTGCCTTCGCTGTAGCTCCCGGGAGCCTGCAGCAGAGGGCAGCAAAGCCATTTCTGGTGTTTCTCCGCTCGGTCGGTCCTGGCTCTCCGTTTTCTCCAGGTCCTGTTTACGCTTGTCCATCCTCCCAGGATGGTGTCCCCCTTTCTTCCTGTGGGCTCTCTGACCAGGGTGATGCGGTGATGCTACACCTCTCTGTCCCATCTCAGGTTCCCGAGTGTAGTTCACACGCTGATCCCCGGGTGCGCACTGGCATCTGGGGTGAGCTTGCCGAGACAAGAGTGTCCCCTCGTCCACTGTTCTTTCTCTGCAGTTTGTCACAAAGCTTCCGATACTGGAAGTCCGAGACGCTGGATCGCGGGCCCTGGGGAGGTCCGTGGAGCCTGCCCCGGGACGGCGTGGGGCTCAGAGGTGCAGCCTTGCTCAGCACGGGAGGCGTCACTGGTTTTCTCACCCGCGTGCGTGCACCGTGGCCCGCGGACAGCCCGGCCCAGCCCTCTTGGTTCTGAATCTCCTCTTGCAGGACCACGGTTTTCTCTTCCCAAACTCCAAGTATCCACCTCCGAGAACCCTTCCCTGTACAGGCTCCTCCGCTTCTCAGTGGCCGTGGGCGCGGTCCTGGGTGATTCTAAGGTTGCCTTCCGGCCGCGATGGCCTTTCTAAGGGGTTGTGAGGACAAAGCGGGTCCAAAAATCAGGTCGTGTGTGGGTTCAGAGCCAGAGGTGGCTGACACCAAGCAGAGAGGGCAGGGCTGGCTAGTGGGTGGGGAGAGTCGGAGGGGCCGAGACAGAAGCTGCAGTGGGTCCTGACGCTTCATCAGGACCAAGCAGACCAGCCGGCAGCCAATGCGGGGCCGGCAGGGGCCGGGGACCCCCCACGAGCGGCCGTGGTGTTGCCCCTGGTGTTACCACCTGATCTGGGCAGTGTTTCCTCTCCCTTCCTGAGCACCCGCTTATTCCCCCGGAAAGGAGGGGACGGGCTAAGTGATAAGCGGTCCATTATCTGCAGGTCTGATTGCTCAGACACTGTAATCGTCGGCCAATGTCATCGTCTAACACCTTCTTCGCAGACTGTCTTTGGCCTTTAGATGAAGCAAGGCCCACCTGCTTGGGCGTCGGCTCGCTGGGGCGCTTGGCTGGGAGACGCCTCCGTTCGCGGGGTCACTCCCTTCTGGACACGGCGGGTCGGCTGCTCTGGGGAGGCTCAGGGACCGCTCTTCCTGTTCTGCCCTCAGGTCATGATGGGGCAGTGGGCAGCGTGTGCTGGAGCCACGACGGCCGCTGGGTGCTGTCCGCCTCCCAGGACGGGACGCTGCGCGTGTGGTCCGTGCGCAGCCTGCAGCCGGCACTGCGTCTGGTAACGGGGGACCCGGGGCGCAGACGGCGGGCGGTCGGGGGCCCCTCCCAGCTTCTCCTGCCCAATGTCCTGCCCCACCCGGCAGCACAGTGTGTTTACACGCACATGTGACACGCAAACACGCAGAGCACACACGTGCACACGTGTGCACGTGCACACAGGTAAATAAGCCTTACACCTGTACGGTCTGAAAATGGCAGAACAATAGTAAAGTATGGGGACAATTTAAATATAAAAATAAACATGATTCTATAGTAGAGGTGGTAATAACGCCCACAGGACACTATGTGGGGGGAGTGTGTTTTGGGGAGAAAGATGTCTTATTTTGGTGACCTCATGGGGGATCGTTTGGAAAGAGAGGGGAGGCAGTCAGGAACGCGGGTAGGGGGGTGACAGGCGACATGGCTGTGAGTCACCAGGCTCCTCGCTGGCAGGAAGCGGTTTCAAGGACGCTGTTAGCACCCATCCTGTGAGTCTTGTAAAAGGGGACTGAGTCCTGGGGCACTGCTCAAGGGAGGCTGGTCACTCCCAGGACGGCGGGCGGGCCTCGGAGGCCGTGGGGAGAGACGGGATTGGCTTTGGGGCCCGGAGTCCTGTCGCCTTCTGCACCCTGCATGGGCTGTGCCCTGTCATCGGGGGAGCAGACCCCTCAGAGCTGGGCTTAAAGCAGGTGTAGAACTTTGGCTTCAGCGTGTGCTGTCAGGTGCAAGTTTTCTTTCACTGTAGAGTTTTTAAACGGCCGGAATTCCAAACACTCATTACAGTAAAATTTTAAATATGTAGCATCGTTTAGAGAGTCAGGAAGAAGAGCCAAAGGTTGCACATTGGTTCTAACAAGACGCATCCTGTACATTTAGAATAAGTGGATGGTTGTGTTAGGATGAGAGGGTTTCATGTTTACAGCAGTAGAGTTTTTACTGACACTTATTCATTAGTGATGATGACGGATTTGCACTGCAGGACAAAGACACGTTCCCTAAGCCTGTCCAGTCGGCCCAGTTTTACTACATCGATGCATTTATTTTGTCGTCCTCTGGCCCTGAGGTCCAGCTGCTCAAGCATCACATCGACACCAGCAAGGACGACTTACGGAGGTAGCACCCCCTGCGGTCGGGGACGCTGCATCTCAACAGCGTGTTGGGTGTAAATAAAGTAACGTGGTCCAAGAGGTGATCACACCCTCCTGTGACCAGAAGTCCCTTCTCCGCATGTAGAGCTTCCCTGGGGGCTGGGCCTGGGCCTCGGGGCACTCACTAGTGGCCGGGGCTCAGGAAAGGGGGCTGTCGCCCTGGTTCAGCAACATGATTAACACATTCTGTATGTGAGACTGTTACTATTTATAGTAAGTTGAGGTGGTGCAGTGGTAAAGAGTCAGCCTGCCGGTGCAGCAGGTAGGAATTCCATCCATGGGTTGGGAAGATTTCCTGGAGAAGGAAATAGCTACTCACTCCAGTATTCTTGCCTGAAAAATTCCACGAACAGAGGAGCCTGGTGGGCTACAGTCCACGGGGTATCAAAGGGTCTGATATGACTGGGCGACTGAGCATGCGTGCACGGAACGTTTCATATGCACCCACAGAGGCATGAGGTCTGCTACACACCCGCCGGGCACACCTGACGCTGGCAGACACTGATGCTTGGCTGTCTTTAAGCAAATGAGACCTGCAGAGAGAGCCGAGGCCTCCCCTCTGAGCCCCGCCCCCTCTTCCCCTTCCTGAGACCCACGTGCTCGCGTCCTGTGCCTGGTCTGTAGTTGCTGCCCATCCAGGTGTCCGTGCGGTTTGATGGGCGGTTCACGTGTGACACACCTTTGAACGCGACCATGCTCACGAGCACGGCTGCTCTCTGGGTTTACCTGTGGGGATTTGTCGGGCGACAGGAGGCGGCCGCAGCTCTTCCTGGTTCCCACATACAGACGCCTCGTTTGCTCCAGTGGGGCTGCCCTGAGCTTCTGCGCGCATCTGGCGGTGGGCCAGGTGGGTGTTTCTGGACTCTCTTCTCCGGCTACCCCACAGGGGGCGTATGTGGTGCCCAGCAGTGTGGTGGTGGGCTCGCACTTCTCTGAAGGCGGTGCCAACAGTCACCCCTGTCCTGCATCCTGCAGAGCAGGGGCCCATCCACCAGCTTCCTTCCTGTAGCCGACCAGCCGCTCACTGTGTTCACACCGTGATGTTGGTGTTTCCATCAGGTGCTGCCCACCACCCTCTTCTGGGTGGCTCTGTCCCACTGCTTGTCACTCTGCAGAGCAAGGTGGCTGCTGTAGCTCCAGGCATCACATCTGTGTTTCTCATGGCAAGATGAAAGGGAGACCTGTTTAAGCCTGCATGTCTCAGGGCCCCAGGAGCACCCTGGGTGTTGGGTGGGGCTGGTCTCATGGACAAGCTGTTTGCCTCTTGTCTTGGCCCCTTCCCACTTCCCTCATCTCTGACCCAGAGTCCCCGTGGTGCTGGCAGGCTCACCTTGATGGGCACATGCCAGCTTCCAGCACTGGGGACTCCTGCACCCTGGGCAGGTGTGGGGTTGGGTCAGGAACACCTGCACTTATCCGTGAGGCACTCCCGGCCCTCCCCCACTGCAGGGGTGTCTGCACCCCCTTTGCTGGGCTGTTCTGTCCACATTAAGTTGCTGCTATCACCTCTCTAGCCGTCCTGCTGTGTGGCTTTGGGCCGTCTCTCAGCAGGACACACAGGGGTTTATGAAATCTCTGCTGATCACTAAGCCTCATTCCCAAGCTTCCCCAAGACTTGGCCTGGCCTGTCCCCTGAGTCTGCATGTGCCTTTCCTCCCGGGACGTGAGGCCTGTCCCTGCACTCCGAGTCACCCCTCTGGGCGCCACTCTGTGCCTGGCTCTGGGCATCAGACCCCTGCCCAGCAGTTACCTCCCTGTGGACAGGATGGGCCGACACCAAGTCTCATCCACACCTCAAGTGTCTGAGAGGTTTGGACACTGAGCCCTAAAGGCTTTGGCCATTGCCCACCTGTACATCACTTCGCCAACAAAGGTTTGTCTAGTCAAAGTCATGGTTTTTTCAGTAGTCATGTGTGGATGTGAGAGTGGACCATAAAGAGGGCACAGTGCCAAAGAATTGATGCCTTCGAACTGTGGTGCTGGAGAAGACCCTGAAAGCCCCTTGGGCTGCAAGGAGATCCAACCAGTCAACCTGAAGGGAAATCAACCCTGAGTATTCGTTGGAAGGACTGATGCTGAAGCTGAAGCTCCAGTATTTTGGCCACCTGATGTGAATAGCTGACTCATTGGAAAAGTCTCTAATGCTGGGAAAGATTGAGGGCAGAAGGAGAAGAGGGCATCAGAGGATGAGGTGGTTGGATGGCATCACCGATGCAATGGACATGAACTTGGGCAAATTTCAGGAGATGGTGAGGGACAGGGAGGCCTGGGGTGCTGCAGTCCATGGGGTCACAAAGAGTCAGACACCACTGAGCAACTGAACAACAACAACAAATAGCTTATAGCTCATTGGGCATCTTAAGTGTGTAGGGCTTCCCTGGTGGCTCAGATTGTAAAGAATCTGCCTGTAATGCTGGAGACCCGGGTTTAATCTGTAGAGTCTTGCTAAGCATACACAATTATTTTAAAATTAGGAGAAAAATTTGTTTTCTCATAGATAGGGATGAATTCCACTTGGCTATATATATAGTGATTTTTTTTCATGAAGTTTTACTAAAGGAAAAGCTAGAGTTACCTAAAGGATAACTTGGGTAGTCAACTTGCTACCTAATACAATTTATTTATTATTAATATTTATTAATGAAATATGGTTGTTAATATTGACATGAAAACTTTTGTTTTCAAGTTTTGAAGGTAGAATCTTGGGTTGTGGCAAAAGGGGAACAAGGGGGTAGACCGTCCTCCACCCTCTCGCAGGTACAGGCAGAAGAGCTGGTGCACGCCCGTGTGCAGGCTCCTCACGACCGACGCCACGGAGATCGCCAGCTTGTCCGCAGTGAACGATTTCCACTCCTGTATCCTTTCTCCTGCTGTGCGTCCGATGTTTTCACCTCCTGACCATCATCCTTCCGGCAGAGGCTTGTGCTGAGGGTCCAGGCTCCAGGCACGGGCTAAGCGCTCGGACCTCGTGGAGCTCAGGGGCCTTCGTGTAGTGGCTTCATCTCAAGAATGAAAAGAGCCCTGGAGGGAAAGGAAAGCTGGACGCAGGGAGCCTGTGTCGTAGAGCAGAGTGACATGACCTGAGGCTTCTGGTCTGCTCGCTTCTTGAGTAACAGTAATTTAGCGCATTTAAACAGGACACGGCTACACTTACCATGTGCATCCTTTGATGAACTGAATGGTGTACGCCACTCATGTGGAAGATGGCACAGTTACAGCAGTGCTCTTGAACAGCAAATTGATCCCACAATGTTCAGTTTTGAGTTTTTGTGGTTGCATCATCATTTTAAATTAAAGAGCATTGACTTTAATTTACCTAGAAACAAAGCTCTGATCTTTAGGGAGTCATCTTATAGACTTATGCAAAGGTCTAAGTCAGAGTCTTCTGAAAAGTTTTATTCTTGAAATTACAGAAGGACTGATACAGGGTATTAGAGGTTCTAGTATATTTTAGTTAGAAACGTAATTTTTTTTACGCTAGAACCTTTTGCTAAAAACACAAAAACCCTTAGCAGAAATGTGTTGTTCTGATTATTCTGTCCTTGAGTGAGGATCCCTGAGTATTTTGGCTTTAGCATTGGGTTTATTATTAGGTCTAGTACTTTTTCTATTCTGTACTTTTCTAGTGCATATACATTTTTTTTTTTGGCCACACCACATGGCAGGTGAGAGCTTAGTTCCCTGACCTGGGATTGAACCCATGACCCCTGCAGTGGAAGCATGGAGTCTTAACCACTGTCCCTCCTGGCCACGTGGATGAAGCGTCCTTGCCATGTGCTGTGTTCAAGGCTTGTCCTCCATGCAGGCAGCCTGGCCTGGTGGGGGCGTGGTTCACCTCCACGGCAGCCCCGTCTAATCTCTGGCTCAGACCCGTCTTTGAGCTCGGTGCCTACATGCAGGACGGCCATTCCGCCTCTTGATTTGGGTGTTTCCTGACATCTCAAACCTCGCTTAACTCTCAGTGGACCTACGCCTCCGGCATGGAAATCCACATGCCTGGCCTCCTCATCCTCCCAGCAGCTCTGGCCAGGCACCCGGGATCAGGTGGGGAGTGAGTTGTGGTCAGGACTGTCCTGTGGAGCCTTAGGAGATCATAGCTGGTCATCTGTCCGTGCAACCTTCTGCCGAGAGAAGTTCCCTAACCGAGCCCCAGACCTCGTGCTTGCTGCTGGGCGGAACCGGACCTTGGAGATTTTCGACCTCAACGTGGGCTGCAGTGCGGCCGTCATCACGGGAGCCCATTCTCGGCCCATCCACCAGATCTGTCAGAATAAAGTGAGTGAGCTTCTGACAGCGCACAGCCTTTGTAAACTTGGCGTTTGAGTGTTTAACAAACTTACGATGCAATCTGATAGCAGTTTGCTGCCAAAAGCAACAGTGATTTTTATTGGTCATGAAGCTATTGTAAGCCTTAATGTTTGATGTTAGAAGGCATTTGGATGCTGTGTCAAATGTGGATGTTTGTACCTTTGTCTTTGATGATTTTGTAGTCTCAGTTTTTAATTTTACCACTTTCAAATGAAAATGGTCCCATTTTCATTTACCACTTGGCTGTGGTTTTGGGCGTTTCCAGTGCTGGGTAGATTCTGCAGGGATGTGAATCAGGCTTTGTGGATTTGCAGGTCTCTCTGTAGGGTGCAGCTGGTCTGTCTCAACAGAGGAAGAGTTCAAAATAACACACAACTGGGTGTTGAAGGTCAGGGACTGAGGAAGTGGCCATTCTGATGGATTCATGGTCTCACAGTTTAGTTCAAAAGATGCTTTGTTGCCCAAAAGAACAACCAAGAGACTTGTGAACAGAACTTTTTTTTCAGGACTACAACTTTGATTTTTGATAGATTTGGAATTGCTTTCCAAATTAAGGGTTTACTTTATAATGCGTGAAGAAATATGCATTATGGTTCAAGGATATTCTCCTTTTGTAGTGAAGTCTTTCTATATTGCTCAAAGAAGACTCTCTTATCCACAGTTTTAAGATGTTATTCAGGTTTAAGTTTCCGTGTGACGGCGTGTGTGGTCTGATAGTTGGTGAGGTTATGTAAGTGGCTGAGTGGGAGGAGGCCACAGATCCAGGGCTGTGGAGCTGAATTCTCACCAATGGACTTTGGTGTTGTCCTGGGGGAGCGGGAGCCGGGGGTGCTGGACCCAGAGTCAGACTGTGTTGGGGGCAGTGGGAGACCCCCGATGTGAGGGGCAGTGGCCTGAGGCCCCGCGTCCAAGTCCTGGGAGGTCCGTCTGGACGGCCCGTCCACTCGACCGTGGCCAGAGTCCCGGCTCCTGGCCTTGGTGGGCAGCGGCTGGGGGCCAAGGAAGGGGGGAGCTGCCTCCCCGGGGCGGCAAGCGTCCGCTCCTCCCGGGGGGGGGGGCACCTGGTCGTGGACGGGCGCCTTGAGGCTCAGACTGGGTCCTACCTGGACGTTTCCCCCAGTTTACCCTTGGGGGTTCATTAAGGAGGACATTTACAATTAAGAGGAGGCTTTTTTGGTTTTTGTGATGTTTTCAGCTTGCTGAGAGTTATTGAAGAAAAGATTATTTTTCTGCATCTTTTTTTGGGAACAATCTTAACTGCATAAAAAACAGAGCAAGAATATTTTAAACACTGTGCAGTAGGTTCCCCCAGATGAATGAAGGCGCCCTCTGAAGAGCGCAGTGACGTGGCGCTGCGGACGTAGCAGCCTCGGACCCAGCGCAGGCGTGAGTCCGTGCGGCGTGGTGGCGCCCCCTGCCGGCGCGGTCCTGGGAGGGCTGTGGGGCCGTGTCCTGCACGGCAGGAGTGCGGTTTGCGTTTGGGAACTGTGGTCTCACGCTGCTCATTTCAAAGTAAGATCTGCCAGATTGATTATTAGACCTGGTAGAGTTCTGGGCTTTTCAATGGATTTGATAATAGACTCACATATCTTTTCCATTATAAATCCATTATAAATCCTATTTTCTTTTTTGCATGTTCTAATCTTTATTTCTTTCTGAAGTTTATCATACAGCCATAAAAACTTGATTGAAAGTTGGTATGTTAGAGATCAGCATAAGGTGTTTCTTCAGTTTGGTTCCCCAAAACTGTTTAAGTTGAAAATGCAAAGTATAATTTTGGTGTTTTGATACTCTTTTACTTATAACGTAAAAATAAAGCCTTGGCTTTAAAATAGTGGTAAAGACAATTCTTTTAAACTTAGCTAACCAGATTTTGTCATATTTTCAGAGAAGTTATTTCATTTTGAAAAGTAATATGTTGCTGTTTTGACTGATATCTTCCTCTCTGTTTCCATTTCATAAAAGAAGATATTTTAACCTTTTGCATATAAAGATTTTGTTATAAGGATTAAATAATATAATGTATATTGATTTCTTAGCATATGCTAAATTCATTAAATGGAAGCTATTTTTAACAATATAAATTTATGAGGGCTGGTGGACATTGCCTTAGAAAACTCTTAATCTTCATATGCAACTAATTTCACACAATTCCTTTATTCCCATGAGTATTAAGGAGAAATGTACAGAATTTTGCTTCCTGCAGTTGAAAGTCAGGCTGAATTATTACAAAAATGACGTCTGCTTTCAAAGAAACTGCGGCCTGGAAGGCGGGAGATGTGCGTGTGAGTAACCCTCACTCATGCAAATCGACTCTTGACGCTCCGTAGAGTGTGTTAGTCGCTCAGTCGTGTCCGACTCTCGCGACCCCATGGACTGTGCCCAACAGGCTCCTCTTTCCCTGGGATTCTCCAGGCAAGAATGCTGGCGTGTGTTGCCATTCCATTCTCCAGGGGGTCTGCCCAACCCAGGGATCACACCCGGGTCTCCTGCATTGCAGGCGATTCTTTACCATCTAAGCCACCAGGGAAGTCCCCTTAAGCTCTGTAAGGTGGGAGAAAAGAGTGCCCCCGCCCCCAGCGATGAGAACAGGATGCTTGTGCTGTTTTGGAAGGTCAGAGCAGACAGCATTTGGTTGAAATCGGTCCTTCACACGTGGTCAGACAGAACTTGACTTTATGGGGCCTTTGAAAGTACAGGAAAGAGAGAAGCAGGGCGACCTGACTCCTGCCGGAGGGTCCGGACAGGTCCCTGGGTCTCAGGTTCCTGTGTTCCCAGACTGACTCGAATATAAAATCCCAGAAGGGGGTTAATGCCACGAACCCAAACCTCCAGAGGATGTAGGTGTGAGTCCAGCTCCCAGTCAGCCTCGGCCCCGGTCCACTCCTGCCCCTCCAAGAGCCCTGCACCCCCAGCCTGCTGCTAAAACACAAAGCCCCGACTCCGCATCCAGCCTTCGGTTCTGCAGGGGCCCCGGGGACACACACTCCTGACTCCGCGTCCAGCCTTCGGTTCCGCAGGGGCCCCGGGGACACACACTCCTGACTCCGCGTCCAGCCTTCAGTTCCGCAGGGGCCCCGGGGACACACACTCCTGACTCCGCGTCCAGCCTTCGGTTCCGCAGGGGCCCCGGGGACACACACTCCTGACTCTGCGTCCAGCCTTCAGTTCCGCAGGGGCCCCGGGGACACACACTCCCGACTCTGCGTCCAGCCTTCAGTTCCGCAGGGGCCCCGGGGACACACACTCCTGACTCTGCGTCCAGCCTTCGGCTCATCTCTGCCTGCTGTCCTCAGGGTGGGTGTGGACCCTCTGTCTCAGGTGAGAGGGTGGGGCATCTGCGAGGCCAGGGCTGCTCTCCTGCCCGGGGGCACTGCTGTGGGGTGCCCCGCGCCAGGCAGCACAGACCTGGCGTCACTCCCACCAGGGGGCTCAGCGGCTCCCACCTGGGGCAGGTTCCTCGGGCTCCTGTGCCCGTGGGGTCGTTGGTCCCAGTCCTGCTGCTGCCGCTCTCCCAGGCCTCAGTGGAGCGGAGCGCCCTGCGGCCCCCAGGCCAGGCCACACAAGGTTTTCTCCCCTGCGGGCCTGAGAGCCGGTGGGTCCTGAGCCGTCCGCGTGTCATGGAGGGTGGGAAGCAGGGCACAGCAGCCCACGCTGTGCGGTCAGACGAGAGGCGTTATGTTGGGAAGGGGGTTCTGCGGGGTTTGATGGGAAAAGAACCAGTTTTACTTCCTGAAAATAAACATCTGAGTGGTATATGATGGAATGAAAAGATGAGGGTATAAGGTTAGAGGTTTACACCATGGCTTAATAGTTTTCTTAAACTTCCCTTAAATTTCTGTTCAGTTACGCCGTGTGCATCAAAGTGTTCAGACTAACCACAGCCCCGCAGGAACTGTCGTCCTGAGCATCTGAGTTCGTGTAATGACCTCTTTTGAGGATCACTTGCAGCTGTCTTGTGTTGCACAAGCAGAATTTAACTCATTTTATCATCCAGTCACAAAAAGTGAGGGCCACGTGTTCCTATTTTTGAATCCTATTTTATATCACTAATGGCTTATTTTTAGAATGAAAGTGCATAAGTATTTTTTACGATTTATTGATATCTTTAAGAATCACAGCAGATGTCTTTTCTTTATATATTTAAAAAAATCTGATTGGCTATTACTCTTTTTTGTGTCTGAATGAGATATTTGCATTTTTGTGATGTAAATCTGTAATGTGCACGTGTGCTCAGCCTCTTCAGTCGTGTCCAGCTCTTTGCGACCCCATGGACTGTAGTCCGCCAGGCTCCTCTGTCCATGGGATTCTCCAGGCAAGACTACTGGAGTGGGTAGCCTTTCCCTCATCCAGGGGATCTTCCCAATCCAGGGATTGAACCCAGGTCTCCTGCATTGCAGGCGGATTATTTACCGCTGAGTCATCGGGGGAGCCCAAATGTATAATACTAGACAGTTAATTTGAATTGAAAAGCTAAAAAATATGTAAAATTTTAAATAGTTTAATGAAACTATCTTGTCACACCAGAACTTTAGATTTTCAGAGATAATAGTCACTTAAGTTGATATAATTTGCTTTAAAATAGATACTTCATTAGCTCTAGGTCTTACTTTTTTCTCTTTTTTAAAGAAGTGCAATGATTTTTGCTACAGGAAAAGCTGTTCTCCCCCTTCTCGTTCCTGTTTGCCGACCCTGCTGAATTCACTGTGACTCTTCCAAAGTGCATGCAGATGACACCACCCTTATGACAGAAAGTGAAGAAGAACTAAAGAGCCTCTTGATGAAAGTGACAGAGGAGAGTGAAAAAGTTGGCTTAAAGCTCAACGTTCAGAAAACTAAGATCATGGCATCTGATCCCATCACTTCATGGGAAATAGATGGGGAAACAGTGGAAACAGTGTCACCATCACTGCTGATGGTGACTGCAGCCATGAAATTAAAAGACGCTTACTCCTTGGAAGGAAGGTTATGACCAACCTAGATAGCATATTGAAAAGCAGAGACATTACTTTGCCAACAAAGGTCCGTCTAGTCAAGGCTATGGTTTTTCCAGTGGTCATGTATGGATGTGAGAGTTGGACAGTGAAGAAAGCTGAGCGCCAAAGAATTGATGCTTTTGAACTGTGGTGTTGGAGAAGACTCTTGAGAGTCCCTTGGACTACAAGGAGATCAGTCCTAGGTGTTCATTGGAAGGACTGATGTTGAAGCTGAAACTCCAATACTTTGACCACCTCATGCAAAAAGTTGACTCATTGGAAAAGACCCTGATGCTGGGAAGGATTGGGGGCAGGAGAAGGGGATGACAGAGGATGAGATGGTTGGATGGCATCACCGACTCCATGGACATGGGTTTGGGTAGACTCCGGGAGTTGGTGATGGACAGGGAGGCTTGGCGTGGTACAATTCATGGGGTCGCAAAGAGTCGGACACGACTGAGCGACTGAACTGGACTGAACTTCCAATGTGCGCGTTCAGAGCACACACTGCCTTCTGCAGCCTGTGTGTGCTCCTTCCTGTAGCAGCGCTGACCACTGTGTGTCCCTGGCTACCTCATCCTCACGGCACCATGCATGGACATGAATTTTACCCATTTTTGTGCATTTCTTACATGTGCATTTAAGCCTATAAATTTCTCTCTGAATGCTGCTTTGGTTGTAATTTGCTAGTTTAGCAAATGGCCTTTTGATTTAACAGTAAATATTTTCTGATTTTTTCAACCTAGCCTTTATTTACATATGAGCTTTCAGTTTTCCACATACATAAACTAGTTTGTTGTTTGGCCATTCAGTTGTATCTGACTACTTGTGACCCTATGGACTGCAGCACGCCAGGCCTCCCTGTCCTTCACCATCTCCTGGAGCTTGCTCAAACTCATGTCCACTGAGTCCGTGATGCCATCCAACCATCTCATCCTCTGTTGTTCCCTTCTCCTCCTGCCTTCAGTCTTTCCCAGCATCAGGGTCTTTTCCAGTGAGTCAGTTCTTCGCATCAGGTGGCCAAAGTATTGGAGTTTCAGCTTCAGCATCAGTCCTTCCAATGAATATTCAGGGTTGATTTCCTTTAGGATTGACTGGTTTGACCTCCTTGTAGCCCAAGAGACTCTCAAGAATCTTCTCCACAGTTCAAAAGCATCAGTTCTTCAGTGCTCGGCTTTCTTTAGAGTCCAACTCTCACATCCATACATGACCACTGGAAAAACCATAGCTTTGACTATACAGACCTTTATTGGTAAAGTTATGTCTCTGCTTTTTAATATGCTGTCTAGGTTTGTCATAGCTTTTGTTCCAAGGAGCAAGTATCTTTTAATTTCATGACCGCAGTCACAATCCACAGTGGTTTGGAGCCCAAGAAAGTAAAGTCTGTCACTGTTTCCATTGTTTCCCCATCTATTTGCCATGAAGTGATTGAACCAGAAGCCATGATCTTAGTTTTTTGAATGTTTAGTTTTAAGCTAACTTTTTAACTCTCCTCTTCACCTTTTTCAAGAGGCTCTTTAGTTCCTCTTTGCTTTCTGCCATAAAGGTGGTGTCACCCTGTTTGTTTAACCTATATGCTGAGCACATCATGAGAAATGTCGGGCTGTATGAGTCACAAACTGGAATCAAGACAGGCGGGAGAAACATCAACAACCTCAGATATGCGAATGATACCACTCTAATGGCAGATAGTGAAGAGGAAATAAACAGCCTTTTGATGAGGGTGAAGGAAGAGAGTGAAAAGAGGCAGCTTAAGATTAATATTAAAAAAACTAAGATCATGGCATCTGGCCCCATTACTACATGGCAAACAGAAGGAGAAAAGGTGGAAGTCGTGACAGATTTCCTCTTCTTGGGCTCCAAAATCACTGCAGATGCTGACTGCGGCCATGAAATCAAAAGATGATTGCTTCTTGGCAGGAAAGTGATGACAAACCTAGAGAATGTGTTGAAAAGCAGAGACATTACTCTGCCGGCAACGGCTGTGAGAGCTGAACCATAAATTTGGCAGAACACCTTAGAATTGATGGCTTTGAACTGTTGTGCTGGAGAAGACTCCTGAAAGTCCCTTGTACTCCAAGGAGATCAAACCAGTCAATCTTAAGGGAGATCAACACTGAATATTCACTGGAAGGACTGATGCTGAAGCTGAAGCTCCAGTATTTTGGTCATCTGATGCAAGGAGCTGACTCATTGGATAAGTCCCTGATGCTGGAAAAGATTGAGGGCAGAAGGAGAAGAGGGCATCAGAGGACGAGATGGCTGGACGGCATCACCGATGCAATGAAAATGAACTTGGGCAAACCGCGGGAGATGGTGAGGGACAGGGAAGCCTGGCATACTGTAGTCCATGGGGTCACAAAGTCGGACATGACTGGGTGACTGAACAATATCTTATATTTTCAGGTATAGTTGTTTTTATCACTTTCAAAAACGATTACTAGTTAAGTGTACTTTCAGTTCAGTTCAGTCACTCAGTGATGTCCAGCTCTTTGAAACACCATGGACTGCAGCACGCCAGGCTTCCCTGTCCATCACCAACTCTCCGAGCTTACTCAAACTCATGTCCATTGAGTTAGTGATGCCATCCAACCATCTCATCCTCTGTCATCATCTTCTCCTCCTGCCTTCAATCTTTCCTAGCATCAGGGTCTTTTCCAATTAGTCAGTTCTTCATCAGGTGGTTAAAGTATTGTAGTTTCAGCTTCAGCATCAGTCCTTCCAATGAATATTCAGGACTGATTTCCTTTAGGATGGATTGGTTGTATCTCCTTGCTGTCCAATGGACTCTCAAGAGTCTTCTCCAACACCACAGTTCAAAAGCATCAATTCTTTGGTGCTCAGCTTTATAGTCCAACTCACACATCCATACATGACGACTGGAAAAACCATAGCTTTGACTAGATGGATCTTTGATGGCAAAGTAATGTCTCTGTTTTTTAATATGCTGTCTAGGTTGGTCATAACTTTTCTTCCAAGGAACAAGTGTCTTTTAATTTCACGGCTGCAGTCACCATCTGCAGTGATTTTGGAGCTCCCCAAAATAAAGTCTGTCACTGTTTCCATTGTTTCTCCATGATCTTAGCTTTCTGAATGTTGAGTTTTAAGCCAACTTTTTCACTCTCCTCTTTCACTTTCATCAAGAGGCTCTTTAGTTCTTCTTTGCTTTCTGCCATAAGGGTGGTGTCATCTGCATATCTGAGGTTATTGATATTTCTCCCGGCAATCCTGATTCCAGCTTGTGCTTCATCCAGGCCAACATTTCTCATGATGTGCTCTGCATATAAGTTAAATAAGCAGGGTGACAATATACAGTCTTGATGTACTCCTTTCCTGATTTGGAATCAGTCTGTTGTTCCATGTCCAGTTTTAACTGTTGCTTCTTGACCTGCATACAGATTTCTCAGGAGACAGGTAAGGTGGTCTGGTATGTCCATCTCTCTAAAAATTTTCCACAGTTTGCTGTGATCCACACAGTCAAAGACTTTAGCATAGTCAATAAAGCAGAAGTAGATGTTTTTCTGGAACTCTCTTGCTTTTATGATGATCCAACAGATGTTGGCAATTTGATCTCTGGTTCCTCTGCCTTTTCTAAAATCAGCTTGAATATCTAAAAGTTCATTGTTCATGTACTGTTGAAGCCTGGCTTGGAGAATTTTGAGCATTACTTTACTAGTGTATGAGATGAGTGCAATTGTGTGGTAGTTTGAGCATTCTTTGGCATTGCCTCTCTTTGGGATTGGAATGAAAACTGACCTTTTCCTGTCCTGTGGCCATTGCTGAGTTTTCCACATTTGCTGGCATATTGAGTGCAGCACTTTCACAGCATCATCTTAGGATCTGAAATAACTCAATTGGAATTCCATCACCTCCACTAGCTTTGTTTGTAGTGATGCTTCCTAAGGTCCACTTGACTTCACATTCCAGGATGTCTGGTTCTAGGTGAGTGATCATACCATCGTGGTTATCTGGGTCATCAAGATGTTTTTTGCATAGATCTTCTGTGTATTCTTGCCACCTCTTCTTAGTATCTTCTGCT
Organism: Giraffa tippelskirchi; assembly: GCF_054371585.1. NCBI lineage: Eukaryota > Metazoa > Chordata > Mammalia > Artiodactyla > Giraffidae > Giraffa > Giraffa tippelskirchi. The sequence continues at coordinate 165,858,848 of NC_137283.1, read as the reverse complement.
TCTGTTTGGTCCATAACATTTCTGTCCTTTATCGAGCCCATCTTTGCATGAAATGTTCCCTTGGTATCTCTAATTTTCTTGAAGAAAGCACTAGTCTTTTCTTGAAGAGATCTCTAGTCTAGTAAGGTATACTTTGCCTTACTTCTATTTTTTCTTAATACTTATACTATCAATCTTTCCTCCTTTTACTTAGCATATGCTCTTTTTCCCCACCCTTTACTTTCAACGATTAAAATTAATATATTTCAAGTGTTTTTATTGAAATCCAACTAGGAATCTTTCTTATTTGTTGGGCTTACTCTGTTAGAAATTATTATGATGACTCATCAGTTGATCTTATTTTGTTTTTCTCATCAATCTTTAAAAAGAACACTTCAATTTCTATTTACCATGAATTTTCTTGGCTTCATTTTTTTCTTCAGTCTCTACTGGATTGATCAGATATTTTTCTAAATTCTTTTTTTCCCCTCAAAATGTTTGACCTCTGTATATTATTTCTGTTTTTCTTTTTTTCCATTTTTTACTGTTCAATTTCAAGAAACTAGCAATGTTGTAAGCTCTTGTAACTGTACACTCATCTCTCTGTTAAACTAGATCTGTGTTTTATTCTTTCTATATTCAGGGTGTTGCAGAGCACCCAACATTCAGTAGGTGACCTCTGAATATTTATTGACTGTCTATTGTTTCTATGTTATGAGTTATCAAGCTGTCTTAACCCAGTTGCAGTTTGTGGGTCACATGCTGTGTTGATCTTAGTTACTGGGTGGCAGTGAATGGACCCCTCTGTATGCTGTGTTTCTCATATGAAAAAGGGAGTCAAATAGGTGACACTTCACAAGTTTGCTACGAGGAGGAAATGTGAAGTGTTCAGAATGCTGTGGGTGCAGAGTTAAGATTCAATGCATATTTGTTTGTTTTTCTAGTCACTGAATTTATATAAGCCTTTGACTCCGGTTTGTAAATGAAGAATCGCTTGTGGGTATGCATACATTTTAAGCATAAATACTTGTGGACACACTTTATTAGATTTGTCTTAACATTAATGTTTGGATATTCTTGACATAGTAGGAAGATGGAAATTATTATAAACCACATTATATTTAAGTAATGTTTGGGACCAGATGGCTCTGTAGATGGAGTTCAGTTTCAATCCACTAGACACTGAAAATCATGGCAATACTTCTTCTGACAGCAGCTTGGAGAGGGTGAGGGTCCTGAGGGCCTGGTGACTGGACCAGAGGCAGGTCCTTGGAAAGGTCAGCATCTGCTGGACACGAGCTGGATTTCACACAAGTCAGCGTCACAGGCACCTGCTCAGGGGGTCTCAGAGTTTGATAATCAGGAAACTAATAACTGACCTCAAGCTTTAAATGCCTTATTAAGACCATCTTTCAGATAATTTATTGAATGTGGCTTATGACCTACACTTTAAAAAATAAATTTGGTGTATTATTATCAGTCTTTTGATCTTTTGCCATTTGTAGTTCTATAACTTTCTGTGGCATTACATATAGAGAAAACATACATCAGTAGTTCTTAAGGTCAAAATGTTCCATTAGCAATTATCCATAGGAAGTTTTTGGAGTCCAATTCTAAAATTTTTATGAATAAAAAAGCTATTTGTTAATTTCTTTCTTTAGATTCAGTGTTGTTAGACATGATTAGTATAATGTTTATTAATTCAACCTGTAAAAAATATGCCTTGATTTTCCCCGTATAATTACAGGGGTCATCATTCACAACCCAGCAATCCCAGGCTTATAATCTCTTTGCAACCACAGCCACTGGTGATGGGGTAAAGCTCTGGGACCTGAGGACCCTGAGGTGAGGCTCCCTCTGCTCTTTGGGTTGCAGCTGGGGGTAAGGCTGGACAGACCACATAGAATATATATTTATATATTTTTAATAAATTTATTTATTTTAGTTGGGGGCTAATTACTATACAATATTGTAGTGGTTTTTGCCACACAATATACTTTAATTAAAGCTCATGGCAAACTCAACTTGAGCTTGTTTTTCCAAGTATGACAAGGTTGTGTTGAATCTATTCACACTGACTAAGAAAAGTCTGATTTATACACAGAAAGGGTCACACAGTTTGGAATGATAAAAAAGCAGATGACTGGTCTTTCCTCTGTTACACGTGACATGTGGCCTCTGATTGCTGGAAATGTACAGGGAGTTAATTGATCACTTCACTGTTAGACTTCAGTGTGCTTGTGTGTAATAGATGTATATGTATGTGTGCAAGCATGTACACACACAGTAAGATGTACATGTAACAGTGAGGTGTACATATATTTGTATATAAATGTATATATATACACAGTGATACCTACATATTACAGTTAGATGTGTGTACATATATATGTATTCAAAGTATGTGTGTATATATATATACATAAATACACACACACAGGGGTACATACATGTAACAGTGAGGTGTATATGTATGTATACAAATACACACACACACACACAGTGATATGACCATGTAATAGTGAGATGTACGTATATATGTATACAAATGTGTATACACACAGTGATACATACGTATTACAGTTAGATGTGTGTGTGTGTGTGTATATGTGTATACAAAAATATGTGCGTATATATGTATATACACACACGAGTGCATACATGTAACAGATGTGTATATATATGTATACATATATACACACAGTGATACACACACACACACACATATTTATACACACACACATAATTCTATTCCTTAAAATGTCCTGATAATTATGGCAGACAGCCATTGAGTATATAATGTATCTAACAGAGTAACTGCTTCCATCTGTCTCTGTGTCTTTACGTGTGACGTATGCATATCCGTAAGGACAATAGTAGCAGACTGCCTGTTTTCTTCTTCATTCACTAAACAAGTATAAACCCTCTGTTTCTATCCTGTGTGACTTTTGTATGCTTTTCATATATAAAAAAGTTTATTTAATGTTAGTTTGTTGTTTTTGTGAATTTATGATTTTGAGAGTGTGTCATTATTTGTAGAGGGTCTGCAGAATAGGCTGCCTCACCATTTATCATTAATAATCCTCCCATATAAAGATGTTGTTTCACTGTTAGTTTGCTCATTTTTGTGAAGATAAGTCAGTGTCTTCCTCCTAATTTATGTTCAGGATTGAGAAATTCTCTTGGTGGCTTTTTCTTCCTTGTAGGTGTGAGCGCCGTTTTGAAGGACATCCAAACCGCTGCTACCCGTGTGGAATTGCTTTTAGCCCTTGTGGCCGATACGTGGCTTGTGGTGCTGAGGACAGACACGTATGTGCTGCCGTGGCAGTGTGCTGGTCTTCAGGCAGAGATTCTACACCCATTCTTGTGGAGACAATTAAGACTGCTGCCTGTTAGGATAGAATCTTGACTAGGGGCCAGTGCTTTGAGGCTGCCACATAGTAATGGTATTAAATAGCAATCACACACAAGGTATGACAGGCCAGTCATAGAAGGACAGATACTGTGTGATCCTACTTATATGAGGAACCTAAAACAGACTCATAGAGGCAGACAGTGGAAAGTGGGGCCAGGAGCTCGGGTGGGGGCGTGGGAGATTCTGGGCAGGGGACACAGGGGTTAGTTATACAGGACGAGCAAGGACTGGACTCTGCTGTGAACCTGGCGTCTGAGGTCAGCAGCACTGCACTGTGTACCTGAACCTTGTTAAGAAGGTGAACTTATGTTAAATGTCATCAGTACAATTAAAAACAAGGTTGATGGAAAATTCTCCCAGGGAGCATCTTGCTGTCACAGCCTGGACCTCCTGGCCGCCATTCAGGTCATTAAGTATGGAGCCGGTTAGGCGTCCGTGTGCGTCACTGATGCTGTTTTAGAGTGTGTGCCTCCTCAGTCTTCACCAAGAGGCAGTCCTGTGATAACGGGGGGCCCAGAGCTAACTGAGTCTTTGTAGGTAACTTCTGGCTTAAGAGAAAATACCCAGGATAATGGGACAAATTGAAAGGGTGCACAAAGAAGCAGACAGGTCCTAGATACGGAGCATCTTTCAGGACACCGGTCCAGTTCCTTCAACAACAGCATGGCATGAAAAAGAGGCAGGCAGAGGAAGGATTGCTCCAAAATAGGGAGACATAAGAGCAATGCACAGATCTCGACTGGATCCCGGTTGACCCCACATAATTGTTAAAAGACATTCGAGAATACTTGGGTAAGGTATTGATATTTACTGGGTAGTAAATATCAGGGAATTATTGTTATTTTAGATGTAAAAATGGCAGTACAGTTAGGTGTAAAATGCCCATGTGTTTAAATACGTACAAAATACATAGGACTCATTTTTGCAATTTGCTTCAAAGTACTTCATGCTTTTTAACCCCAAAAACTAGAAAGAAAAAGAAGACAAGATACGACACTTGGAGCAAGTGTGTCAGGTCTTGACGATGTTGCATTCGGGTTGTGTGTGTGTGTGGCTCCTGTATAATTCTCTGTACTTTTGCACGTATTTGAAAAATTTCCAAATGCAAGGCCACACACGGGCATTGGGAGCAGTCCTTGACGTGCACGAGCTTGATTCACCCTCGCAGGAGCCCCTTCACGGCCTCCTCGAGGGCGGGGCCCGGCACGGAAGGGGCTGCTCGGCTCAGGGGCGCCTGCGTCTGTGTCCGCTTCTTCTCTGTACCAAAGGGAATCGCTGGGTCTCTGATCCGTGGGGTCTCCATCTGCCGTAGCACACGGCGGTGCTTACTGTAGGGAAGAGGAGATAATACGTGTGCGTGGTTGTGGTTTAGAAATGTCACTTGAATCTTACTGTGCAGAGAGCTGTGACTGTACCGTGATGAATTGCTCGGGATCACACCAAAACCATGGGCCCGCTATTTCATTATAGAATCACCTTTGCAGAGAAATCAAAATGAAGGAATGAACTAGTGGACACTTGCAGATAATTAGTTGCACATTTCATCATAGGTCCACAGATGCTGAGAAAGACCAAGCAGTTATTGGAAACCAGGTTGATCAGGATTTGCTTCCAGACCAAAGGGGCTGCTTCTCCCTTGGGTGGGCGACCCCGACAGTTAGACCTGCAGTCAGGGCCGTCTAGGCATCTGCCGTGCTCCGTCTCTGAGAGAGGAGCTTGTCACCTTGCTTGTCACAATTCTTGTTGTCTGGGCTTGGTGGGGATCCATGAGAGAAGAAGGAGCTTGTGTGTCTGCCTCAGACGTGATGGGAGAGCCCAGAGCAGCATCACCAACATTCTCTAACAGACTCTCCACAGCTTCCTGGACACAGGCAGCATTTCTGCCTCAGTGTGATTTTAAATAGGGCTCTGTATTAAACCTTGACTATTTTGGTCTTCTGAGAAAATACTATTTTTTTTAACAAAAATTCGGTGATCTGAAGAAATGTGCACAGTTCTGAGAAATATCATTTTTGGAAATATTTTAAAAAGCAAAGTAAGTGTCCATAGTTTGACAGTTGATTCCCCCATGGACCATATAATTATTATGAAGCTTCAGAAATACAGAATTCACTTTTGTTTGCAATTCTTTTTTCTTCTGTGGGGTTAATTTGGGGAAAGGGAAAATGGAGGACACGTGTTAGAATCCCGTGAGATGAAAAAATGAAAGACACTTCATCTTCGCGGATACGGTTCAACAGAATTACAAAACAGTTGTAATGAACTGGTCTAGTCCTGTTTGCAAAACGCTGATCTTTTTCAGTAGTACATTCAGTCCCTTACACTTTTTGTGAAAATATTTTGGGCAGTATTATTCCAGCACCCCTGTGGTTTCTGCCACATCCTCATCTTTTGCCTGAAAAATGTTGCTTCGTTTTTCCTCACCCCTCTTCCCAGGGATTGATTTAGTTTCAGAGTAACACTTATTCTATCCAGGTTTTATTTCAGTTTCTTTTATTTTCTTAGTACATTTTAGCTAACACTTATCTCTCTTTAATGGGGAGATTGCTTCATGAATCAATAACTGTTGTTACCTCTAATTAAAACATTTTGTTCTTGCCACAGATTGTAATAAAATTGAGTCAATTACAGAATTCCTTGTTACTTTCCCACTCTTTACATAAAGCACATTTTGTCCTTTTGGACTGGTCGTTGCCACTGTGTGGAATACAGCTCGTGATAAAAATATTTCTGATATTGGGAGCTGCAAACGGCTGTTTTCATTGACCCAGGAACCTTCTGGGTGAAAACATGTTTCGTTTATTTATCAAATTATTTTTTTTATGTTTGTTCCCTTTGTTCATTCTTTGTTTTCCTTTCTTTTTCTTTTTACGTTTCTTTATTTCTTTGATTGTGCTGGGTCTCTGTTGCTGTATGCAGGCTTCCTCTGGTTGCAGTGAATGGGGGCTGCTCTTGGTTCTGCTGTGCGAGCTTCTCACGGCAGTGGCTTCTCTCGTTGCAGAGCACAGGCTCTGGCGCACAGCCTTTGGTAGTTGTGGCACACGGGTGGCATGTGGAATCCTCCCACACCAGGGATTGAACCCGTGTTCCCTGCGTTGACAGGTGGATTATTATCCACAGGGAAGTCCTAAAAGATATGTTTCCTTTAATGCCATTTTCATGTAGAACACACAAGACTGTTTCTTAGATGACTCTTACTTAGAATTGCTTCACAGTGAATACCACAGTGTCATCTTAGGTGCATTTTGAGAGTCCAGGCAGACACAAGCCAGTGTTAGTTCCCATTTGGATTTAGGTAAAAATGAGGAGTCTCAGGAAGGACTTTTCAACAAGAGGTAATCCTGTGACAGAAGCTGATGAAAGTGGAAGCTCAAGCCTCGAGCCCTGCCTGCGAGCTCTCGGAGCCGCCCTCTGCACATCGGCCCTCCAGCCGTGTGTCTGCACCCGCCCTCGCCCGCGGTCCTTCAGGGCGGGGGGCGCGCAGAGGCGGTCTCTTGCTCTGCTGGCTGCTGCTGCAGCTGCCTGGGTGCATCCACTCTTGACCCTCCAGGCACTGTTGTGTCAGAGAACTTTCTGTCTCTTTCTCGCCCTGTTTTCCATTAGCCCACAGGCGAGTTCTCTGGGCCTTAGAAATACTAACGTAAGCCATAAGCTTGCACTTACCTTACCTTTGTACTTGTGTCTGTCACACATCACACTGAAACTCAGTCACACATCACACTGAGACTCCTGACATCAGCCCGGTTACCTCCAGGCCTCCTTTCCCGCCCTTTTCTTATCTCTTGAAATCTTTTGCTCCAGTTGCTTCTCTTTAGGCACTTGTCTAGTTGTTTTCTGACTCTTCTTCTCGCGTCTTCTGTTGTAAATTCAACCATGATTTGAGCTGTTCATGCATCACAAGTTGAATACATGTCAGTCTCTGATGCCAGCCTCTTCCTGCTTCCTGAATGTGGCAGCTGCTTGGCGTCACCTGAAGACCTGGCTGTTTTAAACTTAGAAACAGTGACTGGTTTCCCTTGAACACCTGCTACCCGAAGCCCCAGTCTCACTTCAGTTTGGTTCTAGTGGTTTTCAGTCTCTTAAACTGCAGCGTGGAGATGTCCGTGGTGGTCGGAAATCTGCTTCTCCCTTCCTGCAGAGCCTGGAATCTAGAAAGTGTGTGTGCACGCGTGCAGCATATGTGTAGTAATATGCAATACAGCAAGTGCCTTATATACAAACCTTCAAGCTGTGAATTTTCAAAGATGCGAGTGTGCACTGGCGCGTCCAGTCACACAGACTGCTTCACGCGTCAGGTGTACACTCTCGTGTGCATGCACCTTCCACAAGTGAAGGCGCTTATGTGCACTTTACTGCATAGGATACACTAGTCTGTTATCTTTATTTCAAGTCCAGAATGTCTAGAAGCAAGTGTGAAAGCAGTGGTGATATAGCTGGTACTGCTGTACTTTTTAAGGTACTATACTGTAAGATTAAAAATGTTTTCTTTATTTGTATTTGTTTTTATGTATTATTTGTGTGAAAAATATTATAAACCTATTACAGTACAGTACTGTATAGCTGATTGTGTTAGTTGGGTACCTTGGCTAACTGTTGGACTTAAGAACAGATTGAACTTATGAATGCACTCTTGGAATGGAACTCATTCATATGTAGGGGACATGGTGTATATTCCTCCAAAAATTATAATTTTATTGACATATTTATAGACAGGTCATAAAGTAGTTGTATGGTTAACTTTTTGAAGAAAGTTGCTAAGAGCAGTTGTGGACATCTGTTTTCATTTCTTTTGGGTGTGTACAGAGCCGTGAGGTTGCTGGGTCAGAAGGCTGGTGTAGGTTTAATTTTGTTGGAAGCTTCCAAGGCAGCTGTACTATTTGAACAATCGAGCACCAAATGTTTGGCACACACACACGCACCCATACACACATGCACGCACACATGCACACGTGAACACACAATGCACCCAGATGTACACACACATGCACAGACATACACACATATGCACACATGTGTACCCACCTACCCACACACGTGCACCCAGACATACACACAGGTGCACTCAGCTGTACACACACATGCACATACATGTACACAGACTTGCATACAGACATACTCACATGCACATGAGCACACAGAATATACACACATGCACACACATGCACCCAGATGCATATACACACGCACCCAGACATACACACACGTGCACACAGATGTACACATGTGCACCCACATATACATGTGCACACATACATATGTGCACCCAGATGTACACCCATGTGCACCCAGATGTACACACATATGCACACATGTGCACCCAGATGTATACACACGTGCACCCACATGCACACAGATGTACCAGCCACACAGACGCACACACATGTGTATACACACACAAATATACACACGCACACACATGGGGACACACGTGCACACACATACACACATGCACACACAGCAAACACACAGATGTACACACACGTGCACACAGATGTAAACACATGTGCACACAACCTACAGTTAGGGTGACAAGTGAAGTGAAATGAAGTGAAGTTGCTCAGTTGTGTCCAACTCTTTGCGACCCTGTGGACTGTAGCCTACCAGGCTCCTCCATCCATGGAATTTTCCAAGCAAGAGTAGTGGAGTGGATTGCCATTTCCTTCTCCAGGGGATCTTCCCAGGGGATCGAACCCAGGGATCAAACCCAGGTCTCCCGCATTGTAAGCAGATGCTTTACTGTCTGAGCCACTAGGGAAGTCCTAGGGTGACAAATGATACATCAAAGCTGACACACAATATGGAACATGCAGAAGGAGGTGAAGGCTCCAGAAGACCTGCACAGTTTATTGGTGAGCAGCTCAGATGCTGGAGTGAGGCAGCTATGGTGTCCAGCCTGGTTTCAGCTCCTGCAGCTGCAAGATCTGGGAAGAGCACCCACCTCCAACTTCGGTTTCCTTGCCTGTAGAATTGGGACAATAATTATATTTTTTGTAAGACTCTAGAGAGGATTGCATGAGGAAATTGATATCCAAGTTAGGTTCAGTGAGTGTTTGCTTTCATCATTAATCTCGGTATCTTATAGTTGGAAATAATAGATGCAGCAGAGGTGTGGTCATTGTCGTTTCTCTTATCCACTCAATCTGAATAGCAGACAAGAGGAGAGCCTTGATTCTGAGAAGCCTGCAGAATTAATGAGAGCACCCCTCACTGTGGGGGCAAGAAACAGCAAGGAGGGTTTTGAAGCCTCTGTGGGGCTAGAGGGGCTCTGGAGGCCCTAGCCCTTTAGGAAGGGTGTTGTTTCCAGCAAATAAAAGTTTAGAGTCAGAAAAACCAGTGGAAAATCTCAGTGTGGACGCCTGATGGCTGTGCTGGTGGCTTGCTCCCTGCACGACTCAGTTTCCTCGGTAGCGTGTGAAGTGCTAATCATTGCACGCACACACACCCTGGCCAGCTGTGGCTGGTGTGACAGCGGTGAAGTGTTTTGCAGACGGAGATTCACTGTACAAGTGTCATGCTTACTCTAGCCCTGTGGTTCTCGGAGTGGGGTCTCCCCTGGGAACTGTTAGAAACGCATATTCTCAAGTTGTCTTTGGGTCTCACCCCAGTAGCTACATGAGAAGTCTTAGAGTTAAGTAAACATATTCATTTCAAATAAACGCATCTTTGGGCCAGGAGGAAAAGGCAGACATTTTACTTTTCCACTTTAGTTCAGAATATATAAAACATCTATATGTAGACTTTATTGCAACACCACTGTTTCAGTTCAGTTCAGTCATTCAGTCATGTCCAACTCTTTGCGACCCCATGGACTGCAGCATGCCGGGCCTCCCTGTCCATCACCAATTCCCAGAGTTTGCTCAAACTCATGTCCATCGAGTCAGTGATGCCATCCAACCATCTCATCCTCTGTCGTCCCCTTCTCCTCCTGCTTTTAATCTTTCCCAGCATCAGGGTCTTTTCCAATGAGTCAGTTCTTCACATCAGGTGGCCAGAGTATTGCAGTTTCAGCTTCAGCATCAGTCCTTCCACTGTTTAGCCAATGACAGAATCACTTGGAAAGTCTAAATATGAAGTACTCATTAGCACATTAAAGTTGATATTTTTGGAGAAAAGGAATCAACTTTGAGGTCTTTCTCCTGCATATGGCACTTGCCTTAATAATCAGTGGAGTTTAGATAATACTTGTTGGCACATTTTGTTGCTTAATAATTAGAATTGTTCTCCCACACCTGAGAACCAGAGTTTATCCCTAACATGAAGCATTCAATAGTGACCCCACACGTATATCTTTTAATATAGTAATACAATTAGAGAGGAATGTATGTTTTTACTTTTCATTTCATTAGCTGCTTGGAGAAAATTCTAAATGTTTGAATTGCTCAAACTCCAACCTGACTAGTAGGAAGCAAAGTATAGACATTTGCCTCTCAAGTTTATGGAAAAGGGTAATAAAACAGATTTTCCCGCTCAATTTGGGACTTCAGAGAAGGGTGGAATACAAAACCCTTTACTTAAAATTAATCCTCACACATGAGCATATATTGAAAACTGGTCAAAGGGTTTTGTAGAGGCTCATGGCAGAAAATAGAAAGTATGATGTAAATTCATGAAGATAACGAACTGTCTCAAAAGGAAAAGAGAAAAGCATGTTTCACGACGTTGCTTCCATGGCTTAGGCAGTGTGTCAGCTGCCCCGGATGCAGCTCTGATGCATGATCAGCTGGGAAACTTGCTTCTGCTTTGCACGATTCCTTGCAGATTATTCGCGTCTGCAACACAGCATCTGTGCCTTCTGTCTTCCAGGCGTACGTGTACGAAACCAGCTCCAGCACTTTCTCCTGCAGACTCTCAGGACACACCAACACGGTCACCGCCGTGGCCTTCAGCCCAGTTGCCGCTCAGGTATGGTTTCTTCTGTTTCATACAAGTCTCATGTCATAGCTGTTGTATCTGTCAGACTGTGTTTGCGTAGAATTTTATTATATTTAAGTTTACATGCTAGTTCTCATTGAGTGCAGGGAGATAAACTTCGAAAATTGACCTTTACTGAGGAGGAAGAGAAATAGAGGGTTTTTCATTTTACAATGAAAGTATTTGTCATTCTGTGCCAATGGACATTTGCTCCAACTGAAATGTAGATAAATAAGGAGATCTTCTTGGACAGGAAGATGGAAGGAGGAAAGCAAGTACAGTGCAAGTAAGGAATGGATTTCAAAATTCCCCAGAAAAGAATTTGGAGGGAGAAGGAGAGCCACAAAATTTAAAGAATGTTAATTAGGAGAAAGGATTAAGATAAAGTAACATCTGTTGCAAATCAGCCCAGAAAAGTGAATGATCTTGTTAAAATACAGAGGGAGATCAGAATTCCCAAATACTCAATTTTCATTAGTACTTAATACTGCTTACATCTTTTACTCCAGATCTCCCTCTGTTTGTGCTTCTGGTTGTCTGGTCAACACTGGCTGCCCCGTGGTGGCTCTGGTGCTGGTCAGGCCCACGACCGTGCTGGACTTGGGGGGAGCGGCTGGCAGGCTACGCAGACCTGCTGGCCGTGTTCCCGCAGTCCAGACCTCGTTTAAGGGCACATTCATGAGGATTAGCAAAGTGGGCGCTAGCCTCCGCATCTCCTGGTCAGGAAGGAGACAAGGACTCCTGGGGTGGTGCCAGCTTTGTTCCAGGGATGCTGCATAGCTTTGGGGGAAGTCAGGAGACAGATCCCATGGCTAGCTTTTTTCTTTGTAAATAAATTTTAATTGAGAGAGATATTATCCCCTTTCAAAAATTAAAGTTTTGAGGCCCTTGGAATAAGCTGCTAGATATGGTCCCAGAGTAGACTTTTCATTATTGATGTTGCTCGGGTGTCAAAGTAAGACTTGTGAGTCTTTTGCAAGAAGCTTATACTTGTACTGATGAAATGATTCCAACAGTGCGTGTGGCTCAGAGAAAAGGGCTCTGACAGTGACGGGGGGGTCCTACCAGCTTACGGGGAGCAGGGCCTCCATAGGGCGGCCGAGACCTGAGAGGCTGTGAGGACGCTGCCCCCTATGGCCCTGCCAGGATGTGCGGCTGTGCCGGGTGGCCAGGTCCAGTGTGGTCTGGAGGGCAGGTGGTCAGCTTTGAGTCTATAGAAGGTGGTGTGTTTGTCTTAACATACTTCACTGTTGAGGTGGAGACGAACTTCACAGTTAATCTATCCCGGCTGCGATGGTAGCCAAGCAAGACTGATTTCTAGCAAACGATGCAGGGTATTCAAACCGGAGGTCAGAAGAAGACAGGAGAGGGAGCGGGCAGGCTGCGGGGAGCGGGTCTGCGGCCCTGCAGGGAAGAAGGTGAGGAAACGGGCAAGTGAGCTGCAGAGGAGAGCCGCTCCACGGGAAGACAGAGGTAGGGGACGTTTGTTGGAATGAACAGCAGTCACAGATACAACTTTACTTCATGTCATCAAAGGTATCTTACATTGATATCACAGCATCCATTTTACCTGATGTCAATTATAAAATAATTAATGAAATACAGCATAGATGAAAGATAACACAAAAGCCCTTTCTTATTGACAGTGGATATTTAGGGTATTAAGTAGGTATTTATTTTCTGTTGTCCGTTTCTGTGCCATGTGGGATTTATTATGGAAAATCCTGCTTTGGTCTTTCCACCTTTGCTGGGTTGCATTTAACTACGTCACTAACATTACCCAAGAAATAGAGTAGGAACATGAGAGACCTAAAACTGTTTATGCAAAGAGACAGGACGCAGGTGGAGTCCAGCTCCAGGCGTGGTTTAGACCCGGTGGAGGAAGGACCAGGAGCAGTTACGGGCTGTGTGTGTGAGGCCACGACCTCTGTCCTCCCTGCCTTGAGCCAGCTGGCGACTGGGGAAAGGGGGAGTGGAGGGGTGGAAATCTGGAAAGTTCCAACTTTGCTTTAACATAGTGATACTTTCATAACAGATATTTGAATTGTTCTTGATGTTATAAGTAACGTGTTGATGTACATCTCTGTGTACACAGCGTTTTCTGTAACTAGGTTTATCAGGAACAGTAGTGCTGAGTAAAATAGTGAAACTTTGAAAGGATTCTGATAAATACAGACAGACATTTTTCAAAGTGCTGCTTGTTTCCCCACCAGCATCAATTGTTAACACTTTGATTATCTTGTTAAATTCATTATCAGGAAATAGTGTCCCATTATTTTGATTTGAATTTCTTTGAATATTAGGGAGACTACTCATTATTTCATATGCTATCACGTATTCAGGTTTTTTCTTCTCATTTGTAAATTACTTGTTTTTGTTCTTCATATCTTTATCTTTTTGCTTACTGATTGTTCCAGCTTTTAATTTAAAATTGACTGATGATGTGTGTGCTGGCTCCCCCGAAATGCGGCTCCAACTCACTGTAGATCAGAAAGTGTTTCTTCAGTGATTACAGTTAAATATAGAGATAAGTACATACGCCTGCACTATTAATAGATTTTCATAAATTTAGGAATAATCAGAAGATAAGTGGTATTTAAGGTGTTTGTAAATGTTTTAAGGACTTTGTTATACTAAAGTATCTGATTCTAATTTGAAATGTGAACTGACTTTTGACTTGTGACTTTTTAGCTGAGAAAAATAAGAAAATTTCACTAAGTTTTTGAGCAGCATTTTCATTTTTTTTTTTTTTTAATAAATTTATTTATTTTAGTTGGGGGCTAATTACTTTACAATATTGTAATAGTTTTTGCCATACATTGACATGAATCAGCCATGGGTTTACATGTGTTCCCCTTCCCGGACCCCCCACCCACCTCCCTCCCCATCCCATCCTTCTGGATCATCCCATTGCCCCGGCCCTGAGCCCTTGTCACATGCATCGAACATGGAATGGTGCTCTGTTTCACATATGACAATACACATGTCTCAATGCCATTCTCCCAGAACGTCCCACCCTCACCTTCTCCCTCAGAGTCCATAAAATTGTTCCATGCATCTGTGTCTCTTATTCTGACTCGCATATAGGGTTATCGTTACCATCTTTCAAATTCCGTATATATGCATTAGTATACTGTATTGTTGTTTTTCTTTCTGGCTTACTTCACTCTGTATAATGGGCTCCAGTTTCATCCATCTCAGTAGAACCGATTCAAATGTATTTTTTTTAATGGCTGAGTAATATTCCATTGTGTATATGTACCACAGCTTCCTTATCCATTCATCTGCTGATGGACATCTAGGTTGCTTCCATGTCCTGGCTATTGTAAACAGTGCTGCGATGAACATTGGGGTACACGCGTCTCTTTCAATTCTGGTTTCCTATAGTCATCACCATAACAAACTGTGGAAAATTCTTCAAGAGATGGGAATACCAAACCACCTTACCTGCCTTCTGAGAAACCTGTATGCAGGTCAAGAAGCAACAGTTAGAACTGGACATGGAACAGAAGACTGGTTCCAAATAGGGAAAGGAGTACGTCAAGGCTGTATATTGTTATCCTGCTTATTTAACTCATATGCAGAGTACATCATGAGAAATGCTGGGCTGGATAAAGCACAAGCTGGAATCAAGATTGCGGGAAGAAATGTCAATAACCTCAGATATGCAGATGACACCACCCTTATGGCAGAAAGTGAAGAAGAACTAAAGAGCCTCTTGATGAAAGTGAAAGAGGAGAGTGAAAAAGTTAACTTAAAACCCAACGTTCAGAAAACTAAGACCATGGCATCTGATCCCATCACTTCATGGCTAATAGATGGGGAAACAATGGAAACAGTGACAGACTTTATTTTGGGGGGCTCCAAAATCACTGCAGTTGGTGACTGCAGCCATAAAATTAAAAGACGCTTGCTCCTTGGAAGAAAAGCTATGACCAACCTAGACAGCATGTTAAGAAGCAGAGACATTACTTTGCCAACAAAGATCCATCTAGTCAAAGCTATGGTTTTTCCAGTAGTCATGTGTGGATGTGAGAGTTGGACTACAAAGAAAGCTGAGCACCGAAGAATTGATGCTTTTGAACTGTGGTGCTGGAGAAGACTCTTGAGAGTCCCTTGGACAGCAAGGAGATCGAACCAGTCAATCCTAAAGGAAATCAACTCTGAATATTCATTGGAAGGACTGATGCTGAAGCTGAAACTCCAATACTTTGGCCACCTGATATGAAGAACTAACTCATGGAAAAAGACCCTGATGCTGGGAAAGATTGAAGGCAGGAGGAGAAGGGGGCGACAGAGGATGAGATGATTGGATGGCATCACTGACTTGATGAACGTGAGTTTGAGTAAACTCCAGGAGTTGGTGATGGACAGGGAGACCTGGTGTGCTGCAGTCCATGAGGTCATAAAGAGTCGGACACGACTGAGCAACTGAACTGAACTGAGAGTCATCATATTGATACAGTTTAGTTTTTTAGATTTTTGAGAATTAAGAATTTGGGAGCATTTTGGTTTTTTATTTTTGTCATTTAAAGAAATGTAATATATTACACTTGAAAGGAATCAATAATTTTAAGAGAATTTAAATTATACTAAATCATTGCCTAAGGGATTTCAATCTGTTCATCATGAGTGGAGTCAACACAAATTGAAGGCCTCTCTGCATGTGATGGTCAAAATCTACTAGAGTTCTACATGTGATAAATAAGATATTGAAAGGCTTAAGGAAACTAGGTCTTACAACTGAGACCTTAATAGGTTGGATGAAAATTTACAAATGAAAATGAGCCACAGGTCATTTTCTTCTGCACGAAATCGCCGTGGTGCATCGAGGCCCCCGTTGCCGTGGTGTCCAGCACCAACCTCCGTTTGCATCGCTGGTCGTTCCGCGTCAGTGTCTGCTCTGAGGGACTGAGATTCACCGTGTCTGCGCCGGTGGAAGAGGCTGCAGCGTGACGGAGCCTCTGCTCCCCAGCGGGCGCTGGGAAGAGGCTTTACTGCATGAGCATCCGCGGGCCTGGGCAGGGGCGTCTTGCCTGCCTCCAGCCTGGACTTACACCCAAGTCACGGGGCCACGGGCTTCCCTGGTAGCTCAGTTGGTAAAGAATCCACCTGCAATGCAGGAGGCCCTGGTTCGATTCCTGGGTCGGGAAGATCCCACTGGAGAAGGAATAGGCTACCCACTCCAGTATTCTTGGGCTTCCCTTGTGGATCAGATGGTAAAGAATCCTCCTGCAATGGGGAGGACCTGGGTTCAATCCCTGGGTTGGGAAGATCCCCTGGAGGAGGGCATGGCAACCCACTCCAGTATTCTTGCCTGGAGAATCCCCTTGGACAAAAGCCCGGTGGGCTGCAGGCCATGGGGTCGCAAAGAGTGGGACACGGCTGACTAAGCACAGTGCGGGGCCGTGTCCCACACAGACGTGTTCGCGTGTGCGGGACCTGACATGAAATGACTGTGTTTCCTCTCAGCTTCACTTTTTGAGAAGGCTCGACATCCTAAATGAAGCAGCAAAGCATAAATATTGAACAGCACAGTTCATTCCCCGTCAGCTACCGCAGGTCATCAGGAATCACAAGGAATCCTGAAATCATCCCGCCCTGTTTCTCCTCAGGAACGTGCACTACTGAGAAGTCCAGTCCTCACCGTCTCTCAGCCATCTTGACCTTGTTTTCCTGGAAAAGAGAAAGCAGTCTTTTCTGGTCCTCTATTCGCTCTTCGGCATCGTGAGGATGGGTTTTCCATGGCCTCAGGCCCACCGGTTTCAGCAGGTTGGGTGCATTTGCGCTTTCGGTCTGTGCAGGGCGGTCTTGTTCTCTGCGCACCGCTTGCCCTCCCCGTAATTTGTATGTTGGCGTCTCCTGGATCAGCTGGGGCCATTGCTTGTCTTGTCTTTTCCAAGCTACCCGTTTACTGATGGAGTTGCAGCCTCAAATTGACGTAGGAGGCGAGGTCCTGGTCGGGAGACGGCCCTGAGGATCCGGGCAGCCGCCCCATGTCCTGCATTTCCAAGCTACCCGTTTACTGATGGAGTTGCAGCCTCAAATTGACGTAGGAGGCGAGGTCCTGGTCGGGAGACGGCCCTGAGGATCCGGGCAGCCGCCCCATGTCCTGCATTTCCCAGCTGGGGCGGCTGTGCGGCTCTCAGAGCCGGGGGCTGCCCGGGACTTCCCCCTGCCCTGTACAATCGCGTTGTTTCAGAGGGTGGTGCGTGTTTACGCCAGCATTTGTTTCTCAATCTATGTCCTTTAGTCTTGCGGTTACAGGAAAATATCTTCCAGATTTTTGCAGTCGAATGTCTGTGGCTGGTCCTTGTTTGTAATGTTATAATTTTCATTTTTGGTTGGAGAGTGTTGTGGGGGCCGTTTGGGGTTCTGAGCTGATTCCATTTTATTCCATTTTTATTTCTCTGCTGACTTCCAGAAGTTGCCATAGAAGTAAAACTGTATGTTTAGAGAGAGCTTAAGAACAGCTCTTGTGATAATTAATTTTATGTCATCGTGACTGGTGAGGGAGGCCAGACGCCTGGTGAAGCACTGTTTCTGTGCATGTCTGGGAGGGTCTCCAAGGAGAGGGGCATCTGCGCTGGTGAACCGGGGAAGGACTGCCCTCCCGCCGTGGGGGCCTCACCCCATGCCGAGGGCCTGGAGCCCGCACGCGGTGGAAGGAAGGGAGAATTCCTCCCCCGACCTGAGCGGGGCGTCCGCCTTCCCCTGCCTCGGCCATCAGCCCCATGGCCCTCAGGCTGCACTGAGTGGCCCCTCCAGCCATCCTGGGTCTCTCAGCCTCCATCTCCAAGTGGGCCACCTCCTGGAATAAATCTCATTATAATGTGTCCTTATCTGTCCTGCTGGTGCTGTTTCTCTGGAGAACCTGACACATCTTCTTATTCCTAATTGTTACTCTGAAGTTCATATGCTCTTCGTACCGGGATACAAACCTGCCCTGTCCTCGCACAGAGACTGTCTTGTCAGGGTGCGCAGGGCTCCTGCACCTGGACTTCTAGTTTCTGTAGGAAGATGCATTTGAATGGTTCCTCAGGTCACTGTCCCAAAACGTGCACAACTGTTCACTCACAGCCAGACTCTCATCCATGGTCCCTTCCCACTGATGCTGAGACCTCCCAGCAGTGCCGACATTTCCAGATGCCCCTGGGCTGCAGAGCTGCTACCGGATCAGAGCCGCCCCCGGATCAGAGCCCGCACGTGTGAACCCCTGTCCCAGCCACTCCCTGGTTCCCCTGGCTCCTGCTCTGTCTGAGGGCTGGGATGGAGTCCAGCAATTGCCTCATATCCATGCTGACTGCCTCCCCTCCGCCTGGGCCACTGTGGGCCTTTTTTAAAGATTTGCAGTAAACCCAAGCATATTCAATATTATTTTGTCATTGGAGCCCCCAGTTTTGAATGTCCACACTGCGTTAATGCACAGACTGTGGCTGAGATGTTTGTCCTGAGCTTTCCAAACTGAAATCTGATGATCTTTTCTTAGAAAAGCATTTCTCCGGTTTCATTTTGCTTCTTAGATGCCACTCTCTAAAGAGGAAAGAGGCAGGAGGAAGGTGTTAGGACAAGGACCAGCTGGTAAATCTTGTAACAGTGATATTTATCAACTACTTTTTAAAAAATTATTGAAGTATAGTTGATTTGGGACTTCTCTGGTAGCTCAGCTTGTAAAGAATCCGCCTGCAATGCAGGAGACCCTGGTTTGATTTCTGGGTCAAGAAGATCCCCTAGAGAAATAGATAGGCTACCCGCTCCAGTATTCTTGGGCTTCCCTTGTGGCTCAGATGGTAAAGAATCCTCCTGCAATGGGGAGGACCTGGGTTCAATCCCTGGGTTGGAAAGATCCCCCTGGAGGAGGGCGTGGCAAGCCACTCCAGTATTCTTGCCTGGAGAATCCCCATGGACAGAGGTGCCTGGCGGGCTACAGTCCGTGAGGTCACAAACAGTCAGACACGACTGAGAGACTGAACTGAACTGAGAGTGTAGCACGCCAGGCCTCCCTGTCCTTCACCATCTCCCGGAGCTTTCTCAGACTCATGTCCATGGAGTCGGTGATGCCGTCCAACCATCTCATCCTCTGTCATCACCTTCTCCTCCCATCTTCAATCTTTCCCAAGATCAGGGTCTTTTCCAATGAGTCAGCTCTTTGCATCAGGTGGCCAAAGTACTGGAGCTTCAGCTTCAGAATTATTCCTTCCAATGAATATTCAGGACTGATTTCCTTTAGGATTGACTGGTTTCATCTCCTTGCAGTCCAAGGGACTCTCAAGAGTCTTCTCCAGCACCACAGTTCAAAAGCATCAATTATTTGGTGCTCAGTCTTCTTTATGGTCCAACTCTCACATCTGTACATGCCTACTGGAAAAACCATAGCTTTGACCATATGGATCTTTGCCTGCAAAGTAATGTCTGTGCTTTTTAATATGCTGTCTAGGTTTGTCATAGCTTTTCTTCCAAGGAGCAAGCATCTTTTAATTTCATGGCTTCAGTCACTGTCTGCAATAATTTTGGAGCCCAGGAAAATAAAATCTGTCAGTAGAAAATAACCCTAGAAAATAAAATCTGTTGCCACTTTTCCCCCATCTGTATGTCATGAAGTGATGGGACTGGATGCCATGGTCTTAATTGATCTTAGTTTTTTGAATGTTGAGTTTCAAGCCAGCTTTGAACTCACCTCTTTCACCCTAATCAATAGGCTGTTTAACTCCTCTTCGCTTCAGTCATACAGATGTATGTTTTCATTCTTTTTCAGTCTTCTCCCATATGGGTGAGCGTAACGTGCTGAGCAGAGCGCCCGTGCTGCACAGCAGGTCCTTGTTGGTTGCCTGTCTTACACGGGGTTGTGTGTGTGTTTGTTAATCCCGAGCTCCTGATTTACCCTCCGGCCTCAACTGCTTGTTAAGTGCCAGGCTCTGTGCTGGGCACTTGGTTGGCTCCAGGGGGGATCTAAAGTCCCAGGACAGTGAGTGGTGAGAGTGTGGTGTTCCTGTTTTTCCTCTGTGAGGACCTTGGGCTCAGATGTTGCGTGCCTTGTGTGATAATCGCGGTACAGTACAGACATGTGACGTAAACTCGGCTGGGCTGGGGCTTGCCATTGAGGCCTCATCAGAGCGTGCTCGCTCTCTGCGCGTGTGTACCTGTCTCGTCGTCAGAGCGGGGAGGGGGCCCCCAGGCGGAGCTCCATCCCCAGGACGTGACAAGTCTGTGGTAGGCACGTGAGGTTACCCTCCTGGCGGTTCAAACGTCACAGCGGCCTCGGTGAAAAGTCATCAGTGGTCAACGTCAAAACAGTTGTGTGTTTTTCTTCGAACGCAGCAGCATGTTTTGAGGGCAAGAACACCGTGAGGGTCTGGTCTGGGTCCGCGCGGACAGACACTGGCTCCCCGTGGCTTTGGTGGGTGCCAGGGCCGCCAGCCTGTGGGTGACTTGACCCCAGTCCTCCTTTGGGGCCCCCATGCTGGAGAAAATGGTTGAGGGCCTCACCGCTGTCTCCTGGAATTAACCCGAGGATTTCCAGAAATCAAGAACAGGGCTTTGGTAAGTGGTGCTATTGTGTGTTCACCACAAATGCTTCTTTCTTTGTTACGTAGCAGACCAAGGGCTTCCTTCTGATACATAGTCGCTCATAGACAAAACCTGAGCCGTTGCAGAAACTTGATAATGAAAAGGAAGAGTTGGACTTACAAAGTCAGCTACTGAGAAGCTGGTGCCGGGTGTACCAAACCCCTTTCTTTCAGTTCAGTTCAGTTCAGTTGCTCAGTCGTGTCCGACTCTTTGCGACCCCATGAACCACAGCATGCCAGGCCTCTCTGTCCATCACCAACTCCCAGAGTCTACCCAAACCCATGTCCATCGAGTCGGTGATGCCATCCAACCATCTCATCCTCTGTTGTCCCCTTCTCCACCCGCCCCCAATCCTACCCAGCATTAGGGTCTTTTCAAATGAGTCAACCCTTCGCATGAGGTGGCCAAAGTATTGGAGCTTCAGCTTCAACATGAGACCTTCCAATGAACACCCAGGATTGATCTCTTTTAGGATGGATTGATTGGATCTCCCTGCAGTCCAAGGGACTCTCAAGAGTCTTCTCCAACACCACAGTTCAAAAGCATCAATTCTTTGGCACTCAGCTTTCTTCACCGTCCAACTCTCACATCCATACATGACTACTGGAAAAACCATAGCCTTGACTAGACGGACTTTTGTTGGCAAAGTAATGTCTCTGCTTTTAAATATGCTATCTAGGTTGGCATAACCTTCCTTCCAAGGAGTAAGCGTCTTTTAATTTCATGGCTGCAGTCACCATCAGCAGTGATTCTGGAGTCCAAAAAAAATAAAGTCTGACACTGTTTCCACTGTTTCCCCATCTATTTCCCATGAAGTGATGGGACCAGATGCCATGATCTTAGTTTTCTGAATGTTGAGCTTTAAGCCAACTTTTTCACTCTCCTCTTTCACCTTCATCAAGAGGCTCTTCAGTTCTTCTTCACTTTCTGCCCTAAGGGTGGTGTCATCTGCATATCTGAGGTTATTGATATTTCTCCCGGCAATCTTGATTCCAGCTTGTGTTTCTTCCAGCCCAGCGTTTCTCATGATGTACTCTGCAAAGAAGTTAAATAAGCAGGGTGACAATATACAGCCTTGACGTACTCCTTTTCCTATTCGGAACCAGTCTGTTGTTCCATGTCCAGTTCTCACTGTTGCTTCCTGACCTGCATACAGGTTTCTCAAGAGACAGGTCAGATGGTCTGGTATTCCCATCTCTTTCAGAATTTTCCACAGTTTATTGTGATCCACACAGTCAAAGGCTTTGGCATAGTCAATAAAGCAGAAGTAGATGTTTTTCTGGAACTCTCTTGCTTTTTTGATGATCCAGCGGATATTGGCAATTTGATCTCTGGTTCCTCTGCCTTTTCTAAAACCAGCTTGAACATCTGGAAGTTCACAGTTCACGTATTGCTGAAGCCTGGCTTGGAGAATTTTGAGCATTACTTTACTAGCATGTGAGATGAGTGCAATTGTGCGGTAGTTTGAGCATTCTTTGGCATTGCCTTTCTTTGGGATTGGAATGAAAACTGACGTTTTCCAGTCCTGTGGCCACTGCTGAGTTTTCCGAATTTGCTGGCATATCGAGTGCAGCACTTTCACAGCATCACCTTTGAGGATTTGAAATAGCTCAACTGGAATTCCATCACCTCCACTAGCTTTGTTCGTAGTGATGCTTTCTAAGGCCCACTTGACTTCATATTCCAGGATATCTGGCTCTAGGTGAGTGATCACACCATCGTGATTATCTGGGTTGTGAAGATCTTTTTTGTACAGTTCTTCTGTGTATTCTTGCCACCTCTTCTTAATATCTTCTGCTTCTGTTAGGTCCATACCATTTCTGTCCTTTATCGAGCCTATCTTTGCATGAAATGTTCCTTTGGTATCTCTAATTTTCTTGAAGAGATCTCTAGTCTTTCCCAATCTGTTGTTTTCCTCTATTTCTTTGCGCTGATCGCTGAGGAAGGCTTTCTTATTTTTCCTTGCTATTCTTTGGAACTCTGCATTCAGATGGGAATATCTTTCCTTCTCTCCTTTGCTTTTCGCTTCTCTTCTCTTCCCAGCTATCTGTAAGGCCTCCTCAGACAGCTTTTTGCTTTTTTGCATTTCTTTTCCATGGGGATTGTCTTGATCTCTGTCTCCTGTACAATGTCACAAACCTCTGTCCATAGCTCATCAGGCACTCTGTCTATCAGATCTAGTCCCTTAAATCTATTTGTCACTTCCACTGTATACTCATAAGGGATTTGATTTAGGTCATACCTGAATGGTCTAGTGGTTTTCCCTACTTTCTTCAATTTAAGTCTGAATTTGGCAATAAGGAGTTCATGATCTGAGCCACAGTCAGCTCCTGTTCTTGTTTTTGCTGACTGTACAGAGCTTCTCCATCTTTGGCTGCAAAGAATATAATCAATCTGATTTCGGTGTTGACCATCTGGTGATGTCCACGTGTAGAGTCTTCTCTTGTGTTGTTGGAATAGAGTGTTTGCTATTACCAGTGCGTTCTCGTGGCAAAACTCTATTAGCCTTTTCCCTGCTTCATTCTGTACTCCAAGGCCAAACTTGCCTGTTACGCCAGGTGTTTCTTGACTTCCTACTTTTGCATTCCAGTCCCCTATAATGAAAAGAACGTCTTTTTTGGGTGTTAGTTCTAGAAGATCTTGTAGGTCTTCATAGAACCGTTCAACTTCAGCTTCTTCGGCGTTACTGCTCAGGGCATAGACTTGGATTACCGTGATATTGAATGGTTTGCCTTTTAAACGAACAGAGATCATTCTATCGTTTTTGAGATTGCATCCAAGTACTGCATTTTGGACTCTTTTGTTGACCATGATGGCTACTCCATTTCTTCTAAGGGATTCTTGCCCACAGTAGTAGATATAATGGTCATCTGAGTTAAATTCACCCATTCCAGTCCATCTTAGTTCACTGATTCCTAGCATGTCAACGTTCACTCTTGCCATCTCCTGTTTGACCACTTCCAATTTGCCTTGATTCACGGACCTAACATTCCAGGTTCCTATGCAATATTGCTCTTTACAGCATCGGACTTTGCGTCTATCACCAGTCACATCCACAGTTGGTTGTAGTTTTTGCTTTGGCTCCATCCCATCATTCTTTCTGGAGTTATTTCTCCACTGATCTCCATTAGCATATTGGGCACCTACTGACCTGGGGAGTTCATCTTTCAGTGTCCTATCTTTTTGCCTTTTCATACTGTTCATGGGGTTCTCAAGGCATGAATACTGAAGTGGTTTGCCATGCCCTTCTCCAGTGGACCACATTCTGTCAGACCTCTCCACCATGACCCATCCGTCTTGGGTGGCCCCACACGGCATGTCTTAGTTTCATTGAGATAGACAAGGCTGTGGTCCATGTGATCAGATTAGCTAGTTTTCTGTAATTTTAGTTTCAGTGTGTCTGCCCTCTGATGCCCTCTCGCAACACTTACCGTCTTACTTGGATTTCTCTTACCTTGGTCCTTGGGTAATTCCTCTCACCGCCGCCACCAGCCCCCAGCCCCCGGCCCTGCCTAGCCCCTGTCGGCCGCCGCCCCCGGCCCCCGGGCCCCGGCCGGCTCAGCTTTTCAGCAGCGGCCTGGTCCGTGTGCTCCCAGCCCCGCTGGCGTCTGCGTGGTGGGCAGGTCCGCATCCAAGGCAGGAGCGGTAAGGGAGGAAGGCAACGCCCACATACATCACGGGTGCTTGACATCTGGAGGAGGTGTTCTTGGTAGGTGGGACTTCATGATCCTCTTAAAATATCAACCAAGTCATAGATCAGGGCAGGCAGCATTCTGTCTTACCTGGAATGCTGCTGCTGCTGCTGCTAAGTCGCTTCAGTCATGTCCGACTCTGTGCGACCCCATGGACGGCAGCTCACCGGGCTCCGCCGTCCCTAGGATTCTCCAGGCAAGAATACTGGAGTGGGTTGCCATTTCCTTCTCCAGTGCATGAAAGGGAAAAGTGAAAGTGAAGTTGCTGAGTCGTGTCCGACTCGTAGCGACCCCACGGACTGTAGCCTACCAGGCTCCTCCATCCATGGGATTTTCTAGGCAAGAGTACTGGAGTGGGGTGCCATTGCCTTTTCCGTTACCTGGGATAGAGAGTCAATTTCCCAGGGTATTTCTAATTTTGAATATTGTGGGGAATCAGTATTAACATTCAGTCTTCTGACTATTGGTTTAGGATAAAATTTCATCTTCGTTTAAAATTTTACCAAAGAAAGTTAGGCTCTGCATTTAGCAATTGGCCTGAAAGTCCAAGCAAAGATGCATAAAATGGAACTAATATCACGTCCTGCGTTCCACTGTCAGTTCTCAGCTGCCCACGGGCAAAGTACGTCAGTGCAAATGTAGCCATTTAAGTAACGTGAGGATCCGTCTCCCAGTTCTCAGTCTTCTGAATCCTCAGAGGGTGCAGTGAGCCCGGCTGACACGTTGGCTGTAATTTTTCTAACTGTAGTGACTCTCTAGGATCATCATGCCTTCTGGCGAAGCAGTGTCCCAGAGAATGGCTCTCTTTCTGTGTGTAGTTTTTCTGAGTGTGGATTTTGACAGCCTGCGGTTCCTTCCTGTGTCTGACTTTAGTCAGGAAGCACCCAGACCTGCCAGGTCGAGGTGGGAGTGGAGACTGCTGTGACCCGAGAGGCTCTGAGCTCCTCCGCGGGCGTGGACAGCAGTGGACAGTGCACGTCCTCCAGCCTGTCGGGCACCGGGGGTCCACAGCCGCAGCTCTGCGCAGTGGCCTTGTGCTGCAGACTCAAACAACACCAGGTGGATCTGTTCATTTACTGGGACTGTTTCAAGAGCTCCCAGGATGGGGCAGTGCCCGAGCCAGGCCAGCATGCAGGCCGAGGCCAGGCGACAGCAGGCTGGGAGGCAGGGGCCAGAGAGCTTTCCAGAAGCTGGGAGAGTCTGGTCAGCGCCTTGCACCAGCCAGGTGGGTTCCAGCTGAGCCCCCGTGCTGCAGTCAGACGGAAGCGCAGGTGTCCGGCTGCCTGGACTGTGTCTGACAGCAGCGCCCTTGCCATGGACAGCGTGGCCCGAGCCAGCAGGGGGCTGCCACCTGCCATGTGGGTGTCGGGCACCTGCTGTGGAGCCCGCAGGTTTCACAGGATGGGGGGCGCGTCACCCACCAAGGCTGATGCAGTGAGGCTGGAAGGGCCTCCTGGGGCCGAAAGCACAGGCCTCACAAGGGACACTGCCCTCCAGTCGGAAAGGTTAACTCGGGTCGTGTAGATGCAGTTTGGGTGCCTGCCTGGCTCTTCTGAGAAGCCCCGGAAATGGTGACCCTTTCTTTTTAAAGCTCCCTGCAGCCCTCCTGCCATCAGGATCAGAAAGTCAAGCCAGTCTGTGAACTTGGGAAATAAGTTTCATTATTCTAATGGTTTGCATTTTAACTTTTAAAATAAGCAAAAGAATTCTATTTTGATTAGCATTAGACTTTAAAAAATTATGTTGGCAGAGAAAAGACTTTTGCTACCATGTCTGTTTGAACTGTTTCTCCTGTCTCTTTGTCTCTTGTGAGAAAACAGAGCCTCGCAGACTCCTTTTGCTCTTGATTACAACATTTAGAAAAAAATGAAGCTCAGCCCTGAGTAGGAAGCACCCTATGGTTGGAGATGACTGAGGCCTGCAGAGGCACGTGGTCAAGGCCAGTTCAGTCTGGTCCAGGGCCCCTGAGCCCGAGGCCGCGGGGCCGCTTTTCGCCAGAAACGCTCGCTCCTGTCAGGCCTGGACCACTGCGGCTGCTCGCGCGGGGTTTCACTGACACTTTTCAACTTTGTTCTTTTTTTGAAAATTGGCTCCTTTTCCTCTTAGAGTCAGTGATTCTCCACACTGGATGTTCGCAGGATTGCCAGAGCAATGAGCCGATTTAGTCAAAGTCTTGTCCGTGTCGTGGGGTTTTGAAGCTCCTGTATTAGGCTTAGGATTGTTATGTTGTTTCGATGATTAGATCCCTTTACTATTATGAAATGGTGTCTTTTTTCCTTATTTTCTTTGAAATATACTTGATATTAATATGGCTGCTCCAGCTTTTTGATTGGCATTACGATAGTATATCTTCATTTTTTTCTTCAACCTGTTTGGTCTTTATATTGAAAGTGTGTTTCTTATAAGTGGTATTCAGCTTTGTCTTACTCTTATCCAATCTGATGTTCTCTGTTGTTTAATTGGTATATTTAGACCACTTACATTTAATGTGATTATTGATATAATTATGTTTAAGACTCTCACTTTGTTTATTTGTTTTCCATTTGTCCATATGTTATTTTCTTTT
Source organism: Giraffa tippelskirchi (assembly GCF_054371585.1). Lineage (NCBI taxonomy): Eukaryota > Metazoa > Chordata > Mammalia > Artiodactyla > Giraffidae > Giraffa > Giraffa tippelskirchi. The sequence continues at coordinate 165,831,718 of NC_137283.1, read as the reverse complement.
CCTGTCTTCTTTTGGCTGAGTTGGATTTTTTTTGTACTTCTATTTTGTAACTTTTCTGGATTCTAGCTATAGCATGCTATTTTAGCAATTTGAAGTTGCTTTAAATTTTGAAGTGTATACTTTAACTTATGCCAGCATGCCTTCGGGTTATATTATCCCACTTTATCTATGAAAACTAAAAGTCTTAGTCGCTCAATCGTGTCTGACTCTTTGTGACTGCATGAACTGTAGTCCACCAGGCTCCTCTGTCCATTGGCTTCTCCAGGCAAGAATATTGGAGTAGGTTGACATTCCCTTTTCCAGGGGATCTTCCCAACCTAGGAATCGAACCTGAGTCTCATGCATTGCAGGCGAAATCTTTACTGTCTGAGCCACTAGGGAAGCCCTTTATCTACAGTAAAAACCTTGTAGATGGATGTAACTGCATCTCCATTTCTCCTCTCCAGGCCTTTAATCTCTGATAATGATGTGTTTCACTTTTCAATATGCTATAAATTCACATTACATTATTATCAGTTTTGTTTAAACATTATCTCTTAAGCAGATTTAAACAATAACAGCAAAATCTTATATATTTGCCATGTAGTTCTTCCCTGAACCTCTTGAGACTTGATTTTCTTATCTCTAAAATTGGGTTGTTGAATTATATAATCTCTCTGATTCTAGAACAGCTAAGAGGGTTGTTACAATGTTGAATTCTGTGTGCAGGAGTATGTGTGTATGGTATTTTAAAATATTATCTTTTTTTTTTTATTATTTTTTGCCATGTGGCATGTGAGATCTTGTTCCCTAACCAGAAATTGAACCCATGCCTCCTGCAGTGGAACTGTGGAGTCTTAGCCACTGGATCACCAGGGACTTCCCTGTGTGGGTTTTTTTTTTTATCTGTGTAGATATATGTTCTCTACTTTCTTTATATTATATCCACATATGATTATATGCATTATATGGGAAACTGGATAGGCCACTGAGGAGTATGGGGGCCTGTTGACCAAGGTCTGATACCCAGAGTGTGGCAGAGCCAGTACTGAGCCCGTCTTTGTCTGGATTCAAATCCAAGAGGCATCAAGTCTCATTTTTGATTCTGCCTCTGATGCCTCTTGAGTTTTCTGTCCAGCTGCTGCCGGCCTCCACGCGCTGTGTTAAAGGAATCCCATTCAGAGTCTCTCTTCCCGGCCACACGCCCGAGCCTGATTGTTTATTTGTAGCCAAAGACAAAAGGGTTTGAGTTCAATTTAGAAATTTTCTTTTACTCATTAGATATTAATATGTACTGTGTAATATCACTGTTCTAAGTGAGAAACCTGTATGCAGATCAGGAAGCAACAGTGAGAACTGGACATGGAACAACAGACTGGTTCCAGATAGGAAAAGGAGTACGTCAAGGCTGTATATTGTCACCCTGCTTATTTAACTTCTATGCAGAGTACATCATGAGAAACACTGGGCTGGAGGAAGCACAAGCTGGAATCAAGATTGCCGGGAGAAATATCAATAACCTCAGATATGCAGATGACACCACTCTTATGGCAGAAAGTGAAGAAAAGCTAAAGAGCCTCTTGATGAAAGTGAAAGAGGAGAGTGAAAAAGTTGGCTTAAAGCTCAACAGTCAGAAAACTAAGATTATAGCATCTGGTCCCATCACTTCATGGGAAATAGATGGGGAAACAGTGGAAACAGTGTCAGACTTTTATTTTTTTGGGCTCCAAAATCACTGCTGATGATGATTGCAGCCATGAAATTAAAAGACACTTACTCCTTGGAAGGAAGGTTATGACCAACCTAGATAACATATTGAAAAGCAGAGTCATTACTTTGCCAGCAAAGGTCCGTCTAGTCAAGGCTATGGTTTTTCCAGTAGTCATGTATGGATGTGAGAGTTGGATGGTGAAGAAAGCTGAGCGCCGAAGAATTGATGCTATTGAACTGTGGTGTTGGAGAAGACTCTCGAGAGTCCCTTGGACTGCAAGGAGATTCAACCAGTCCATCCTAAAGGAGATCAGTCCTGAGTGTTCATTGGAAGGTCTGATGTTGAAGCTGAAACTCCAATACTTTGGCCACCTCATGGGAAGAGTTGACTCAATGGAAAAGACTCTGATGCTGAGAAGGATTGGGGGCAGGAGGAGAAGGGGACGACAGAGGATGAGATGGCTGGATGGCATCACCAACTTGATGGACATGGGTTTGGGTAGACTCCAGGAGTTGGTGATGGACAGGGAGGCCTAGTATGCTGCAGTTCATGGGGTCGCAAAGAGTCGGACACGACTGAGTGACTGAACTGAACTGAACTGAAGTGATATTTATTAATAAACATTTATTTATTTGATTATCACATCCTGGAGAAGTGGGTACTTAATTATCCTCATATTACAGATGGGGAAACTGAGGCATGAAGAAGTTAGCATACTTGAACAAACCCATGTGGTTGGCGAGTAGTTATGCTAAGGTTTGTTTTCCATCGAGCTGACTTCAGGTCCCACCTTCTGGAGCGGTGTGCCCACACTACACAGCCAAAGAGCTGTGTAAGAACAGGAGAGGAGTCCTAAGTGCCCTGTGAGCCTGGGAAGGCTCCCAGGAGAAACGGGATCTGAAACACGCAGGACGAGAGGGGAGCCCGCCTCTTACTCACAGAGACCTGAGGACCAGCAGCATGTTCTCCATCTTAGGTTCTCTGACTAGAGATGAATTCTACATCAAGATTGCAAAAGAGCTGCTTGTTTCCATTCTATGGGAGGTAATATATATTCTGTGAATGTGGCATTAATGCTTTTTTTTTTAGACGTCAAGTGCTTTCAAACATGTGTTTTCAGATCCAGTGCTCTGGTTCTGAAGAGTATTTTATTCCCAGATACTTCCTGACTTTCTCATCATGCCCACATCATAAAAGTTAATTTCACTTCTAAAAAATCTACAGTATCTCCCTTTTGGAAAATGTTCTGCAGATCTTAGCAAAGTCAACAGCCAAACCATAAATTTAAATGTAGTGCAGACTTGAGGAGTAGGAAGCCTGCTACTGTCACGTTATTTATTTTAATATTCAAGCGATTTCCCATGATGGCCAGAAAAAGGACCACAAATTGATCTTTCACTGTAGTGTAGGCATAACCTGTCCAGATGATTATTTACGAAGATGAAACAAATAAGGTGTTGGCCTCAAGGTTCCTGACAGAATTTCTTCAACAGAAGAGGAAGGAAACTGAACCTCTGAAGCTGGGAGGAGCTATTGTTTGTGCTGGAAACCACCCGAGTGGGTGAGGCTGTAACAGAGAGAGGGCGTCGTGTTCCACAGCGCGAGACAGAGGATTTCCAGTTTGAACCGTTAGTAGCAGAATTTATTCCAGGGCTCAAGTTGCCAACGTTGGTCTACTGAAGTCTGTTTTGCTGTGGATTTATGGCTCTTGTGCCCTGGAGAGGTGCGGAATCTGTTTTAGCCGAGCAGCAGGAACTCGGGCTGGAGTACACCTCGCGTGCTGTGCGTGAAAGTCTACGAGGGCGTTTCTAAGAAAGCAGGGATATTTGCGTCCTGACCCACGTGTGCTGCCTCCATAGGTCCATCAAGAGGCTGGACGGCTGAGTTTCCCACTAGAACATCAGGGTGGGTGTCAGAGCCCGTTCTGGGGGCTTCTGTGATAAGTGACCTGGATGGCAGTACAGAGGCCGACTGCCACGTCGCTGTCCTCCTGGGGTACTGCCAGCGCTTAGGTTTCAACCCCTGACCTCCACCCACTTTTCTAGGAAGGCCCACACCCATCACTCTATAGCAAGAACCCACTGAACCTGAACCCAGGGCCAATGCTGAGCTCAATGGTCTAGATGCCCCCGGCTCCATCTGCAGCCTGGCCAGAGACAGCCCAGGCGTCGTTACCTGCACGAAATCAGTACTGTCCCAGGCCACTGTGGGACCCAGTGGGCAGACCTGGTTAAAAAAAGCAAAGAGAAAGTTCTAAACGCAGGTATGCTTCAGGATCACTGATTAGCAGACCCACCTCATGCGAAGGGTTGACTCGTTGGAAAAGATCCTAATGCTGGGTAGGATTGGGGGCAGGAGGAGAAGGGGACGACAGAGGATGAGATGGCTGGATGGCATCACTGACTCGATGGACATGGGTTTGGGTAAACTCCGGGAGTTGGTGATGGACAGAGAGGCCTGGCGTGCTGCGGTTCATGGGGTCACAAAGAGTCGGACACGACTGAGCGACTGAACTGAACTGTAAACAGAGTACTCCAGTGAGGAAGGCATTTTATATCCAGAAGCCATTGCGAGTTTGTAGGAAATGGCAAGTCGAGAGAAATGTTGGATTTAGACCAATTTCTGATGAAATGCAGGTCACACTTGCTAGTTTGAACCCAGAAAACACTAAATCACGTGAGGAAACATGATGGCATAATTTACCCAGTACTCAAAGTTTGAAGAAATCATGAAGTACTATAAAGTTAGGAGGGTTTTGGTAGATATTAAGGTTTCTGGGAGCACTGAAAAGACATCTTACACCGTAGTCTCCTGTCGATGGTTCTATGAACTTTTGCCATAAGTATTTTGCTCTTAGTGTTTCTGCTGCAAGCATTCTGAATACCTAATTGGCTATAAGGCAAATTTGCCATAAAGGATTAAAAAACCAAAAATTAAAACAGTTACATTTCAAAGTACATAGTGTGAAATGAATAACAAAAAAGAAAAAGTTTTTATTGTGAAATACAAAATATTTGAATAATTTAAAATGCATGTAGCGTCATGGCAATCATGTATAAATGACCGATTTTATTTTGTGGTTGCCTTCCACGTCTTTCCTTTGTAGTATTTTATACTTTTTTTTGCTTGTTGATTCATCTTCTCATTCAGCGTTGCACATTTTCTTTTTTTGCTCATGTTCTCTCTTTACTAAGAGAGGTATCGGTTTCCTAGTGCTGAGATGTTCTGTGTACCTGAGCCCTGCTGTGCGCTCCTGGTCCACTGTTGCTTGTCACACATCCCCGTGACGACTCTGCCCCTTCAGATCACCAGAGGATTTGCAAACCGATATATTGTCACTTTCTGGTAGACAATGCAGTGCGGCTTTGCACTCTCACTTCCGGTAATTTTACTCCCCTATTTTCTGCCCGGTTGATATGCATCGTTATCATCCACTGTCTTAAGGCTGCCCGTCTGCCTGTCACAGTGTAGACCGTTATGAGGGCTTTGGCTTGTGTCGCATGAAAACAAGGCAGCACGGTGAAGGGGAAACAGAACCAGGAAGTCAGCCAGACGGCCTCCAGCCCTTTGCTCTTTCCCGAGTAATTGGTTTAATGCCAACTAGTCACGCACTGAAAACGCTTGTGGCAAAGGTGCTTATGGCAAAAGTTCTCTACATGCCTGATAACATGTCTGAAATGTTTGACTGCTTGTGACTGCATTATAAAACTGAAGGCTCAATGTTATTCTAGAAAATACTCACTATAGTACTGTAATTGACCTTGTGTGACCTCATAGTCACCATTTTGCTTAACTGCTGTATAATTCTCTCTGTAGGATTTTGGTAAAAAAGCATAAATGAAACTGTAAATGTAAATCCTCAGCACAGCCTCCAGGATTTTGTCCCACAAGGTCTCAGCTGGCCCACTTCCCAGCTCTGCCGCCCCACACTGTTCACGGGGGTCCTGCGCCGGCCCCGCGCCCCTGCTGCCCTCGGTGTGGTCCTCAGGCAGACCCCCGCTCACCTTGGGCAGCCGACTCCAGTACTCGTGCCTGGGAAACCCCGTGGACAGAGAAGCCTGGTGGGCTACAGTCCATGGGGTCGAAGAGTGGGACATGAGGAGCGGCTGAGCACAGCGCTACAGTGAGCAGCGCGCGAGTGCCCATTCCTGAACGGCTGGTTCACGTGTCAGCTTCCCCGCTGGAGTCTGCGCGCCTCAGGAGGACGGTTTTGCTTCTTCACTTTCACTTTTATGCTTGACTGAGAGTCAGGCCGTCACCAGCAGAGCAAAGGCTCAGTGTCTCCTGGGGAGTGAATCGTGAGTTTGTGCGTGCGCATGTGTTGGGTGTGTTCATGTGTGTGTGTGCACACGAGCGTGTCACAATCCCATCACCACTGCTGACTACTGCGCTCGCTCGGCCCCGGGAGTCACAGTCTCCCCTGAGGGCATTTCCCTCCCATGGAGGCAGAAATCCACATATGAGACCCAGGGTCTAGGACACCCAGCTGTGCTCTGGTCTGCTCTGCAGGCATTTAAAGTGATGAATCAGCAGAAACACAGAGTGAGTTTATGTGTAAAATGTAGACTTTAGTGCAACCCCAGACCAGCTGAGAAAGAGGGCCCCTTCCACTGTTGCCTGTGAATCGATCGAAGGCCGCTGGTCCTGCTGCCCTGGGAGTGAGATGGCAAAGGGATGTACACGAACGTCTGTTTCGTGGCTTCAGAAGTTGGAGATCTGGGATCCTAAGGTGTTTACTTTTTCTAAGGACTCACTGCATTAGTGTTGTTCGGTCACCCCTGTGCTAGTTCAGGATTTAAGCCTGAGCTTTCCCAGGGATGACACCCACAGACAGGAGAAGGGTAAGCAGGGCTCCGATCTGGGCTGCTCAGAACCCGCCGCAGGCGCGGCTCTTCCCTGCAGCGCTGGAGCGGAGGGGGACCTTGGTTACTGGACCCCCGGCCTGCACAGCCATCAGGTTTTCCGTTGGGAGGCTGCGTGCCTCCGTGCCCAGCTGCCATGCCATCCTGCCAAGCCACTAAGTTCTTCCAGATCTCGAGGCCGAGGGGACTGTGGGCCTACAGTTAGCTTGGAAACGCAGTTCGGAATCAAGTTTCCACAGTTGCCTTAAATTGGAAGGCACGTCCCGTGCGGTTTGGTTCTTACTTGGCTGCTTCAGATGATTACGACTTGTTTGTTAGTCTGTTTGCTCGTGGTCCATTTTAGCAGAACTAGAATAGTGGCACTTGAGAGCTAGAAGTAACTTGAAAGATCAGAGACAACACTCATGATTTTACATTTTTGATAAAATGCACCCTGCCGCCATCTGGAGGAGTCGGGCCACAGAGCTCACATAAAGCAGCCTTGGTGTGGAACCCGGGCGGTAGCTCCTCCTGTCCTAACCCGGCCCTAGCGCGCAAGCAGGGACACCCCCTGGCTTGTGCTCCACGTTCATGGTAATAGCTCTAAGAGCTATTTCTTCTAGGAGGATTGACCTTGAGAATCATCCTTAGGCTTCCATAGCAAGTTATTGTGTTCACATCAAGTAGATATTTATTTAGCCTTCAAAGTCATCCTAAAAGGTGTCATCATTTCTTATAGAAAAACAGACAGACAAGGGAGGCTGAGATGGACCCAGGGTCACAGAGCTGCTGAGAGAGGGTTCTGAGGAGAAATCCCGCATCCACAACCAGAACCTGCCCACGATACTCGCGCTGATCCCTCTTTTCCTGACTTTCTGACTTATTGTTATATTTACTCATCCTTTTGTGACTATTCATTCCTAATGTTTTTAAATACTTGTGTTTTATTAAAACAGCGAGCGTTTTCTATTGACTGTAAGCTTCATTAGCACCAGTAAAGGGAGGGGTCTTCTGTGGCTCATCCCCAGCCCGAGATGTGTATGACTGTAACACCACGTGAGCTGGTGGATGTGATGTGTCTTCCAGAATGCACACCGCTATAGCCCAAGCTCATGCCGTAAGATTAATTCCTAATTTCTGTTCTAAGGTACATTATAAAGATTCAGTGAATATTTGGCACCAGCACTTCCTTCTGATAGTTGTACAAGAAAGAGAAGAAGGGCTTACTTGGTCTGCTGGAGACAGAACATTGTGGGTGGAGGAGGCAGGCATAGGAGGTGGAGGTGAGGTGGGGGGGCGCAGACCCACCAGGTACAGGAGATGAAGATGGGGTGGGGGGCGCAGACCCGCCAGGTGCAGGGGAGCAGGCACAGGAGGTGGGGTGAAGTCGGGGGCTCAGACGCATGTAGGCAGTGGAGGCAGGGTGCCTGCCATCTAACTGGCTAATGAAGGGGAGGATTAGAACCTTGTGAGGCCCTGTGGTTTAGACGTTTGCTCTCGTGGTTTATTCCCAGTGAAAGAGCCTCACGCAGCAAGGTGGGTCCTCACGCCCCTTCACAACAGTGTGAAGGGCCATGCTGGCCCAGGCGCGGCTGGGACTTCCTGTTTCCTCCACTGTTTTATTTTCCCTGGAATTGTCTAGTACGCGCTCTGTTTATCTCGTGCCCACATGAAAACATCGGAGACTGTGTGCAAACATGAAGGGACTTGTTGGCGTCCTGTTCTCCTCCAGTGGGGCAGAGGCCACTCGGCTTGGTGCTCTCCTGAAAGTTTACCTTTTGTAAACGTTTCACTGAGCACCTACACCAGTCGCTGACGTGACAGAGTCTCCTCCACTCGGTTTAGAAAGTTACGAAAAATATCTAAGAAAAGAGGGGACAGATGGGTGTAATACTGACTCCCTTTGCTGTACACCTGAAACCAACAGAACACCGTAAATAAGCTACACGCCAGTAAGTTAAATAAAACCTTTTAAACGAAGGGAAAAACCCTTTTATTCTCTGATTTGAGAAAACGCTCCTACTGTCGTCTCCTTTTTAAGATTTAGTGGAACTCAGTGAAATCCCCAAAGAGAAGGGGTTCCGTGTGAGTTTGGACATTTCTCCAGCTTCTCAGGAGCGGAGGAGACGCGGGTGCATTCAGCCCTGTGCTCAGCACCCACGGGAAAAGGGCCACAGCGGTGAAGCTCTGGCCAGAGAGGACGTGCTGGGGCCCTGAGTCCCAAAGCCGCTTCATGTTTCATAGGATGTGTTTGAACTAGAAGGGTTGAGGTCTTAATGGAGTTTAGTGAGATCTCACTTTCTTCAGTTCAGTCGCTCAGTTGTGTCGGACTCTTTGCGACCCCATGAACTGCAGCACGCCAGGCCTCCCTGTCCATCACCAACTCTCGAGCTTACTCAAACTCATGTCCACTGAGTCGGTGATGCCATCCAACCATCTCATCCTCTGTCATCCCCTTCTCCTCCCACCTTCAATCTTTCCCAGCATCAGAGTCTTTTCAAATGAGTCAGCTCTTCACATCAGGTGGCCAAAGTATTGGAGTTTCAGCTTCAACATCAGTCTTTCCAATGAATATTCAGGACTGACCCCCTTTAGGATGGACTGGTTGGCTCTCCTTGCAGTCCAAGGGACTCTCAAGAGTCTTCTCCAACACCACAGTTCAAAAGCATCAATTCTTCGGTGCTCAGCTTTCTTTATAGCCCAACTCTCACATCCGTACATGACTACTGGAAAAACCATAGCTTTGACTAAACAGACCTTTGTTAGGCAAAGTAATGTCTCTACTTTTTAATATGCTGTCTAGGTTGGTCATAGCTTTCCTTCTGAGGAGTAAGCGTCTTTTAATTTCATGGCTGCAATCACCATCTGCAGTGATTTTGGAGCCCAAAAAAATAAAGTCTGCCACAGTTTCCACTGTTTCCCCATATATTTGCCATGAAGTGATGGGACCGGATGCCATGATCTTAGTTTTTTGAATGTTGAGCTTTAAGCCAACTTTTTCACTCTCCTCTTTCACTTTCATCAAGAGGCTTTTTAGTTCTTCACTTTCTGCCATAAAGGTGGTGTCATCTGCATATCTGAGGTTATTGATATTTCTCCCAGCAATCTTGATTCCAGCTTGTGCTTCCTCCAGCCCAGCGTTTCTCATGATGTACTCTGCATATAAGTTAGATAAGCAGGGTGACAATATACAGCCTTGACGTACTCCTTTTCCTATCTGGAACCAGTCTGTTGTTCCATGTCCAGTTCTCACTGTTGCTTCCTGACCTGCATTCAGTATGTGGACAATGTCTGTGAGCAAACCAGTGAAAAGAGAGGCTTCAGTTGAAATTGCAAGGTCCTAGAAGAGCTTCCTTGGTGGCTCAGTCGGAAAGAATCCGCCTGCAATGTGGGAGACCCGGGTTCGATCCCTGAGTTGGGAAGATCCTCTGGAGGAGGGAAAAGCTACCTACTGCAGGATTCTTGCCTTAGAGAATCCCGTGGACAGAGGAGCCTGGTGGGCTACAGTCTATGGGGTTGCAAAGAGTTGGACACGAGTCAGTGAGCAAGCACAGAAGGAAGCTAAGGGCACCTGGCCTTGCGCTAAAAAAGAGGAGAAGGAAGAAGAAAAGAACTATTTATGGGAAAACATCTCCTTTTGGTTTTAGGGAACAATTTGAAGGATCAGTTTGAACTGACAGCTGCCCTTCAGTCTTTATAGAGTTTTCATGTAGGAAGAGTCCACTTGCTTCTCGGTTTCCACGTTACTGAACCAGGTCCCAGGGTTGGAAGTTTCAGAAAGATTTATTTTTAGCTCAGTGTAACAAAGAACTTCCAAACTGCCAAATGAATGGATCCTTTCTACAAATTAAAGTGTCTTAAAAAGAGTACATTTTGTTCAGAAGTCTCCTGCTGTTCTAGGCAGAGAGGGGTCACTTGGAGAGGTTGTGGGGCCCTGTGTGAGTGGTTCCAACCCAGCAGGCCTGTCCGCCCCTGTGCTTTCCACTTGCAGGCGTCTTATTGTGGAGAAGTTCAAGCGTCTGTTCACTGCTTACTGGATCTCCGTGTCCTTCCATTTTCAACAGTTATAACACGTCTTGTTTTGTTTTAGCCCCCGACCCCAGAATACTCTCCACTTATCAGGAAGGATGCCTCTGGCAGGGTGTACCTCAGCTATGACTATCTCAACATGCGGTAATATCCTCAGGAGATAAGGACTCTTGGCCGTGAGTTTAGCCCCTGCTTTGTTGAGATGTGATTACACACCCTGGCCACAGTCTTGACCCACAAGTCAGATCTGTCTACTCTTCTGCAAGTTCCTCCAGCACCTTCGTGCAGACCTCGTTCTCTCTCCTGGACCACGCCCCTCTTCTGCCCTTTCTCACCGGCGGCCAGACATGTCCCTGAAACAGACCAGCGGGTGTCACTCCCCTCCTGCCCTCACCTCCCCCCTGGGACGGCGCCTACCTCTGCCCGAGGAGGTCGGGGTCCTGTGAGGCCCTGCATCCGCCTGCGGCCTGTGCTGCCCCCACCCTCCTCCCCGCCCAGGGAGCTCGACCCCGCAGGCACGTCCAGCTCCCCAGATGTCTCTGCTCCACTCAGAGCTGTTCTTTCTTCAGGATTTGTGCCCTGCTTTTCTCCCTGACTACAGTGATTTCCCTGAATTTTCCATCAACAGCTTCTTGTCTCAAGGATCCCAGTTCCCGGGTCACACCTGCGGAGAGCCCTCCTCCGACCACCGACCCGGAGCCCTGGCCCTCGTCCTTGGTCCTGTTACCGTTTCACAGTCTGCGCTCATGTCTATGCTCTTCCTGGCCGCCCCTCCGCACGGAATCCAAGCCACGTGGAGGAGGGGGCTGCGCCTCACCTGCCTCGTGTAGAGGCGGGGAAAACATTGGGGCAGCTGGCCTGGGATGAGTTTGTCTCTCAGTCACTAGGATCGCGCGGGGCCACTCGGGAGAAAGAAGCAGGCGCCCTGGACTGCCTCTGTTACTAAGGGGACAGCCGCCTCCTGGTACAGAAGTTCCCACTGTTTGTTGAGAGGACAGCCCTGACCTCTGTGGCACTTTTAGCAGGATGACTCTGGGTTAGGGCTGCGTGTTCGAGTCAATCTACACCCTGTGGATCTGCGAGCCGCGGCTCCCTAGAAAATGCCTACGGGCTGCACAGCTCCCTGAGGCGTGACAGGGAGGCCCTCCTGCCCCTGAGGGCCCCGCTGTGTGACCTGACCCTGACTTTTGCTGAGAGCTGCGGAGAGGAGGCGGGGACTGGAGGGCTGGTCAGGGCAGCTCGGACCCCAGGTCCACTCCTCCCGCCCCCTGAGGGCTGCATCCTTGACATCTGTAGTGAAGCCTGGTCCCGGGGAGAGCTCCAATTCGCGGGTGCAGTTTAGACATCTGATCAGTGTGTTGGCTCCACTCCTCGGGGTGCAGAGCCCCCTGCGTGGCTTGTCTCGGGAGCATGATGAATCCTTGCTGTCTGATGCGTGCTATCAAACATCTTGGGGCGGTCAGCTGGAATTGAAAAAGCAATCTTTTCTGTAGCATTTTCCTTCATTTTTAAGCACTCTCTGTCACCTGTGTTATTAGTTCCATACTTAAAATGGGATATAGTGTTAGTTGCTCATTCGTGTCTGACTCTTTGCAACCCCATGGAGTGTAGCCCACCAGGCTCCTCTGTCCATGGGATTCTCCAGGCCAGAATACTGGAGTGGGTTGCCATTTCCTTCTCCAGGGGATCTTCCCAACTGAGGGATGAAACCCAGGTCTTCTGCATTGCAGGCAGATTCTTTACCATCTGAGCCACCAGGGGAGCCCACTTAAACGGGATACTCGGGTATAAAGAAACGTACCCAGATCAATAGTGACTGTGGCTGGAGCCAAGGGGCTTCCATGCAGGTGTGTGCGGGGTCACGGCGAGCACGCAGGCTTGAGAGGGTGCCTGGGGCCTGGCCGCCCTGGGGTCCCCTGGAACACACGGCAGCTGTGGTCCTGATGAAGGACTCAGGAGAATCTTCCAAGAGAAGACTCCTCGTCCACCCTCATTTGAACTGTGGTGCCGGCTTCACTTTCACTCGTTTGAGTGTTTGTTCCTGGCACACAAAGGTGCTCTAACATTTTCCAGAGATGAAGGCTCACAGGCACGCTGGCAACCTCAGGATGCACTTCTGTCGAGCGATCCCTCGCCTTGTGTGCAGTCGTTGGTCCTGGCTTCTCAGCCGAAAGTGCAGGGGGAAGGCATTGGGTTAAATGGAGACAGATCTGGAATTGTGCTGCTGTTTCCCGCTGGAAGCAACTGTTCCAATGTGGATGTGTTGGGCATGAAAACTGAACAATAGTTGCTTCTATTTATCATCAGCAGTTTCATACTCTGTATAGGAAACTGCCTTCTCCCGACCTTATTTTCGCCTTCTTTACTGCCGTTTCCTTGCTTGCCAAGTTCTGTGTTATACAGACTTCAAGAGAGATGGAAATTTCTCAAGTGTGGGTGGTCTTGTTTCAGGCAGATAGAACACTGTTAAATTATTACCCTACAGTTTAAAACCAGAGTGCAGTTGTTTTGAGCTATGTTAAACACATCTGGATAACAGTTAATAAGTCTCATTTCCAAGGATAAGGTGAACTACTGGAAAATATCTTATTGCTTTTAAATTTTGCCTTTGCTTTCTGTGATTTACGTCAGATTATAAAAGAAAGGAAGAAAAAAGAAGTTTCAATGTTTTTTCCCCTGTTGCTGAATTTAAGAATTTGAAATAGTTCATGGTCTCCTGTATGACTCTCATGTCTTTTAATTGTTAGACCCAAGGAAACCTACTTGTAAGTAAAAAAAACTTTGTGCTTTGAAGAAAATAATGAAAAGAGCATGATGGTTTAGTTGCTCAGTCGTGTCCGGCTCTGCGCGGCCCCGTGGACTGTAGCCCACCAGACGCCTCTGTTCATGGGATTCTCCAGGCAAGAATCCTGGAGTGGGTAGCCTTTCCCTTCTCCAGGGGATCTCCCCAACCCAGGGATTGAACCCAGGTCTCCCACACTACAGGTGGATTCTTTACCAGCTGAGCCCCTAGGGAAGCCCAAGAATACTGGAGTGGGCAGCCTATCCCTTCTCCAGGGGAACTTCCCAACCCAGGAATCGAACCAGGGTCTCCTGCATCGCAGGTGAGTTCTTTACCGCTGAGCCACCTGGGAAGCCCATGCTAAGCGCACACGGGCACTGTAGCATCCATCATGCTTGGCGTGCAGGAAACCTGGGCTCAGACTTCACTTCTGAGCAGAGTTTATCTGCCTCACCTCAAGCTCTCCACCACTGATGGGGATGCATTAGCTAGTCCTTCCAGCTATGGTATTTCATTTGTAGCCTAAAGAAAAGAGGTGATTTAGTGAAAATTATAGAGCTAGTTCATGGCAGAATGGAGAAGGCACTGGCAACCCACTCCAGTACTCTTGCCTGGAAAATCCCATGGACGGAGGAGCCTGGTAGGATACAGCCCATGGGGTAGCTCAGAGTCAGACACGACTGAGCGACTTCACTTTCACTTTTCACTTTCATGCCTTGGGGAAGGAAATGGCAACCCACTCCAGTGTTCTTGCCTGGAGAATCCCAGGGACGGGGGAGCCTGATGGGCTGCCGTCTTTGGGGTCGCACAGAGTCCGACATGACTGAAGCGACTTAGCAGCAGCAGCAGCAGCAGCATGGCAGAACACACGTTACAGAGGTCTCTAGAATCCTAAATGGGTGTTTTTCCCACAGTATGGTAGCCTTTCAGTATAATTTAGAATTTTACCTGTGTATGATTAGCTATCTTAATTTTTAGGTGAGTCATCTTATAAAATTATACTTTAAACAGTTCACAAAAAAATTAAAAATATATTCATAGATATCTTTTACATTAAAACATTCTTATAGATGAGTAGAAAATACAAATAATTTCAAATTTTACTTGGATGAGAAATTTATGTATCCAGATGTTAGAATACATGAAGTTATCAAGGGTTGAACTTATGATAAGAGCTAAAACTGATGAAGAAAAAGAAGACTCAAATTACTGAAATCAGAAGTGGAAGTGGAGACATCTCTGCCTGCCTTACAATGAGCTGCTGTATCACAGTAATGTATATACCTTGGTTGAAATGGAAACATTTCTAGAAAAGTACAAATTAGTGAAACTGACTCAAGAATAAATAGAAAATTTTAGTAGATTTATAACAAGATTACATTATAATAATAATTTTAAAACTTTCCACAAAGCAAATCCAGGACAAGATGGCTTCACTGGTAAATCTTACCAGACATTTAAAGAAGAATTAATACCACTTCTTCACAAAATCTTCCAAGAAATTACAGGAAACACAGCATAACTCATTCAATGAGATCAGTATTACTCTGATTTTTAAAAAAAATCAAAAGAACAGAAAACTAAGACCAATATCTGTTATGAATATGGACACAAAAATTCTCAACAAATTACTAGCAAATCAAATCCAGAAATATATATAAAAAATTATATACCATTACCAATTGAGATTTATCCCAGGAATGCAAGGTTGGCTTAATAAAAAAAGTAAATTAATGTATCATAATACATTATGTCAATAAAGAAAATGTATGTATGATCATCTCAGTAGGCACAGAAAAATCATTTGACAAAATGTAACAGCCATTAATGAATTATTCAAACAATCGAACTTCAAAATGATAGAAATCCGTCTATGAAAAACTCACAGCTAACATCATTGTTAATTTTGAAAGATTGGATACTTTCCCCCTAAGATTAGGAAAGATGTAAGATGTCCACTCCTACCACTTGTGTTCATGATTGTCCTGAGAACATGGATCTATCCTGTCCATGAGGTTCCAGTCGGGGCAGTTAGACAGGAGACACAAACTTGGGCACATGAACAGTCACATGTTGAGAATCATTGCCATTGGTGACGCGTCACCAGTACTTTGGGATTGTCCTCTCCCTCGAGTGTCATCGTAACAGACGGAACCCAAGGGAGGACCAGGTGTGGCATCTCAGCACACACCGTTTGCTTCTGGCTTTTCTGTCTTTGAACAGGGGTCTGCCGTCTTTAGGAAACCCTTGGACTCCACTTGGCATCACTCTCTTAGGGACCTTTCTCTGGATGCAGGCGCGTTCTCCCCAGTTCCTGTGTAGTCACAGCTGTCGCTCTGGGCGTGGACCTAGAACCCACTGCATGTCTCTCACCTGGTCCTCTGGCCTCATGTGCTCTTTTCCTCCGAAAGTCTTTGCCCGGCGCGCTGGACCCCGCACCCCCCGCAGGGTGTGCGCTCTTTGCCCGGCGCGCTGGACCCCGCACCCCCCGCAGGCTGTGCTCTCTTTGCCCGGCGCGCTGGACCCCACACCCCCCGCAGGCTGTGCTCTCTTTGCCCGGCGCGCTGGACCCCACACCCCCCGCAGGCTGTGCTCTCTTTGCCCGGCGCGCTGGACCCCGTACCCCCCGCAGGCTGTGCGCTCTTTGCCCGCCGCGCTGGACCCTGCACCCCCCACAGGCTGTGCGCTCTTTGCCCGGCGCGCTGGACCCTGCACCCCCCACAGGCTGTGCGCTCTTTGCCCGCCGCGCTGGACCCCGCACCCCCTGCAGGCTGTGCACTCACGCGGCCGTGCCCCCGCCCTGGGCCAGCTCTTCTTTCTGGAAAGTTCTCTCCACTTGTCTCCCTCCTCTAGAGCCTACTTGTCCTTCAAGAGCCTACCTCCCCACGGTGTCCTCCCTGGGCTCCCGTCTTCTCCTGGGCGGGGATTGTGCCCTATCTCCCAGACCCTTTAAAGACCTGCGAACTTCCTTTCCTGTTTCTGTTCCTTGCTGTCGTCATCTGTGAACTCTACTGCCCTAGACGCTAGCATGTTACTTGGCAGAAACCACATATGCTCAAACATATGTGCTGAATTGCTATCGACAGTCAGATGGCCCAGTGGTGACACAGATCCAGTGATCACTCTCCTTCAAGGTGAACCTTCATCCTTGACATCTGCTTTTCCTGAAGTTTCCTGGTCCTAGGGGCCTAGGGTGAGGCATTGTCAGAAATGAGAGTCTAAAATTCTTATTTTAGTTAAAATGTAAAAAACACATACTCTATTCATCTACCTCGACAGAAACACATTTATTACCTCAAAAACTGAAAACACGTAAAGCTGCGAGTTTCATACGACTAAAGTTAACAAAATTTAAAGGTAACTAAGTATAATTACTGTGCAAGCTTGGGGGTTCTGATGAAGGGTTGGCCTTGGAGTTAAAGCCTCAGTTCATGAAAATAGGAATAAAAATAGGAAAACAGGCCAGACTTGGTGATGAGCACTGCTCCCAGCTGCTGCTGTCGTCCAGACTGACGTCCCCTGTGATGCCTGCACCGCGTCTGTGAACCTCAGGCGGGGCTGCCCGCCCTGAGCAGGGCGCTGGGGGCCTGCCTCCCGAGCTTCACGGGCGATGCGAGACGTGAAAGGTGGCGGGTTCCCCAAGGTGGGAAGGTCTTCAGAAGGTGCTTAACGGTGAGGAAACAGTACCAAGGCTGAAGGTCCTTGTCAACTGCAGAAAACCTCATTGCTTCCTAACTCTTTCACTTAGATATGTAAAGATGAGGGTGTGAAAACTGACCCAAGGAGACCAGCAGCAGCCCGCTTTTATTAAAACAGACAAGAGAATGTAATTCTGTGTGTCAGATGTAACCCACTCACGCATTCGTTCAGTCAGAATTATCGAGTGTCGTGAAGAACAGTAATGGACAGGCCGATGGATCCTTGTTGTCACTGAAACTTACTCTAGTGAAGAACACAGGCAGTAAATGTCCAAAACCAAGATAACACGGGGCAGTGTCCGGGCCTCTGGTGAAAGCGGGGGGAGGTGGTGTGTGTGTCGTAAATCGCGTGTGTGTCTGTCTGTGTATGTGTGCTCTGTTTTAGGGAGGTTTGTGACACTTCTCAGAAACGTAATTCTGTAATCATAGAATTTAGACCTGTGTCTCAGGATGTTAACATTCAGCCTTTCAGTAACTAATGTACTATTTTTATTGGATCCACAGAATAGGTGGAAGGTGTGGTAAGGGGACAGGAGAGGTGTGGCCACTGACCTCTGACCTCCTTCAGGACAGAGCTGCCCTTCACCAGCAGTGAACCCCAGGCTCACACACCCCGGAGCCAGGTCCCCAAGCGAGTGACAAACACGAGCCACAGACTCCGCGCTCAGAGCCCGTCCTGGGTTTCTGCAGAGCTGGGCCACTTCCTGCCCCCCAGAAGCCACACGGGTGGGTGTGTCTTGAGGCCGGCGTGGGGACCGGCGTGTGTGCAGTTCACGGGGAACGAACGTGCCTGTGCATCTGGGTGCAGGAACCGGGGCCCCGTGGCGGCCGGAGGCCGTTGGGGAGGCGCCCCGCGGCGGGGCCGTCCGCGGGCTGGGCCCGCAGCCTCCCGGGACATATTTGTAGCCGTTTGTAGCGCAGCTGTTGAGCCCTGGCCACGGAAAATGGTTCGTATTATGTTTAATGGTTGTTGATCTAATATCTGGCGAGGGCGAGCGCTCGCTCCCGACGGGCTGGCGGCCGCTCCGCGCTCGCTCCCGCTGCCGCCCCCGCCCCAGCGACTGCGCTCACGGCTCAGGAATGAGGCGGCTGGACGGTAGTTTCAGCCCCGCTCAGCTTCTCTGTAAATGATTTATAAGGTCGACTTGAAAACGCTATCTTTAAATAAGTTGCAGTGCTGGAGGCTGGAGTTGTCCTCAACACATAGGATTCCTGTTACACATAATTCTGTTATTGCTAGTCATGGCACAGTGCTAACAGAGTCTGTGAACTATGCAAATACGGCAACTGGTTTTATTTTGCATTCAGGGATAAGCGTTATTCAAGAAAAGAGAATGCCAAAGGAAAAGGTATCATAACAAAATTTTCCACATATAAAGCTCGCAGACTTCGTTGAAAGTGTGCTGGTGGTAACCTCCCTGAATTTTTAAGATGGGGCCCATATCGACAGGCTTTGTCCAAAACTCACCACTTTGATTTACCTACTAAAGGATGTGCCAGAGCGGAGTTAAAAGATGGCTCTGGTTTAACGAGTGTGTTTTGCCCGTAATGAATAGAAGCCTCTATTCTTAGAATAGGTAGAATATGAAGTCATTTTATGAAACATTTAGCATACAGATATACAGAAATAATATGTTGGTGGAATTATTTGTTTTACTTGAGAATTGACATCATCTCTTAATGCATTCCCACTTTTGAAGGAACAATATATATTATTTTGGAAAATAGAAAACATACACGAACGAAACAAAGTGAACAAAGAAAAGGGAAAAACAGACACTCGGTCCTTCAGAGCTCACACCCAGAGCTCACCGCTGTTGGCATGTTAATGCTTGAGCTTTCGGGTCTTCCAGGCATGTGTGTGTGCATATGTGTGTATGTAACACATGCGCATGTGCGTGTACACAGGAAACTGAGATCCTGTTGCAAACACTGGCTTTCACTCTCATTTTTCTGGCATTTAGCTTTGATGTTGGCATCGAGTTCCTGTACATGGGCGCCCAGTTTCGGGTAGTCAGTCTCTGCATGCTGCTCTCAAGATTTGCTTTTATCTTTGGATAAGTTCATCCTGATGGTGTGGATCTGTGAGTTTATTCCACGTGGAGTTTGTTGAGCTTCTTGAATATGTGGAATAATGGTTTTCATCACATTTGGGCATTTTTCAGCCATTGTTTCTTGACACACTCTTCCCGCCTCCTCTCTCCTCCTCTCTGGGCTCCCAGTGTGTCTGGGTGCTGATGGGCCTGACGGTGCCCACAGGTCTCTGAGGCTCTGTCCCTTTGTCTTCATTTTTGTCCTCCCAGTCCTTGGGTGGACACTCTGTTGTGTCCACTTGTGTCTGTTCTGTCCTGGCTTCAAGTTGACAGCTTCCTCTGCCTATGTGAGTTGCTGTTGAGTCTCTCTGGGACTGGTGGGTTTTTCATATTGGTTATTGTCCTTTTCAACATCAGAATTTCTCTTTATGATTTCTCACTCTTTATTGACATTCTCTATTTGGTGAGACATTATCTTCAAACTTTCCTTTAGTTTTTTAGGCATAGTTTCTTTTTGTTTGCTTCTTGGACCTATTGAAAGTCTTTGTCTACGAAGTCGCATGTGTGGGCTTCCCTGGGGACAGTTTCTCTTTGCCGCCTTTTTCAGTGAATGGGTCATTCTTTATTGTGTCCTTACATGACTCATACTTTTGTTGTTGTTGAAAACGAGTTCCGTGAACGTTACAATGTGATCCCTCTAGAAACCAGATTTTCTCCCTTTCCCAGGATGATTTTATACTGCTCCTCACGGCAGGCATCTTTATCTGTCTTTTGCTGACTTTCTGAGTGAAAATTCTGTATGTATTGTTTGTCATTTATGGCCATTGAAGTCTCCAGCCAGTTGACTTCATTGTCAATTAATGATTAGACAGGGATTTCCTTAAATGTCTGGAACCAAACGATTTCCCTGTCTTTGAAGAGGAGCTGTGTGTGTGTATGTGTGTGTGCGCGCGCACATCTTCCACACGCAGCCAAGCAGCACACGGCTCTGTCTTACCCACCACCCCTTCACTGAACCTCACGGTCAGCCAAAGGTGAGAACTGGGTGCTTTCTGGACCTTTCCTGAGCCGGTACACGGCCCCAGGTGAGCACACGGACTGCTCAGTCCCCAGGACCTCAGCAGAGCTGCTTCAGCTCCTGCGATGTCTCATTTTCCAGCCTTTCCTCCCAAGGCTTTTGGTTTGTGAGCTGTTTGCTCCAGTGTCACCGTGACCCAGGCAGCAGCAACGGAAGTGTCCGCCTGTATCAGTTCTGGGCAGATGCTTCCACCCTGGATCAGACTGCCTCTGGTAAAGCAGAGGCAAGGCTTTGGAGCCAGGCTTCCAGGCAGACATCACGTAGATCAAAATAAGTGATTCAAATTCTTATACATGAGGTCCGTTCTGCTCCATCCAGTACAGGAGATGCAGGGGATTACTGTCATGGCTACCCCTGAGCAAGGGGGTGGGGAATGGGTCTGAGGTGAGTCAAACCCAGAAACCTTCTGGTTCTTACTGAGATTCAACTGTTTTCTTGAGTAAATGTTCTTATGGTGCCTGCAACCTCTGATTAATTCTCAGACTTCTGAAGAAAAAAAAAGAAGCCACTTCTGTCCGTTCGTGCCAATTTGTCACTGCCTTTATGGAGGGACAGAAGCTCACGTTTCTTATCTCTCTGCTGTTTTCCTCTGAGTCACTCTTGTGATTTATTTTTTCAGCTGAATGTCAGAGTTAGTCATTCATATTGAGGTCTTGACTTGGAGTTCATTCAATTCATAGATCAATTTTCAGTGAACTGAGAACCTTATAATTTTGAAGATTTCATTCAAAAACTTGATATGCTTTTCTGCTTATGTATCTCTTTGTAAGTTATTTAAAATATATACACTTACACAAATTTTAATTTCTTCTTTATTTATTTTATTTATTTAAGCTATTTATAGTTTTGTTGCTCCGTCGCCCAGTCCCGGCCGACCCTCTGCGGCCCCGTGAACCACGGCGCGCCAGGCCTCCCCGTCCTCCCCAGCCTCCCGGAGCTCCTCAGACTCGTGTCCATCGAGTCGATGATGCCATCCAACCCTCTCATCCTCTGTCGTCCCCTTCTCCTCCCGCCTTCAATCTTTCCCAGCATCAGGGCCTTTTCCAATGAGTTGATTCTTCGCATCAGGTACCCAAAGATATTTATAATAGATAAGTATATAATAAACATGTATGCATATTTGTGTTTATTTTATGGTACTGAAATAGCCCATGAAGTCTGTTTTTCTATTATACTTTCTAAGAATGTATTGTTGGCATAAAAAAGCTATCAATTTGCAGATGATTCTTTCACTGAATATTTTTATTCACATGGTATCCTTGATTTTTTAAGTAAATACTCTTAACAGAAATAGTAATAATTTTGACACTTAATTTCCAAATGTATGGTCCTTATTTTATTTTATTCCAATATTTTATTAGATAAAATTCCCAAGTTATATTTATAACATTCTCAAGTACTGTTATATCAGTGTGGTGGTAGCAAGCATTCTTGTTTAATTAAAGCATGACATTTGGGATGTAGCAAAACTATAAAACAAAAAATTTCTAACTATGGAGAAGTTTCAATAACCATGGATATGGTATATTTGTGAATTTAGCAGAAATAGCTACAGAGTGTAAAAATTAAGCATGCTTTTTATCGTTGGCTTGAATTTTCCCCCACTGTTTATAAGTAGAATCTTGTTTCACTAAGAGATTTAGTTGTATTTTTATTACTCTTTCCACTTTTCTTGTTATTGTGAAATATAATATA
This sequence comes from Giraffa tippelskirchi, assembly GCF_054371585.1. Taxonomy (NCBI): domain Eukaryota; kingdom Metazoa; phylum Chordata; class Mammalia; order Artiodactyla; family Giraffidae; genus Giraffa; species Giraffa tippelskirchi. The sequence goes on along the minus strand of NC_137283.1, from coordinate 165,809,872 downwards.
TTGAAGACATGTATATAAAACAATTGTGTACCCCACAGTGACTTACCATTGAACATTGTACCAATAGATTCTGTGTCCATTTCTCCAAAAATATATTTGGTATTCTAACTTTCGTGATCATCACCTCCTTGGATTTATTTTTAGTTTTAAAAACATACACCCCCAAAACATATATATTCCTTGTTTCTGAATATACATGACATGCAATGTAGTTTCCTTTGTTCTGGTTATTACAAATGAGGCTGCCTTGCCCATTCTCACCCATGGCTCTTGTTACACATGTGAACAGATTTCTCCATTTATGCAACTAGGGCAGGAAGTGAAGGGTCATAGGCTTGTATTTTTCCTTTATTTTTTTGGCCGTGCGAAGAAGCCCGAGGATCTCAGTTCTCTGACCAGGTGTCAGAACCTCAGTCCCTGCAGTGAAAGTGCAGAGTCTTAACCATGGGACTGCCGGGGAAGTCCCCAAACTGTCTTGATATGATTTGCCATTTTCATTTTAATATGAATTTTAAATAATATTATTAAACTTCACAAAAGATACCTGTGGGGAATTTGGCTGGATATGAGAGTTGGACCATAAAGAAAGCTGAGCACTGAAGAATTGATACTTTTGAACTGTGGTGTTGGAGAAGACTCTTGAGAGTCCCTTGGACTGCAAGGAGATCCAACCAGTCCATCCTAAAGGAGATCAGTCCTGAATATTCATTGGAAGGACTTTTGCTGAAGCTGAAACTCCCATACTTTGGCCACCTGGTGTGAAGAACTGACTGATTGGAAAAGACCCTGACTCTGGGAAAGACTGAAGGCAGGAGGAGAAGGGACGACAGAGGATGAGATGGTTGGATGGCCTCACCGACTCTATGGACATGAGTTTAAGCAAACTCTGGGAATTGGTGATGGACGGGGAGGCCTGGCGCACTGCAGTCCATGGGGTCACAAAGAGTCAGACACGACTGAGCGACTGAACTGAACTGAAATTGAACTAATAGGTTAGTTGCGGAGACATCTTGACAATATTAATTCTTCTCGTGCAAGACCCTGCCATTCTTTTCTGTTTATTTAGATTTTATCTCAGTGTTTTATAAATTTCTGTGTAGAATGTCTTACATTCTTTTTGTTAACTTTCTCTTAGGTACCTGACATTTCAGATGCTATACAAAATATGTCTTTAAAAGTTTATTTTAATATTTTTGTTCATATGTGGAAATACAATTGAGTTTTCTATATTGATTTCGTATTCAGAAATCATGCTAAACATTTTATTATAAAAATATATTAGCAGATTCTATTCTTTAGCATCATATAATCTGTGACTAATAAGAGTTTTATTTCTTATTACACGTAATCTTTGAATGATGACAGTTTTATTTCTTTCTTTAAAATCTCATCACTACTTTTATCTATTGTTTTTCTTTTTACTACACTGGCTAAATTCTCTAGCAAAATGTTGAATGCAAGTGGTAAGATCTTGTTCCCAATCTTCCAGAGAAAGCTTTCAACATTTCGTTGAGTTTGCTGTTTGTTGTAGCTTTCTGAAATTATCATTGCTTTTAAAAATTATTCTTTGTCAAATGAAGTTCCCTTTTACTTGTTTGCTAAGAATTGATGCTAAATTAAAAAAAAATTCTTCTGGCTGCACTGGGTCTTCGCTGCTGTGTGTGGGCTTTCTCTAGTTGTGGCCAGTGGGGACTGCCCTTCCTCGCAGGACACGGGCTTCTCCTCGCAGCGGCCACTCTGGTTGTGGAGCGCAGGCTCTAGGTGTGTGGGCTCAGTAGTGGTAACACACAGGCGTAGTTGCTACGTGGCACGCGGGATCTCCCTGGAGCAGGGACTGAAACTGTTCCCTGCATTGGCAGTTGGGTTCTTACCCACTGCTCTACCAGGGAAGTCCTGGGTGCTAAATTTTAACACATGCTCTTTCTGCACTATTGAAATGATCATTTTTTTTACTTTTTTTTAAACCAATCTTTATTCTTAGAATAAATCCAACTTGATCTTAATGTATTGAATTTTTAATACATTGAGGGATATATTTGGATCATATTTTTATTTTGCATTTAAAAATTTTATGTCCACGACTGAGTGGGTGTGTATATATATATATTTTTTTTTCTTTGTGAAGCTATTGCTTTTGCTGTTTTCTCTCTTTATTCAACCTGAAATAAGTGAGTCTTATCTAGACCTGGAGTTTGTCACCTATCAGAGTGTGTGGATTGCCAGCTGGCCTTCCGGTCTTCGTTAGGTGTCTGTCAGGGAGGTCCGAGGTAACAGTCAGAAGCTACTGGAGCGCTGCTGCACGCCTGTGCTCTTGGGCACCTGATTTCTCAGAGACAGAGACAACGCCCAACTTCTTTATTCCTGCATCTGTATCTTCTAGACAGGACTGGCAAATAGGTCTGACCCTTGATGTACGGTAAGAAGCTCCACAAATGAATGGCTGACTCCATTTCTACCACATTGACTGTTAGAGATCAGTTCAGTTCAGTTCAGTTCAGTCGCTCATTCCTGTCCGACTCTTTGCGACCCCATGGACTGCAGCACGCCAGGCCTCCCCGTCCATCACCAACTCCCGGAGTTTGCTCAAATTCATGTCCATCAAGTCGGTGAGGCCATCCAACCATCTCATCCTCTGTCGTCCCCTTCTCCTCCTGCCTTCAATCTTTCCCAGAGTCAGGGTCTTATCCAATGAATCAGTTCTTCACATCAGGTGGTCAAAGTACTGAAGCTTCAGCTTTAGCATCAGTCCTTCCAATGAATATTGAGGACTGATCTCCTTTAGGACGGACTTGTTGGATCTCCTTGCAGTCCAAGGGACTCTCAAGAGTCTTCTCGTACACCACAGTTCAAAAGCATCAATTCTTCGGCGCTCAGCTTTCTTTATAGTCCAACTCTCATGTCCATACATGACCACTGGAGAAGCCATAGCTTTGATTAGACAGACCTTTGCTGGCAAAGTAATCTCTCTGCTTTTTAATATGCTGTCTAGCTTGGTCATAGCTTTTCTTCCAAGGAGCAAACATCTTTTAATTTCGTGGCTGCAGTCATCATCTGCAGTGATTTTGGAACTCAAGAAAGTAAAGTCTGTCAGTTTCCATTGTTACCCCATATATTTGCCATGAAGTGATGGGACCAGATACCATGATCTTAGTTTTTTGAATGTTGAGTTTCAAGTTAGCTTTTTCACTCTCCTCTTTCACTTCCATCAAGAGGCTCTTTAGTTCTTCTTCGCCTTCTGCCATAAGGGTGGTGTCATCTGCATATCTGAGGTTATTGATATTTCTCTCGGCAATCCTGATTCCAGCTTGTGCTTCATCCAGCCCAGCGTTTCTCATGATGTACTCTGCATAAGTTAAATAAGTAGGGCGACTATATACAGCCTTGACGTACTCCTTTCCCAATGTGGAACCAGTTCATTGTTCATGTCTGGTTCTAACTGTTGCTTCTTGACTCGCATACAGATTTCTCAAGAGGCCGGTCAGGTGGCTTGGTATTCCCATCCCTTGAAGAATTTTCCATAGTTTGTTCTGATTCACACAATCAAAGGCTTTGGTGTATTCAATGAAACAGAAGTAGATGTTTTTCTGGAACTCTCTTGCTTTTTCTATGATCCAATGGATGTTTGCAATTTGATTTCTGGTTCCTCTGCCTGTTCTAAAACTTGAACATTTGGAAGTCCTCAATACACATACTGTTGAAGTCTCGCTTGGAGAATTTTGAGCATTACTTTGCTAGCATGAGAGATGAGTGCAATTGTGTGGTAGTTTGAACATTCTTTGGCATTACCTTTCTTTGGGATTGGAATAAACAATGACCTTTTCCGGCCCTGTAGCCATTGCTGAGTTTTCCAAATTTGCTGGCATTCTGAGTGCAGCACTTTCACAGCATCATCTTAGGATCTGAAATAGCTCAGCTGGAATTCCATCACCTCCACTAGCTTTGTTTGTAGTGATGCTTCCTAAGGCCCACTTGACTTCACATTCCAGGATGTCTGGCTCTAGGTGAGTGATCACACCATTGTGATTATCTGGGTCATGAAGATCTTTTTTGTACAGTTCTTCTGTGTATTCTTGCCACCTTTTCTTAATATCTTCTGCTTCTGTTAGGTCCATACATTTTCTGTCCTTTATTGTGCCCATCTTTGCATGAAATGTTCCCTTGATATCTGTAATTTTCTTGAAGAGATCTCTAGTCTTTCCCATTATATTGTTTTCCTCTATTTCTCTGCATTGGTCACTGAGGAAGGCTTTCTTATCTCTCGTTGCTATTCTTTGGAACTCTGCATTCAGATGGGTATATCGTTCCTTTTCTCCTTTGCCTTTCACTGTTAGAGATAGTCCTTTAGAACCTTGTTTATAAGTAATGGACTGATCAAAGTGTCATATTCTATTCTTAACTGCTGCTACTTAGGCCTGGTTATTTTCTGGAAGTTGCTATCTTTGACTATATGTGAATATGTCAAAGTGGACAAACTCTAATCAGGGAATGAACGGTGGGTTCGGAACCTAGGGTTGTAAAACGTGGCTGCGGGCTGTCTGATGCTTCTTTCAAGAAGAGGTGAGTGTCCGCCCCTCCCTCATGGATCTGGGTGCTCTCACGGCTGTTTCTACCGATGAAACATGCACGTCAGGCACACTGCTCTCTAAGACCTGCAGAAGCCCCTCCAGCTCCTGCTCCATCTGTGGGAATGTCTGCTCACTGACCCTGAGAACCGTGAAATATGAGAAAACAGTCATTGTTTTAAACAGCTAAGTTTGGGGATAGCTTGTAATACAACAGTAAACAATCAGAACATCTTTTTGTATTTTTTAACGTTCTTTATTTCGTGAAGATATATTTTCTCAGTCTTTTTCCATTTTCTTCAGAGTTAGTGGTGATTTTGTCCATATTTTAACATTCTCATTTCTTAGTTCTTTACATGGTCTCTTTCCTATCTCTTAACATACTTTGTTTTAAGAGGAAGAGACTATAGCAGGCCTACTAGGCAGACACTGATTTTTCCATATTTTCTCTTGAAACAGTGAATATAACCTTTTGTTAATATAAAATCAAAGGCGATTCAAGTCCTTATATCTAATATATAAAAAGGCAAAAATAGACAGATGGTTCTATTGCATTCCAGTGTTTCAATGCTCATGTTTGCTGCCTTTAAAGGAGTTTTAAATAACATAATTAAAATCTGCTTGTGTGTAGTCTGGAAAGCCAGTGTGATTTCTTGGTGGTGTCTTGTTAGCTATATTACGCAGTTCTTTGCCTTACTAATTTTAGCTTCCTCTGAAATAAAGCAGCTGAAAGGAATAACACAATTTGAAGTTCCTTTGGGACCTGTGATCATGCTTCTGTCTTGTGGACTTTCTCTTTTTTGACGCTCTGTCTTTCCTGTATTAAAACAATCTAAACAACTGATTGACTTTGTGAAGCAGAACACAAAGCTAGTGCCTTACACAAACCTCTCATGGGGGTTCCTGGTGGCTCAGCGGGTAAAGAATCCACCCGCCAATGCAGGAAATGCAGGTGTGATCCCTGGGTCAAAGATCCCCTGGAGAAGTAAATGGCAGCCCACTCCAGTATTCTTCCTTGGAGAATCCCATGGACAGAGGAGCCTGGTGGGCTACAGTCCACGGGGTCACAAAGAGTTGGACACGACTGAGCAACTAAACAACAATAACAGCCAAACCTCTTATAGACACCTTGGGCAGAGCAACTAAAAGACCCACCAGGGGCTTGACCCTTGGGGAGTGATCCTGTTGAATTGCTGGTGTCAGAAAGATAGTGTGACTCCTTTATGCTGAAAGCTTCTTGTTAGCTTTGCTGTTGTCGTCTTTTGTTTAAGCCACAGTTGAAAATTGGGTGCGAACTGCTAGTGACTAAAACTTGATGTTTGCTTTTGTCTTCTGTCAGGGAAAATAAGCAGCCAGGAGTAGAAGAATTAGTGTTGGATAATTTCATAATTTTTAAAGACTGAAGCAACAGAATGTCTTGCTTTGTTACTTTAACAATGATGTATTACAGCAGAAATGGCAGTTTCTAAAGTTTCTGAAACTCCCATTGGAAGCTTGAGCAGCTGAGAGTAGAGAATCCAGTTGTGCTTGCATTTCTATTATCAGTTTCTTAAAGAAAAGCTCCCCGTGTAAACCTGGGAGTAATGACATTGTGCTGGGCTGCTGACTTCAGGGTGAGGAGCTCTTTAAACATTACAACAGTTAAATTTTATTTAGGAATTTACTTCAGTTACACTTTAAGCTGAAATAGCATTCTGTTGTCTAAAGGCAAAGTATTGCGTTAGAAAAAAGTAGACTTAGTTATTTGGGTGGGTTAACAATGCTTAATTACATTTTCAAGTATTCTGGGTTAGAGTTTTCACATTTGATGAGAAGACATTGTAGTTTGACAAAGCCATGAGCCGTTGCCATTGGAAAGTGAAGTGAAAGTGTCAGTGGCTCATTCGTGTCCAGCTCTTTGTGACTCCATGGACAGTAGCCCACCAGGCTCCTCTGTCCATGGGATTCTCTAGGCAAGAACACTGGAGTGGGTTGCCATTCCCTTCTCCAGGGGATCTTCCTGACCCAGAGATCCAGCCTGGGTCTCCTGCGCTGCAGGCAGATTCTTCACCGTCTGAGCCGCCGTCGGAAGGGCGGTCTTACAATGAGTATTGTGTTAGTGCTGCTGCTTCTCTATGTAGAGTGAAATAGCATAATATTTTGTATGTGCTCAGCAAAGCTATTTTTGCTGTAATTTGGATTGAAGGCCCTTGTAATAAATAATGTAAACTGCCATCTGTAGTCACATGGGTGTGGGGTACCCTGACCAGGGCCTGCTTTTCCCAACATTGGCATTTCAGAATGGCTCCACGTCCCTTTCACTGACAGCAGTAAACTAACAGCCATGGATCATTGTATTAAGACTGCAAAACAGGAAGTTATCCATCTATCCATTCATCCACACAGATGATGATAACAGATAGAGGCATTACCTAAACACACTAAGTATAATTTGGGGACTAAGCAATCAATGCAAAGAAACAGAGGAAAACAATAGAATGGGAAAGACTAGAGATCTCTTCAAGAAAATTACAGATACCAAGGGAACATTTCACGCAAAGATGGGCTCGATAAAGAACAGAAATGGTATGGACCTAACAGAAGCAGAAGATGTTAAGAAGAGATGGCAAGAATACACAGAACTGTACAAAAAAGATCTTCACGACCCAAATAATCACAATGGCATGATCACTCACCTAGAGCCAGACATCCTGGAATGTGAAGTCAAGTGGGCCTTAGGAAGCATCACTACGAACAAAGCTAGTGGAGGTGATGGAATTCCAGTTGAGCTATTTCAAATCCTCAAAGGTGATGCTGCGAAAGTGCTGCACTCAATATGCCAGCAAATCTGGAAAACTCAACAGTGGCCACAGGACTGGAAAAGGTCAGTTTTCATTCCAATCCCAAAGAAAGGCAATGCCAAAGAATGCTCAAACTACAGCACAATTGCACTCAGCTCACACGCTAGTAAAGTAATGCTCAAAATTCTCCAAGCCAGGCTTCAGCAATATGTGAACCGTGAACTTCCAGATGTTCAAGCTGGTTTTAGAAAAGGCAGAGGAACCAGAGATCAAATTGCCAACATCCGCTGGATCATTGAAAAGCAAGAGAGTTCCAGAAAAACATCTATTTCTGCTTTATTGACTATGCCAAAGCCTTTGACCGTGTGAATCACAATAAACTGGAAAATTCTGAAAGAGGTGGGAATACCAAACCACTTGACCTGTCTCTTGAGAAACCTGTATGCAGGTCAGGAAGCAACAGTTAGAACTGGACATGGAACAACAGACTGGTTCTAAATAGGAAAAGGAGTACATCAAGGCTGTATATTGTCACCCTGCTTATTTAACTTCTATGCAGAGTACATCATGAGAAACACTGGGCTGGAAGAAGCACAAGCTGGAATCAAGATTGCCGGGAGAAATATCAGTAACCTCAGATATGCAGATGACACCACCCTTATGGCAGAAAGTGAAGAGGAACTAAAAAGCCTCTTGATGAAAGTGAGAGAGGAGAGTGAAAAAGTTGGCTTAAAGCTCAACATTCAGAAAACTAAGATCATGGCATCTGGTCCCATCACTTCATGGCAGATCGATGGGGAAACAGTGGAAACAGTGTCAGACTTTATATTTTTGTGCTCCAAAATCACTGCAGATGGTGACTACAGCCATGAAATCAAAAGACGCTTACTCCTTGGAAGGAAAGTTATGACCAACCTAGACAACATATTAAAAAGCAGAGACTTATTTTGGCAACAAATGTCCATCTAGTCAAGGCTATGGTTTTTCCAGTAGTCATGCATGGATGTGAGAGTTGGACTGCGAAGAAAGCTGAGCACCAAAGAATTGATGCTTTTGAACTGTGGTGTTGGAGAAGACTCCTGAGAGTCCCTTGGACAGCAAGGAGATCCAACCAGTCCATCCTAAAGGAGATCAGTCCTGGTTGTTCACTGGAAGGACTGATGTTGAAGCTGAAACTCTAATACTTTGGCCACCTCATGCGAAGAGTTGACTCATCAGGAAAAGACCCTGATGCTGGGAAGGATTGAGGGCAGGAGGAGAAGGGGACGACAGAGGATGAGATGGCTGGATGGCATCACCGACTTGATGGACATGAGTTTGGGTAAATTCTGAGTGTTGATCATGGACAGGGAAGCCTGGTGTGCTGTGACTCATGGGGTTGCTAAGAATCGGACACGACTGAGCTACTAAACTGAACTGAAGGTGATATCTAGAGTAAAGGTTAGAAAACTTTTTTGGTAAAGGACCAGCAAGAAAGTGTTTTAGGTGTGAGCCAGGAGGAGAACTGAGGATGTTATGTATGTACTTATATAAGAAGAAAGGAAATAGATCTCAGCAGTGTTTTCACCAGTGACTTTCAAAATATCATTGTAAAATTGAGTGCAGTTTTTGTTGTAATAAAGGATCTGCAGATGAGAAGAATCAAATAAGATTTTTGGGAGGCATACTATGTTTTTAATGTGGAGTTCAAAGTTAACATTCCTTATATCAAAATTAATTGCAAATGTTCATGTGTTAATGCTTATCTATTATGAAATTCTACGTATTTCATCTTTGAAAATGTCTTTTCACCCAGATAGGTATTACCAAACACTGATATCAACCCACAAGCATTTGCTTTTAATTGAGCATATTCATCACTTGGCAAGTGGTCATAGAACCCATTAGATTTCACTCTTGATGTTTGTCCGTTAATGTTTCATTAATCACCTTCGGTTGAAGGTTAGGTAGGAGCTCTTCACATGCAGCTGAATGGACTTTGAAATGTGGAAATTTGTCCTGCCCCTGCACTGAGGCCTGAAAAACTCTCTGCTGGAGCTGCTGCTGTGGGCTGAGCTTTGGAAATCTCTCTGCTTCAAGCATAAGGGTGTGGAGCGCTCTCTCCATGTTTGGACTCTGACAGCACAGGGAGCCGACAAGCTCTCTGTCACTTTTGATGCAGGCGTCTGTTTCCATCAGAATGACTTTAGCGCAGCGTAACTTTGGCCCGTAAGTATTGTTTTGCCCTGTAATTTCAGGCTAGGTTTATTAAGACACAGTATCAAGCTAATTCCACAGTCCTTCAGTGTTTGCTAAACATGGTGGAAAGCAGTTCTCATTCAGGAAACTCTGTCTGCACTGCGAGCTCAACAGCTGCAGTAAAGCTTCACGGATGCTACGCCGCCGAGCTGTCACAGCGAGTGAGTCAGTGTTCAGCTTGTGTCTCCCCAGACTCCACCCCGCTGTGGACGGTCAGGAGACCAGGGCGCTAAGTTCACCATCATCACCACACTTCACGGAGATGGCGTAGCTCACCGCACCTTCTGCACAGTCCCTGTTGGCAGAGCGCCCTCAGCTTCACACACTGCACGTTCTCAGAGGTGTTGTCTTTCCCTCCATACTTTCTGCACCGTCAGCTGTGACACGACTTCGTGGATTCCACTTCAGGTTGTCCCACATCCGTGTTTTCTCAACTTCTTTTGAAATAGTCTCACCTGTAGCTGTTCCAGGCCGACTACTGACTAACCCTTCAGTCACTTTGAATTACTAATTCTTGGGTCACTTTGAATTACTGACCTCTTAAATCAACAACATTTAAGCAGATATTATCAATGGCACTTGTGGACTCGTCAGGAGTCGAGGAAAAGGTCTTGAGGTCATCCTCCTTGTTAGTAACCTGTTGATGTTGCCACAGTGTCCTCACCTATTAGACATCCTCGAGTTGAACCTAACAGTCTTCTGCGAGCTTGTTTGCTGAGAGTCCATTTCTGTGGCTGCTGCTGTCAACCATGACCTAATTAACTCAGTTTGTTAATGGCGCTCCTCATCCCGCCGTCCCACGTGTGCTAATGTCTGGTTCTCTCCTGGTGTGTCCCAGGCAGAAGGAGCACAACTGCCCATGGTATTCACTCCACTTCTGAAAAACCAAGTGATGCGAGTACCACAAGATTTAGTGCAAAGTGAAGTGAAAGTCGCTGAGTCGTGTCCAGCTCTTTGCGACCCCATGGACTGTATAGTCCGTGGAATTCTCCAGGCCAGAATACTGGAGTGGGTAGCCTTTCCCTTCTCCAGGGGATCTTCCCAACCAAGGGACCAAACCCAGGTCTCCTGCATTGCAGACGGATTCTTTAGTGTGAAAAAGGCATACTTTTTGAAGATGGTAAGTGTAGGTATACAGCTAGCCCGTAATAACTATATTTTTACCTACTTTGCCTATGTTTTCCTGTACCAGCTGCATTCTTGTCCTGTGAACATGATTCTGCAAATTCACTCGTTCCTATTGCTTCTTTTAATTCTTGGAATCACTGCATCTCTCCTCCATTCAGACAGGCTTGCTCTTCATATGGCATAATGTTTTGTTGTCTTTGGGCTTCAGCAATTACAAGAGAAGGCAGGAGTTAGAGATGGTAAATTCAGACACTTGGAAAAGTTACTTACTCTTTTGCATTAAAATAGGCACCAAATTAAAATTCCATTTAATTCCAAATTAAAATTCCATTAAGATAGGCATCAAGTTAAAAGACGCTTGCTCCTTGGAAGAAAAGCTGTGACAAACCTAGACAGCATATTAAAAAGCGGAGACATTACTTTGCCAAAAAGGTCCATCTAGTCAAAGCTATGGTTTTTCCAGTAGTCACATATGGATGTGAGAGTTGGACCATAAAGAATGATGAGCACTAAAGAACTGATGTTTTCAAGTTGTGGTGTTGGAGAAGACTCCTAAGAGTCCCTTGAACTGCAAGGAGATCAAACCAGTCCATCCTAAAGGAAATTAGTCCTCAATATTCATTGGAAGGACTGATGCTGAAGCTGAAACTCCAATACTTTGGCCACCTGATGCAAAGAGCCATCTCATTGGAAAAGACCCTGATGCTGGGAAAGACTGAGGGCAAGAGGAGAAGGGGATGATAGAGGATGAGATGGTTGGATGGCATCACTGACTCGATGGACATGAGTTTGAGCAAGCTCCAGGAGATGGTAAAGGACAGGGAGGCCTGGGGTGCTGCAGTCCATGGGGTCGCAAAGAGTCAGACATGACTGAGCAACTGAACAACAGCAAGGCACCAACAAGGCCCCCTGGCCTTTCTTTTCTGATCACTTACTTCAAGTCCTGTCAGCATGTGAATGGTTAGACTTTGTATTTGCTCAGTGTCGTGTAGGGTAGAGGGTTGAGACAGCACACAAGGATTATTACGTGCATTCCGATGGTCATCTTCCTGGAGATCACCCATGTCCTGATGTGTGCCAGTCTTCTCCAAGCAAAGGAATCCTGATTAAAATGGAAAAATTAGTGCTTGGATGTCCCCCAGGTTCAGCTTGTAAAGTTGGAGCATTTCAATTTTTAGGTCAGATGAAATACTGCACGTTTGCAGAGAAATTGCAGTTCCACTGAAAACAGGATAGTGTTATACAAGTGCAAATGTGCACCGTGGAGTTAATTTCTGGAAGCATCGTCCGTCGGTTTAACAGCTGGGAAGCTGTTAGTAGCACTTGTGTTGGACACACAGGCGCGGCACCCAGGCCTGTTGGGAGGCAGTGCTGCAGAGCAGTGGTTCTCCGGGTGTGGCCCCTGCACCGGCAGCCGTTGGCCTCATGGGAGGGAACTTACTGGATGCAGGCTCCTCTTTCCCACCCCCCGCCCCCAGTCCTACTGAATCCAGACTCCTGGGGGTGGGCCTGCGCTCCTATTGAGTCAGCTTTGCCAGCTGGTTCTGCCCACACACCATTCCCGATGGTGTGGTTAAGGGACTGGGCCTGCCAGCACTTCTCAGACGTCAGCATCTTCCAAGTACCTGGGATCTGGAAGAGGTAGCTCTAATTCAGTGGCTCTGGGTGGGCCAGAGACCTGCCTTTCCAATAAGCTCACAAGTAATTGTCACAGCTGCTGGTCTGGGGAACACTGGCTGTCCACTTGGGGTTGTGTCTCAGTTCTGCCGACAACCTGTCCGTCACTCAGATGGTCCAAGTCCTGTTTGCCTGCATCCAGAAGGGAGTCTGAACAACCATCAACACGAGAATGTGGGATCCCACCAAAAAAAGATGCCCCACATCCATGGCCAATGGAGAGGCCCCAGCAAGGTGGTAGGAGGGGTGAAATCACATTTAGAATCAAACCTCATACCCACCAGAGATGCTCGGAGGGCTCAAAGAAGACTGAGCTAGACCTGCCTTTCAGTGTCTCCTGTGGAGGCATGGGTCAGCAGTGGCCTCCCGCAGGGACAGGGAGCAGACCTAGGAGGTGTGGCTTGTGGCATAAATCCTCTTGGAGGAGGTCGCCATTATCCCACCATAGAGCCACTGAGCAGATGACCCACGAACTAGAGAACAATCATACCAAAGAAATTCTTGCAGTGTTGTGAAAATTCTAGGGCCCACAACATTTCCCAACCTGGGGATCCTGCAAAGGGACTGAGAGCCCCCAGGGAATTTGACTTTGAAGGCCAGTGGGATTTGATTACAGAACTTCCACAAACTGGGGAAGCAGACTCTTGGAGGGCACAAACCCTTGTGCACACGAGGACCCAGGAGAAGGGAGCAGTGACCCCACAAGAGGCTGAGCCAGACTTGCCTGTGGGTGTCCAGGATGCTTTGGCAGAGGTGTGGGTGGACAGTGGCCTGCTGCAGGGTCAGGGGGCACTGAATACAACAGTCCTTGGAGTCCTGGCATGCTAGCATAAGTCCTTTTGAAGGAGGTTGCCATTATCCCTACCATAGTTTGGCCTCAGGACAAACTACAGGGAGAGACACAGCCCCACCCATCAACAGAAATGGGATTACCATTTACCATTTACTGCCCAGTTTCCCCCACAGGCAGTCCCTTCCATCAGGAAGCTTCCACAAACCTCTTATCCTTCTCCATCAGAGGGCAGACAGAATGAAAACCACAATTACAGAAGACTAACCAATCTAATCGTATGGATCACAGCCTTGTCTAACTCAGTGAAACTGTGAGCCATGCCGTGGAGGACCACCCAAGATGGAGGGCATGGAGGAGAGCTCTGACAGAATGAGGTCCACTGGAGAAGGGCATGGCAAACCGCTTCAGCATTCTTGCCTTGGGAACCCCATCAACAGTATGAAAAGGCAAAAAAATATGATATGGAAAGTTGAACTCCCCAGGTTCATAAGTGCCCAACATGCCACTGGAGAAGAGCAGAGAAATAGCTCCAGAAAGGATGAAGAGGCGGAGCCAGAGTGGAAACAGCACGTGCTGTGGATGTGACTGGTGATGAACGTGAAGTCTGATGCTGTAACAACAGTGTTGCATACAAACCTGGAAAGTTAGGTCCATGAATCAAGGTAAATTAGAAGTTGTCAAGCAGGAGATGGCAAGAGTGAACGTCGACATTCTAGGAATCAGTGAACTAACATGGACTGGAATGGGCGAATTTAACTCAGATGACCATTACATCTACTGCTGAGGGCAAGAATCCCTTAGAAGAAATGGAGTAGCCCTCATAGTCAACAAAAGAGTGAAATGCAGTACTTGGGTGCAATCTCAAAAATGACAGAATGATCTCTGTTCATTTCCAAGGCAAACCATTCAGTATCACAGTAATCCAAGCCTATGCCCCACCCACTAATGCTGAAGAAGCTGAAGTTGAACGGTTCTATGAAGACCTACAAGACCTTCTAGAACTAACACCCAAAAAAGATGTCCTCTTCATTATAGGGGACTGAAATGCAAAAGTAGGAAGTCAAGAAACACCTGGAGTAACAGGCAAGTTTGGCCTTGGAATACAGAATGAAGCAGTGAAAAGGCTAGTAGAGTTTTGCCACGAGAACGCACTGGTAATAGCAAACACCCTATTCCAACAACACAAGAGAAGACTCTACACGTGGACATCACCAGATGGTCAACACCGAAATCAGATTGGTTATATTGTTTGCAGCCAAAGATGGAGAAGCTCTATACAGTCAGCAAAAACAAGACCAGGAGCAGACTGTGGCTCAGATCATGAACTGCTTATTGCCAAATTCAGACTTAAATTGAAGAAAGTATGGAAAACCACTAGACCATTCAGGTATGACCTAGATCAAATCCCTTATGAGTATACAGTGGAAGTGACAAATAGATTTAAGGGACTAGACCTGATAGACAGAGTGCCTGATGAACTATGGACAGAGGTTCATGACATTGTACAAGAGACAGGGATCAAGAAAATCCCCATGGAAAAGAAATGCAAAAAAGCAAAATGGCTGTCTGAGGAGGCCTTACAGATAGCTGGGAAGAGAAGAGACGCGAAAAGCAAAGGAGAAAAGAAAAGATATTCTCATCTGAATGCAGAGTTCCAAAGACTAGCAAGGAGACATAAGAAAGCATTCCTCAGCGATCAGTGCAAACAAATAGAGGAAAACAACAGATTGGGAAAGACTAGAGACCTCTTCAAGAAAATTAGAGATACCAAAGGAACATTTCATGCAAAGATAGGCTCGATAAAGGACAGAAATGGTATGGACCTAACAGAAGCAGAAGATATTAAGAAGAGGTGGCAAGAATACACAGAAGAACTGTACAAAAAAGATCTTCACAACCCAGATAATCACGATGGTGTGATCACTCACCTAGAGCCAGACATCCTGGAATGTGAAGTCAAGTGGGCCTTAGGAAGCATCACTATGAACAAAGCTAGTGGAGGTGATGGAATTCCAGTTGAGCTATTTCAAATCCTCAAAGGTGATGCTGTGAAAGTGCTGCACTCGATATGCCAGCAAATTCGGAAAACTCAGCAGTGGCCACAGGACTGGAAAACGTCAGTTTTCGTTCCAATCCCAAAGAAAGGCAATGCCAAAGAATGCTCAAACTACCGCACAATTGCACTCATCTCACATGCTAGTAAAGTAATGCTCAAAATTCTCCAAGCCAGGCTTCAGCAATACATGAACCGTGAACTTCCAGATGTTCAAGCTGGATTTAGAAAAGGCAGAGGAACCAGAGATCAAATTGCCAATATCCGCTGGATCATCGAAAAAGCAAGAGAGTTCCAGAAAAACATCTATTTCTGCTTTATTGACTATGCCAAAGCCTTTGACTGTGTGGATCACAATAAACTGTGGAAAATTCTGAAAGAGATGGGAATACCAGACCATCTGACCTGTCTCTTGAGAAACCTGTATGCAGGTCAGGAAGCAACAGTTAGAACTGGACATGGAACAATAGACTGGTTCCAAATAGGAAAAGGAGTACGTCAAGGCTGTATATTGTCACCCTGCTTATTTAACTTATATGCAGAGTACATCATGAGAAACGCTGGGCTGGAAGAAACACAAGCTGGAATCAAGATTGCTGGGAGAAATATCAATAACCTCAGATATGCAGATGACACCACCCTTATGGCAGAAAGTGAAGAAGAACTAAAGAGCCTCTTGATGAAGGTGAAGGAGGAGAGTGAAAAAGTTGGCTTAAAGCTCAGCATTCAGAAAACTGAGATTATGGCATCTGGTCCCATCACTCCATGGGAAATAGATGGGGAAACAGTGGAAACAGTGTCAGACTTTACTTTTTTGGGCTCCAGAATCACTGCTGATGGTGACTGCAGCCATGAAATTAAAAGACGCTTACTCCTTGGAAGGAAGGTTATGGCCAACCTAGATGGCATATTTAAAAGCAGAGACATCACTTTGCCAACAAAAGTCCGTCTAGTCAAGGCTATGGTTTTTCCAGTAGTCATGTATGGATGTGAGAGTTGGACAGTGAAGAAAGCTGAGCGCCGAAGAATTGATGCTTTTGAACTGTGGTGTTGGAGAAGACTCTTGAGAGTCCCTTGGAATGCAGGGAGATCCAATCAATCCATCCTAAAAGAGATCAATCCTGGGTGTTCATTGGAAGGTCTGATGTTGAAGCTGAAGCTCCCATACTTTGGCCACCTCATGCGAAGGGTTGACTCATTGGAAAAGACCCCAATGCTGGGTAGGATTGGGGGCGGAAGGAGAAGGGGACGACAGAGGATGAGATGGTTGGATGGCATCACCGACTCGATGAACATGGGTTTGGGTAGACTCCAGGAGTTGGTGATGGACAGAGAGGCCTGGCGTGCTGCAATTCATGGGGTCGCAGAGAGTCAGACACGACTGAGCGACTGAACTGAACTGAACTGAAATGCAAAAAGGAAGTCAGGAGATACCTAGTGTAACAGGCAGATTTGGCCTTGGAGTACAGAATGAAGCAGGGAAAAGGCTAACAGAGTTTTGCCAAGAGAATGCACTGGTCATCACAAACACCTTCTTCCAACAACACAAGAGAAGACTCTACCCATGGACATCACCAGATGGTCAGCTCCAAAATGAGATTGATTATATTCTTTGTAGCCAAAGATAGAGAAGCTCTATACAGTCAGCAAAAACAAGACCAGGACCTGACTGTGGATCAGATCATGAACTCCTTATTGCCAAATTCAGACTTAAATTGAAGAAAGTAGGGAAAACCACTAGACCATTTAGGTATGACCTAAATCAAATCCCATACAATTATACAGTGGAAGTGAGAAATAGATTCAAGGGATTAGATCTGATAGACAGAGTGCCTGAAGAACTATGGATGGCGGCGCATACAGGAGGCAGTGATCAAGACCATTCTTCTTCAAGAAGAAGAAATGAGAAAAGGCAAAATGGTTGCCTGAGAAGTCCTTACAAATAGCTGAGAATAGAAGAGAAGCAAAAGGCAAAGGAGGAGAGGAAAGATATACCCATCTGAATGCAAAATTCCAAAGAATAGCAAGGAGAGATAAGAAAGCCTTCCTCAGCGATCAATGCAAAGAAATAGAAGAAAACAATAAAATGGGAAAGACTAGAGATCTCGTCAAGAAAATTACAGACACCAAGGGAACATTTCACACAAAGATGGGCACAATAAAGGACAGAAATGGTATGGACCTAACAGAAGCAGAAGATATTAAGAGGTGGCAAGAATACACAGAAGAACTGTACAAAAAAGACCTTCATGACCCAGATAACCACGATGGTGTGATCACTCACTTAGAGCCAGACATCCTGGAATGCAAGGTCAGGTGGGCCTTGTGAAACATCACTATGAACAAAGCTAGTGGAGGTGATGGAAATCCAGTTGAGCTATTTCAAATCCTAAAAGATGATGCTATGAAAGTGCTGTACTCAGTATGCCAGCAAATTTGGAAAACTCAGCAGTGGCCACAGGACTGGAAAAGGTCAGTTTTCATTCCAATCCCAAAGAAAGGCAATGCCAAAGAATGTTCAAACTATGACACAATTGCACTCATCTCTCACGCTAGCAAAGTAGTGCTCAAAATTCTCCAAGCTAGGCTTCAACAGTACATGAAGCAAGAAATTCCAGATGTTCAAGCTGGATTTAAAGAAGGCAGAGGAACCAGAGATCTAATTGCAAACATCCGTTGGATCATCGAAAAAGTGAGAGAGTCCAAAAAAACATCTGCCTCTGATTCATTGACTATTTTAAAGCCTTTGACTATGTAGGTCACAACAAACTGTGGAAAATTCTTAAAGAGATGGGAATACCAGACCACCTTACCCGCCTCCTGAGAAACCTGTATGCAGGTCAAGAAGCAATAGTTAGAACTGGACATGGATCAACAAATTGGTTCCATGTTGGAAAAGGAGTATGTCAAGGCTGTATATTGTCACGCTGCTTATTTAACTTTTATGTAGAGTACATCATGCAAAATCTGGGTTGGATGAAGCACAAGCTGGAAACAAGATTGCTGGGAGAAATATCAATAACCTCAGATATGCAGATGACACCACCCTTATGGCAGCAAGTGAAGAGGAACTAAAGAGCCTCTTGAAAGTGAAAGAGGAGAGTGAAAAAGCTGGCTTGAAACTCAACATTCAAAAAACTAAGATCCTGACTATTAGCACGTGGTTTTTAACTAACCAGAGCTTATCAGGACCTGAAGAACACCCCACAGTAACTTGACTCACAAAGTTAATGTTGATACACTTTTATATAATCGCTATTTGTTGCCAAGGGACAATCTGCTCAGCTGTGGCCTGGTGATTGTCACGTGGAACCGCATGTGGCACTGTTGTGATGAATGACGGCCAAGTAATACTGTCTGTGTTGACAGACCTCATCTGAGGATCTGTGGCAAATTACACAGAAAGTAGAAGATAAAATTTTCATTTCTTTTATGGAAACGCTAAGCCTAAAATAATTGATTTTCATCAAAGCTTTGAGAGGATGTTAAGAGTGGATAACCAGATACCTTCATCGAAGACAGAGGCTGCTACGCTGTCCAACGTTATTATGAACCTATTCTAATATAATCAAAGTTGAGAGAGTTTGCAGGAAGCAGTTGAATTCCCACTGTTTAGATTCTATGATTGATATTTCACCACATTTGCTTTATCACATAACTATCCGTCTATCTTCTTCTTTATCCACTCATCTGATTTCTGATGCATTTCAAAATAATCTACATGTCAGTACACTTCCTGCCAGTACCTCCATACCTGAACTTTTAACCTGTTATGACCATTTTAAACTGCAATTTTCCCTCAATTGTTAGCAAGCTTTCCTTTTAAAGGCATAGGAGCCCACATGGTATATACCACAGACATAATCGAGAATAGACAGGTGGTGGTTACTCTCTCCGATCTGGTGGGAGAGGAAGTGTGTTGAGTTCAGGTTGAGTTTGGGACTTCGCAGAGAGAGTTCACAGGGCTGCCGTGAGGCAGAGGGATGAGTCCTTCTGAGCTGACCTCGGCTGTTTGCTGCTGTCTCAGGGATGTTTGCCTCTCTCCTTGCTCCGTCCAAGGTGGGGCTGCTGCAGGGAAGGGCATTGCAACATTAGTCATTGCAGCTGAGCAGCCTTTGGCCTCACTCGGATTTCTTAACTTATTCTTTAGTGTTTGCTCTTGTCTTTTATCCTTTCCTTCTGCATTTAGTATCATTCATTTGTACTCTTCTAAGCTTATTGCTTATTGTGTTGAATCTTTCACTTATTTATTTCAGACTTTTTTTGTCTCTTAACATTTACATTTAAAGCTATAGGTTTCTCTCAAACATCAGTTTTGTTTCAGTTTTGGCATGAAGTACTTCTTTTATTTAATTTTTCATTATATAAAAAATTTCTATAACAATTTCCTTTGTAGTCAATGAATTACTTAGGAATGCATTTTTCTTAACATTTCCAAATGTGATTTCTAATGAATCATTTCCGAAGGTTATGATCTGTTTGGTATTGACCTAGCCCCAGGCATAGTGACCTGCTTTGCAGTCAATTTTCATAAGATGTCCATGTGTTTCTGGAAAAAATATGCATGAATTATATGTACAAGATTCTGCTTAGTATCTATTACGTCATAGCCTTTGGATCAAATATGATGCTGCTTTTCAGATCTTGTGAAACATACATATATCTGCCTTTGGTCTGTGGATTTATAATGGGGGTGAGTTAAAATCCGCAGCTTCAGCGTCTCCTTGTAGCCCTTCCAGTTTCTGCGTTAGGCATCTGATGCAGTTTGTGTGTAAAGCTTGTGATCTTCCCAAGGATTTTGCTTCGTATTATTATTTTTCATTCAACTTTATTCCCTACTTTTGTTTTTGAAGTTAAATTAACTTTATTTTACATCAACAGCACTAAACAAACGTTATACTCATTAATATGCATGTGGCATAATTTTCTCATCTGTTTTCTTTCAATTTCTCTAGCTGACTTTCTTGGGTTCATAGTTACGGCCTTTTACCTGGAGCCTTTACATCCATGGTATCTTGGACTCCGGACATAAAACATTTACAAGTGAGTTTTGCTGTTTTCATGTCGCGCTTTGATTCTTTTGTTGCCCTTTCTGCCTGTGCAAGTTTGATTTTTAAATATGTTTCTCAGTGTTGGTTAGAATCTGAAGAATGTAGTTCCTATTTTAACTGTCACCCTTAGCACTGTCCTTTATATACTTGGTTATGCGAGGATACACATTTCAGTGAGAAAGTCTGAGGTCGCTCCATGGCTCTGCTCCAAGAGGCCGCCGCGCTGTGAGCGCCGTGCTCCTGCCTCGATTGGATCGCTTTCTGTGTCTGGCTGTGTCTCGTATCTTGTTTCTTCCTATAGGTTACCTTCCGTTGCCGAAAGGCTGCTTTTCATAGTAGCATTTTTTTCAGTGAGGTATTGAAAATGATAATATCTCTTGGTCTTTGTGTATCTGAAAATGTCTTCGTTTTTGCCATCACTCTTAAATGATAGGTTAGCTTGGTGTACATTTTTAGATTGATATAGTATTAACATTAATTTTATTATTAGCACTTTGAAATATTATTGCTTCCTGATAGCTAATGCTGCTGATAAGGAATTTGCCATCCTTTACCTCTTAAATATTGTTTCTCTGAAATTGCCTTTATTCTTTGTTCTGGATTCTCTCAGACGTGCTTTTTTAATTTATTTATTTTTAGTTGAAGGAGAATTGCTTTACACATAGGGTTGATTTCTGCCATATATCAACATATGTTTTTGAAACTCTTAAAGTATCATCCATGGTTCTTAACTGATCTTTTATATTTTTAAATCAATTGGTCTCTCTAAGCTGAATTTTGGATGGTTCTTTAGTATTATATTCTAATGAACTTCTTTCAAATGTGTTTTGTCTCAGCAGGCAGTATTCTGCATTTTTTTCTAGTGTTTTAAAATTTGCAGCATATTTTTTAGCATATCTACTTTCTTATATTTCATTGCAGTGTGTAAAATGATTTCTTGCTTTTCATTTGGCTATTGTCCATTCATCTCTTTGTGGATTATAATTAATTATATATATTATATAATGTGGATTATAATTTAATTATAATTAATTAAATATATATAATTAATTATACATATTTTAAATTATCATTATTATTTATTTATTTCAAATTGATCTGGAATGCATTTATCTTCCAGCTGTTATTAAACTCTCTGCCTTAGGGTTCAGTTTAAATGTGTTTAGAATTTTCATTTACAGACTTGCTTCTGCTTGAGGAGCATGTCAGTCTCTCCTTTGCCCTCTCTCTGTAGCTCCGTCCCTGAATTTGCTTTTTGCAGTCTCCCCTCCCCCGTTGGCTAGGACCTGAGTGCAGGACTGTGGAGCAGGACTTCACACCAGTGACTCTAGTTCAACAAGTTTTTTCTCTTTCAAAACAAAAACAGAATTCTTGGGTTCTGTGACAGAAGATTCTCTACTTGTTAAAATATGTGAGTAATTATCTCATTCTAATTTTTTTATGCAGCAGTATGTTTTGTGTGTGTGTGTGTGGCCAGTGATGTAGGGATAGTTTAAACAGCCCATAAAGTTGTTCATCCACTTGGAAGTTCCACTTCTGAACTCGGACCCTGTCATTGACATAGGTGAGGTTTAGGCGGGTCAAGGTTACCACGCTCCTCTCTCTGGAGACTTCTGGCCCGAGAGAGAGAGTCTTGCTTCTCTGGAGACGTCAGATGAGGCGGCACCGCAGGGTCTTCTAGTCACCGAAGCAAGTCTGTGAGTCTGCGTGGGAGGCTGGGGCGCAGCGCGGCCACGTCTGCAGGTGTGGGTTGTGGGGTGGGCACGCAGGCCGGGGTCTGCATGAGCTACTGAGCCATCGGCTCACCCCCGCGAGGGTGGGCTCCGGAGACTTCTGGACCCTTTCCTTCCAAGCAGGAAGCACGCGCACGCTGAGCCCACGTGCCAGTCAGAGCAGCCTACACCCATCCCACCCAGACCCCTCCCACCGCACCCACCCCCACCCAGACCCCTCCCATCCCCTCACACACAAACCCCTCCAGCACCCAGACCCTCCAACATCCACGTCCTCTACATCCAGACCCTCTTTGGCACCCTAATCCCCTCTATACCCAGGACCCCCCAATCAATGAGGTCCCCCCACACCCTCACCTCCATGCCAACCCTGAGCAGCAGGGGTCTGTTCCCCTTGGCCTCCCCCTGCAGACCCTAAAGTCTCTTGGAGACAAACCCACCTGTTAACAGCTCCCCTCCCTGGGGGCCTCCCCAGGTGGAAGGCGGCGGGTTCCTGGCCCATCACAGGGAGGCTGTCACTGGCCTGCTGGAGCCCCCAGCTCCCGGGTCAGACTCAGTCTAATAACCATGCAGGGGTGCTTCGGTGAGAGGGCAGGACTGCTGGAGTCCTGTCCTTGCCGGGACACCTGGGCTGGGGACGTCCCGCCGCCGACTGTGGCATGGAGTGTCCCACGGCAAGCGCACCCTGCCCCAGGCTGGTCGCGGAAAGCGCCGAAGGGCCGGCCCAGGACGCGCTTGTCCCTGGGCCACCGGTTCAGCACCGCGCCATCTGGGCGAGGCCACCCCGGGCAGACCTGTGTCCACGGAGCCCCCCGGGGCCAGAGCCCTCCCTGGTGCGCGGGGCTGGGCCCGAGTTACGGGAACGTTCGCGGGGAGAAGCCAGAGGACACCCACAAAACATTTCCACATGTGGGCCTCGGCAAACTGGAAGGACGTGGGAATGTTTATCCTGGATTAGAGGCGCTGGAGAAGTAACGAGATGACAGCATGCAAGCCTTCGGAGAGCTGCGCCCTGGCTCACTGCGGGGCCGCCGGCAGAGATTTCAGAAACCGCTGCCCAGACCCACACCGGGAACCCGGGGCTCCTCGACCAGGAGTTTGACCTGAGCCAAGGACCCTGCGTGAAGCCCGGACGGTCAGGATAGCGGGCAGAGGTGGCCGCGGTGACCGGGGCCCCGCGCCCACAGGAGAGGCTGGCCACTCACTGCGGAGGGGCAATGCTCCGTCGGGGGAATTGATTTCCTGAAACCTGTGACACACAAGGATGGCGATCCAGGTGGCAGTGAGGGTCCTCGGTGACCTCTCGAGCTCTTCTCTGCTGAGAGGGCCTGAAGCCAGCACTTTCAAATGTGAGCCAGTCTGAGGCCTTTCAGTTCAGTTCAGTTCAGTCGCTCAGTCGTGTCCGACTCTCTGCGACCCCATGAATTGCAGCACACCAGGCCTCTCTGTCCATCACCAACTCCCGGAGTCTACCCAAGCTCATGTCCATTGAGTCGGTGATGCCATCCAACCATCTCATCCTCTGTCGTCCCCTTCTCCTCCCGCCCCCAATCCTACCCAGCATCAGGGTCTTTTCCAATGAGTCAACTCTTCACATGAGGTGGCCAAAGTATTGGAGTTTCAGCTTCAACATCAGTCCTTCCAATGAACACCCAGGATTGATCTCTTTTAGGATGGACTGGTTGGATCTCCTTGCAGTCCAAGGGACTCTCAAGAGTCTTCTCCAACACCACAGTTCAAAAGCATCAATTTGTCAGCGCTCAGCTTTCTTTATGGTCCAACTCTCTCATCCATACATGACTACTGGAAAAACCATAGCCTTGACTAGACGGACCTTTGTTGGCAAAGTAATGTCTCTGCTTTTAAATATGCTGTCTAGGTTGGTCATAACCTTCCTTCCAAGGAGTAAGCGTCTTTTAATTTCATGGCTGCAATCACCATCTGCAGTGATTTTGGAGCACAAAAATATAAAGTCTGACACTGTTTCCATTGTTTCCCCATCTATTTCCCATGAAGTGATGGGACCAGATGCCATGATCTTAGTTTTCTGAATGTTGAGCTTTAAGCCAACTTTTTCACTCTCCTCTCTCACTTTCTTCAAGAGGCTCTTTAGTTCTTCTTCACTTTCTGCCCTAAGGGTGGTGTCATCTGCATATCTGAGGTTATTGATATTTCTCCCGGCAATCTTGATTCCAGCTTGTGTTTCTTCCAGCCCAGCGTTTCTCATGATGTACTCTGCATATAAGTTAAATAAGCAGGGTGACAATATACAACCTTGATGTACTCCTTTTCCTATTTGAAACCAGTCTGTTGTTCCATGTCCAGTTCTCACTGTTGCTTCCTGACCTGCATACAGGTTTCTCAAGAGACAGGTCAGATGGTCTGGTAGTCCCACCTCTTTCAGAATTTTCCACAGTTTATTGTGATCCACACAGTCAAAGGCTTTGGCATAGTCAATAAAGCAGAAATAGATGTTTTTCTGGAACTCTCTTGCTTTTTTGATGATCCAGCAGATGTTGGCAATTTGATCTCTGGTTCCTCTGCCTTTTCTAAAACCAGCTTGAACATCTGGAAGTTCACGGTTCACGTATTGCTGAAGCCTGGCTTGGAGAATTTTGAGCATTACTTTACTATCGTGTGAGCTGAGTGCAATTGTGCGGTAGTTTGAGCATTCTTTGGCATTGCCTTTCTTTGGGATTGGAATGAAAACTGACCTTTTCCAGTCCTGTGGCCACTGCTGAGTTTTCCAGATTTGCTGGCATATCGAGTGCAGCACTTTCACAGCATCATCTTTGAGGTTTTGAAATAGCTCAACTGGAATTCCATCACCTCCACTAGCTTTGTTCATAGTGATGCTTCCTAAGGCCCACTTGACTTCACATTCCAGGATATCTGGCTCTAGGTGAGTGATCACACCATTGTGATTATTTGGGTCGTGAAGATCTTTTTTGTACAGTTCTTCTGTGTATTCTTGCCACCTCTTCTTAATATCTTCTGCTTCTGTTAGGTCCATACCATTTCTGTCCTTTATCGAGTCCATCTTTGCATGAAATGTTCCCTTGGTATCTGTAATTTTGTTGAAGATCTCTCTAGTCTTTCCCATTCTATTGTTTTCCTCTATTTCTTTGCATTGATCGCTGAGGAAGGCTTTCTTATCTCTCCTTGCTGTTCTTTGGAACTCTGCATTCAAATGGATATATCTTTCCTTTTCTCCTTTGCTTTTTGCTTCTCTTCTTTTCCCAGCTATTTGTAAGGCCTCCTCAGACAGCCATTTTGCTTTTTTGCATTTGTTTTCCATGGGGATGATCTTGATCTCTGTCTCTTGTACAATGTCACGAACCTCTGTCCATAGTTCATCAGGCACTCTGTCTATCAGATCTAGTCCCTTAAATCTATTTGTCACTTCCACTGTATAATCATAAGGGATTTGATTTAGGTCATACCTGAATGGTCTAGTGGTTTCCCCTACTTTCTTCAACTTAAGTCTGAATTTGGCAATGAGGAATTCATGATCTGAGCCACAGTCAGCTCCTGGTCTTGTTTTTGCTGACTGTATAGAGGTTCTCCATCTTTGCCTGCCAAGAATATAATCAATCTGATTTCGGTGTTGACCATCTGGTGATGTCCATGTGTAGAGTCTTCTCTTGTGTTGTTGGAAGAGAGTGTTTGCTATGACCAGTGCATTCTCGTGGCAAAACTCTATTAGCCTTTTCCCTGCTTCATTCTGTACTCCAAGGCCAAATTTGCCTGTTACGCCAGGTGTTTCTTGACTTCCTACTTTTGCATTCCAGTCCTCTATAATGAAAAGAACATCTTTTTTGGGTGTTCATTCTAAAAGATCTTGTAGGTCTTCATAGAACCGTTCAACTTCAGCTTCTTCAGTGTTACTGGTCGGGGCATAGCCTTGGATTACCTTGATATTGAATGGTTTGCCTTGGAAATGAACAGAGATCATTCTGTCATTTTTGAGATTGCATCCAAGTACTTCATTTCGAACTCTTTTGTTGACCATGATGGCTACTCCATTTTTTCTAAGGGATTCCTGCCCACAATAGTAGATATAATGGTCATCTGAGTTAAATTCACCCATTCCAGTCCATGTTAGTTCACTGATTCCTAGAATGTCGACGTTCACTCTTGCCATCTCCTGTTTGACCGCTTCCAGTTTGCCTTGATTCATGGACCTGACATTCCAGGTTCCTATGCAATATTTCTCTTTACAGCATTGGACTTCGCTTCTATCACCAGTCACATCTGCAGCTGGGTATAGTTTTTGCTTTGGCTCCACCCCATCATTCTTTCTGGAGTTATTTCTCCACTGATCTCCAGTAGCATGTTGTTCACCTACCGACCTGGGGAGTTCATCTTTCAGTGTCCTATCTTTTTGCCTTTTCGTACTGTTCATGGGGTTCTCAAGGCAAGAACACTGAAGTGGTTTGCCATGCCCTTCTCCAGTGGACTACATTCTGTCAGACCTTTCCACCATGACCCATCCATCTTGGGTGGCCCCACACGGCATGGCTTAGTTTCATTGAGATAGACAATGCTGTGGTCCATGTGATCAGATTGGCTAGTTTTCTGTGATCATAGTTTCACTGTGTCTACCCTCTGATGCCCTCTCGCAACACCTACCATCTTACTTGGGTTTCTCTTACTTTAGACGTGGGGTATCTCTTCACGGCTGCTCCAGCAAAGTGCAGCCGTTGCTCCTTACCTTGGACAAGGGGTATCTACTCACGACAGCCCCTCCTGACCTTGAATGTGGAGTAACTCTTCTCAGCCCTCCTGTGCCCGCGCAGCCGCTGCTCCTTGGACCTATCACTCAGTCGTGTCCAACTCTTGCAACCCCCTGGACTGTAGCCCACCAGGCTCCTCTGTCCATGGGATTTCCCAGGCAAGAATACTGGAGTGCGTTGACATTTTCTTCTCCAGGGGATCTTCCTGACCCAGGGATCAAACCTGTGTCTCCTTGTGTCTTCTTTATGCATACTAAGCCACTTCAGTCATGTCTGACTCTTGCAATCCCATGGACTGTAGCCCACCAGGCTCCTCTGTCCATGGGATTCTCCAGGCAAGAATACTGGAGTGGGTTGCCATTCCCTTCTCCAGGGGGTCTGCCCAATCCAGGGATCGAACCCGAGTCTCCTGCATTGCAGGCAGATTCTTTACTGCCTGAGCTATGAGGAAAGTCTCATAGACATTAGTTTGCACCTATTAGAGTGCATGTCTAAGTGGTACTATGTGATATTTGTCTTGCTCTGTCTGGCTTACTTCCCTTAGTATGAAGTGAACATTCTAGGTCCATTCATGTTCCTGCACATGGTGTCATTTCATTCTTTATTATGGCTGAGTACTATTCCATTGTATATATGTGCCACATTCCTCTGCCCGTGGATGTTTGCGTTGCTTCATCTGTGGTCTTCTTACCGTTTTATTCTACATTAGCCTCTAAGGTTTTGTACAAGGTTAGAAAAGGGGAAGAGAGTTGGAGAGGTCTCCTTTTGGTTCTGTGCTGGCTACCCGAGAAAGTCCAGAAATATCATAGGATGAGGGGGTTCTAATACTGGGTTAGAAAAGATCAAAGCTGACACATGACACTGCCCCCCTAAAGCGAGGCCGTTCTATTGACTGTGAACAGACCATCCACATACTGCTCCTTTCTCCTTGTAAGCTGTCATATTTGGAGTAATGGGATAGCATATCATTGAATATAATTTTCAAATTCTGCTTCAGAGAACATTTGAAAGTCTGTTCTCATTTCTAAATTTCTCCTTTTGATGGATGGGGCTGAACACTAAATTTTTTGTGGCGATTTCAGATCTGCCCCCTCGTCTACCACAAGGTCTTCCAAAGCACGTAAGCAAGTGCCTTCTGGCTTCCTTCAGCCAAAGACAAACAGCGGCTGTGCCAGAGGGCCTGGCAGCTGATTCATCCTGGCACAGATACATCCAGGCTTCAATTAGGCTGGGACCCAGGGTGCACGATTGAACAGTGATAGGCCTTCCTCTCCTCACGCCAGCGACAAGCTGGGGCCTCTCTCCCTTGCCGTCTGTGCTGTCGGGTGTGGTGTTAAGGAGCAGTGCCCCCTGTGCCAGCCCCCTAGCCCGCGTCACAGGGAGTGGAAGGTGGACCTCCCCTTCGGCGTTCCTGTGGGCCCATCACTTCCAGCTGGGAGGTGGAGATGGGTTTTCTGAGGAGCTCAGACCTTGGGTCTCTGGAAGTGAAAGGGTTCAGCTGTCAGAACTATTTTCAAATCTAAGAATTTTAAGCAAATCAGATTAAGCCTGCTTCTTCTATGGCGTTTTTCATTGATCGTCCGTGAAACCCCGGCCCGTGAAGAGCGATTGAGACAGATTCACTCGTGCCTGTTGTTCAGAATAAATTCGATAATTTTTCTTTTTTTTTCTTTTTGCAAGGATGCTCTGAGTTTGGGGATTTATTTATGTTTAGGAAAGACATCCAGTGAAAGGATGGTTTGTAGATAACCACACATGCAGATCATAGAGAGGTGGTGTCTTAGGCTGGATCCATGCAGGAAAAGAGAACGTTGGAAGCGTGGATTTTGTTGGCGTGATGATCATGCCTCGTGTTTGGTTATTCGCGTTCATCACTTTCTCCCAGTTCCAGTGTCAGCCTAGGACCTCACTCACAGGGTTCACCGCCCCACAGGCAAGTCTGCCCTGTTATCGCAGCTCTCACAGCAGCCGAAAGCCGGAAGGGCCGGTCCGACTTCTGACGGGTCAGCAGAGGACTGAGTGTGTACGTCCAGCCAGACCTCGCCTGCTGTTTGCAGGCTGGTGCCCCCTCTCCCTCACGGCACCTCTCACATTGGAACCAAAATGTAGGAGACGGTCCTGGTTGTCCCAGAGGAGGTGATACTTACATTCTAAAGCAAGAGTATTTGCCATACCTGGTTCTCAGAGTCTCTGATGTGGAAGGTGGAAGGTGTTCTCATCCCCAAGGATAGAACAGTCAGGGCGGACATGATTCTGTAACCTTGTCCTTGTTGGGCTTCCCAGGTGGCACTCGTGGTAAAGAACCTGCCTGCCAATGCAGGAGACCTAAAAGATGCGGGTTCGATCCCTGGGTTGGGAAGATCCCCCGGGGCAGGGCATGGCCACCCACTCCAGTGTTCTTGCCTGGAGCATCCCATGGACAGAGGAACCTAGTAGGCTACAGTCCACAGGGTTGTCCAGAGCTGGGCTCAGCTAAGCGACTTAGCACGCATGACCCTGTTGCATGGACGGGAATGCCGAGGAGGCGAGCTGGTGCGGCCTCACTGGGAGGGCACAGCACACGGGTCAGGCCCCACCGCGGACCCAGCCTGTGCCCAGACCCGAGCCCTGCTGCCTTCTGCCTCCAACGGGCCGCGCGCTCCGTGTGGGAACAGAAAGAGTGTGAAGCTTCTAGAGAAACGCGGGTTTGCCCCACTTGTCACACATGTGGAAGATGGTTCTCAGTGAGTGAAGAAACGAGTCTCCGAGTTTGTGGGAACAGTGACGAAAAGGGACCGTTGAAAAGCTTGTTTCCTCAGGGGCCATCGAGGCACAGGGAGGCTGTGTGAGGTCATGATTACGGGGAAGGCAATGAGTAGGAGCATGCAGCGTCTCAGCGGCCCGCATTGTAAGGAGCGAGTTACAGTTACACGCGCAGTGAGTGTGAGCACGACTCTGCACGTGGAAACGAGGGCGCTGGCCGTCTTTGCTCGTTCTTCAGTTACTGCTGGGACGACACCCCTACCTTTTCACAGCTGGTTGTTAGTTATCATTTTGCAGGGTTGCTCCCCTGTATGCACATAAGGGTGTGCTTAAGTCTTTTATAATGTTTCAGGCATTAAAATACCTAGAGGATATCTCGCTCCCCAAGTCCCACCACCCGGTCTCCTGAGCGCCTTTGCAGTCGGCGCCCTCTTCCCGTCCTGGCCACTAATGTCTGTCCCTACACGTCCTTTCAGGAAGTCAAATAAACTGAACAGTACGATGTGTGTTTAGTGTGTGGAGTCTTCTATTTAGCATAATGCTTTTTGAGACTTCTCATCTTGTTACACCTACCAGTAGTTAGCTCCATTGTATGATTATCATACTTTGTATATGCATTCACCAGTTGTGGATATTTTGGTTGTCTGAATTTTAGTCTATTATGAATATAGCTACAGAAACATTCATGAACAGCTCTTTGTGCCAATATATGTTTTTATTTTTCTTGGATCCATACTTATATCTGAGATTTCTGGGTCATACATTAAGTGTATGTTTTACTTTATAAGAAACTGCCAAACCATTTTCCACGTGACTGTGCAATTTGGCATTCCCAGTAGCTATGAATGTATAAGAATTCCACTTGTTTCACAATGAGAGTAGCATATTTATTATTTTAGTCCCAGCTGAATATAAAACAAAAAGTGATTATTGACCCATTTCAGTTATGAGTAAATCTATGTGAATCCTTAATAAAACATGACCCACTGAATTCCACTGTGAACTTAAAAATACATCTTGATTAAGTTAAGATTTATCCCCAAATGCAAGATTGGTTCCACATTAGAAGGTCTAAGGTCTTAATTTACTACTTGAATAACAGAAAATATTTTGTATTGTCTCAGTAGATGCAGAAAGAACGTTTATATCCACTACTGTTTAAGATTAAAAGGGACTCTAGCAATGTAAGAGTGGTATAGGTTATGTAGCAAAACTCAGAGCAAATACTAAATATAATGGACAGGTTTTACAAGCATTTTCTTGATGATGAAGCACATGACAAGAGCAACTACTCCAACAGCTTTTAACATAATATTGGAGATCTTGGCTTATAAAACAAAGAAAGGCAAATAAATGAAAGTGAAAGGGCTTGAAAGAAGAAAGACAAAAGTCTTATATTTGCAGATGATTTCATTCACTTAACTGGAAAAACTAATACAGTGGAATCATTAAGCTGTTAGAACTAATATGACTTTTCATGGTTATTGAATATAAAAACTAGTAACATCGGTCAATACACCAATAATGACTAACAAAACTTATAATAAGATTTCCTTTTTATAGCAGATAACACTTGAAAATATCTATGAGCTTAATCACACACAAAAAAATAATCATGGGAAAACTTGAGAAATGCTAACAAACTGCAGAGAAGATTTAAATAGCATTTTATATCCTTCCATAATTTAAGTTACAGCCTAAGATTATAAGGTTGCCAATTCTTCACTAATTTATCAATTTATTGCAGTCTCAATCAAAATTCCAGTACCTCTCAATGAGCTTATTCCAAAACACATATATTGGGGAAAAAAAGATACATAAAAGGCTAAGTTAACTTCATATTTTCCCTGTTAGATAATGAGAAATACTTCAAAACCATGAAAATGAAAACAACGTGTTATTGGCTCAATAACTGGAATAAAGCCAGAGGAATATATAAGAAATTTCAGAGATATTTGGGAACTTAATTTTATTAAGTATGACACCACAGAACTGTGGGGAAAAGATAGATTATTTGGTACAATGTTTAAGGGAAAACTGGCTATTTTGAAAAAAATTAAGCTCTTTCTGTTTAAACATGCATGCATCTAATGACTTAACTATTTAAATTTGAAAGGTAAAACTATAAGTAAGTAGAATAGATTATAGGAAAAGAGCATTGTGACCTATGCTTGGGAAAGACTTTTAAAACAAAATCTGGAAAGTATAAAACAGTAGACAAAAAATTTTGATCAATTTATTTTCATCAGAGTTAAAGAGTTATTTTCAGTGATGAACACCATGATAAAATTAATGACCAATAGCTGACAGTAATACTTAAAAATTAAAAGTGAGTAATATATGAAGAAGGGAGCCTTGATTCTCGCTGCGTCTCATAGTCACTGTGTCTTGGTGTCTTGATTTTGCCTCACCCGCCCTAACTGCGCTCAAGTCTCTACGAGTAGACACGGGCCCATTGTATTGTGCGTACCATCCTGGAGACTTAATGTAAGGTGTGGGTTTATTATTATTGAACTTTCCTAGAACTCATTTTGTTCTATCAGTGGCAATCACATTGCCCCCTAATCCTGGTTGGTTACAGTTAATGTCCCTCAAATAGTCCCTCTTCTACCTTCTGTTTGAGTGCTCTTCTTTGGAATTCCTATTAGATGGATATTAGACGGAGCCTGTCATCTAAACTCTCTTTCTTATTTTTCATCCTTTCAACTCTATGAGCCACATCCTGGATGACTTCCTCATATCTGTTTCCCAGTTTACTGAGCTCACCAGCTCTAACTCATCAGTAACTACTTTTATTTCTAGTTTCACTTTGGTTCTTTTCAATCTTTCCATTCTTTACGACAGTGCCTTATACCCTTATTAAGTTTCTAGTCACTTTAAATATATTTATTTAAAGACTGTGTATGATATGACTCTATTGTCTAAAGTTTTTGTACTCCGTTTCTGATGGTTATTGTGTCCACCAACTCTACTTGACAGGAAATCTTCAAATATGATCATGATCAGAGTTTATCCTTGAGGGTCTTACATGATTTTAATTGAAGGGATGGCTGAAGAGGGTCTTGGTTTGCCCTGAGAAGTGCTCTGGGTCTTCCCAGCCAAGACCACGTTTTGGTTTTTTTTGGTGAGCTTCTTTGCTTGGACATCCTGTGTCAGGTAGCATAAGCTAAAACTGCAAGAGCAGTCCTGTGGTTATGGATTTGGAGACGACTTCCTTGCCTCAAGCTAAGATAGCCTAGTCTCCATGGGCATATGGGTGGTCCTTCTGGTCCACACGTCACTCAGCTTTAAACACTCAGCTTCCTCGGGCCCAGTCCCCTTCCCCAGATCCCAAGCCCTTGCCTTCTGTGTCCATATGGCCATTAAAGCCCAAGTCCCTCATCTTTTAAAAGCAGAAACCACTGATTTCCTGAGGCTGACAGAGTGTGCCTCACGAACTTACCACCCTGACTATCTGTCCTTTTTTCATTTTTGCCCTTATTTTCTTGCCTATTCGACTGTATACATTCATGCATCCTGGGAAAGCCTCAGACTTGTTACAACCTTCACACTAACTGCCCTTGGATTTGCAATACACACTGGTGGAATCAATACCCCTGCTTCAGGTGAAATCAAACATCCCATAACACATAATAGAATGCCTTTCTGTTGAGCTAGTCCAAGTTGGGTTTCTGTCCCTTGCAACCAAAACAGCCATTTGTGTCCCCCTCTGAGTTCTCACGGCCCCTTTCCAGTCCTCCTTGCAGATGAGTCAGGAGTGTTTTCCTTTTCCTGACTCTGGGTTTCACTTTGCCAGCTGGCTCCAGAGGGACTCATCTCCTGTCCACGCATCTTTTAGCACGCGTCCTCTGGAGCTCAGTCAGGCGCTGTCCTCCTGCAGCTCCGCTTTCCATGACGCCCCGCACCCACCTGCTGCCTCTTTTCTCTTCGGCACCTGACGGCACCTGCTCCAGAGGGACCAGTGAAGGCGCCGGGGTTCACCCAGCGTATGTTCCACGTGCAAGAAGACCTGACATTCAGAGGTTGTTCAGTCACTCAGTCCTGTCTGACTCTTTGCAACCTCATGGGCTGCAGCACACCAGGCTTCCCTGTCCTTCACTATCTCCCAGAGTTTGCTCAAACTCATGTCCATCGAGTTGGTGATGCGATCCAACCATCTCATCCTCTGTTGTCCCCTTCTCCTGCCTTCAATCTTTCCCAACATGAGTCTCTTCCAATGAGTTGGCTCTTCACATCAGTTGGCTAAAGTTTTGGAGCTTCAACTTCAGCATCAGTCTTTCCAATGAATATTCAGGGTTGATTTCCTTTAGGATGGACTGGTTTGATCTCCTTGCAGTCCAAGGGACTCTCAAGAGTCTTCTCCAGCATCACAGTTTGAAAGCATCAATTTTTCATTGGTCAGCTTTCTTTATGGTCCATCTCTCACCATGACCACTGGAAAAAGACACTCAGAGGTTAATTCCTGCCAAATTTGAACAACATTCATGTGATTAAGATCTCATACATTTATCCACTGGATTTTGTTGCTTTTCCCTTTTCTTAATGGTTCAAGAGTCTTGAAATAGCAGTGCTACTGCTATCTGAAAATTGTTTATATGGTTTCAAAATCAGTTCTAAGAAAGGATTGTTAATGTTCTAAGATGTTGTTGGTATGAGATTTGCAGCCGTGTTTTGCAGACTGGGTTATTTTTTTTTAATCCCAGATATGTGTGGTTTCCCATCATCTCTGATACAATCCAATTCAAGAGAAATTTTGAAATAAATTTGACACATGCTCATGAGCATAAATTTATTTTGGGACCTGTGAATGAGAGCAATTCTGCCCCAATGTGAAATTTTTCTTTTAGCTTTTTATTTGAAGTAAGAGCTAAGTTGTCCCTCTAGAACAGTTCGCATCCTCAGACCCAAGTCTGACTGTCAGCATCAGTTCAGATTATCACGATCACCAGGCCTTGGTCTTCCAGCCTCCAGACCATGAGAATTCAATTTCAGTAGTTCATACACTGTTCAATGTCCAGTGCTTTAAGTCCTGAGCTGGCTGAGACGGGGCATTTGTAAGGAGGGGGTCAAGGCGCTGCCAGTGGACCTCCCTCTGTTTCTCGGCTCCAGGCTGCTCAGGACTCCTGGGGCTGTGTCACAGCACCATCTCCAAAGTACCTCTGGTCCCAGGGCTGGGGTATCAGGATTTTTATGTAGTTTCTGCACCCCATGTGACTGTGGGAACTCTGAAGCCCCGTCTGCCCCACCACACTGGACATTGTATTTATTACACAGCAGTAAACACAAGGAACACTGCAGCCAAGATCAAAGTCAACTTGACCTTGGGACGGCTGGTGGAGTTGTTCAAATTCTTGACCGTAATACTGAAGGGCGTTGTGTGCTGACTCAGGAAGAGGGACTGGAAGCAGGGTGGACACGTGAGGCCGGAGCTGAGCCCCAGGTGGCCTGGTTGCAGGGGGAGTGGTCAGGACCAGCCCAGCCCAGCGGCATCCGAAGGGGGAGAGGCGGCCACAGTGAGATGCTCAGTCTGTGTGTGAATGAAGAGAAGGTTCCAAGGCTGATCCAGATTTTATATCGCTTGACAGACAGACGGGTGTCATGGCAGGACAAGTATGCCTTCACTGGATTTGAAGTTACACTTGAAATCCAGGTGGCCATAGACACAGCAATACAGCATTTCAGTGCAGAGTCAAGGCCACTGCAGGGCACCCAGAAATGCCAGCGTAGCAGGCCTGCGCACGATGCATATGGGCGTGACAGTTGGCTGGACGAGGCGGAGGTCACTAGTGTTAGAACTAGTGTTAGTGTAGTGTTAGTTCTCTGTCAAGGCACTGGGCAAAGGGAACACCCACCCAGCAGGTTCAGAAGCGCCTCCCGCTCAGGTTCACCCAGTCAGGGCCCTCTGGCCCCTGCCACGGAAATCTGCTCCCACTGACAGAGTTCCCAAGCCATGGATGCTAGTGCTTCCCTGGCCTTTCCATGGAAACCACTTCACTCATTTATTCTCTGATCAAGTTGATGAAAGCAGGCCTATCCCCTTGTAATTTTTAAAATATGTATTTATTTAGGCTGAGCTGGGTCTTAGTTGTGACCCTGGAGATCTTTAGTTGCAGCATGTGGGATCTAGCTCCCTGAACAGGGATCGAACTGGGGCCTTCTACTGAGAGTGCAGGCTTAGCCCCTGGACCACCAGGGAAGCCCCCATTGTATTGCTTAAAATAATAAAATCCACCTTCCTTGGGGAAAAGAGACAGCTGGGGGTCTGGGATGAGCCTCTGCTGATGTGATGAGAACACCGAAGCCAGCCGTGGCCTCGGGAGGGGCCGGGGCCTCGGCGCAGCCTCCTGGCCTGGACTCACGGCGCCACGGGGAGCGAGGACGGAGCTCTGGGTTCTTGGCCGGCAGCAGTTCCTGGCAGGGACCCCGCTCAGGCTCTGCAGGGACCCAGGCTTGTGTGTTTGGCCCCCACCTTTACCTGTTGCTGGAATCACCGGTAAAGGGCGCACTGCTGTCCTGGTGAGATGGGCTCCGGCCCTTGGTGAAGCTCAGGGCCCTGCACGGTTTGGTCCAAGTTCCTCTCTGATCTGACCGTGTCGGCACGGGCCGGGGTTCGGTCAGAGCGCAGCACTCGTTTCCGCACGAGCTCAGGCTGGGTGGATGTGGAGCGGGGAGATGGAGAAGGAAAGCGGAAAGCAGGCCTGGGGGGCACCGACCCTGTGCCCTGCTGCCACCCCCTCCAGTTCATCTGGTGAAGCCCTGCCCCGGCTGTGGCTGAATTTGTGGGAAGAGCTGAATGAGCCCCAGGGTGGGGTCTGCCCCTGTGGGGCTGGCCTCCTGGGAGGAAGAGAGGGGCAGAGGGCACGTGAGCACACGGTGAGACACCAGCTCCGGCCAGGAAGTGGCCTCAGCAGAGCTAGAGCTGGCACCCTGACCTTGACCTTGGACTTGAGCCTCCAGCTGTGTTGTTACTGCCCCGCCCCAGTCTATGGTTAGGGCAGCTGGAGCCCACAGGCAAAGGGCGGAAGGCTGGCTGGCCTCTGCTGAATTAGCCCCTGGAAACACGGCCCCAGGGAGGAGTGGGGTTGAGGGGGCAGCCAGGCGCCCGGCTCTGGGCCCTGACACAGCCCCCTGGGGCAGCGGCCCATGGTGTTCTGGCCCCCTCCGCAGGCCGACTCGTCCCAGGATCTTGGGCCGCCCAGCTGATGCCTCTGGTCCCTGAGCTCTCATGGTTGGTTGGGACCATGGGACGTTGAGCAGGGCGCCCTGTCCCCTCTGGGTAGTGTAGATGGACTGATTCTGACCACAGCTCTCACAAATGTTGCAATGGCCACGGAATGCAGTTTGGATTAATCAAGCATAGGCACAGAATGTGCTGTACACATGGATGCTTTTGCTCTGTGGTCTATAAAATATCAATAAGGAAAATGTCCCACATCAGCTGATTCTCCTACAGGTTTCTCATGTAATAACAGGCGACGGAAACCACATGTGTTTTATTTCCATCGCAGCTCGTCACAGCCACCTTGGACGGCAAGCTTCAGTTGTTTCAGGCCGAGTGATGCTGGCCCACGGGCAGGGCACCGCTGGGCCAGAGCGTGGCCTGTGTCTGGGTCCTCGTCCTGAGAGAGCCGGTCAGTATCTGGGCCGCCCGCACGTCTGAGCCACCCTCACAGCCACGGCCCACCCGCTCCTTGACGGGGATTCCCTGCCCTGGAAAAATGGAAATGGCGTCCAGCACTTCCGCACAGAATTTGGTCAAGTTAAAATAGAATGTTCTTCAATAAAAAGTAACCTAGTATTTCTTTCATAATTTAGTCTGCAGAGAGGGGAGGGTGAGAGAGAGACAGACAGGGACAGAGGGACTGACAGACAGACGCGGAGGGGGAGAGAGAGGCTTCGCCGGGTGTGGGAACATGGCCGTGCTGGCCCTAAGCCCTGGCCTTCTGGTGGACGCGGCCGTTTTGCTGGGTGGA
This sequence comes from Giraffa tippelskirchi, assembly GCF_054371585.1. NCBI lineage: Eukaryota > Metazoa > Chordata > Mammalia > Artiodactyla > Giraffidae > Giraffa > Giraffa tippelskirchi. The sequence continues at coordinate 165,772,406 of NC_137283.1, read as the reverse complement.
CTAGCCTCTGCCGGGGCCTCCACCCTCACATACAGCTTGGCTTCTGGGCTCCCCCACCACCGGATGACTGTCCAGCGGGGACAGCGTCCAGTCACCCTCATATGATTCCTCAGAGATGTACCTGCCTCCAGAGACCCCAGAACCAAGCCTTTCTTGAGCCCCAGAAGAATCAGGATGCTTCTAGAACTCTTCCAGATACAGGTGCCCAACAGCACAAGAGTCCGCCCGCGCGGAAACGCCCTGGGAAGCCCCGGTGTTACCCAGCCCACCGGAACCTGCCGAGGCCCCGCCCACCCCACGCCCCTGCTCCCCGAGACTCAACTGCCCCCACTCCTCAGAAATGCCCGGGGCTGATCTCCTGGGCTCCCTACTACAGCTTCATTGACCACAGGTACACATGCTTCTTCTTGCTGTTTCCAAAGAGCAAAATTTTAGAAAAAGTGACCTGAATTTTTCAAACATTCCGGAGTTATCCAGACACTTTAATCCATTTATGGCAACTATACTGTTCTTCTTTGTTAAAATAAAATTACCTTAAAACTAGTTTAAAATAAGTAAATGACGCAGTCTATGGGCAAGTGAGCTCATGGAATCTTATTTAATATTCTTAATTTTAGCTACATCATTTAAATGTTTAACTTTTCTTTTTTTTTTTTTTATAAATTTATTTATTTTAGTTGGGGGCTAATTACTTTACAATATTGTAATAGTTTTTGCCATACATTGACATGAATCAGCCATGGGTTTACATGTGTTCCCCTTCCTGGACCCCCCACCCACCTCCCTCCCCATCCCATCCTTCTGGATCATCCCATTGCCCCGGCCCTGAGCCCTTGTCACATGCATCGAACATGGAATGGTGTTCTGTTTCACATATGATAATATACATGTTTCAATGCTATTCTCCCAGAACGTCCCACCCTCACCTTCTCCCTCAGAGTCCATAAAATTGTTCCATGCATCTGTGTCTCTTATTCTGTCTCGCATATAGGGTTATCGTTACCATCTTTCAAATTCCATATATATGCATTAGTATACTGTATTGTTGTTTTTCTTTCTGGCTTACTTCACTCTGTATAATGGGCTCCAGTTTCATCCATCTCAGTAGAACCGATTCAAATGTATTTTTTTTAATGGCTGAGTAATATTCCATTGTGTATATGTAGCACAGCTTCCTTATCCATTCGTCTGCTGATGGACATCTAGGTTGCTTCCATGTCCTGGCTATTGTAAACAGTGCTGCGATGAACATTGGGGTACACGCGTCTCTTTCAATTCTGGTTTCCTCGGTGTATATGCCCAGCAGTGGGATTGCTGGGTCATATGGCAGTTCTATTCCCAGTTTTTTAAGGAATCTCCACACTGTTCTCCATAGTGGCTGTACTAGTTTGCATTCCCACCAACAGTGTAAGAGGGTTCCCTTTTCTCCACACCCTCTCCAGCATTTATTGTATATATTTTATGTATATATACATAAAAAAAAATATATATATATATACATAAAAATATATATATTTTATGTATATAAAATATACATAAAACAGAAATCACCATCTTTATTTTTAAGCGTACAGTTCACTGTTCTTAACTGCAATCTCATTGTTGTGCAACCATCACCAACAACCATCTCCAGAGCATTTTCTCTTGCAAAACTGACGTCCCGTCTCCGTTAAACCCGAACTCCAGCCCCCCCGGCCCTGCACCCACCTCTGCTTCCGCTCATTCGACCGTTACGTGACTCCTCCAGGGGCCTTGGGTAAGTGGAATCAGGCAGTATTTGTCCTTTTGTAACTGGCTCGTGCTACTGAGCGTGATGAGCTCAAGGCCCATCTGTGTTGAAGCAGGTGTCGGGGTTTCTTCCATCTTAAGGCTGAACGCTACTGTTCTGTCGCACGGATGGACCACAGTTTTCTTGTTTGTTCTTCCATCGATGGACACGCGTGTTGCTTCCACGCTTCAGCTACCATGAGCCACACTGCTATGAACACTGGCTTCCAAGTATCTGTTTAAGATCTTGCTTCCAATTCTTGTGGATGAACACCCGGAAGTGGACTTGCCGGACCATGTGGTAATTCTCGTTCAATTTTTTGAGGAACCTCAAAGCATCTGTACCATTTTGCATTCCCACCAACAGTGCATCAGATCCTATTGTTTTTAACATGCCGGTTTTGTGTATGACTTTTTATACTAAATGTTAGTTTCTGTTGTATATTGCTTTCATTTTTATATAAATTTTTCCAAAAGTCCTGATTGCAGTTATATCAAATGTGACTTTAAGAAAAATACATTTTAAATTATTTAATGTCAGTAATAATAGCTAAATAATATCTTAAAGAAAAACACTAACATGGAGATTTAGCAAGGGAAAATGTAGGACAAAGTAAATTTGGAAAAGCTACTGCTGAGATAATAATGGCCATGTCAAGCGGAGGGGTGTCAATGTAAAGAATTAATTACATAGGAGTGAATGAGCAAATGAGGATAATTATAATTTTGTGACTTTTTGTTTGAAAATTTTTAATTCTTTAATCTTTTGATTTTTCCAGATTTCAAGAAATCTCTTAAATTATGACTTATAACAAACAATTTGGTAAAGTATAACTTTGTGAACAAAGATGAAATGTTTATCTTTTTTCCTCCCTGCCTGATCCCTCCAGAATTAGAGAACTCTCAGTGAGTGTTCTTATTTTTGTGGCAATATGGTTACGTTGAGTAAGGATCTGTTCTCTTCGTGTGCTAAGTCACTCCAGTTGTGTCCGACCCTTTGTGACTCTATGGACTGGCCTGCTAGGCTCCTCTGCCCTTGGGATTCTCCAGGCAAAGATACTTGAGTGGGTTGCCGTTTCCTCTTCCAGGTGATCTTCCTGACCCAGGGATCGAACCCTCAATCTCTTATGTCTCCTGCATTGGTAGGTGGGTTCTTTACCCTTAGTGCCACCTGGGAAACCCATTCTCCTTATAACAGGACACAATTGGAAACACTGTTTAATTACCAAAACTTTGACTAAAAAGTATTGAGAATGTGTGCAGATTCAGATATGACCAGACAGTTTGCAAAACCAGTCTGATAGTTTGCTTACTGGGTTCCTGGCAGCCTTATCAGGTGAGTAAGGGAGGTCACTTCTGGGCAGGTACAGGAAGCTCAGGATATTTTGGGGACCTTGAGAAGAGAGGAATTAACCCAAATCTGTAAGTATCACAGACAAAATCTAATGGTAAATTCTTGGCTTGGCTTCCTAGCCTCCAGAGGCTTTAAGTTCAATCTGAGATTCCTGGGGAGAAGACTCTGCAAAGCAGACTTGAAGGAATCGAAATGGTCAGCTGGAGTACCTGCTGCACTTACATAAATAATCAGGCCAAATCATTGAAACTGCATTTAATTTGTAAACAAATTAGTCTTACTAAGTTTTCTTCAATAGAAATGGGGATAATCAGAGAAAGGAAACATGTTTCTGTAGAAAGTTTACGATACAGTTGTGGATATCAAATTCTAGTTCTGTTAATTGTATTTGAGGTTTTGACTGTGGACCCGTAAACTAGACCGGATCCAAAATGCTCCCTGTTTCCTCTAATCTCAGGCCTCAGCTCTCCAAACTAATGTTCCCAGTTCATCTCCCACCCTCTGACTTGGAATCATTAAGAACTAAAACTGCCCTTTTCCTGAAGCCATGCAAGCTAAAGTTGGGTAATTTGATATGAACTTAGAGAAATCACAGCAGCTCGTGTTGCCATAGCAGCTTCGTGCCTGTTGCTGTGTGCTCACTAAGAAAGACCCAGAGACATTCAAGCTGCGGAGAGAAGCTCTCAGATTGCCCCTGCACGCCTCACTCCATCTGAAGATGCTTCAAACCCAAATCTAGAAATCTTGACCTGCGGCCTTTAGAACTCCACAGCTGGGACTACTGTCTGCTCCAATCGCTAGCCTTGTTTTTCCTGTGTTTCCATGGAAGCACTTCCTACTAAGTTCAGTTCGATTTAGTTGCTCAGTCGTGTCTGACTCTTTGCGACCCCATGGACTACAGCACGCCAGGTCTCCCTGTCCATCACTAACTCCTGGAGTTTACTCAAAATTTATTACTTTTAATAAAAACCTTGTGCAAATATGTGCACCACGTAGGCCCAGTGTGGGGAGCCCACCTGCATCGCCGCTTCCTGAAAAGAGACACAAGCTCTGATTGAACTGAGCTACTCTTAGGACCAAGAGAGGGTTCAATGAGAGTGAGACAACCCACCAACTCAGAACAGGTTCAAACCTACCTACACCAGGCGGCCAAGACAATAAAGTGTTCGACAGTGTCACCCAGATCTGTGACCGGATTCCTTGGCCCCCAAGGTCACTGACTAAGTTTTATTGCAGGACCCTTCAAGTTTGGTACAGTTGTTATAGATCGAATTTCAGACTACTGTCTGTGTAGTTATTACAGGATTTGTGACTAGAATCCTGTTCAGATCTGTGCTTTCTGAGTTGCAATGCCCCCTCCCCCTGACTTCTTGCATCAGCTGCCTGGGTGGTCTCATCGTCACCATCCTCACAGTTGATTCTGATGACTTGGCATCACAGGGTTGAGCCTAACAGGGGGCATTTTTCTTTTTTGTAATGCAAGTGCCTGACTTAAGCTTGGATTGCCAAGACTCCCACCTCAAAGCAGGCATCATCTTCAAGGAAGGCTTTCCAGGGAAAAGGGCCAGCCCACCTCCCCCATGGAGGTGCCATTGTTTGGAAGATGTTGTTTGATTTCTGTGACTGGTCACTGGATCAGTTGATTTATTCTCTCTTCCTGCATTTTAAATTCCTACTCTTATGTTTTAAATTCACTAGTAGAGAGGGAGCCCAGGAAAACCCCAGGTCCCCACCCTGAGCCCCAGTAAAGGTAAGACCGCAGGCTTGTCCTCACAGGACCTTCCCTCCCTCCCTCCTCCTGTCTGTCTCTCTTCGCCCTGACCTTGCAGTGTGGCACCAGGGGTGCCATGTAATTCCCAGGTTCTATAAGTAATAAACATCTATTTTTTGAGTTTCCCAATAGCTAGTGCTGAGGGGTGTCTTGCAATCATAATGAGAACCACAAGGGCTGGTCCAGTCACAGTGCTGGTTATTGACAGGCTGGAACTGGCACACAATAGCTATTAAGGTTCCTTTTTGGTATTTGAAAGATAAAATGACTCATGTTATGTGGCATATGTCATGGGTTTGCACAACTTTTGGCATACCATATCTTTCTAAACAACAAAGCAAGAATGTGATTGTGGTCCACCCAAGCCTTGCCGCAGAGGGGGTGATCTAAACAAATTCTGGAATGAACAGTTTCTGCTCATTTTTGACATTCTGTTTAAAGGCATTCTTTTCAGATGTGGGAGCACATTCCTTTTCATTAGTAGAAGTGACTTTGGATTTTGGACATTGGGAGGAAGGTGCCTGGGTGTTTTCATAATAAAGGTTCTATTAGTGTTTTGCAAATGGTTGACGGATAAACAGTGGAAAGGATGAAATCTGTGGGACGTGCTGACACCTACAGATGCATCAGTTGGAAGGAGGGGTTCGAGTGGGGCGTGGACAACTCAACATTTGAAAGGATAGCTTTTCAGATGTCTGGCAGCGATCTTGGTGCTGATACTATCAGACTGAACCATATTAAATCATCAATATTTACTAGATTGGTGCTAGCTTGTTGCTCTTACCGTCCGAGTGACCACCTCTTCCCTACTTCTGCTCCCTTTCTAAGGAAGCGCAGTGGTCAGGGGTGTCCGCCCAGTGACCTGGGTGCCTGCAGGCTGTGAGCCACTGTGGGCACAACACAGGCTATGACCCTGAGGTCATTAACGGCTGTCACATGTCATTTGAATTTCAGTAGCAACTGTTTATAGAGAGAAGCTCCAAGTTGAATCACTATGTACTAAATTTGTAGTTACCCATCCGGATAGCAAAACAAACTATTGGCAGGAAGAGAAGGAAAATTACAAAAATGTAACAGAATGACTCTGCAGGTCGCACACTTTCCTCTTTGAAATGCAAGACTCAGTAAAGCCGTTTTCCACGTTTGGAGCTTGGACTCCCGTGGGCTCAGCGTCACCGTCCTCTGATGCAGTTCTTGCCGGTAGCGCTCAGCCCCTGGTCTGCTCCCACGGGCTGCGTCCCAGCATCTCCTGGAAATGTCTCAGATTTGACCCCGACTCTCAAGCTGCTGTCCCACTTGTCTGGTGTCCTTCTGCCCTCCTGCTGTGCCTTTCTTTACGGAATGGTCTTGAAACGTCCAGCAGCCTCGTCTTATCCAGGGAGGACACTGCTTTTGTAGTTTACAGATATTTACTAGCCACCACGATAATGCTCAACTTTCCACTAAAGAACCGAAACTTGGCTTTTGGACCTGGAGAGCCGCACGTGATGCTGTGACAGGTCCCTGGGCGCGTCAAGTAACGTTCCATCTATAGTAAATAAGCCCTGGGGGGCTGAGACACATCTCAGATGGGTGAGAAAACACGAAAATGCAAACCTTCCTAAGTGAAACCATACTGATTAACATTCTACTGCAAAACAAGCAAGGTAGCGTGTTTCTTTCAAAGATGTGGAATGCATCCATGCAGTATGATCTAATTGTTTTAAAGGAAACTATACTTTGAAAATTTGGGGGTGAGATAACTAAGTTAACCATTTTTCTTTCTGAATGGAGAAAAACTATTTTATCTTCAAAAGACAGCATTAGGAAAATCAATAAGCAAGTCACAGAATGGGAAAGAATGTTTACAGTACACATCACACTAAAAGCTAGTGTCTCCACACATAAAGAATTACTGGGTTGTTGTTTAGTCGCTAAGTCATGTCTCACTCTGGAACCCCGTGGACTGCAGCATGCCAGGCTCCTCTGTATCCACTATCTCCTGGAGTTTGCTCAAATTCAGTCCATAAAGAACTAATATAATTTATTGGAAGAGATAAACAGCCCAAAATGGGCAGAGTAGTTGAACAGTCACCTCAAGAAGATACACAGATGGCAGTATGAAAGGGAAAATTGCTCAATACCATTAAGCATCAGGGAAAAGCAATTAAAACCACAATGAGATACTTCAACACACTCACTAGAATGCCAATAACTTAAAAAGACTGACAATACAAGTGTTGTCAAGGGTTTGACCATAACTCTCAAATACAGCCAATAGAGTGTAAAATGGAATGATTTAGGGAAATATTTGGCACTTTTTAAAAAGGTTAAACACATTTTCCCTGTGTCTCAAAAATTCCACTTCCAGATATTCATCTCAGAGAGAGAACATACATGTCCACAGAATGCCTTGTGTGGGGATGTTCTCAGAAGCTTTGTTCACAGAATCAGAACTAGAGTGAGCCCTGAGTCCGTCCCCAGGATTGTGGAGGCCCTCTGGCTGTGTACACAGGGCACACTTCTCACTGATAGAGGCGCTCACCTCTGACACACACAGTGACATTGATGGATCTCAACTGTTATTGTCCCGAGTGGAAGAAGCCAGACAGTAAAGAGTACACAGTTATGACAGTTACAGGAAGTTCCAGAAGAATCCAAACAAGCCTGTGACCAGAGGAACCCGACGGCCTCTGCGCTTGTCTGGGGAGGGGCAGAGGCACCTTCTGGGGTGGCAGACACGCCTTCTGTCACCCACATGGGTTCCTTGAGCGAACGCATTTGTCAGAACGGAACATGCCACTGTATGTAGTGTTGTTTCAATAAAATGTTTCTTACAAGACAGGTGCAGACGTGTGTGCCTGTTTCCAGTAAGGGCTGGGTAGTGGACGTGATAGAACAACATTAGTAGTAAACTGGGTCTAACTCCCTTCTGTGTCCCCGCCCCCTTACTCAGCAGCTCTCCTCCTGCACCCGTGCGCTCCGCACGCTGCTCTGGGACCTGGGATGTGCAGTGCAGGGAGACGCTCATTTCTGGAGGGACAGCAGCCTGTGGACCTCCTGCCTCCATCCTGGGGACTTTGGTGGCATCAGAGCTGCTCACTGGGGACAGCTGGGCTCCTTCCTGTGGAGCACGACTGTGACTGTCTTCTTCTCAGAGCTCACCGCTCAGAAGCCAGAGCTCTAATTCCAACAGGGGTAAGTGTGAAAGGTAGATATTGATGAGTGAGCATTCTGGAAGAGAAGAGAGTACACGTAATAAAAAATTATGCAAAGGGAAAATTCAAAATGTTGAGTGATTTTCTACCTGAATATTCAGACACCAGTTTAAGCTTTTTAACTCTGCCGCTGGCATCGTCTGCCTCACTCTCTGCTGCTCCAGTACCTCTGCGGCCGTTGCGTGCACACGGGCCTTCCTGTGACATCTCCTGCCCCTAAATTTGTTTACAAAACTGTCCTGGACAGACATATGTGCACCTCCTTCTCCTCCATCTCAGGAACACCTTTCTAGGTTGGAGGGTCCACCTTTCTGTCCACATCCTCTGAGCCCTCACTCTCTTGTCTGTACATGAAAATTCCCCTCCTCCATCTGTGTCCTGTTCTTTCTAATGTCTTCAGCCTTTGATGCTAAAGTGCTAACTGGACAACATTCAGGTGAGAGGTAGCAAGGCTGGGCCCTAGGAGTGTGTCGCTTACACAGGCCCTTCAGAACCACAGTCCTGCAGGCGCTGCCGGGCACAGGAGTCAGTGTGGCCCAAAGGCTTTTTGTTTCCACGCTGCCCAGTTCCATACTGAGGTTTCTCTCCCCTATTGCAATAGCTCAGATAAAATCTGTCTTGCTGTTTTAATAAATGTGTAGCACATTACATATATATATATATAAAAGAAGTACATATATTTGTGCAATATCCAACTGATATGTTCAAAGATCACATATATCCTGTGATCTTTTTATTTTCATTTCCTTAATGCCTGCTGGATATTCCCATCTGTCAACCCCCCAAGCAACTCAAACTGACATCATAAGCTGGACTTGGTGTCTGTCATCTCCAGCTTCTGTCAGGATTCTGTTCTGTCAGTGGCCTCGTCACCCATCCATTCACCATCTAGAGACCTCAGATGGAGAAGGAAATGGCGACCCACTCCGGCGTTCTTGCCTGGAGAATCCCAGGGACAGAGAGAGGAGCCTGGTGGGCTGCTGTCTCTGGGGTGTCACAGAGTCGGACACGACTGAAGCAACTTAGCAGCAGCAGCAGCAGAGACCTCAGAAGCCCCTCCGACACCTCTGTGCTGGGCCTCACCTCCTCTCCATCCACATCTCAGTAAACAAACCTATTTTAAGAGGTTAGTTAAAAGATTATCAAACTGAATTTAAGGAGCTAGAAACGGGCTCATCCACTGAGCAGCCACAGCAGAAGTCACCATGTTGGGGTGCAGTGAGGCAAAGGGAGTCGAAGAGATGCCTCCTTGTGCTCTCAAGAGGGTCACATCTGACAACACAGAGACAGGACTGATCCAGATGACTGTCAAGTCAAAAAGCCCCTATCACAGATGGATGATTCTGTGTGTAGACATTAGTAATTGTTGATAGCCCCAGTAGAATCCCCGAAGAGAAATTTTTGGAAGAACATAATCTGTCCTGAAGGCAGTATCGTGACAAGTATCTGGGTGGGGATCAAAAGCAGTGTGTGAGACAGATGAGGTCAATGGAAACCCCACCTGCATCTGTCCGACCACAAGTCCTGTGGGTGCAGTCAGAGGAGGTGGGAGGCTGAGAATCAAGAGTTCATTCTGGAAACCTGAGGTTCAAGGAGGACACAGTTTTAATCACAGAAAGAAGCTCTGTATGTTAAAAAAATATTCTTGTAGCCCTAATTCCCACACTACAAGTGCTATCTAAATGGTGAATAGTAAAATCCAAGCCATATTGGTCCATCTAGTTTTATCTTTAAGACAAGAAACAAAATCTGAAGACCACTCTGGAATTTCTAAGATGTCTGACTGCTTAACGAAGTTTAACCAAATGTTTTTAAGCGAAAGAACAAATTAAGAAAAAAAAAAAAAAAAAAAACCGACAACATTTTGTGAGAGATTGTTTGCAGATTTGTTTATGGTAGTATTGCCTTACAAAAATTGTTCACTTAACTGACATATGTGAGGTTCAAAGCGCGTATAATGAAATGTATTAACATGTAGTGAAAAAGTTCACAAATGTAAAGCAAAAGTCCAGCTTTGGAAAAGTAATGTTAAAGATGGCTTTGCACTCAGGTGTAGTTGGTGTTATAATTTGAAGCCAAAAGAACAAAATTCATAGAGAAACATCTGCGTATTCATGGGGAAGAGTTTCATTATTTTGAAATCCTTGAACTTTAAAGTTCTACTGAATTATAGAAATCCATTTGCACCTTCAAATTTCAACTGCCTCTGTCAATGAGAGAAAAAAAGTAAATTAGTTTCGTAAATGATCGCACGTTTGAAGTCTATTTTAATGAGATCATTTTTTCCAGTTTTGTTTAATGGCAAGATGGGACATTCAGTCAATTAGAGGAAGTGATAACTTGTCTGCTCAGGAGAACAAGGACTGTTGTTTGTTAACCAATGATGATTATCAGAATGATTCAGCACAAATTCTGAGTCAACAGATCACTGTAGCCAATTTATTTACAAAGCCTGATGTAAAGGAGTGATATCTGCAAGAACACACTTAAGTTTTCATTAAAGTTTGAGAATATAGTTTTGGAAGAGTTGTTCATACTCAGCATTCAAGAACATTGCTCATGTTTTAACTTTTCTTTCAAGGTCATAGAATATAAAGAATAGAGGAACGAGCTTTTGACCACCTCGCCCACATAGATGCTCCTGCGCCCCCTGGGTCACCTCCGAACGCCAGCCGGACAGGTGTTTCTGTGTTGTGGCCATGTGGGAACTTGGGGGCCTGAGGCACTGGCAGGAGCCAGACCCTCCTTGTGGCCTCCCCTCCGCGGCTCACCTGTCCCTCCTGGCCGGGATCTGAACCACTGTCCCTGAACAGTCACCCTTGTCCCCACAGCCCCTCCGCACCTGAGAGCCCCACGCTTTAGAGTTCAGCCAAGCCGGTGCCCCCAGGCCCTCCCTCTCCTGGGACCCTGACGGCCGCCATCAGCTCTGTCCCCCGTAGCCTGTGCTGGACGTCACGACCCTACATCTCCGGCTACTCCACGGGGCGGCTGCCTGTGGCTCAGTGCTGCTTTGCTGAGTAGCAGGGGCCTGAGCCCGGCACTCCACGCAGCCCTGCCACGCACACAGGAGAGGCTGGCTGGCTCTCTGGTCTTCAGACTCCATGGCTTTTCTCTAAATGACAGGGCCTGCTCTTAAGTAAACCATACCCATGGTGAAGCCGCACAAATGAAAACAGACTTGGGGGGCAGTGTGGGTAGCAGAGGGAGAGGGGACCCCAACACTGCCACCTTCTCCCTCTGACCCACCCCGCTGTGTGAGGACGCTGGGGCTCATGAGTTCATGGAAGTGAAACTTTCCACTTGCCCAGCCCAGGTCAGGGGTTCAGCCATCACCTGCTACCGCTGGACTGCGCGGGGCCCGGGGGGCCGCGAGCGTCCATGGCCCCACCTTCGGCTGCAGCCAGGAGGCCCTGGGCCAGACCTCCGCTGGGCTGGAGGACGGCGCCCAAGGGCAGGTGCAGGGGCTGGCGTGGGAGCCGCGCTCTACACAGTCCGCCTCAGCCCTGGAGTCTCACATGTGGCGGAGGGTTCCACGCTGATGACTAATCTTGTTTTTAAATTTCCATTTGTAATAATAACAACAGTGCCTAACCCTAGACAGTACTGCCGGATGCTGGGTACCACTTAAAACGTGCCCCTGTGCACTAGTGACCTTATCCAGGCCTCCTGTCTATTACTGACCCCATTTTACAGCCAGAGAGCCTGAGCCTGAGGATGGTGCTTGTGGCCTGAGACCTGGACGTGGAACCAGGACAGCTCAGATCCAGGGCTGAGGCTCGCAGTCACGAGGCAGAGCGGAGACCCCAGAAATGTCTCCAATAAGCATGTATTAGGGATTTCCTGAAAGCAGAGGGAGCCATGGGCTCACTTCAGTCACACTGAGGTTTTCCATTCACTCTGCATTGAGGCAAAGCCAGCAATGTTAGAAACTTGAGAACCAGGCCTCAAAGCATATGGCTCCTGTTCTGATGGTGATTTGGTATTTTTTCATCTTCCCAGCTCCAGCCAATCATGACAGCTTGGGTTCTCTGTATCTGAAGATGCTAATGGGTACCAGCCCGGCCTCCCTGGGTACCCAATCCCCTTCTAGGCAGCAATGCACCTAATCCTCTCCTGAGGCTACAGGGGAGGATTGAACTGGGGGGGAGCTGGGAGGGAACAGGCTCTGCTGGACGCCAGGGGCGGCAGGCTCCCGTCAGGTCAGTCCCGACTCTCCCGGAGGAGAGGGGGAAGAAGGTGGGGCAACAGGACCCTGTGCTGGCTGGTGTTCCCGACTCAAGACTGAGAGGGGTGTGGGGTCTCACCCCGGGAAGGCGCCCGCCCTCCAGGCTGGCTGCTGCTGTACAGGTTCTTAAGCTAGACTTCACCTCCGGCACAGTCTGGTTGCCTCAAGGCTGCAAAGTCTAAACCACCGCAGACCAAGGGCTACCCTCTCCTGGAGACATGCTGCTCCCGAGGGTGCTGACCTCAGACCTGGGTTTCCCAAATGCAGCTGGGACACGGGCAGTCCCTGGGGCTCGGGCAGCATCACTGGGCTGGGTGTCCAACAGGACGCCCAGAAACGCTTCTCCAGGTTCACAGGGAGCCCATTCATACTGGGGGCCCCTGACGCCTCCACTGGGGTCATCTCTGCTGCCAACACCCTGAGCCACAAACAAGGCTCCAGGAGGAGAGCGGGTTATGAAATCTTGAATGAACTGGGAACAGGGTAGAACCCAGGCTTGGAAGAGGTAGTGGTGGGTGGAGAACACTTGCAGACTCATGTGGATGTGGCTTTTTATTCCAGTGATCTTGGCAGTTACCTGAGTCTAAACTGTCAGCCTCAGGAGAACATACTGTGAGGACACAGAATGGCCTCCCACAAAACCCGTGCCGACGGCTGTGACTGACACCGTTATGGGGACAGCAGAGGCTCGAATGCAACACTGTGCCTTTGTTTAGTGTTAGCGTAAATGTCCTATTCACATGTGGAGAAACAAACAAACGGAAGGCCGACCTGGTGTTTTGTGTGCAGCCAACCCCCTCAAAGGCATTCTGCTTCCGGGTTTGTGTCTGAAGGCCCGTTCCAGGGGAGGCACCCATGATGTGACAGCAATAGCCTCCCCCGGACCCAGAAACACTCTCCCAGCTGATCACGGAGCTCCTAGTTCTACCAGTAAGACTCATTTCTACTCTTTTGAGTTTATAATAATTACAGTAGATGGGGACAGCTCTGCGGCAGAAGGAGCTGGGAGCCTAGTTTGGGAGCGTCAGTCAAGTGTCTCCCGTGCTGAGCTATCTCCTGTCCCCGTCCCTGGGATGGCTGTTTCTGTAGGAGCTGTCTCCCAGGCAGACACTCTTTCTGTGGGTCTTTAACAAACCCCTACCAGGCCCCAGAGGATGCAGATGCAGGGCTGGTCCACGTTCGACTCCCTCTTCCTCTCACACAACAACATATCCGATTCTCCAGAGATCCTGCTGCCGTGGCCTCCACAGGTCCTTGGTCGGGCCTCACACGCCTCTCTCACTGCCATGAGCCAACCAAACACCACCACTAGTCACTGAGCCTCTTCCCAGGCCTCTTGGCGGCTCCTGCCCCACAGCAGACAGGCTGATGCTCACTGTCCCTCCTGTCCTCCTGGACACGCGCTCCTTTCTGAGGCCCAGCTCTCCTGAAGGTGGGAGTGGCCCACGGCTGCATCTGGGCCAAGATATGGTAGGGTGACTGCACTCCTAGACTGACTTCTACAGCCCCAGGGACACAACTCCTGTTTCTGCCCTTCTGCAGCTCAGACCAGGGGGCCCAGGTGACAAAAGGGACCTGGTCCTGAAACATGACTTGCAGGAAAGCCTCTCATCTGGAAAACTGGTTTTGACCCATAAACACACAGTTGGCCCCACACCATTGCTCAGCTCTGATACCAGCTAGAATAGTCTTTGGGAGCACTTATGGAAACTTGTCTCCTCACCTCTTGGATGAGCACACCAAACTTCTTCCAGACTCCCTTCATGAGCCACTCTGGTAAATTAAGGGAGGACTGAGCAGAACGGTGATGTTATGAATGTGTTCACTCCCTCTGAGGGCTTCATCTGACCCCAACTGCTCACGCTGTGAACTGAGAAGGCCTGAGCATCAGCCATGCAGCTCAGCTTTCCCGACCTGTGTCCACAGCACAAAGGCCACAGGAGGTGCTTTGGGAAAGAGATCCTGTGATCATATGTGTGTGGGAAACGCTGCCCATCTCTTTCTTAAAAGCTTCGACACTAGTGCTGGTGATGTAGAGTGTCCAGAACTGTGTTACAGTCCCACAGTCTAACCGTTTCTCTAAACCTTCTGACACGACTCAACTTTCTTTCCTTGGCTTGTTGTGTTTGGTTCATTCACAGACTGTGAGCCCACGCGGGGGAAGGTGCAAAAGACACCAGAGGAGACAGGACACAGAGCAGGAGAGGGGCTTCCCCGTCGTGTGATGGAGAAAATACACGCGGGAAGGGGTGGAGCATCCACTCTGAATACTTAGCAAAAAAGAAATAAAAAATCGAGTGCTATGCTTTCTGAATGACTTTATACTTTTCCCCTAAGACTTCACCCAGATGATTCAGTCTTCTGTTTTGTATCTGCAGAGACTGAAGGCAGGGATTAGACTTAGGTATTTCAGAAAATGTCTAGTAAGTTTTAGTCAGCATGGCCGTTGGGCGTCCTTGGTCTCCACTCCTGGCTGTGTGGAGGTGCTGGGAGCACAGACCTCTGTCCTCTGCAGGGCCCTCTGTTGCCTTCCTATTCCCTCCCACCCCACTTAAAGACACAGGTTCCTGCAGTCGAGGGAGAGCCTTGCTTCTCCTGGTCACAGAGGAGTCGCCCTCCCTGGAGCCTGGGCCCGTGTACATTCACCCTGTGCAGAGTCTTGCAAGGAGGGGCCACTATCACTGCCCCTCAAACGGAGCTGCTGACAGCCCCTCACGCCCCTCTCTGGGACCCCCTCTTTGCTTCCACCAGCATCACTGCAACTTCCTTCAAAACTGGAAGAGAGCGGCCTGCACAGCTACTTGTTTGAAGACCAGAGCTAAATGGCTTCTAATGAGGGTCCACTCTTGAAGGAGGAGAGCTATGTACTGTCCCTGGCACTGTGCAAATGGCCTGCGCCCCTCCAGGCCAGTCGTTCAGGTCTCTGGGTGCCCCATCCACACTGGACGCCCGCCCTGTCAGGCACACGGCACCTGGCAGTTCCCTTGGCAGGCTGGTGTCACCGCACTCCAGTGTCCAAGGATGGTCCACTGGGGCCCACACGGCACTGGGCAGAGGGCACGGGACAGACACCTCCGGTCACTGGGCAAATCCTGCCACGGGCCCCTCTAGCACGGGTGGGCCAGGCGGGCTGTGGCCTTGGCAGATGCCAAGCAGTCCTCACGAACGAGCCAAAAGAGCTGGAGCAGCACAGGCATCCGCGGTCTTCGCCAGGAAACAGCAATATCCGTGCGGGCCGGAAGCGACCGAGAGACCGGAAATGGGCCGGGAAAGGGCGGGAGCGGCTGGTCCCGCGAGACGTGATAGAGGCGGAGCCGGGTGGGGCGGAAGCGGTTGGGGCTGGTGGGAAGGCGGGCGGAGCTGCGGCCTCGGAGGAGACGGCGTGCGGGGAAGGGTCGGCGGCGGCGCGGCACGTGCTGCGTGGGCCTGTCCCAGGTCTGGTGCGCGCGCTCCGGCGGTACCGCTGCGGGAGTGGCAGCCTCGTCCTTGTCCAGCCTGGGACACCTCCCGAGGCGGCTGGCCTCAGGTGCTTCCTGTGGCGGTGGAGGTGGTGCTGCGTCGGGAGGGTGGCTCCTCCAGGCACACCGGGGGAGGCAGTGCTTCAGGGAGAGCGTGGAGAGGCTGGAGGTCTGGGAAGGGAGCTTCTGAGGAGGGCGCAGCGGTGAGGCCGGGCCTGACTCTGTCACTGGCGCTGGGCTGTCCGAGGGGCGCGCCAGGACCCGGGACCCAGAGAGCCGAGGGGGTGGGGGGTGCTGAGCCTCCGGCATTGACCTCCGCGGGGGCAGGGAGCCCGGGGCAGAGCCCCCCAGCGGCCGCCCGGCTGCTTATCCACGTGCTGCTGCTTCAGGTTGAATGCCTGCTTCTCCCCCCACCCCACCCCACCCAGGCTTCTCCACCTTTGGGTTCTGAACTGTCAGGAAGCTCTCTCGGGTTGAAGAGGGGTGGGGGTGAGAGTCAGGAGATAAGTTCTGCAGGCGCTGGACCACCCCTGAGCTAGAGAGACCCAGAGGCGCGGCTGCAGGGTTTGGGCCGAGTGTCGCGGAAACGTCCGCGTGACCCGTCTGTAAGGCTGGCATGGCCTGCACTTGGCGGCCAGCTGTCTGTGCCTTCTTATTTCCTCTGGATTGTTTGGTGACACCTGGACCTTTATCTGGTAACAAATAACCACGGGGCTTGGCTTCTTACCCAGGGGATCTGTGATCCAAAATAAACTGATGGAAGCCAAACTGAAGCTCAGTAGGCAAAGTGTCATGCAGCTTTCCGCTGGGAAGCGGGGTTGACGGGCGTGTCCACCTTGCTACAGCAGTTATTTCCACAGACGCCTCAGGATAATGCATTTCCAGAGAAAACTTGTTTTCAAAACTGATTTGAGTTCCAGCTCTGTGGCAGTAGCTCCCAGTGGCATCTCACATGTAATTCAGTTGGTATACTTAGGGCAAAGCCAGTTTCCTTAATTTTCAGATTGATAATCCAGCTCAAATGGACATAATTAATGAGACAAATCTTAATAATATTGAATCAGTTAACAGAGGGCTTGTCAGAATTCCAAAGCTGAAATTTGCTCAAAAATGTAATTATTCTAAAGCTTGGTTATGCAATAAAACCAAGTGATTTTAACTCAAACTGACTATAGCTACTTTCAGTTTTTTAAAGGAGAGTTTTCTACCCCCTTGGAGGAATCAGTGGTGAAGGGAAGCCTGGCATCCTTATTCTCCTAATAGTTCCATCAGGTAGTATCTGGAGTTGGACCTGGGATGCACAGCCTTGTCCCTCTGATCTATGTGAGGAGCCTGTAAGCTTTTCCTTATGAGCCAGAGCTTCCAGCATGAATGATGGGTCCCCAGAGGAAGCAGGGAGGCTGATGTGTGTGAGACAGACAGTGTTCCATGGCCCAGACTCTCAGAAGTTGGTCCCCACACCCACCGTGACCTACTAGAATTGATCACCACTCTTGTAAGTGACTTCTAAGTGTGAAACTCAAAGAAGAGGAATATGTGCCCTCCCTGGGTTGATGAGGTCATCTTCATGCAGATGAAGGTGACACAGAAAGAATCCTTCAGAGCTTGGCCTTGTCACCCCACAGTGTGCATGAATGGTTGTGGGGGTTCCACCTAGGAAGCCACTTGGGGGACAGTGTACCACTAGGGTGCCTTTAAAAGTGAGTTGTGAATCCTGGTGAAGTTGTGACTCATGACAGTGTAACATGCAGGACAATGTCGAGTAACACTGAAAAATGCCCAGAGCAAACTCCTGTCCTCTGTTCCCAGAGCAGGATGCTTGGTGGAAATGTCAGTGCAAGGACAGCACGAGAGGGAGAGTGTCTCAGCACGTTCTCACAGCACACGCATCACATACTTAGACACAAAGTGTCTTGAGAAGGAGGATGCGGAACTCAGTCGTACTTGAGGTACACAGGTCAGAGCACCTCTTCCTCTTTCTTTTGTCCCAGTGTGACTCGAGTCTGCACTCAGCCCCTTAGAAGATTGTCCTCTGACCCTATGGATTCCACAATTTACACCCTTAGCAGGTGTTTTTTGAATGATGGGCATTCAGTTGGATTCCACAATAATAAATGCTCTGACTTAAGCCCCAGGACTGGAAAAAGTCAGTTTTTATTCCAATCCCAAAAAGAAGCAGTGCCAAAGAATGCTGCAACTACCGCACAATTGTGCTCATCTCACATGCTAGTAAAGTAATGCTCAAAATTCTCCAAGCCAGGCTTCAACAGCACATGCGTGAACCATGAACTTCCAGACGTTCAAGCTGGATTTAGAAAAGGCAGAGGAACCAGAGATCAAATTGCCAACATCTGTTGGATCATCAAAAAAACAAGAGAGTTCCAGAAAAACATCTACTTCTGCTTTATTGACTATGTCAAAGCCTTTGACTGTGTGGACCACAACATACTGTGGAAAATTCTGAAAGAGATGGAAATGCCAGACCACCTGACCTGCCTCTTGAGAAATCTGTATGCAGGTCAGGAGGCAACAGTTGGAACTGGACATGAAACAACAGACTGGTTCCAAATTAGGGAAAGGAGTATGTCAAGGTTGTATATTGTCACCCTGCTTATTTAACTTATATGCAGAGTACATCATGAGAAATGCTGGGCTGGAGGAAGCACAAGCTGGAATCAAGATTTCCAGGAGAAATATCAATAACCTCAGATATGCAGATGACACCACCCTTATGGCAGAAAGCGAAGAACTAAAGGGCCTCTTGATAAAAGTGAAAGAGGAGAGTGAAAAAGTTGGCTTAAAACTCAACATTCAGAAAACTAAGATGATGGCATCTGGTCCCATCACTTCACGGCAAATGGGGAAACAGTGACAGACTTTATTTTTGGGGGCTCCAAAATCACTGCAGATGGTGACTCTAGCCATGAAATTAAAAGACACTTGCTCCTTGGAAGAAAAGTTATGACCAACCTAGACAGCATATTAAAAAGCAGAGACATTACTGTGCCAACAAAGGTCCATCTAGTCAAAGATATGGTTTTTCCAGTAGTCATGTATGGATGTGAGAGTTGGACTGTAAAGAAAGCTGAGTGCCGAAGAATCGATGCTTTTGAACTATGGTGTTGGAGGAGACTCTTGAGAGTCCCTTGGACTGCAAGGAGATCCAACCAGTCCATCCTAAAGGAGATCAGTCCTGAATATTCATTGGAAGGACTGATGCTGAAGCTGAAACTCTAATACTTTGGCCACCTGATGCGAAGAGCTGACTTATTTGAAAAGACCCTGATGCTGGGAAAGATTGAAGGCAGGAGGAGAAGGAGGCGACAGAGGATGAGATGGTTACATGGCATCACTGACTCAATGAACATGAATTTGAGTAAACTCCGGGAGGTGGTGATGAACAGGGAGGCCTGGCGTGTTGCAGTCCATGGTGTCGCAAAGAGTCGGACACGACTGAGCAACTGAACTGAACTGAAGCCCTGATGTGCGATGATGTCACTCCCTAACCTTTTTTACCCAAATCTCCTTCCTGGGAGTCACCCCACGAATACTGATGTGTCGTCACTGGTTTTCCTGCTGCGTCCACTCTTGGGTCATCGATGGGTTGGCAAACACTGGCCCTTTCAGTGTCTCCCTGCTCTCAGCCCCTCCAGCTGCTCAGCATTCACAATACCCCTTTCATCCCAGAAGGTCCTCGCTGTGCCAGGCACGTAGGAAGCCTGGAAGTGGTGTTGTCCTCTACCTGTCAGAGCAGATCCACACACAGAGAAATACTTTTCTTCTGTCAGAAGTGAAAAGGGAGGACCCTTGGATGTGGCATGGTGCAGTCTTAAGGGGTCATGGGAATGGAGCAGAAATGTGTATTTCTCACAGTCTGCTGTTTGCCAGTCACAAGCTTCAAGGCTTTGCATGAGGATACTCTTTCCCCAAGTGCAGCTGTGCACATTCCTGTGCTGTGGGAGGAGTCACGGCGTCCTCTGTCTCTTGAGGCAGAAAGCAGGTTGGGAACCACGTGGAGACTTCTGATGCCCTAGGAAATGGAGCCAGGGGCCTTTTAGACTTGTTTAGCAGAACAGATTTTGAGGTCAAGAAAATGATTTTTATTTTGCCAGAAAAATCTCATGTGAGGAACCTCTTCTTTCTTGCTTTAATGGATTTTTTCCAATATGATGGTAGTGATGAAACTGGCTAATTTGCATATTTGCAGGAAATAAAAACTGAGTCAAGAATTTTTCATTGGGTTGCTCACTTTAGCAACTTTAAAAATAACTTCACTTGAATTCAGTGCTTCTTCCTTGTGGTTATAGAGAGCTTTATTTCTTAAAAATTATACCATTCTCCATCACATTTGATTTTTTGAGTGAATTGAGTCTTCAGAACATCTAGTTTATCTCTTGTCAAAACTTAGAGGCCTTACTACGTGAATTTGGGTGAAGCCTGTCTGTGGAAGCAGGTTCCCAAAGTTGGTCCTCCTCCGTCCTCTGACTCCCATCAGCTGCCCTTCTTCCCTTGTTGGCCCTGAGCTGCGTTTCCCACGGTAACTTGCAACCACAGGCACTCACCCACCTTTCCTTTCGCAAGTTTCAGCAGGCAGCCTGTCCTTGGAGTTTATGAGAACTTTATATAAAGTGGTATAATTATGAGACCATCCATATCAAGTCAGATGCTCTACACCTTGCCCCCGCCCCATGCACTTGGGTCTGGAACTTACTGCTCTCATCCTGTCTTACTCTCTCCTCCCAGAAGAGTGTGTGTGCATTTGCTGAGCTGCCTGGATTCAGGTGTGATTTCTCTCCCTCCCAGTGCTTTGTGAGATGTGGGGCAGGCACTAGTCGTTCATCCCACCATCCACAAGTATTTCCCGAGTGCCTCCTGTGTACTCTGAGTGTGGAAGTTCAACAGGGAATAGAACTCATGGAAAGAACATTAAACAAGACAAGTAAATGTGAAGTTGAGCGTGTTTGGAGAGAAACGAGGCAGAACAAGGGGTCTGTTATGGCTGCCAGGCTTCACAATAGGGATATCTGAGGAGGTGAAGGGCGGGCCGTGGGATGACTGGGGGAGAGCAGAGGGACTGGCCTCACAGGTCCTGAGGCAGGACGCTGCTCTGTGTGGCCAGTGAGCAGCAGGAAGCCCCAGGGTTGGAGCAGGGAGATATGGGAGCTGGGGGTGGTCTCAGAGAAGACCTGTCAGCAAGGGAGTAGCATGGACTTGCGGTGAAGACTCTGGGAGGACCTGGGGTGACATGGGAGACCATTGAGGGTTTCGAGCAGAGAAATTATTTGACTTAGCCAAAACCTTACCGTGATGCAAAGGGCTTAGACAACCAGGAAGTCAGAGGGCACAGTCCCCTCACTTCTGACCCTGACTGCAAGTTCAGGGCCTTCAAACCTCTATCAAGTTTAACAAGTCCCCAGAAGGACTCGCTGAGAATTGTACATTTACAGTTATGGTTTAATGCAGAGAAAACACAGACCAAGGTCAGCCACGGGAAGGTGTGTGTAGGACAGGGTCCAGGAGATGCACCGTGAGGGGCGCCTCTGTTGCCCTCTGTGTGTGGAGTCAGGACTCTGCTACTGTGTGTGATGGCCAGTCAACCAGAAGTACCCCAGCCTTGGTGTGCGGAATTGTTACTGGGACCCTGTTTCACAGGCTTGACTAACTGTCCTCATGGCGTATCTGTCCATAAATCCCCTGCTGCAGGCCCTGGGGCCCATACCTTACACCATCTTGTTACTGCCTGTCTAGCTCAAGGCTTCAGACAGTTGCAGATCACTCTCAAGAATTGAAGACCAAGACCAGACCTCTTCAGGGGCAGAGTTTGATTCTTCACTGCTTGTCTGTCCACTGTGATAGTGGCCACTGAATCTCAGGAATTGCTGGAAGTTTTGACTCAAAGCTTTTCAATATCTTCTCAGCCAGAGCAAGAAACCGAAACATTTCTATTTCTCTTGAAGGAAATGAATTCTTATACATTGGTGATATGTCTGTTAATATTCTTATACATTGGCAATATGTCTGTTAATCAGGAATATGTTGAATTTGGGTAAAGCCTGTCTAGAAGCCAGGTTCCCAAAGTTGCATCCTTCTCTGTCCTTTGACCTCCCTCACCTGCCCTTCTTCCCTTGTTGACTCTGATTGGAGAAACACTAAGCAAAGCATTGAAGGTTTAGGCAGTTCCTAAGGAAGTAATTTTAACTCAGGCTTTGGCAGTGTTATTATTATGGGAAGATATTAATTCTCACGATGGCCCAGCACTTCTTTGGTCCAAGGGAAGATGCAGAGGACAGTTCTCGTGATTGATCATTTAGTGAGTGGTCACCTGAATACCCGTCTGCATTCACCACACTGTGTGTTTTCCAAACATTTGGGCTACAAATAGCAGATATTTGGAGACTGCTGGAACTGCTGGGGGCACCGAAGCCTCCAAAAGTCCTTCAAACATTGCTGATGTCCAAGAGCGCATAGACCAGGGAAGACTGCCTAAACTTTGAAAAACAAAGCCAGAAGAAGCATTTTTTGTTGCTGTTGAGCATCAGCTGTGAGTGACGGGTGTTTCCAGAGAAGTGCCTTATCCCAGGGCCCAGCGGGTAATTACGAGGGAGCAGAGGCGGGGGCCGCTGTGTGCCAGGGGGACGGACCCGCCTCGAGGAGAGGTGCCGTGTGCCCACACTGAGCTCAGACTTGGCAGAGGCCATGGTGTGCACTGAGTAGAGACCTCAGAGGGTGAAAAGGGGATTCCTGCCGGGTAGAGTCCAGAGGAAAAAGGTTTGCTGGGTTCCTCCCGAAATGGGAGCTAAAACAAAAGCCGTGTAAAAGTTGTGATAACTTCTGCTGAGGTAGTTCACAGAATTGGTTTGCCTGAGAGAGACACGCGGGCCATTTGGAACAGTGTGTTAAAGCCAGTCTTTGTTTACATTAGAATCTAAGTGTAAGACCTTTCCTCTTCTCTTCCTTTTCCCTCCCATGGTTTCTCATTCTTGCCCAATTTCCTAGTTTATGTGTTTCATACTGAATCTTCAAAAACTTGAACAATAAAAGGACCAACAAAGAGGCTGAGTTGGGACAACTGGCTCAGCCTCCCCTGGTGTCCTCTGGACAAGCTACTGTTGGTGACAGCAGGGTGTTATCCATGTGCAGTGCTGGAGAGGGTTAAATATTTATGGTGGAGATTCCACACCAGATGGAAGAATTGGGAACGATCCCTCATTTTGCTGGGAAAGCAACCTGCAGTCTCTAAATCCCATAACCTGAGCACGAATGGCTCTTGGCTCAGGGACTCCAGCCAGGCCCTCCCGCCTCCCCTGTGTGGGGACAGATACTCAGGAGTGGAGCTCGGCCCTGACTTGTGTGTGACGGTAGTTCTCAGTAATGCCTCGGCAAGCTGCAGCCTGTGGGACCACACTCAAATCCCTGTTAGGGGTCTTTAGAGAAAAACCATATTGCTAGAAGAGATTTCTCTGCAGGTCGTGAATTATGAGGCCTGTCAGATGAAACAGTCCTCAGGGGTACTGACTTGGTAGGTTTTAATTTGTCCTGTACTTTTACAGCTGGTTTGTTTCTTGGACTTCGAAGATTTATAAATTGCAAGTATGCTTGTGAAGTGGTGGAATCTACTTGCAAATGGACAGGGAGGCCTGACGTGCTGCGATTCATGGGGTCACAAAGAGTCGGACACAACTGAGCGACTGAACTGAACTGATTGATTGTTGGGAGATAGTAAAATTCAAATATTTGCATTAACTTTAGAAACCAATGGTCAATTCGGTGAACATTTCTTGGTGTTATTCCCTTGATACTTGAAAGTTGAACACATCCATGATTTTCTTCCCTGATTTCTTGTTATCACATTCCTACGTTAAGTCATCTGAGCATAAAAAGGTTTTAAATAACTGTTTCTCAGTACCTATTAATTATATCTGATGTTAGAAGTTCAGTCAATTAGTTAAATTTTAAATGTTTTGAATTTCTAAATAGCTAAACAGCTTTTTTTTCCTCTTATAAACTATTTATACTTACTTTTAATGTGATAATAATTGGCATATGTTCTTCCAACAGCCTAGGCCCCAGGCCTGAAACAGTGTTCTTTGCCAAAATCATGCAAAAGTTAATCTTGACCAATGGAATTATGACAAGAAAAATGTCATAGATATGCTTTTACTTTCCTCAAGCATTCTAGATATTTCACAGATGGTGGTAAAGGAGTATATTAGCTCTTTGGAAGCAAAGCTTAGAGTCAAGGTGATCGTGTTAGAGTTAGCAACAGAGGAAACAAGAAAATCATTCCCGAAACACAATGTCAATCATTTCTCATGCAAAAATCATTTAAGTTGCTCTCTTTGTGGTTTATGTCCTTTTAGCCTTAGTTGAATGATAATAATTATACTCTTCTGGAGAGATTTTAGGAGTTCTCCTTTAGGTTCTTTTATCAGAGTCACATCTGTATTGAAAAGCTTGTTTATACTCGTTCATACAGTTTCATCATCTTTTCCAGGGAAGAGAAAACCTGGGGCTTGAGCTCTGTCTGTGACAGTTTATTTCCATCGTGAGCCCTGATCAACACTATAAACGACAGTCAACAGTGGGGGGTGGGGTGATGGGGACAGAGGTTTCTATTGTGTTTATTCTTATTAAATCTATGCTTATTAGGTTATTTCAAGGATGGCTTCTGGCTTATATATGTTTGTGGTGGAAAAATTTTCTGTACTCTAATTTTTTCATCTTCAGCTATAAGTATAATCTTGGCTTTACTCTGAGCAGTTAGCATGTTTTTGAATGCAGAAAATATAGTACAACTAAAAATGACTTAAAGAAAACGTCAAAGTCCTTATTTCACATGATGATAAGCCTAGTGGTAGAGTGGCTTTAACTTGAGTGGACAGAGCTGGCGGCCACCTGCTCAGTGCCCAGGGTCTTTCCAGCTTCCTGCTCTACTGCTGCCAGCCTTGCTTTCCATCGTTCCTCTTCCATGGCTACAGGTTGCAGTTTTTGGCAACC
This sequence comes from Giraffa tippelskirchi, assembly GCF_054371585.1. Taxonomy (NCBI): domain Eukaryota; kingdom Metazoa; phylum Chordata; class Mammalia; order Artiodactyla; family Giraffidae; genus Giraffa; species Giraffa tippelskirchi. The sequence continues at coordinate 165,747,637 of NC_137283.1, read as the reverse complement.
CATGCAAACACAAGAACAAGCAGGTGTGGGAACATGCAGCATGTGGTGTTCAGCCATGAGAAGACAGACCTGAGAATACTGAGAAGAGAAGAAAAAACTGTTTCTTTCTGTTTGTGTTTCTTTCCTAGAGCCCCTCAGCTGGACTGCTCCCTCGTGACTCATTGGCTGAAGTTGGGCCACACGCTCCTTCCCATGTCAGCAACTGCAAGGGCAGAGCCTTGCCATGTGCCTCAAGGCTGGAGTGTGAGGCCACCACCTCTGCAGTGTGAGTGTCAGGGAAAATCTCCGTGGACCAGGAGAACCAGGTGGGGTCTTGGTGGGCTGCCAGCAGTGCTTCCCACCTGTGCTGTGCTGGCTGCACACGGAGCAGAAGGTAGGTGGCTGCAGGCCTCCGGAATCAAGACCTCTGTCTACCCTTCCTCCCAGGGACTCAAGGCTCACGTGGTCCTGCGTGAACCTGGAGCCCATATGTAACTGTGTCCTCTTGGGAACTTAGAACACTGGAATTCATGAAATCTGAATGAAGGGCACAGGCTTATTAATTCCATTTATTTATTTTCCATGGGCTTTTATAGCTGTTTAATAGCCATTGTGTGTATTCTGAAATATTAAGTTTGTTGCTCTTTGACTCCTTTCTTTCATTCTTGGTCAGGGTTTGTCTTGCTGCCTTTCCTCAAACACTCTCATTAAAAGAAGAAAACATGCCCATTGCTCCTTTCCTGGGTCTAAATGTTGGTGTGTGCACCTGGGCCAACCATGTCTTGTCCCCAAGCCTCCTTGACGAAAGGTAGTTATTTCCCTTAATGTATCCACAAAGCCCTAGACAGCAAAGTGACAAGAATGAAAGAGGGGGACCCAAGGTTAGTCTTTTTGACCTGTGGATTAAGCATTGGTCGTGGTTTCCTTAGGAATCCTAAAATGCATTGATTGACAGTGCTGACAGGGGCTCACTGAGATGGAAATCAACAGGGAAACCACCCTTGGGTACCATAGGGTCCCTGTGAGAAAGACACTTTAGAAATAAAAGGTAAGATCACATATAATGAGGACAAAGGGCATTCGGATGTCAGTAAGTGGCCTGATTAATTTTTATAACATAATTTCTGGGAACTGGCCGTGGCTCCCTGCTTATTTAACTTCTATGCAGAGTACATCATGAGAAATGCTGGGCTGGAAGAAGCACAAGCTGGAATCAAGATTGCTGGGAGAAATATCAATAACCTCAGATATGCAGATGACACCACCCTTATGGCAGAAAGTGAAGAGGAACTAAAGAGCCTTTTGATGAAAGTGAAAGAGGAGAGTGAAAAAGTTGGCTTAAAGCTCAACATTCAGAAAACTAAGATCATGGCATCCAGTCCCATCACTTCATGGCAGATAGATGAGGAAACAGTGGAAACAGTGTCAGACTTTATTTTTCTGGGCTCCAAAATCACTGCAGATGGTGATTGCAGCTATGAAATTAAAAGACACTTACTTCTTGGAAGGAAAGTTATGACCAACCTGGACAGCATATTAAAAAGCAGAGACATCACTTTGCCAACAAAGGTCCGTCTAGTCAAGGCTATTGTTTTCCAGTGGTCATGTATGGATGTGAGAGTTGGACTATAAAGAAAGTTGAGCACCAAAGAATTGATGCTTTTGAACTGTGGTGTTGGAGAAGACTCTTGAGGGTCCCCTTCTGCAAGGAAATCCAACCAGTCCATCCTAAAGGAGATCAGTCCTGGGTGTTCATTGGAAGGACTGATGTTGAAGCTGCAACTCCAATACTTTGGCCACCTGATGAGAAGAGCTGACTCATTAGAAAAGACCTTGATGCTGGGAAAGATTGAGGGCAGCAGGAGAAGGGGACGACAGAGGATGAGATGGCTGGATGGCATCATTGACTCGATGGACATGGGTTTGGGTGGACTCCGGGAGTTGGTGATGGACAGGGAAGCCTGGCATGCTGCCGTTCATGGGGTCGCAAAGTGTCAGACACAACTGAGTGACTGAGCTGAACTGACTGTGGCTCAGATCATGAGCTCCTTATTGCAGATTTCGGGCTTAAGTTGAAGAAAGTAGGGAAACCACTAGGCCGTTGAGGTGTGACCGACATCAAAGCCCTTATGATCACACAGTGGAGGTGATGATGAATAGATTCAAGGTATTAAACCTGGGTGACCGACATCAAAGCCCTCATGATCGCACAGTGGAGGTGATGATGAATAGATTCAAGGGGTTAAACCTGGGTGACAGAGCACCTGAAGAACTGTGGATGGAGGTTCATGACACTGTGCAGGAGTGGTAACTAAAACCATCCCCAAGAAAAAGAGATGCAAGAAGGCAAAGTGGTTTTCTCAGGAGGCCTTATAAATAGCTGAGGAAAGAAGAGAAGTGAAAAGCAAAAGAGAAATGCAAAGATAAACCCAACTGAATGCAGAGTTCCAGAGAATAGCAAGGAGATACAGGAAGGCCTTCTTAAATGAACGGTGCAAAGAAATAGAGGAAAACAATAGAATGGGAAAGACTAGAGATTTCTTAAAAAAATTGGAGCTATCAAGGGAACATTTCATGCAGGGATGGACACAATAAAGGACAGAAGTGGTAAGGACCTAACAGAAGCAGAAGAGATTGAAAAGAGATAGCAAGAATACACAGAAGAACTATTCAGAAAAGGCCTTAATGACCCAGATAACCACGATGGTGTGGTCACTCACCTAGAGTGAGACATCCTGGAGCGTGAAGTCAAGTGGGTCTTGGGAAGCATTACTATGAACAAAGCTACAGGAAATGTGGGAATTCCAACTGAGCCATTTCAGATCCTAAAAGATGATGCTGTGAAAGTGCTACACGCAGTATGCCAGCACATTTGGAAAACTCAGCAGTGGCCACAGGACTGGAAAAGGTCAGTTTTCATTCCAATCCCAAAGAAAGACAATGCCAAAGAATGTTCAAACTACTGCACAATTGCACTCATCTCACCCGCTAGCAAAGTCATGCTCAAAATTCTCCAAGCCGGGCTTCAGCAGTGCATGAACTGAGAACTTCCAGATGTTCAAGCTGGATTTAGAAAAGGCAGAGCAACCAGAGATCAAATCGCCAACATCTGCTGGATCATAGAAAAAGCAGGAGAGTTCCAAAAAAAAATCTACTTCTGCTTAATTGTCTATGCCAAAGTCTTTGACTGTGTGGATCACAACGAACTGTGGAAAATTCTTCAAGAGATGGGAATACCAGATCACCTTTCCTGCCTCCTGAGAAACCTGTGTGCAGGTCAAGAAGCAACAGAACCAGACACAGAACAACGTACTGGTTCCAAATTGGGAAAAGAGTATGTCAAGGCTGTATATAGTCACCCTGCTTATTTAACTTAAATGCAGAGTACATCATGCACAATGCTAGGTTGGATGAAGCAGAGACTGGAATCAAGATTGCTGGGAGAAATATCAGTAACCTCAGATACGCAGATGACACCACCCTTATGTCAGAAAGTGAAGAACTTAAGGAGCCTCTTGATGCAAGTCAAGAGGAGAGTGAAAATTTGACTTAAAACTAAGCATTCAAAAAATTAAGATTGTGGCATCTGGTCCCATCACTTCATGGCAAATAGATGGGGAAACAATGGAAACAGTGAGAGGCTTTATTTTATTGGGCTCCAAAATCACTGCAAATGGTGACTGCAGCCATGAAATTAAGAGACGCTTGCTACTTGGAAGAAAAGCAATGACCACCCTAGACATCATATTAAAAAGCAGAGACATTACTTTGGCAACAAAGGTCCATCTAATCAAATGTATGATTTTTCCAGTAGTTGTGTATGGATGTGAGAGTTGGACCATAAAGAAAGTTGAGCACTATTTGAGCACTAAAGAATTGATGCTTTTGAACTGTGGTGTTAGGGAAGACTCTTGAGAGTCCCTTGGACAGCAAGGAGATCCAGCCAGTCCCTCCTAAAGGAAATCAGTCCTGAATATTCATTGGAAGGACTGATGCTGAAGCTGAAACTCCAATCCTTTGGCCACCTGATGCGAAGAACTGACTCATTGGAAAAGACTCTGATGCTGGGAAAGATTGAAATCAGGAGGAGAAGGGTACGACAGAGGATGAGATGGTTGGATGACATCACGGACTCAATAGACATGAGTTTGAGTAAACTCCAGGAGTTGGTGATGGACAGGGAGGCCTGGTGTGATGCAGTCCATGGGGTTGCATAGTTGGACACGACTGAGCGACTGAACCAAAAAATTACATCAGCTGTGTACACCTTTTGAGAATTCAAAATCCCTAAAAGAAAAGGTAGATTTATTATGATTGGGAACAAAGTGAGCAGGGTTTCTTCCTCTCTTCTCTGAAAATGTCATCTCAGTGTGGCTTTCTGGAATCTTCGCTAGTGTATCTGCCGAGTGTCAGGAATTCTCAGGCACATGGCACTCCCGTGTGAGCTGGCGAAGGGCCACACAAAAAGTCACTGCAGGTGCGTGCATTCCACATCCAGAGTCCTTTCAGCACCCACATCCCACCTCGCACAGCTCATCTGGTCCTTGCCCGCTTGTCATCATCACCCTATCTTCTGCTGTCCATCAGGTCCCTAGATCGACATCACAGTGTATCTGCCCCATTCTGACTTTGTTCTCCTTCAGAACATTGCTCTCTCGCCTTTGGCAAAAGGCTCCATGCCTGGGTCTTCTGGACAAGCATTAGTGGGTCTTGTGACTTGTCCGGCATTCACCTCTAGGACCCTGCCCCACTGTGGCTGCCACTTGTTCAGCTGTTTAACAGAAGAGGTGGTGCAGGTAGGGTTTCACACTTGGCAATTTAAATTTAGGTCAATGTGCTAATATAAATTTCTTTGCTGGACTTATCATAAAACTAGTACCAGATTATCATCTAGTCTTTGGCAATTCCAGTACTGACAGTGAGTGAAGTAAGTGGAACATTGGGTTACAGATCAGGTAATCCCGTCATAAGTGATTATCTCTTGTGAGTGCTGCTCATGGGTGATTCCTTTCCTCTGCATGTGATGAAGAGTTAGTGAGTAATTATAGATGAAAGTGACTTTGGATAAGTCCCAAAGAAGGCTTTGTGAACCAGTTGGGGATCTAGGACAGTCACCAAATGTGCAGATAGCTAGGACTTTGTGCAGTCCCTGAAGATGCGTCAAGAGACAAAGCATTCCATGCTGCACACTCGCACCTGTTCTGGGCCTTCAAGTGAAATTGTTATGGTTAAGCTCTGAAAAAGCTTCCTGGAAACCAATGAATACATTTTTGTTTTTGTATTGAACCAGAATTTCCCATACATGTTTGGTCGTAGGGCCCATCATTGATATTTTGGGTAATGTGTCAATATCACCAAGAATCAGTCTTCATGGAGCACATTTTGCCAATCATACCCTAACCTAGTGGACTTCCCTAGTGGCTAAGATGGTAAACAATCTGCCTGAAATGTGAGAGACCTGGGATTGATCTCTGGGTAGGGAAGATCCCATGGAGAAGGGAATGGCAAATCACTCCAGTATTCTTGCCTGGAAAGTTTCAAGGACAGGGGATCCTGGTGGGCTATGGCTCATGGGGTTGCAAAGAGTTGAACACGACTGAGCAATTAACACCACACCACCACCACCACGCTAACCTAGTAGGTTACTTGTAAACCAAACCTGAAGCCTTTGACAATGTAATCTGTTCGAGTTTGTCTCAGAAGCTGACTGAACAAAGAGGAGCACGTTTGCATGGCCCACCCTGCCTTAGGAACTGAGTGAAGGAGAGGAGCATGTCTGTCTGGCCCCGCTGTCTCAGAAGGTGACTGAACTGAGAGGAGCATGTCTGCCTGGCCCCGCTGTCTCAGAAGCTGTCTGAACTGAGAGGAGCCTGTCTGCATTGCCTGCATTGTATCCAGAAGCTCACTGAACTGAGAAATGATGTTTGCATGGCTCCACTGTCTGCAGAAGCTGACTGAACTGAGAGGAGAATTTCTACATGGTACAAACTATAACCAGAAGCTGACTGAACTGAGAGGAGCATGTCTGCATGGCCCCCAATGTTGCAGAAGCTGACTAACTGAGCGAAGCACGTCTGCATCGCCCCCACCGTCTCCAGAAGCTGACTAAACTGAGAGGAGCATGTCTGCATGGACCGCACTGTCTCCAGCTGTACCATCACCACGGGAATTGACTAAGATTAAAAGGTCAGAAAAGAACAAGTTTGTCATTAATACTCACAGATGACCTCCCAGCATTCTGAATGACCTCCCCATGACCTTGGATGAGGTACAGGTTGGTGGGTATTTGCCAGCATGTGTTTCTCCTGGTGTTTGAACCCCATCAGTGTTGGCAAAGCTGGATCTTCATCTGGAGGAAGTGATTAGAGCCTGTGCTCTGGGATGACAGCAGCCTGTCAACATCCAGCCTCTGCGGCCAAAATAAACCAGTTTTCCTCATCACCCCGACAGGTGTGTTCCTCCTCTACCTGGGTGGTTCTCTTTTGTCCAGGATCATAACCATATGTCTGTTCCCCTATAATCCACCTCCTGAGACTTACCGACTATCATATCCAAATACTTTAGTTAATTATTATATGTTTTCATGATTAATCCTTTATTTTTTTGACCAAGGGACATTCTCTAGTACATTTTCTATTACCTGCCCATTTGCTATTACAACCACAAATTTATGGCTTTTCACAAATGTTTAATTGAGTGTAACCATTTGTTTTCCTCAGGCCACTGAAGGCCTCAAAGAGATGATGTCTTTAGTATCTCCAGACTTATTGAAAGTCACCCCTCGGCATCAACGCCAACAACCAAAACAAAATTAACAAAAGGCTGTTTGGGGTCATCTTGCATTCTCCTGCTCAACATTTGGAACCAGCCACTCCATGAGAGGCCTTATTAGATCATTTAAGAATAATAGAGACATCAGTTCTGTGTCCTAGGAGCACATGATGTGTAAGGGGAGTGGAAACAGCAAGAGAGAGGTTAGTAGCCACTTACTTAATAAAGTAGAAAAGCTACCTTCTTAAGAAAGGTCATGTTTTTGGTCAGTATTTCTGATTTTGCTCTGTCTTTATCAAGATTTTTTCACCTTGTGTTTTTTTTTAATTGAGATATAGTTGATTTACAATGTCATGTTAATTTCTGCTATACAGCAAAGTGATTCAGTTAAATATACATTCTTTTTTTAAAATGTTCTTTTTCATTACGTTTTATCACAGAATATTGAGTATACTTCCCTGTGCTATCCAGCAGGACCTTGTTTATCCATTCTGTATATAATAGCTTGCATCTGCTAACCCCAAACTCCCACTCCATCCCTTTCCTACTCCTCTTTTACCTTGTTCTAATGACAGTTTATTAATCCAATTTCCCCTCTCTTTTATTCTAGAGTTGCCACTTTTTATTTACTAACTTTGATGTACCATGATTTATAGTGTCACCAAACCATTTAGTTACAAGTTTCCCCAATATCTAGAATCCTACATCTTTTCCTTACCAGACTTGAGCTCAAACATCCTGGAATTGGCTACAACTCTGCAAGTTGGGTCAGTTGTGCATCAACTGTCTGAGAAGAGAAAGCAAAGCAAGCTTTCCATGAGAAAGTCATTTCTGGGAATCTGTGTGTCTCTTAGGCGATTAATAGACCACAGGCAGGTAAAAACACAGACAAAAATACGTTTTCATAATATGTTGCCATCTTCTCTTTACCTTATGATTTCCTTTATCTTTTCTTCAGTTTCATTTGGTGTTCCTTTTCTAGTTCTTGACATGAAGGCTTAGACAATTATTTCTCAACTTTTCCCCCTAGTGTATGTACTATAGATACAAAAGTTTCTCTTACCACTCACTAGTTGCAGCAAATGAGTTCGACTATGTTTTCAACAACTTTATTTAGGTAAAACTGATATACAACAAATTGCACCAAATACAATAAATATACTTCGCAAAGTAAGGAAATTGCTAAAGAATACCTTAAAAAATCTACACCAAATCTTGTACTTACAGGTGAATTATTCAAAACTCATTTCCTCCACTGAGGTAATGACAAGCCTTGTCCACTGACCCTGAACAAAATATTAACTCTCTGCAAAAGCCAGAGTCCCTTGGACTCAGTTAATTTGGATCAAAATTCTAACATACATTTGATTAATCAACTCATTTATTTATTTAATTGGAGTATAGTTGATTTACAATATTAGTTTCAGATGTACAACATAATGATTTAGTGTTTTTGTAGATTAAACTTTATTTAAAGATGTTACAAAATAATAGCTACATTCCTGGTGCTATACAACATATCCATGTTGTTTATCTATCTTATACATAGTAGATTTTGTATCTCTTAATCGTGGAACAACAGACTGGTTCCAAATAGGAAAAGGAGTATGTCAAGGCTGTATATTGTCACCCTGCTTATTTAACTTATATGCAGAGTACATCATGAGAAACGCTGGGTTGGAAGAAACACAAGCTGGAATCAAGATTGCCAGGAGAAATATCAATAACCTCAGATATGCGGATGACACCACCCTTATGGCAGAAAGTGAAGAAGAACTAAAGAGCCTCTTGATGAAGGTGAAAGAGGAGAGTGAAAAAGTTGGCTTTAAGCTCAGCGTTCGGAAAACTAAGATCATGGCATCTGGTCCCATCACTTCATGGGAAATAGATGGGGAAACAGTGGAAACAGTGTCAGACTTTATTTTTTGGGGCTCCAAAATCACTGCTGATGGTGATTGCAGCCATGAAATTAAAAGATGCTTACTCCTTGGAAGGAAGGTTATGGCCAACCTGGATAGCATATTTAAAAGCAGAGACATTACTTTGCCAACAAAAGTCCGTCTAGTCAAGGCTATGGTTTTTCCAGTGGTCATGTGTGGATGTGAGAGTTGGACGGTGAAGAAAGCTGAGCGCCGCAGAATTGATGCTTTTGAACTGTGGTGTTGGAGAAGACTCTTGAGAGTCCCTTGGACTGCAAGGAGATCCAATCAATCCATCCTAAAGGAGATCAATCCTGGGTGTTCATTGGAAGGACTGATGCTGAAGCTGAAACTCCAATACTTTGGCCACCTCATGCAAAGAGGTGACTCACTGGAAAAGACCCTAATGCTGGGTAGGATTGGGGGTGGGAGGAGAAGGGGACGACAGAGGATGAGATGGTTGGATGGCATCACCGACTCGATGGACATGGGTTTTGGTAAACTCTGGGAGTTGGTGATGGACAGAGAGGCCTGGCATGCTGCAATTCATGGGGTTGCAAAGAGTCGGACACGACTGAGAGACTGAACTGAACTGAACTGAACTGAATCTCATCCCCCCAACCTGCTCTTCCCCTCATCTCTAGTTTGTCTAAGAATGACTAGTTCTCTATATCTGGGTGTCTCTTTCTGTTTTGTTATATTCATTTGTTTTATTTTTTAAATTTCAAATATTTAAGTGTTATCATACAGTATTTTTCTTTTGCTGCCTGACATTTCATTTAGCACAATACCCTCCAGATCCCTGCATGTGGTTGCAAATGACATTATTTTATTTTATTTCTCCAAAGAAAAGCAAGGAGAGAGAAGAAAACCTTCTTAAGTGAACAATGCAAAGAAATAGGGGAAAACAATAGAATGGGAAAGACCAGAGATCTCTTCAGGAAAATTAGATATACCAAGGGAACATTTCATGCAAAGACAGGCCCAATAAAGGACAGAAACACTATGAACCTAAAAGAAGCAGAAGATATTAAGAAGAGGTGACAAGAATACACAGAAAAACTGTACAAAAATGGTCTTAATGACTCAGATAACCATGATGGTGTGGTCACTAACCTAGAGCCAGACATCCTGGAGTGTGCAGTCAAGTGGGTCTTAGGAAACATCACTACGAACAAAGCTAGTAGAGGTGATGGAATTCCAGCTGAGCTATTTCAAATTCTAAAAGATGATGCTGTGAAAGTGCTGCACTCAATATGCCAGCAAATTTGGAAAACTCAGCAATGGCCACAGTACTGGAAAAAGTCAGTTTTCATTCCAATCCCAAAGAAAGGCAATGCCAAAGAATGTTCAAACTACCACACAACTGCACTCATTTCACATGTTAGCAAGGTAATGCTCAAAATCTTTCAAATTAGGCTTCAGCAGTATGTGAACCGAGAAATTCCAGATGTTCAAGCTCGGTTTAAAAAAAGGCAGAGGAACCAGAGATCAAATTGCCAGCATCAGTTGGATCACAGAAAAAGCAAGGGAATTCCAATAAAACATCTGTTTGTTTCATTGACTACGCTAACATCTTTGACTCTGTGGATCACAACAAACTGTGGAAAATTCTTAAAGAGATGGGAATACCAGACCACCTTACATGCCTCCTGAGAAACCTGTATGCAGGTCAAGAAGCAACAGTTAGAACTGGACATGAAACAACTGATTGGTTCCAAATTGGGAAAGGAGTACGTGTAGGCTGTATATTGTCACCCTGCTTATTTAACTTACATGTAGAGTTCATCATGTGAAATAATGCACTGGATGAAGCGCAGGCTGGAATCAAGATGGCTGGGAGAAATATCAGTAACCTCACATACGCAGATGACACCAGCCTAAAAAAGCAAAGAGGAGCTAAAAGATGGCAGAAAGAGAAGAGGAACTAAAGAGCCTCTTGATTCAGGTGAAAGAGGAGAGGGAAAAACCTGGCTTAAAACTCAACATTCAAAAAAAAGAACCTAAACATTCAAAAAACTAAGATCATGGCATCTGGTCCTGTCACTTCATGGCAAATAGATGGGGAAACAATGGAAACAGTGAGAGACTTTATTTTGTTGGGTTCCAAAATCACTGCAGATGGTGGCTGTAGCTATGAAATTAAAAAACAGTTGCTTCTCAGAAGAATGCTATGACAAACCTAGATAATGTTTTAAAAAGCATTACTTTGCTGACAAAGGTCTGTATAGTCAGAGCTATTGGTTTTTCCAGTGGTTATGTATGGATGTGAGAGTCGGACCATAAAGATGGCAGGAGTGCCAAAGAATTGATGCTTTTGAACTGTAGTGCTGAAGAAGACTCTTGAGACTCTTGTGGACTGCATGGAGATCAAACCAGTCAATCCTAAAGGAAATCAACCCTTAATATTCATTGGGAGGACTGATGCTGAAGCTGTAGCTCCAATGCTTTGGCCACGTGATTTGAAAAGCCGATTCATTGAAAAAGACCCTGATGCTTTTAATATTGAGGGCAGGAGGAGAAGGGGGCGACAGAGGATGAGATGGTTGGATGGCATCACTAACTCAATGGGCATGAGTTTGAGCAAACTTTAGGAGATAGTGGAGGACAAGGAAGTCTGGCGTCCTGTAGTCCAGGGGTTGCAAAGAGTGGACATGACTAAGTGAATGAAAAACAGCATTATTTACTGTGTCTCCTTTATCCTTTCATCTGCTGATGGATACTTAAGTTGCTTCCATAGCTTGGGTATTGTAAATGGTGCTGCTGTAAATATTGGGGTGCATGTACCTTTTGAATTGGTGTTTCCTTTTCTTTGGATATGTACCCAAGTTTATAATTGTTACATAAAATGGTAGTTCTATTTTTAGCTTTTGAGCAACCTCAATGCTGGTTTCCACAGTGGCTACACCAGTTTCCATTCACTTTAACGCGCACAAGGGTTCCACTTTCTCCGCATCCTCACCAGCACTTACTTGTGATGTTTTGAGGATGGCCATTCAGACCGGGGGGAGGTATTATCTCACTGTGGTTTTGATTTGCATTTTTCTAATGATTACTGATGTTGAGCATCGTTTCATGTGCCTGTTGGCCATCTGTGTGCCTTCTTTGGAAAAATACCTATTGCAGCTTATGCCCAGTTTTTAATCAGGTTGTTTGTGTTTTGGGGTGTTGAGTTGTATGAGCCATTCATATAGTTTGGTTATTAACCCTTTGTCTGTCACTTATATGCAAGTGTTTTCTCCCACTTAGTATGTTGTCTTTTCATTTTGTCAGTGGTTCCCTTTGCTGTGCAAAAGCTTTCAAGTTTAATTTGGTCTCATTTGTTTACTTTTGATTTTGTTTCCTTTGCCTTAGGAGACAGATCCAAAATGATATTATAATTTATGTTGAAGAGCATTCTACCTTGTTTTCTTCTGGGTTTTTTATGGTTTCCAGTCTTACATTTAGATCTTTAATTCTTTTTGAGGGTTTTGTGTGTGTGTGTGTGTGTGTGTGTGTGTGTGTGTTTACGTATGCTATTGGAGCACATTCTAATCTCATTCTTTTGTATGTAGCTGACCCGTTTCCCCCGCACCACTTGTTGAAGAGACTGTCTTTTCCTCATTGTATATTCTTGCCTCCTTTGTCATAGATTGATTTCAACACACTAACTTTATGGGCCTAGCTGTCTTTAGTGTTGTGTGCTCACCTTTCCTGGCAAATTGCTCATGCATTCATTGCATTGGCTGTATGGACTTGGACCTAATTTCCTCTTACCAGAAAGTATTTGGGGATATAAAAATAAATATTACTTGAACAAAATGTTGTAAGATTGGGTGGCTGGATATATAAATCTTCAAGTTCTTTACTACTCATTTAACCTTGCTCAGAAGTTTCCTAGAAAATAAATCCCACTTTTGAAACCTGTCTCTTGCAAAACCATATTTGGTAGAATTTTCCTCCCGCCTACCTTGATCCATCACACTCCGCCTCAGTCTGCTGTCATCTGGCAAAGCAATTGTAAAGAACCCTTTCTCAAATCAAATCTTTTGAAACATTGTACACATCTCAGAGTAAAATAATATTAATAAAGCTATATTAAAACCTGAATTAACATCTTTAATTTGTTTTCATTATTGCAAACTGTTAAGTCAAATGGGCTAAACAAACATGTGAGTGACCTCAGGAAAAATAAAATTATACTTCTAATGGCCAAAGGGTAAATTAAACAAAATAAAACTTTAGCATGATGAAGTGAAGAATTTAAGGGTAGTTTTGGTAATCCTGCCAAGTTTTAGTTCAGTTGGAAGGCCATTAGAAATGATGAAAATTTCATTTCAACCCTGAGTTTTAGTGGATTATTAGGACCATCTACTCCACCATTTTATTAACAACTCTTAGCTGTGTTACTGAACTACTTGAGATAAAAATGAAAAAAAAAAAAATTCACGGAGCTCTGGCTGTAGGAGCTTTTGATTTTTTTCTTGGTGCTGGTGAAGAAGTGTGCAGCCGCAGGCCCTGTGTCTGAGAGCCCCAGAGCAGCAGTTAGCATGCTTGCTTTCCGTTTGTGAATGACTCTCCGTCCTCCTCCTATGTCTCAGTAGGGAGAAAGATTAATTCAAACTTTTCTACTTCTTTTTTCTACTAAAAGACACATAACGTGGGGAAGATAGTGGAATGCAGAGAAAGAGGTATCACTATAACAAAGATGGGGAGGTATTTTTTTAAGTGGTCAGATTGCAAACTTCAACACCCCTAAACTCATATCGATTTAAGAGGTTACCATATGCAGAAAAATAAATGAACACTAAGCGTGATAGCAGCATCTTTCACTCTTTCTAGTTTGATAGTCCAAGGATGCAAAATATTTTCCACTTTATAAAATCTTTAAAACTGCCAGGGGAGACGTGCTGGCCTTCTCTGTGCTGGAGCAGAGACAGCTTCAGCTAACCACATGGAAAACACATAAAGAGACCAGGTTTTCCCATAATTCAGCGAGAGCTAGGGTCTCGCGTCCAACACCAGGAGTCCTAGGAGGTGGCTGGTAACTTCACACACAGCCAAGTTTTGAAATTGGATGAAGGATGAGGTAGAGAGGGCTACCTCTCTACACATAAAGCGTACTTACAGTAGTGATTCTGCTTTTTCCTACCCCCCCCAACATAAAATGACACTAACATGATTTTGTGTTGACTAAGAAAAATAACACAAAGCAGCTTTGGTCTATAGGCACCATTTATTAGAATAAGAAACTTTCCAAGAAAAAAGAGAATATCCCACAATTTGAATCAGATTTTATTAAAAAAAAAAACAACAAAACTAGGTCCATCCATTCGTTGAAATATCCATGAATTTGTTAATTATGTTAACAGGAACTGATCACGTACCTGTTGCAAGTTCCTATTGGAGGCAGTCAATCATAACAATTTAGGAGCATACCTTCTTTATAATTTTAATGAATTACAATTTTAAATTTTATTAAATGCTTCTTTGGTTACTGTCAAGATAATCATAGGTCGTAAATTCTATAAATACACTTTTAAAATAGCAAACACCTTTTTTCCTGGAATAAGGCCAGCTTTGTCTTAATGTGTTGATATTCATGTATAAATATAGATTGTTGTTGCTGTTCAGTTGCTCAGTCATGTCCGACTCTTTGTGACCCCATGGCCTGCAGCATGCCAGGCTTCCCTGTCCTTTGCCATCTCTTGGAGCTTGCTCAAGCTCATACCCATGGTATAGGTGATACTATCCAACCATCCTCTGTCATCCCCTTCTCCTGCTTTCAGTCTTTCCCGGCATCAGGGTCTTTTCTAAGGAGTCAGCCCTTTGTATCAGGTGGTCAAAATATTGGAGCTTCAGCATCATTCCTTCTAATGAATATTCAGGATTGATTTTCTTTAGAATTGACTGCTTGGATCTCCTTGGAGTCCAGGGGACTCTCAAGAGTCTTCTCCAACACCACAGCTCAAAAGCATCAACTTTTTGCGTTCAGCTTTCTTCATGGTCCAACTCTCACATCCACACATGACTACTGGAAAAACCACAGCTTTGACAAAATGGACCTTTGTTGGCAAAGTAATGTCTGCTATATTAATATAGATAAATTTTAGTTATGTACTGCTGCTGCTAAGTCGCTTCAGTCGTGTCCAACTCTGTGCGACCCCATAGACAGCAGCCCACCAGGCTCCTCTGTCCCTGGGATTCTCCAGGCAAAGAATACTGGAGTAGGTTGCCATTTCCTTCTCCAAGTTATGTACTGATACCCCAATTCAAATTTTTGTCTTAATGATCTTAAATGTGTTAGCAATTGTTAGGTTTTGGTAACTGGGTAACACTCACTTCAAAAGATGGATTGTTGTGATTTTGTGTATTTTCTAAATGCTACAAATGCTGATAATAGTATGAATATTAGTGTGCATGCATGCTCAGTCGTGTCCAGCTCTTTGGACCCAATGGACTATAACCCACCGGGCTCCTCTGTCCATGGGATTTCCCAGGCAAAAATACTGGAGTGAGTTGTCATTTCCTTCTCCAGGGGATCTTCTCAACCCAGGAATTGAATCTGCATCTCCTACATTGGCAGGTGGATTCTTTACCACTGAGTCACCTCAGAAAGTCCAGTATAAACACTTACTATTTCCTAAATATGTGATAGAATATATCCACAAAGCTGTCTTTTTCCAATGTTGTTTTTGTGGGAAATTTTGTTATTCTAAGTGTGTTTTTTGTTTTTATTCTCCTTTATTTTTTGTCAACTCTTTCAAATTCTTCAAGGTTATTGGTTTATTTTTGCAAGATTTTGATACTCAATGTTTATAATTTAAGTATTTGTCTAGTTTTACAGTTGTTTAAAATAGGAGGGAAAAACCAGTGATTTCCCCATATGATCAAGAGTGTAAGACTCTTACATACATAAGTGTGTATGTAGTGTTGCCTGTGGGACCCTGTTAGGAGTGGAAGTGCTAACCCAAGGAAGTGTTTGTGCTCTGTCATTAACTTCTGTCCAGCAGCTTTTCAGGGTTATTCACCAATTCGAGCTCTGTCATCTTCAGTTATATCATCAGTGTAGAGTCACCTCCTTGAGGAGAAGGAGGATGTTTTGGTGACTGTTTCCTGCATCCACATAGCTGGTGAATTCTTTCTCTGTCTTCCCACCTAGAAGCCAGTTGGTGGGCAGCCCACAGTTAGACAGGCTTGTGTCATTAGCTGTCACTTCACTCCTCTATCTCCTGGAATTCATGGCTGCAGAGAGGCCAGCTAGATTGACGTAACCCATTCTTAATTAGCTGTTTTCTGTCAGGATGTTGCAAACATTTTTTCCCCTTCTTTTTGCTAAAATATGTTTTCTGTAAGTATTCTTTTATCAGTTTTGGAGAAGCTCCTTCGCCACCCGGGGACAGGCGCCCGAGCTCCGGCTCCATCCCCATGTCCCACACAGGGCTCTGTGTCCCCTGCATTGGGCCTCACATCCCCTTGGGTGTCCTTTGTCCTGCTCAGCACGGAGGAGTGGCCCCAGCGTTCCCCACTGGTTCCAACATCATTAGTTATGCTTGCATTGCCTCTCATATGATAATAAATCAGGACAACAGTAGTTTTGCTCCAAATCTGCCTTTTATTATTTAGCTGCGTTTACATCTCAATACGTGAATTTCCAGATGTTCAAAGTGGTTTTAGAAAAGGCAGGGGAACCAGAGATCAAATTGCCAACATCTGCTGGATCATCGAAAAAGCAAGAGAGTTCCAGAAAAACATCTATTTCTGCTTTATTGACTATGGCAAAGCCTTTGACTTTGTGGATCACAATAAACTGTGGAAAATTCTGAAAGAGATGGGAATACCAGACCACCTGACCTGCCTCTTGAGAAATCTGTATGCAGGTCAGGAAGCAACAGTTAGAACTGGACATGGAACAACAGACTGGTTCCAAATAGGAAAAGGAATACATCAAGGCTGTATATTGTCACCCTGCTTATTTAACTTCTATGCAGAGTACATCATGAGAAACGCTGGGCTGGAAGAAGCACAAGCTGGAATCAAAATTGCCAGGAGAAATATCAATAACCTCAGATAATGCGGATGACACCACCCTTATGGCAGAAACTGAAGAACAACTAAAAAGCCTCTTGATGAAAGTGAAAGAGGAGAGTAAAAAAGTTGGCTTAAAGCTCAACATTCAGAAAACTAAGATCATGGCATCTGGTCCCATCACTTCATGGGAAATAGATGGGGAAACAGTGGAAACAGTGTCAGACTTTATTTTGGGTGGCTCCAAAATCACTGCAGATGGTGATTGCAGCCATGAAATTAAAAGACGCTTACTCCTCAGAAGAAAAGTTATGACCAACCTAGACAGCATAGTAAAAAGCAGAGACATTACTTTGTCAACAAAGGTCCATCTAGTGAAGGCTATGGTTTTTCCAGTAGTCATGTGTGGATGTGAGAGTTGGACTATAAAGAAAGCTCAGTGCCAAAGAATTGATGCTTTTGAACTGTGGTGTTGGAAAAGATTCTTGAGACTCCCTTGGACTGCAAGGAGATGCAACCAGTCCATCCTAAAGGAGATCAGTCCTGGGTGTTCATTGGAAGGACTGATGCTGAAGCTGAAACTCTAATACTTTGGCCACCTGATGCGAAGAGCTGACTCATTGGAAAAGACCCTGATGCTGGGAAGGATTGAGAGAAGGAGGAGAAGGGGACGACAGAGGATGAGATGGCTGGATGGCATCACCGACTCGATGGACACGGGTTTGGGTGGACTCCAGGAGTTGGTGATGCACAAGGAGGCCTGGCGTGCTGCAAAGAGACTCAAAGAGTCGGATACGACTGAGTGACTGAACTGAACTGAACTGACTGACATCTCAATATTTTTTTTTTTGTTTTTAGCTGACAAATCTTTTTATATGTTGTTAATAGTTTGAAATACTTTTTTGAAATAATTTTCTGCATTCTGGAGAACATCAAAGTCATACTTTATTTCTATGCCTTAAATATTTAACTGTAAAAATATTCTTATTTAGATGACTTTTTAATAATAGGCTCCATCTTGATAGGAAACATTAGGCTGAACCCCACAGATGACACTGTTAGTTACCATTGCAACCAAGGAGGCAGTGAACTTGGAATAAAGGCAGTACTTATTTAGAGAGAGCAAGAGGCAACAAAGGAAGCAGGTGATGTGTATGTGCAGGAAAGAAGAAAACAAAGCTGTTGACACTGAAAATGGTATTCAGTTCAGTTCAGTTGCTCAGTTGTATCTGACTCTTTGCTACCCCATGGACTACAGCAAGCCAGGCCTCCCTGTCCATCACCAACTCCTGGAGTTGACTCAAACTCACGTCCATTGAGTCCGTGATGCCATCCAGCCATCTCATCCTCTGTCATCCCCTTCTCCTCCTGCCTTCAGTCTTTCCCAGCATCAGGATCTTTTCCAATGAGTCAGCTCTTTGCATCAGGTGGCCAAAGTATTGGAGTTTCAGCTTCAACATCAGTCCTTCCAATAAACACCCAGGACTGATCTCCTTTTGGATGGACTGGTTGCATTTCCTTGCAGTCCCAGGGACTCTCAAGAGTCTTCTCCAACACCACAATTCAAAAGCATCAATTCTTTGGTGCTCAGCTTTCTTCACTGTCCAACTCTCACATCCATAC
Organism: Giraffa tippelskirchi; assembly: GCF_054371585.1. Lineage (NCBI taxonomy): Eukaryota > Metazoa > Chordata > Mammalia > Artiodactyla > Giraffidae > Giraffa > Giraffa tippelskirchi. The sequence continues at coordinate 165,729,338 of NC_137283.1, read as the reverse complement.
ATGACCACTGGAAAAACCATAGCCTTGACTAGATGGACCTTTGTTGGCAAAGTAATGTCTCTGCTTTTTAATATGCTGTCTAGGTTGGTAATAGCTTTTCTTCCGAGGAGTAAGCATCTTTTAATTTCATGACTGCCGTCACCATCTGCAGTGATTTTGGAGCCCCCCAAAATAAAGTCTGTCACTGTTTCCACTGTTTCTCCATCTATTTGCCATGAAGTGATGGGACCAGATGCCATGATCTTTGTTTTCTGAATGTTGAGCTTTAAGCCAATTTTTTCACTCTCCTCTTTCACTTTCATCAAGAGGCTCTTGAGATCTTCTTCAGTTTCTGCCATAAGGGTGGTGTCATCCGCATATCTGAGGTTATTGATATTTCTCCTGGCAATCTTAATTCCAGCTTGTGCTTCTTCCAGCCCAGCGTTTCTCATGATGTACTCTGCATAGAAGTTAAATAAGCAGGGTGACAATATACAGCCTTGACATACTCCTTTTCCTATTTGGAACCAGTCTGTTGTTCCATGTCCAGTTCTAGCTGTTGCTTCCTGACCTGCATACAGATTTCTCAAGAGGCAGGTCAGATGGTCTGGTATTCGTATCTCTTTCAGAATTTTCCACAGTTTTTTGTGATCCACACAGTCAAAGGCTTTGCCATAGTCAATAAAGCAGAAATAGATGTTTTTCTGGAACTCTCTTGCTTTTTTGATGATACAGTGGATGTTGGCAATTTGATCACTGGTTCCCCTGCCTTTTCTAAAACCAACTTGAACATCTGGAAGTTCACGGTTCACGTATTGCTGAAGCCTGGCTTGGAGAATTTTCACTATTATATTTCTAGCATGTGAGATGAGTGCAATTGTGCAGAAGTTTGAGCATTCTTTGGCATTGCCTTTCTTTGGGATTGGAATGAAAACTGACCTTTTCCAGTTCTGTGGCCATCTCTGAGTTTTCCAAATTTGCTGGCATATCGAGTGCAGCACTTTCACAGCATCATCTTTGAGGATTTGAAATAGCTCAACCGGGAGGCGGGGCTAAGATGGCGGAGGAATAGGACGGGGAGACCACTCTCTCCTCCACAAATTTATCGAAAGAACATCTCAACGCTGACCAAACTTCACAAAACTACTTCTGAAGGCTGGCTGAGGACGTCAGGCTTCCACAAAATCTGCGCATTATCTTCAAAAGAGGTAGGAGAAATTATAAAAGATAAAAAGAGAGACAAAAGAGTTAGGGACGGAGACCCGTCCCGGGGAGGGAGTCGTAAAAGAGGAGGAATTTCCAAGCACCAGGAAACCCTCTCACCGGCGGGTGTCGGGGAGGATTTTTTATCTCGGAGGGCAAGGTAACTGGGAGGAAAAAATAAATAAAATCCACAGATTACGTGCCTAAAGCAACTCCCAGCAAAGAACCCCAGACGCTCGCATCATCCGCCACCAGCAAGTGGGGGCTGAACGGAGAGGAGCGGGCGGCACTGCCTAGGGTAAGGACCGGGCCCGAGTGCCCCGAGGGCAATCTGAGGGAGCTAACGTGAGATAGTAACCTAAACTGTGGGACAGCGAGAGAGAGAGAGAACTATCCCGCGAAAAGCCCAACTCTAAGGCACTGCCGGCCCACTCACAGAACAAAGGACTGAGCGATACTAGAGGAGAGCTAGCCGGCTGCGGACCGCCCCATCCCCCGCCGGACACAGCGGGCAGGCGGGGCCCGCCAGAGCCGGAAAGGGGCAAACTCCGCTCCAGAGAGGGCACCCCCTACCAAACTGTAAACAGGCTCCCAGTTTCTAAGCAAAGACTGCCTGAGATCCCGGAGGGTCGACAGCCGCCGGGAGGGTCGCAGCCAGAGACCAGCTCCCCAGAACCGACACAAAGCACACCGGAGCAGGGCGCGCCCGTAAACCGAGGCGGGGACCAGGGAGGTGATAAGCCGCACTGCCCCAACAGGGGAGAGCGCCCTCGCCAAAGCAGCTCCGACCGGGAACGGCACAAGCCGCGGGCGAAACCGAGTCTGCGCCTTTGTGGAGTAACCGGGAGCCTGAACCTGAGCGGCTTAGACCTGGGAAGTGCACGCAGCTCAGGGCCCGCTCCCCGGCCGAGTAACCTGAAGCCTGAGCAGGGTAGACTGGGAAAGCACACACGCCGTGAGCGGGGGCGAACCCAGTGCGGCCGAGACACTGCGAGCTTACCACACACACGCCAGAATTGCAGTGTTCCTTCCTCCCCACAGCACGATTGAACAAGCGAACCTAAAGAGATCACCTCCACCGCTTTGTTGCAGGGCGGAAATTAGATACTGAAGAGATCTCCAAACAGAAGCCAAATAAGCAGAGGGAAGCGCTTTGGAAGGGACAGGCCAACAGATTAAGATCCCTGTAGTTAATACCGACTGCATTGAAAAGGACCTATAGATCTTGAAAAGTATAAGCAGGAATAAGGATCTATCTGAAACTGAGCAGATCCCACACTGCTCACAACAGCCCCAGAGAAAGTCCGGGATATATATATTTTTTACTATTTTTTTTTTTTAATTAAAAAAAAATTTTTTTTTCTCTTCTTTCCTTTTTCTTCAAGTCCTCTATTACACCTTTAACTTTCATTTTCATAACCCACTATTAACTTGCAAAAAAAAAAAAACCCTATTTTTGAAGCAAACTACATACATGTATCTTATACCTTTTGTGTTTTCTTTTTTTTAATGTTTTTTTTCCTGTTCTACATTTTTTTACTGTTTCTTTTTTTACTGTTTTACTGTTTTTTTTCTTTTTACACTGTTTCCTTTTTTTCTTTTTTTTTTTTTAGATTGTAAGTTTTATAAGAGTCTAACCTCTACTCTAGATTTTTAATCTTTGTTTTACATATTTGATATCAACTTTGTACATTTAAGAACCCAATCTTTAGGCCCCATTTTTACTCAGGAGTGTGATCACTGGCCTGATCACTCTCTCCCCTAATGATGCTCTTTCTTCTCCCCCAGGGAACCTCTATCTCCCACCCTCCTCCTTCTCTTCTCAACCCAATTCTGTGAATCTCTGAGGGTGTTCTGGGTTCCGGAGAACACTTCAGGAACAGGATACTGCCCAGATCTCTCTCTCCCCTCTTAATTCCTCCCTTTCTACTCATGCTCACCTCTGTTACCTTCCTCCCCCCTCTCTATGTATCTCTGTGAATCACTCTGAGGGTTCCAAACTGTGGAAAGCACAGAGGGAAGTGCTTACTGGCTAGATTGCTCTCTCCACATTTGAATTCCCCTCTTCCCCTCCTGGTCACCTCAACCCACCCCCCCCCACCTCATCTCTCCATGTAACTCAGTGAACCTTTATGGGTATCCCTCACTGTGGAGAATCTTTTCACCATTAACCTAAAAGTTTTATTATTGAGGCTGTATGGAAGGAGAAGTCTTCAGGCTACTGCAAGAATAAGACTGAAAGCCAGGGGAAACATTAATTAATAAGAGACCATCCAATAGCCTCCATAAATTCACTGAAACCAAGCTCCACCCAAGAGACAATAAGTTCCAGAGCAAGACATACCACGCAAACTCTCCAGCAACGCAGGAACATAGACCTGAGCATCAATATACAGGCTGCCCAGAGGCACACCAAATCCATAGACATCTCAAAAATTAATACTGGTCACTCCATTGCACTCTAGAGAGCAGAAATCCAGCTCCACCCACCAGAACACCGACACAAGCTCCCCCAACCAGGAAACCTTGACAAGCCACCTGTCCAACCCCAACCGCAGTGAGGAACCTCCACAACAAAGAGGAACTTCATACTACCAGAATACAGAAGGGCCACGCCTAACACAGCAATCTAAACAAGATGAAAAGGCAGAGAAATACTCAGCAAGTAAAGGAAAATGAGAAATGCCCACAAAGCCAAACAAAAGAGGAGGAGATAGGGAATCTATCCGAAAAAGAATTTAGAATAAGGATAATAAAAATGATCCAAAATCTTGAAAGCAAAATGGAGTTACAGATAAATAGCCTGGAGACAAAGATTGAGAAGATGCAAGAAATGTTTATCAAGGACTTAGAAGAAATAAAAAGGAATCAATATAGAATGAATAATGAAATAAAGGAGATAAAAGACACTCTGGAGGGAACCAACAGTAGAATAACAGAGGCAGAAGATAGGATAAGTGAGGTAGAAGATAGAATGATGGAAATAAACGAAGCAGAGAGGAAAAAAGAAAAAAGAATCAAAAGAAATGAGGAAAACCTCCGGGACCTCTGGGACAATATGAAACGCCCCAACATTCGAATCATAGGAGTCCCAGAAGAAGAAGATAAAAGGAAAGGCCATGAAAAAATACTCGAGGAGATAATAGTTGAGAATTTCCCTAAATTGAGGAAAGAAATAGTCACAGAAGTCCAAGAAACCCAGAGAGTTCCAAACAGGATAAACCCAAGGCAAAACACCCCAAGACACATATTAATCAAATTAACAAAGATCAAACACAAAGAACAAATATTAAAAGCAGCAAGGGAAAAACAACAAATAACACACAAGGGGATCCCCATAAGGATAACAGCTGATCTTTCAATAGAAACCCTTCAGGCTAGAAGGGAATGGCAGGACATATTTAAAGTAATGAAAGAGAATAATCTACAACCCAGATTACTGTACCCAGCAAGGATCTCATTCAGATATGAAGGAGAATTCAAAAGCTTTACAGACAAGCAAGAGCTGAGGGAATTCAGCACCACCAAACCAGCTCTCCAGCAAATGCTAAAGGATCTTCTCTAAACAGGAAACACAGAAAGGATGTTTCAACACGAACTCAAAACAACAAAGTAAATGGCAACGGGATCATACTTATCAATAATTACCTTAAATGTAAATGGGTTGAATGCCCCAACCAAAAGACAAAGGGTTGCTGAATGGATACAAAAACAAGACCCCTATATATGCTGTCTACAAGAGACCCACCTCAAAACTAGAGACACACACAGGCTGAAAGTGAAAGGATGGAAAAACATATTCCATGCAAACGGAGACCAAAAGAAAGCAGGAGTCGCAATACTCATTTCAGATAAAATAGACTTTAAAATAAAGGATGTGAAAAGGGACAAAGAAGGACACTACATAAAGATCAAAGGATCAATTCAAGAAGAAGACGTAACAATCATAAATATATATGCACCCAACATAGGAGCACCACAATATATAAGGCAAATACTAACAAGTATGAAAGGGAAAATTAACAATAACACAATAATAGTGGGAGACTTTAATACTCCACTCACGCATATGGATAGATCAACTAAACAGAAAATTAACAAGGAAACACAAACTTTAAATGATACAATAGACAAATTAGATTTAATTGATATTTACAGGAGTTTCCACCCCAAAACAATCAATTTTACCTTTTTCTCAAGTGCACATGGAACTTTCTCCAGGATAGATCACATCCTGGGCCATAAATCTAGCCTTGGTAAATTCAAAAAAATTGAAATCATCCCAGCCATCTTCTCTGACCACAATGCAGTAAGATTAGACCTCAATTACAGGAAAAAAACTATTAAAAGTTCCAACATATGGAGGCTAAACAACACGCTTCTGAATAACCAACAAATCACAGAAGAAATCAAAAAACAAATAAAATTATGCATAGAAACGAATGAAAATGAAAACACAACAACCCAAAACCTATGGGACACTGTAAAAGCAATACTAAGGGGAAGGTTCATAGCAATACAGGCGTACCTCAAGAAACAAGAAAAAAATCAAATAAATCAACTAACTCTACACCTAAAGCAACTAGAGAAGGAAGAAATGAAAAACCCCAGGGTCAGTAGAAGGAAAGAAATCTTAAAAATTAGGGCAGAAATAAATGCAAAAGAAACAAAAGAGACCATAGCAAAAATCAATAAAACTAAAAGCTGGTTTTTCGAGAAGATAAACAAAATTGATAAGCCATTAGCCAGACTCATCAAGAAACAAAGGGAAAAGAATCAGATCAACAAAATTAGAAATGAAAATGGAGAGATCACAACAGACTCCACAGAAATACAAAGGATCATAAGAGACTACTACCAACAGCTATATGCCAATAAAATGGACAACTTGGAAGAAATGGACAAATTCTTAGAAAAGTATAACTTTCCAAAACTGAACCATGAAGAAATAGAAGATCTTAACAGACCCATCACAAGCACGGAAATCGAAACTGTAATCAGAAATCTTCCAGCAAACAAAAGCCCAGGACCAGACGGCTTCACAGCGGAATTCTACCAAAAATTTAGAGAAGAGCTAACACCTATCCTACTCAAACTCTTGCAGAAAATTGCAGAAGATGGTAAACTTCCAAACTCATTCTATGAGGCCACCATCACCCTAATTCCAAAACCAGACAAAGATGTCACAAAAAAGGAAAACTACAGGCCAATATCACTGATGAACATAGATGCAAAAATCCTTAATAAAATTCTAGCAAACAGAATCCAACATCATATTAAAAAGATCATACATCATGACCAAGTGGGCTTTATCCCAGGAATGCAAGGTTTTTTTAACATCCGCAAATCAATCAATGTAATACACCACATTAACAAATTGAAAGAAAAAAACCATATGGTTATCTCAATAGATGCAGAAAAAGCCTTTGACAAAATTCAGCATCCATTTATGATTAAAACCCTCCAGAAAGCAGGAATAGAAGGAACATATCTTAACATAATAAAAGCTATATATGACAAACCCACAGCAAACATTATCCTCAATGGTGAAAAACTGAAAGCATTTCCCCTAAAGTCAGGAACAAGGCAAGGATGCCCACTTTCACCACTACTATTCAACATAGTTTTGGAAGTTTTGGCCACAGCAATCAGAGCTGAAAAAGAAATAAAAGGAATACAGATAGGAAAAGAAGAAGTAAAACTCTCACTGTTTGCAGATGACATGATCCTCTACATAGAAAACCCTAAAGACTCTACTAGAAAATTACTAGAGTTGATCAATGAATATAGTAAAGTTGCAGGATATAAAATTAACACACAGAAATCCCTTGCATTCCTATACTCCAATAATGAGAAAACAGAAAGAGAAATTAAGGAAACAATACCATTCACCACTGCAACAAAAAGAATAAAATATTTAGGAATATATCTACCTAAAGAAACAAAAGACTTATATATAGAAAACTATAAAACACTGATGAAAGAAATCAAAGAGGACACAAACAGATGGAGAAATATACCGTGTTCATGGATTGGAAGAATTAATATAGTGAAAATGAGTATACTACCCAAAGCAATCTATAGATTCAATGCAATCCCTATCAAGCTACCAATGGTATTTTTCACAGAACTGGAACAAATCATCTCACAATTTGTATGGAAATATAAGAAACCTCGAATAGCCAAAGCAATCTTGAGGAAGAAGAATGGAACTGGAGGAATCGACCTGCCTGACTTCAGGCTCTACTACAAAGCCACAGTCATCAAGACAGTATGGTACTGGCACAAAGATAGAAATATAGATCAATGGAACAAAATAGAAAGCCCAGAGATAAACCCACGCACATATGGACACCTTATCTTCGACAAAGGAGGCAAGAATATACAATGGAGAAAAGACAATCTCTTTAACAAGTGGTGCTGGGAAAACTGGTCAACCACTTGTAAAAGAATGAAACTAGAACACTTCCTAACACCGTACACAAAAATAAACTCAAAATGGATTAAAGATCTAAACGTAAGACCAGAAACAATAAAACTCCTAGAGGAAAACATAGGCAAAACACTCTCCGACATAAATCACAGCAGGATCCTCCATGACCCACCTCCCAGAATATTGGAAATAAAAGCAAAAATAAACAAATGGGACCTAATTAAAATTAAAAGCTTTTGCACAACAAAGGAAACTATAAACAAGGTGAAAAGACAGCCTTCAGAATGGGAGAAAATAATAGCAAATGAAGCAACAGACAAACAATTAATATCAAAAATATACAAGCAACTTCTGCAGCTGAATTCCCGAAAAATAAACGACCCAATCAAAAAATGGGCCAAAGAACTAAACAGACATTTCTCCAAAGAAGACATACAGATGGCTAACAAACACATGAAAAGATGCTCAACATCACTCATTATTAGAGAAATGCAAATCAAAACCACAATGAGGTATCATTTCACACCAGTCAGAATGGCTGCTATCCAAAAGTCTACAAGCAATAAATGCTGGAGAGGGTGTGGAGAAAAGGGAACCCTCTTACACTGTTGGTGGGAATGCAAACTAGTACAGCCACTATGGAGAACAGTGTGGAGATTCCTTAAAAAACTGGGAATAGAACTGCCATATGACCCAGCAATCCCACTGCTGGGTATATACACCGAGGAAACCAGAATTGAAAGAGACGCGTGTACCCCAATGTTCATCGCAGCACTGTTTACAATAGCCAGGACATGGAAGCAACCTAGATGTCCATCAGCAGACGAATGGATAAGGAAGCTGTGGTACATATACACAATGGAATATTACTCAGCCATTAAAAAAAATACATTTGAATCGGTTCTACTGAGATGGATGAAACTGGAGCCCATTATACAGAGTGAAGTAAGCCAGAAAGAAAAACAACAATACAGTATACTAATGCATATATATGGAATTTGAAAGATGGTAACGATAACCCTATATGCGAGACAGAATAAGAGACACAGATGCATGGAACAATTTTATGGACTCTGAGGGAGAAGGTGAGGGTGGGACGTGCTGGGAGAATAGCATTGAAACATGTATATTATCATATGTGAAACAGAACACCATTCCATGTTCGATGCATGTGACAAGGGCTCAGGGCCGGGGCAATGGGATGATCCAGAAGGATGGGATGGGGAGGGAGGTGGGTGGGGGGTCCAGGAAGGGGAACACATGTAAACCCATGGCTGATTCATGTCAATGTATGGCAAAAACTATTACAATATTGTAAAGTAATTAGCCCCCAACTAAAATAAATAAATTTATAAAAAAAAAAAAAAAAAGAAATAGCTCAACCGGAATTCCATCATCTCCACTAGCTTTGTTCATAGTGATGCTTCTTAACGCCCACTTGACTTTACATTCCAGGTTTTCTGGCTCTAGGTGAGTGATTACACCATCATGATTATTTGGGTCATAAAGATCTTTTTTGTACAGTTCTTCTGTGTATTCTTGCTACCTCTTCTTAGTATCTTCTGCTTCTGTTAGGTCCATACCATTTCTGTCCTTCATTGCCCCCATCTTTGCATGAAATGTTCCCTTGGTATCTCTAATTTTCTTGAAGAGATCTCTAGTCTTTCCCATTCTATTGTTTTCCTCTATTTCTTTGCACAGATCACTGAGGAAAGCTTTCGTATCTCTCCTTGCTATTCTTTGGAACTCTGCATTCATATGGGTGTATCTTTCCTTTTCTCCTTTGCTTTTGGCTTCTCTTCTTTTCACAGCTATTTGAAGGCCTCCTTAGACAGCCATTTTGCTTTTTTGCATTTCTTTTTCTTGGGGATGGTCTTGCTCCCTGTCTCCTGTACAACGTCACGAACCTCTGTCCAGGTGTGGATGTGACTGGTGATGGAAATAGGGTCCAATGCTGTAAAGAGCAATATTGCATAGGAACCTGGAATGTTAGGTCCATGAATCAAGGCAAATTGTAAGTTATCAAACAGGAGATGGCAAGAGTGAACGTCGACATTTTAGGTATCAGCAAACTAAAATGGACTGGAATGGGTGAATTTAACTCAGATGACCATTATATCTACTATGGGGACAAGAATACCTTAGAAGAAATGGAGTAGCCATCATAGTCAACAAAAGAGTCAAAATGCTGTACTTGGATGCAGCAGTCTCAAAAATGACAGAATGATCTCTTTTCATCTCCAAGGCAAACGGTTCAGTATCAAGGTAATCCAAATCTATGCCCCAACCAGTAATGCTGAAGAAGGTGAAGTTGAATGGTTCTATGAAGACCTACAAGACATTCCAGAATTAACACCCAAAAGAGATGTCCTTTTCATTATAGGGGACTGGAATGCAAAAGTTGGAAGTCAAGAAACACCTGGAATAACAGGCAAATTTGGCCTTGGAGTACAGAATGAAGCAGGGCAAAGGCTAATAGAGTTCTGCCAAGAGAATGCACTGGTCTTAGCAAACACCCTCTTCCAACAACATAAGAGAAGACTCTACACATGGACATCACCACATGGTCAACACCGAAATCAGATTGATTATATTCTTTGCAGCCAAAGATGGAGAAGCTCTATACAGTCAGCAAAAACAAGACCAGGAGCTGACTGTGGCTCACTTCATGAGCTCCTTATTGCCAAATTCAGACTTAAATTGAAGAAAGTAGGGAAAACCACTAGACCATTCAGGTAGGACATAAATCCCTTACAATTATACAGTGGAAGTGAGAAATAGATTTAAGGGACTAGATCTGATAGACAGAGTGCCTGATGGACTATGGACAAAGATTCGTGACATTGTACAGGAGACAGGGAGCAAGACCATCCCCAAGAAAAAGAAAATAGTATTAGCTTCTTGGAAAACTGAAGAGAGTTGTATTACCATAAGATATAATAAAAATGATTCTGTTCACAAAAACAATGAAAGATTTTTAGGAATAACTGTGCTAAGGTAAAGTCTCTTTAGGAAGAAAATATAAACTTTTCATCAGGAAGCTCTGAATAAATGGAAAAGACATAAAATATATAAATATTTGCATTTTTAAAAGGAGGCTGTAACATTTTTATAGAGTTCAAATAAAATCCCTAATGAATTTTTAGGAGATGGTGACAAAATTAATCTACAGCTCATAGGGAAGAATAAATATGCTCAACTCTTGAACCTGATATGGAAGGGCGTGCAGGCTCAGCCAGACAGCCACACGTTTGAAGAAGTGCTGAAGTAAAGCTGCAAGGTCCGACAGATGCCCGGGACAGGTAGGGATTTGGTGTAGAATTAAAGTGATACTGCAGATCAGGGAGTGAGAAGCCGTTTATTTTCACGAATAAAATGGAAGTGGCTGAAGAGTTGGTAATAAAACTGGCTGTGTTTTAAAGCCACTCCGCCTCCTGCATTGGCAGGCAGATTCTTTACCATCTGAGCCACAAGGGAAGTCCTTAAACCTCACATCCAGACTAAATTCCATGGGGTCAGAAAGGTAAATATCAGCACATAAAACCTCAAGTGGAGAAGAAAAGAAAGCTGACCTTGGGTGGGAGAGGTTGTCTTGTGTCTGACGCCATCAGTCATGTGATCGGGGGCAGATTTAGGCATGAATATGTACAAATGCCGGGTTTTCACGTGAAAAAGAGCGAAGCACCAAGCACAGCCTGTTAGGATATTTACGGGGAGAGCTTGGACAAAGAACGCGAAAACTAGCAGAAAATCCAACCTGACCCTGGACGAAGTCATTGCTTGAGAAGTCATGGGAGAAAGAACATGAAGGGCCACGTGGAAGCACGTTTAACTCATGGATGAACAGCGTGTAGCAGTGGTGGGTGCCCCTTCCTCCCACAGTCCCATCGGCCAAGTTCAGGTGTGGGGACTGGACCTGCAGGGGGGTGAGACTGGTGGACGTGCTTTCTGAGGAACTGGCCCTCAAGCTTCATAATGACCCTTCAGCAGGCACCAGCCTCATTTCCTGGACAGAGGTCCCGTGGCTGCTGGACACTCAGGGATGTGGCCCCAGGAACAGAGCGTGCTTGGCCCACGCCCCATGGTTTTGATCTGAACGCCCTTGCCAAGCAGCCCCACTTCCAGGAGTGGGGGGACACAGGATGAAAACCCCACTGCTCCTCTGCAGACCGAGAACAGGGCTGGGCGGGTCCACCTCCCAGATGGGCTCATGTGCATCAATCAAAGAAAGGTATCTGCCATTCATTGTTGGTGAAACGTCGTGAGACAAAACAATCTCACACTGTTCATGGAGTTGGAAAATACAGGTCTCCACCAAGGCAGCATGGACAAGAGGTTGTGCTACTCTCGTGACCCTGGGGCAACTGTCCAGCTGGCCATTGGTGTGTCAGGCCCTGAATTTGATTGTCCCAGCTGCCACTGTGTGCCTGGGGGACAATGTGAACAAAGGGGGCGCCTTATTTCAAGGGGCTCAGAGTTGCTGGGCTGACGCTGGGTCCAGGGTGCTTTAAAATCTTGTGTGGTGTCCCAGGTGTCTGTGTGGTAAAGAATCCACCTGCCAGTGAAGGAGATGCTGAAGACGGGTTCAGCCCCTGGGCCGGGAAGATCCCCTGAAGAAGGGAATGACAACCACTCTAGTACTCTTGCCTGGAGAATCCCATGGACAGAGGAGTCTGGAAGACTACAGTCCATGGGATCGCAAAGAGTGGGACGTGGCTGAGCACTCATGTGGTGTCAACTCACTAAGCTGGGTTCATGATTGCTGACTGCGTTTGTTCAGACCAGCTGTAACTGCTGATTGCAGAAATCAGAAAGCAAGACTCTCCCATCGAGTGAGACCTACGAGAGCGGCAACGGTGGCCTTTTTCCCAATACACAAGAGAATCTGGTTCTTAAACATGCTCAGCACACGTCTAGTGAAATAACACCCAGCGGCCCAGGGTCTTGCTTGAGGGAAACATTAAGCCAGTCTGTCAGGCTGAGTTTGCAGAGTGTGGTCATGAAGGGAAGGTTTGCTTTGCAAGAGGAAAGTCCGTTGTGAACTGCCGGCTGGTGTCCTGTGAATTCTCTCCCTTGACCTCCCCACCCTCAGCTCCTTTACCCATCACTCCTAACGTCTTGTAAGGTCAGGACATAACGAAACACTAAATGTGGTCCCATCAGACACGAGCTGGGGACACGGGAGACCCTGCCGCATGCACGCCGTCTTCGTTGACTTGACCATGTGTTCCTTAGAGTACTCGATCATGGCAGATCTTCAGACGGAAAAGTGCCCCTTCACTGGGTGAGCTCAGTGCACCAAAGGTGGACCAATGTGGCCAGCAGACACACTTACAGACACTCCGGAGACAGGCAGCTGTTCCACTAGAACAGACCGATTGACCGGGGGTCAAAGACAACAGGTGATTTTATTTGTTCACTTGAACTTCCATCCAGACATCCACAAGGTTAACACCACATCTCAGGAAACACAGGAGCCTGTTAGGGGAATGCCCAGGTCCCACCAGCAGGAGTCTGCAGGACAGTGGGGTGGGGACGTGGTCCCAGTGGGGTGGCCTGGGAGGCCTGGTGGAGAAGCATAGAGGGGGTCTGCAAGACCCATGTCCGCTCGGTGGTCTGCACTGGTCCTGGCCCAGGAGCCTCCTCGGGGAGGGCACCAGAGGCCCAGAGAGGAGGGCCCGCCAGGCCACAGCCGTCCTCCAGGCCCGGCTGAACAGAGAAGGAGTGGGAACTGCCTGGGGCCCCGGGCCTCCTGCATGCAACCCTTCCCCACCCATGAGGGAGCAGGCTCTATGCTGATGTGTAACAGGTGCTTCCTTCCTGCTGGGCAGTGATCAGCTGGCTGGCACGGCTCCTGTCTGTGGGCCCTGGGCTCCAGCTCTAGACTGGTGGCTGCTGGCCGCTGCCCAGCCACCTGGGAGAGAAGCAACTATCCCTTTCCAAACCTGTCCGCCTTCAGGTCATGACCCCGTGGGCCTACCCTGTGGGGCCAGAACCCAGGCTCCTGGGGAACGTGGCAGCCACTGCCCAGCGCTGGGCACTGGCCCGACTGGAGGCTGGGTTTACCTGCCTCCGTCGTCCAGTCGCCACACGTCCTCCTCCCAGTAGTCTGACTTCGAATCATTCAGCACAAGCTGGTTCCCAAGGTGAAAATGCAAAATAGTTTTATGAACAGATAACACATTTTTGGAGCAGCCAAAACATTTGGGATAAAGATTTGCATACAGAGAATTTTTAGATGAATTGTTTCTCCTACTTATCATATTGCTCTCCTGGGGGAGGGAAAAATACTTTTAAACACGGGAAATATTTATTAAAAAGTTGAATTATCCCTTCTAGAGTAAAATATAGTCTTCTCTGCATGGCAGCCTCTGCAGGAAGATTTCCTGGGCCTGTGAGCTCTGTGGTTCTCAGAACTTGCCATCTTAACGCTGCATCTGAGTGAGCGGAGGTCTCCCCACCCCTCCAGGGCTACAGCTGGTTGGACCAGCTCTGGCCCTCTGACCCAAGTGGGCCCATCAGATCACATGTTCCAGAAACCGAGAATCAGGGCTCATGAGGAAACCTGGACCTCTGGCATCTGACGTCTCCCACACGGACAAGAGAGGCCAATGATGGAGTCCACCCGTGCGGGGAACAGAGCGGTCCAGACAGGAGACAGAGGGTGGGGTCTGCCTGGGGTCTGTGCGGGGAGCAGAGTGACCCATGCAGAGGGCCCAGCTCCATCCCTCCCCTGACTTCAAGCATCATCTGATAACCTTACAATAAATGCCCCCACTTTTTCTAGTAGGACAAATGGGTTACTACCTCTGTATCCAGTGCCGCACCTGCCATGCCCTTCATCCTCTTTGGTAAATACTGAATGTTAGAAATTCATAAGCAAGTTCCCATGGACTGGATTTGGGTTCACAGCTGGTAAAATCTAGAGTCTTCAGCTCTCTTGCCGCACTCTTCATTCTGGGGAGTGGGAGGAGGTGCCATGCAGTGGGAGGGTCCCTGAACCTCAGGGGAGACTCTGGGAGGGCCCTGGGTTCCATTGCACTTGGGGGAGGGGTTTGGCCCTCCCGCTGCCTCTCTGTCTTTCTCTCTCAATGATGGAGAAATGTAAACAGGGATCAGCTGGATGAAGGAAACGCTCCATGAGGCTAGGGTGAGACGGGTGCGCTCTCCTTGTGTGCCCTGTCCCGGCCCGTTACTCACCCAGGGACCTCCTGTGACAGCGTGTCCTTGGTGTCCTGACCTAAACTTTCCCCTGCGGAATTCAGGGCTGTAAGAAGCCTCAGGGATTGTATGCATTGGCCTCCGTGTTTCAGATAAGGAAGCCAAGGCTTTGAAAGAGAAATTAATTCCCTAAGTTACAGAGCTAATTAAAAGCAGATTCTGGGACTAAAACTCAAATTTCCCAACTCGAGTCCAAACTCCTCATGGTCTTAACTGTCTTAAATTACTTTTTAATCATATAGTTTAGGCTTCACTAGAAGACCTCTTTCCAGCTTATCCTGAATCATTGCTTTGAGTTGCGTGCTTCTCTGGATTGTCCATATCTTTAGGAAAGCTTAGAATCAAAAGCCCTGTCTGGCAGAATAAATCCAGTTTTCAGAAGTTTCTCTCCAACTCAGCCATAGGCAATTTCTTCCTCTAGACTGTATGAAATAATTTTAAATTTCCTGTTCCTTTTGTGTTTTCTTTTCTCCTCTCTGATCCAAAGAAAACCATAAAATATATTACAACTAATCATGACTAGAAGCATTTCTGTATTAGCAACATGAATCTTCAGATTTGTCTAATCAGAAGAAATTAACTTTTATTTTTTATGTTTGTGTTTATTTTTTTGTTTGCTTGGCAAAGCCTGTGCTTGAACATTGATACAGTGCTGAATTTGGGCTTGGAGTGTTTGCCCAAAGACACCATGCTGTTGCAAACACTTTCAATGCTCAAAGTCCTGGGAGACTTTCCACGAGCTGTTCAGCTGTAGCCGGAGGCGTACGTGAGAACTACTCGTTGGTAGTCTGTTCACACTGCTTTTTCCATACTCGGGGGACGATGTCTCCTCTCCTCAGAAACCCAGGCCAACTCCTGGGAGTGGCGACGTGAGCCGTGGGTCAGCGCAGCCTTCCGGGTGACAGGGACTCCTGCCACGTCCCCTTCCTCCCTGGAGATGACCCTGCCAAGACGCACGAGCCAACTAGCCTGTGTGCACATGTGCGTGAACGTCTGTGAGTATGTGCATGTGTGAGTTTGTGTGTTCCGGATGCTCTGGTGTGATAATTGACTTATAGATCAATACGAAGGGATACCTGGTCTTAAAATTGCCCTAAACAGACTTAAGACCTTGATTTATAATAATGGCAGCATTGTGTTCTTACTGTGGCAACGGGTAAACGTTTCAAAAACTGGGGTTTGAGAAAATCAGGTTTTGTTTGTATCAAGTTGGAATATTATCTTCCTTATATACCAGAATAATCCCCAGATGTGTTAAGAGTTGTATGTAAACATTTGAATTTGGAAGGAACTTACAGGAATTTATAGCTTAGAGATGACTGGTTGTAAACGCACATCATCTCAGGTCTCATCCCTTGTGAAAATACAACAAACTAAGATAAGGGAATTTTGTTTAAAAAGAAAATCCACGAGGATGAGATATGTAGAAGTGGATAAAATAACGGTGAGATTTAGACGATGGAGAGAAGCTGGCCTGTTGGTGACCGATTGAGTGGATACAGAAGCGTCCTGGTGCAGCGGTGAGCCACGGAGCGGATTCAGCGGATACAGAAGCGTCCTGATGTGGCGGTGAGCCACGGAGCGGATTCAGCGGATACAGAAGCGTCCTGGTGTGGCGGTGAGCCACGGAGCGGATTCAGCGGATACAGAAGCGTCCTGGTGTGGCGGTGAGCCACGGAGCGGATTCAGCGGATACAGAAGCGTCCTGGTGTGGCGGTGAGCCACGGAGCGGATTCAGCGGATACAGAAGCGTCCTGGTGTGGCGGTGAGCCACGGAGCGGATTCAGCGGATACAGAAGCGTCCTGGTGTGGCGGTGAGCCACGGAGCGGATTCAGCGGATACAGAAGCGTCCTGGTGTGGCGGTGAGCCACGGAGCGGATTCAGCGGATACAGAAGCGTCCTGGTGTGGCGGTGAGCCACGGAGCGGATTCAGCGGATACAGAAGCGTCCTGATGTGGCGGTGAGCCACGGAGCGGATTCAGCGGATACAGAAGCGTCCTGATGTGGCGGTGAGCCACGGAGCGGATTCAGCGGATACAGAAGCGTCCTGGTGCAGTGGTGAGCCACGGAGTGGGGTCCTCAAAGGTCTCCAGCTGGGCAGCACTGGACTCCTCTGGATCCAGGGGCAACACAGCAAGGTGGAAGGACTGCTTGGGAGAAATTCAAAGGGCTCGACTCCCTGTCTCTTGTCTACGTCTTTGGACACCCACCCTGGCCTTCTCTGGGCAGAAACCTTGACATTTAAGGGACGCCAGGTTCTACTGAGGACACGGTCACCATTCTGAAAACATAGTTCTCACTTGCATGTTGAGGATTCTTCCTCTCTCAGCCCTTCACCATTTAGCTCCCCAGGTTGGCAGCTAATAGGTACCAGCAGGGAATTCAAAGGTCTTCTGCTCACCAGCAATAGAGAACTGGAGTGACAGACATCAGGTGCTTTCCAACAACTAGCTCAACCTACAATAAATTTAGACATAGCACCTGCCCCTCATCCCCCTGAACCTCCATCCACCTTTTCCATCGCCTGGTCGTCATTGTGAGCAGACCTCAAGGATGGAACGCACTGAAGGGGAGCCTCAGCATGAGAGACAAGACCCAAAAGCACAGGTTGAAAAACACAACTTGGAAGGAGCAAGAGCTGTGCTAGACAAGGAAAAGAAACGTGTCATTATTGAACCAAGAACAGAGTGTTATAAAAAAGGAACGTTCAGAAAAAAGGAACAACTCAGGAAAAAATGCTTTCTATTGCCAGCAGAAATTAAAAACTCACTAGAAGATTTGAAGGATTAAAAAAACACTAAAGATGGAACATATTAGAGCAAAATATTAGAATGTTACAAGACTATCTCAGAAGATTCAACATCCAAATCAAAGGAGTTATAGAAAGGGAAAATAAGGAAACAAACAAACAAATAGCAACAAAGTAATTGGAAGAAATTTCCTGGACCAGTGAGATATGAGTTGCCATATGGAAAGCTTGTTGCCTAACCACTTGCTTGGCACAGAGGATGGAGACAGGCCCACGCTGATGAAATGTAGTTGGACTTCAGAACACCTGGGAGCAAGAGGAAGATGCTGGAATGGCAAAAACAGGCAAGCACAAAGGCTTTGAGCTTCTCAAAAGAAACACCTGAACGTAAGAAGAAAATGAGGAAACAACTTTATGATTCTGAAGGAAATGAATTTCTAACATTAAATGCCACAGCCAATAAAATGATCCAACAAGTGTTGGGATAGAAGAAAAACATTTTAAGATATGCAACTCTTAAAGACTTTGCTGCCTAGGCACCATTTGTCAGGAAGCTAGAGGATATTGTGCCCTGATAAAATGAATAGATAAAAAAATAGATAAAAAATGCAAGGGAAACAATGTGGGAGACACTTCATGGGGGAGGTATGCAGGGGACTGTGGACGAAGCTGGGCACCCACTCCAGGCCTCTGTATTCCTGGTTCTGCTCTTCCCACCCCTCTGACCAGCATCTGCTTGGAACTTTGTCTGGTTTTCTTGACTGGGGAGATGATGTCTCTGCTCTTTCCCACGTACCATACCCTGAATTGGCAGAGGACACTTGTTGACCGTAAGAGGTGGTCTGCTCTGACCTGCAGCTTGAGGAAGGTCAGCCTGAGCAGGGGACATAGCTCAGCCCACCTTCTGCCTGGTCACAAAACAGCTTGGCAACCAAAAGTGGGCATCCTTGTCTTGTTTCTGAATGTAGCAGGAATGCTTTCAACTTTTTACCATTGAGTACAATGTTGGCTGTGGGTTGTCAATGCTGAGATGTGTTCCCTGTATATCCACTTTGATGAGAGTTTTTAATCATGAATGGATGTTGAATCTTTGTCAAATACCTTTTCTGAGACTATTGAGATGATCATGTGGTTTTTTATCCTTCCTTTTGTTAATGTGTATCATATTGATTGATTTGTGAATATTGAACCATCTTTGAATCCCTGGAATAAATCCCACCTGATCATGTGTGTTATGCTTTTTATATATTGTTGAATTCAGGTTGCTAATATTTTGTTGACAATTTTTGTATCCATAGTCTTCAGACATATTGACCTGTAATTTTCTGTTTTTGTATTGTCTTTGTCTTGTTTTGGTGTCAGGTTAGTGGTGGACTCACAGGATGAACCTGAGAGTGTTCCATCCTCTTCAGGATGGGCACTAGTTTGAGAAGGATAAGTGTTAGCTCTTTTTATGCATTTGGTAGAATTACCCTGTGAAACTGCCCGGTTCTGGACTTTCATTTTCAGGAAGTTCTTTTTCTTTTATTACAAATGCATTTTGTTACTAGTGATCTATCTGTTCAGATTGTTTCTTTCTGATTCAGTTTTGGAAGGTTGTGTGATTCTAGAAATTTGTTCATTTTCCAGGTTGTCCAATTTGTTGGCAGATAACTGTAGAATTCTCTTATGATTTTTTTCTGTATCTGTGGTATTGGCTTTCATTTCACCTCTTATTTCTTATTTTGTCTCATTTGGGCGCTCTCACTTTTTCCCTGAGCTGGGCTGCAATCCGTCAGTTTCGCTTCTTTAAAAACAGCTCTGTGTCTCATCAGTCCTTCCTGTTTTTGTCTCTTTTATCTGCGTCCTATCCGATCATTATTATTTTCTTCCTTCTGCTGATGTTGGAATTTGTTTGTTCTTCTTTTTCTTGGAAGTCCTAACCACAGTAATCAGACAAGAAAAGGAGGCAGAAGGTATCCAGATTGGAGGGGAAGAAATGAAAGTGTCACTGCTTGCAGATGACATGATACTATATACAGAAAACCCTAGATCTTGCCAGAAAACTGTTATAACTAATAAAAGACTTCAGTAAAGCTTCAGGATACAAGATTAATACACAGTAATCTGTTGCTTTCCTATATACTAATAATAAGCTAACAAAGAGAAAGCAAGGAAACAAACTCATTTAAAATTACATCACATAGAATAAAATAAGAAATAGCCTTAACCAAGGGAGTAAAATACTTATACTCTGAAAATGATAAACATTGATGAAGTAATTTGAAATAATATAAAGAAATGGAAAGATGTCCCATGTTCCTGGATTGAAAGAAATAATATTGTTAAACTGTCCATACTACCCAAAACACTCTACAGATTTATTGCAACCCCTATCAAAATACCCATGACATTTTAAAAATAGAACTAGAACAAATAATCTTAAAAGTTATATGTAATCACAAAAGGCCCTGAATTGTGAAAACAATCTTGAAGAAAAAAAAAAACAAAGCTAGAGACATCACCCTCTCTGATTTCAGACTATGCTACCAAGCTACAATATTCAAGACAGTAAGGCACCCCCCACCCTCAAACAGACACATAGATCAACATAATAGGTGAGAGAGCCCAGAAATAAATCTGCACATTTATGGTCAATTAATATAGAGCAAAGCAAGCAACACTATACAAAGGAGGAAAGATGGTCTCTTTAATAAGTGGTTCTGGGAAAACTGGACAGCTCCATGTAAAAGAATGAGAATATTCTCTAGCACCATATACAAAAATAAACTCAAAATGGATTAAAGACCTAAATGTAAGACCTGAAACCATAAAAATCCTGGAGGGAACATAAGCAGAACACTCATTGAATAAATTGTAACATTATTTTTTTTGGATCTGTGTCCTAAAGCAAAGGAAACAAAAGCCAAAATAAACAAATGGGACCTAATCAAACTTAGATTTTTCACAGCAGAGGGAATAATTGAGAAAAAGAAAAGACAACCCACTGAATGGGAGAAAATATTTGCAAATGATATGACCAATAAGGGGTTAATATCCACAATATATAAACAGCTCATATAACTCAAAATCAAGAAAATAATCTGATTTAAATTGAGCAGAAGACCTGAGTAGATACTGTTCCAAAGAAGACATACTGATGGCCAACAGGCAAATGGAAAGATGCTCAGTTTTGCTTAATATCAGAGAAATGCAGATCAAAACCACAGTGAGGTATCACCTCATACCTATGGCCATCATCAGAAAGACCACAAATAACACATGTTGGAGAGGATGTGGAGAAAAGAGAACCCTCACAAACTGTTAGTGGGAATGCAAATTAGTGCAACCACAGTGGAAAACAGTATGCAATTTCCTCAAGAAACTGAAACTAGAGCTACTGTATGATCTAGCAATTCCAGTCCTGGGTTTGTATCTGAAAGAAACAAAAACTAGCTTGAAAATATATATGCAACCCAGTGTTCATAGCAACATCATTTGCAGAAGCTCAGATATTGCAGCAACGGAAAAAGATGCGGTACATATATACAATGGAATATTGCATGTATGTGTGCTAAGTCACTTCAGTCCTGTCTGACTCTTGGCGACCCCATGGACTGTAGCCCACCAGGCTCCTCTGTCCATGGGATTCTCCAGGCAAGAATACTGGAGTGGGTTGCCATTTCCTTCTCCAGGGGATCTTCCTGACCCAGGGATCGAACCTGTGTCTCTTATGTCTCCTGCATTGGCAGGCAGGTTCCTTACCACCAGCGCCACCTGAGGACCCCACAATGAAATATTACTCAGCCTTAAAAAAGAACAAATTCTACTTACAACATCATGGATGGGCCTAGAGGGTATTTTGGTTAGAGAAATCAGAGAAAGACAAATGCTGTATAATATCACTTATGTGTGAAATCTGAAAATAAAAAATTATATAACTGAGTCAGTTCTAATGAGGTGGATGAGTGGGTGAAGTCACTCAGTCATGTCCGACTCTTTGCGACCCCATGGACTGTAGCCTACCACACTCCTCTGTCCATGGAATTCTCCAGGCAAGAGTACTGGAGTGGGTTGCCATTTCCTTTCCAATGAGGGGGATGAACCCAGAGCCTATTATACAGAGTGGAGTAAGTCAGAAAGAGAAAGACGAATACTCTATATCAATGCATATATATGGAATCTAAAAAGGTGGTACCAACGATCCTATGTACAGGGCAACAAAGGAGATGCAGACGTAAATAACAGAATTTTGGGCTCAGTGGGAGGACAGGGTGGGATGATTTGAGAGAAGAGCATTGAAATATATGCATCACCATATGTAAAATAGATAACCGGTGCGAGTTTGATGTGTGAAGCATGGCACCCAAAGCTGGTCCTCTGTGACCACCTGGAGGGATGGGCCAGTGAGGTAGGTGGGAGGGGGTTCAGGATGGAGGGGGCACATGTACACCTGCGGCCGATTCATACTGATGCGTGGCAAACCCATCACAATGTTGTAATTGTCCTCCAATCAAAATAAATAAGTCAAAAAAAATAGAAACAGACTCCCAGATATAGAGAACAAACTAGTGTTTACTGGAGGGGAGACTCGGGGAGAGGGGACTAGATGGGGTAACACATAAGAATTGCAAACTATGGTGCATCAAGTGGATAAGCAATGAGAATACATTGCACAGCACAGGAAACAGCTAGGATTTAGTAATAACTTTAAATGCAGCATGAAAGTGAAAGAAGATGAAGTCACTCAGTCGTGTTTGAGTCTTTGTGACCCCATGGACTGTAGCCTACCAGGCTCCTCCGTCCATGGGATTTTCTAGGCAAGAATACTGGAGTGAGTTTCCATTTCCTTCTCCAGGGGATCTTCCCGACCCAGGGATCAAACCCAGGTCTCCTGTATTATAGGCAGACGCTTTTACCGTCTGAGCCACCAGGGAAGTCTATACAAATGTATTGTCTATAAAAACATTGAATCCCTATGTTGTACACCTGAAATGAATACAATATTATAAATCGGCTACACTTCACTTAAGGAACAGGAAACAGTTAAACAGTCCAGCAAATTGTGCAGGGCCCAAAGGCCTTGCTCACAACTCTCCTCACGGGACACTTGTGCATCTCAGGGAGCTGAGGTCACCACAGCCCAGAGACTGGGTCATCCTGGAAGCGTCCAGTGGGGTGGGGGAGGTGCTGTCACCCCTCCACACACACCAGTGGGTGCTGGCTACTGAGTTTCCCTCAGTTAAGCTCAACACACTTATGTATATGTGCATGTGTATTGAGGATATGTGTACACTCACACATGCATTTTAGGGTGTCTACACAGATGTGCATATACACACACTGTGCACCTATTTGTCTGTGTGTGTACAAATAGATGGCTCCATCCACGCATCCGCACCCACATGTGTTCCTGGTAGGTTTGTACGGAAGGGTCACCATTTAGACATGGACCCAGATAGTGACCACACCCGGGGTCAAGGTGCAAGATCTGATGCACACGGGGTTTTTCCACATCAATTTGGGTAAGTTTAAATTTATAACTGATTACAAAATAATACTTGAAAACCCTCATTTAAAAATTAGAACCTTACAAATAAGTTCCAGTAACAGTTTTCCTTCACTTGTTCAGTCGCTAAGTTGTGTCTGACTCTTTGCAACCCCATGGATGACAGCACAGCCCATCCTCTGTCCTCCGCTATCTTCCAGAGTTTGCTCAAATTCATGTCCATTGAGTGATGCTATCCAGCCATCCCATCCTCTGCCACCCCCTTCTCCTGTTGCCTTCAACCTGTCCCAGAATCAGGGTGTTTTCCAATGAGCTGGCTCTTTGCATCAAGCAGTCAAAGTATTGAAGCTTGAGCATTAGTCCTTTCATTTCAAAGCATAGATAATCATGTATTTCTGTATCTATATGTATACATACTTGAGTCTTACTATTTTTGATCCAAAATAAAATGTGACTATGAACTAAGACACTGATTTTATTACAACAAATTTCATCCCAAATTCAACATAATAATTTATTTCTCAGACGGAGATAGCCTCCCAAACTGAGTGCAATGACAGCCAGTTCTCACCAGAATATTCTGTACTATAGTTAAAATTTTGTTTTATGGTTAAAAATGAACAATGGTGTTATTGTTTTAATACTTATAGCTAGAATGTAGACTTATCACCTCTCTGATAATCATAAGTATATAATCAACTAAATACAGAAATAGAAAATCCAGATTGACTATTGAATGTGTTATCTATTAAGTTATTTAATTGTGAAATAAAAGGAAAAAGTGTGACAAAGGTATCATTTGAAATTCTTACAGTCCATGGAATTTTAGTCACTGCAGGATGGTAGCAACACTGCTCAGATTCATGTAAGAACAACTCTGATCAATCTGGTTGACAGGGGTGAGCCCATAGACTTTTTTGGATTCAGTAGACATTTCTAATTAAACACAAACCATTTGAAAAGTGATTTCAAACGTAGTCTTGCCAGGCATCTTTTTCTGCTCAGTTTTTGAAGCATGGTAATTCTGAGGAAAATTTGATCCATGTGTTTGGACAACTTAAATCTGTGGCATTGGGTGGCTATTTCAAGCACCATTTAACCTGTAAGAGGCTTTACTCCCTAAGCGGAGAGGCCGCACTGCTCCATCCGTGAAGGATCTGAGCGCAGATCCAGTTTCCTCTGGCCTTAGGAGGTCTTTAAGGTTGTCTGGAGAGAGAACCACCTCCAGTCTGGCTGGCTCCTTCCATTGTGTCTGCAAGGCGAGCCCCCACGCTGGGCCAGAGCCGGCAGGGTTGGGGGCCGCCTCCCTTCCGCCCCGCTCCCTGTACCACCCCAGACCCCGGGTGGAGGCCGGGCCGTGCTGGGCTGGACCAGAGGGAAGGCCTGCATCACTTCCAGTGCCAGGCAGGCCTGGGACCTTCCCTGGCCAGTGTCCAGGCCTCTGGACGAGCACAGCCCTGCGGCCCTCCCGCCTCTGCTGCGCGGGTCCCTCTCTGATTCGGCCGCTTACTCCCCTGCAGTCGGCTCTGGTGCTGCTTGCAGAGTGCTCTGGGCTGTGATCTTGGCTGTAGACAGGGTCACTTGACTTTTCCCAGGAGAGGCGCGAGTTCAGTCTGCCGCCCTGTCCCTGCAGGAGCGAGCACGGATGGGCCGAGCACACGTCCAGCGTTTTGACCCGACCCTGCAGTGTCCGCCTCCCTGATGTTGGGTTCAGATCCTCCCGCCACCTGGCTCAGCTGGTAAAGACTCTGCCTGCAATGCAGGAGACCCCAGTTCCACTCCTGGGTCGAGAAGATCCCCTGGAGAAGGGATAGGCCACCCACTCCAGTTTACTTGGGCTTCCCTGGTGGCTCAGATGGTAAAGAATCCACCTGCAATGTGGGGGACCTGGGCTCAATTCCTGGGTCAGGAAGAACCCCTGGAGAAGGGAAAGGCTACCCACTCCAGTATTCTGGCCTGGAGAATCCCCATGGACAGAGGAGCCTGGTTGGCTACAGTCCATGGGGTCACAAAGAGTTGGACACAACTGAGCGACTGAGCACAGCACATCCCGCCCCCGCCCTGCAGGGAAGGGGTTTAGGTGCCCCACCCCACCCTGGGCTCACAGGAGGCTGCAGGGCCCCAGGGTAGTGCCCTCAGGGCATCTCTGTCTGCCCTACCTGGTCCCTGGGTCAGGAAGACCCAGGAAGTCTTGCGTTGAAGACTTGTGCATTCTCTTATCTAGCACAGCTGTGACACCTGACTACAGTTTTACTCCTGTTGAGATGTTCCTGAAATACCTGATATGTATAATTATAAAATTGAAAACCCCAGATGTGAGTGGCTGCATGCCAGCACATGACTCCCATTTTGCCTCCTGGTTGCAGAACTGCTCTGAGGTGTGTGGTGCTGGAGGTTCATCCCCCGAGGCCCCAACCCAGGAGCACAGAGGCTGTGCCCCCACTCGTGGGCCTCGGCTGCAAGCCTGGCGGCCACAGCAGCAGGGTGGAGTCCTTTTCGACACTCCTGCCTTCTCCCTGTCGGGCTGACCCAGCGGTCCTCAGGAAGGTGCTCGTCTGCACTTGCTGTGATGCCAGCCGCTGTCCTGTGAGCCCTGTCTATGTCCTCCCTTCCCTCGGATGAGGGAGGCACTCTCCCCGTCTCACCGACAGATGGGGTGGAGCCCAGGCCTTGCTGGGTGTTCCCCCAAATCTAAGACTGCAGCGGAAAGTGGGGCGTGGCCGCAGCGCGGCTCGGCGGCACCAGGCGCCCTGGCCTGTCCTGAGCGAGACTGCCTCCTGTCTCCTGTTTGCTGTGATGGCTCGTCTGTCATGGTCCTAAAGTGACAGGACACTGTGCAGAACAACTGTGGGTTTTCATTTCTGTTTTGTTTTGCTAGACATTTTCTTCTATTTTAGAAGAAGACCCAGTCTTCTTGAGTTTTGATGCTCAAGAAAGATTTGGGAGAATGTGTTTTTACTCATCAACAGGACGGTGTTTGCATTGCTGCCTGGATGAGGGGTTTCAGAGAGATGAGGGCCCTGGTGCCCGATGGAACTGCAAGGAGTGCAGACACTTTGAGGCATTGAAGAAGGAGAGGCAGCCCTAGAGAAGCCGGGGGAACGGAGGAACCGAACAGCCACGGGACAAGGAGAAGCCACCGCGTGGGGTCCCAGTGCCCAGGAGTCCTGAGAGGTGTCGGGGAGGCTCTACAGCGAGCTCTGACATGGATGCCAGGGTGTGGACCCGTGGAGAGCAGACAGGGTCGACTGGAGCTCCTCCCTGGGGACTGGGCAGAGAAGGGGGGTGGTCTGAGGAGTGCGGAGGGGCAGAGAGGCAGCGGCGGGCAGCGAGCAGGTGCCCACGTGGCCGAAGGGAGCTCGGCTGGGAATCAGGGGGTGATGTGGGAGCTGGGTTCTGAGAAGGAGGCTCTGTGAGCCCGTGTTTCCTGAGGTGGTGAGGGGGGCTTAGGGCAGAGAGTGGAGATGGGTGAACACTGTGAACCCGGGGGGCGGGGAGGGGCCTGGAAGGTGGGAACGAGGTCCGGGAGGCCTGGGAGCACGTGGGGCCTGGTGCGTGTGACCCTCCCTGTGCTGCGAGTTTTCTCCAGAAGCGTGTTGGCTCAGATGTGGGCAGAAAAAGCGGGTTCATCTCGGGCTGTATTTTCTCCAAGTGGATGAGATGAAGAGTCAGGGAGAACCTTATTTGGGGTGTTGGGAAGAAGGGCAGAACCTCAGTTTTCAGGTGGATAATAACTGCCGAGAACACAGCACAGGTGCCTGGTGAATTTCAGAGCCCATTTGGCCGGGCTGCGGTGCCCGGCATGGGGTCAAGCCTCCGTCTAGGGGTAGCTGTGAAGGCCTCGTTATATGAGATCGGCACTTAAATCAGTTCCCTTTGAGTCAAGCAGATGCCCCCGCACAGTGTGGATGGGCCTCATCCAGGAACTCGAAGACGCGAAGAGAAAAACCTGATATTCACCAGGAGGAAGGAATTCTGCCTCTAGATGGGGACATAGATGCCTCACCTGAGTTTCCAGCACTCAAGACCAGAACACCAGTGTTTCCCTGGGTCTCTAGTCTGCAGGCCTGCCCCAGATGTCAGACTTGTCAGCCCTCACAATTTTGTAAGCCGATTCCTTAAGATGGACTTCTCTGCATAGATAGGGCTTCCCTGATGGTTCAGTAGGTGAGAATCCATCTGCGATGGAGTAGACTCAGAAGATGCCGATTTGATCCCTGAACAGGGAAGACCTCCTGGAAAAGGAAATGGTAACACACTCCAATATTCTTGCTTGAAAAATCCCGTGGACAGAAGAGCCTAGCAGGCTACAGTCCAAAGGGTCACAAAGAGCTGGACATGACTGAGTGACTAAGCATGTATACACAACCTGGTTAGACGGATGGATAGATAGATGGGTGGATGAGTGGATGGATGGGTGGCTGGCTGGCTGGCTGGATAGATGGATGGACAGATGGATGGATAGATGGATGAGTGGATAGATAGATGGATGAATAGATTCAAGAATGGATGAATAGATACATGGATGGATGGATAGACGGATGGATGATGGATAGATAGGGAGACAGATGGCTAGATGGGTGGGTGGATGGATAAAGTAATCTCCCATTGGCTCTGCTCCTCTGTTGGGCCCTGGCTCTTCAACTGGTGCTTGGCAGCATTCTCAGGAGCCAGTGGGATGAAGCCATCAGATGGGTTGGGAGGAAGGAGGAAGCTATCACCAGGTAGCCAGGTCTTCAGCTCATGACCACACAGGTGAAGTTCTGGGTGACCCCAAGGTCCGGGCATATCTGGAGGAAGAGAGGCTGAGGGTGGCTGGGGGCCAGCAGGCCAGCTGAGCCAAGAGGACCAGGCGTGGGTGCCTGTCCCTGTGGGCTCATTTATCCAGGAGGGGGGTCGAGGTCGTGGCTGAGAGGCAGACAGTGAGCAAATGCAGTGACTCTGACGAGCAGGTGAGAACTGGGAGGCTAAGCGCACGGCAGTGGGGTGCACAGCTGGGGGCTCCAGGTGCCTCTCCTTTTTTTCTCCCTGATGGAGAGAAGGGGTGAACTGGGACACTTTGGACAGGAAGATGGTTTGGGGAGAAGAGAAGCACAGGGACTCAAGCACAGGCCGGTGACGTGGGAGGGTCCGTGAGGAACAGTCAGGGAGCACGTGGATCACCTACAGACACAGACCCACGCATGTGCCGTGTCACGGGATCCGCTTAAGTTAAAGCTGCAAGAGCAGACAATAGTGGCATCAGAATTAAAACCAGGTCTTTCAGTGGAAAAAAGAGAGAGAGAGAATCCTAGTCCTGAGAAGTGGGGACGTGGGTGAGGAGCGATGGCAGGGAAGAGATGAGCATCTTATAAGCATGGCTTTGCTGCGGTCTAACGTGATGTGGAAAAAGTCTCTTTTTTAAATTTAAAAACGTGGGGATGAATTGATAGTGTATATTTTTTAATATTTTAAAAGATATTTAATGTCATGTGGGTCTTTCTTTTCTGAAGTGCTTTTCTGATAAATGCTATTAGTGAAAAATAAGAAAAGAGAAAAAACAATTTTGATTTGAAGTGTCTTGTATTTTCCCAAAGACAATATTCAGTTCAATTCAGTTCAGTCGCTCAGTCGTGTCCGACTCTTTGTGACCCCATGAACTGCAGCACGCCAGGCCTCTCTGTCCATCACCAACTCCCGGAGTCTACCCAAACCCATGTCCATCGAGTCGGTGATGCCATCCAACCATCTCATCCTCTGTCGTCCCCTTCTCCTCCCGCCCCCAATCCTACCCAGCATCAGGGTCTTTTCCAATGAGTCAACCCTTCGCATGAGGTGGCCAAAGTATTGGAGTTTCAGCTTCAACATTAGACCTTCCAATGAACACCCAGGATTGATCTCTTTTAGGATGGATTGATTGGATCTCCTTGCAGTCCAAGGGACTCTTCACCGTCCCAATTCTCACATCCATACATGACTACTGGAAAAACCATAGCCTTGACTAGACGTACTTTCGTTGGCAAAGTAATGTCTCTGCTTTTAAATATGCTATCTAGGTTGGCCATAACCTTCCTTCCAAGGAGTAAGCGTCTTTTAATTTCATGGCTGCAATCACCATCAGCAATATTAAAATGCCCTAAGATCCCTTTATTCATGTATCATCTCTGGTTTCTGTGTGTGGAAGGTGTGACAACAGGGACAATTTGATTTTGATTTAATGAAAAGGACAATCACTTGTCCACTCTGCACTGGAATGTGCACCATGATTCGCGCAGAAACTTTCAGTAAAATTAACTGTCTGTTCAAATTTTCCTCACCAGAAATCCAAGTCATTCCTCTTATAATAAAACAATCACAGTAGAATGCATTCTCTAGGATTTGGAGAGAAAAGCAAAATAAAGTTCAGAGGCAGAATTTGGTATAAATCCTGAGGCTGGGCCGATCACCATGACGCGTCCGCATTGGAATGTCACGGCCTGGCCTGGCTGTGCGATCTTGGCGGGAGGCGTGGTTGTTTATGCCAGGCTGGAGAAGTCGCTTGAACCCATGTCCTTCGGTTGAGCATTTTTTTTATGAGACCTGCATAAATCTTCTCCTTACAATTGGCACACTGGGCACACAGACAGCCTGCTTTCCCTGCTGAACTTCTATGCGCAGTTGCTTCTCTTCCTCAGATTAGAGAGACTGCTACCTCTCTGTCCCCTCGCCCAGGGAAGCTCCATGTCCACCTCGACCCTCTGGTTCCTAACCCAGGGTGCGGCCATCCTTTAGGCCAGCATTTCTCCTGTGATTAATTAATTGGAAGAGCGAGGAAGTAAATAAGTGAGTGGAAAGGAGACACCTTACTCGATTAGTCTCCCACTGCTCCCGCGCATATTTGTCAAGTCAAATTTAACCACCTTCTAGGAATTCTTCTTGCAAATATCTTCATGGTCTTTAAGAGGCAAAGATTTCTTCAGTTCAGTTCAGTCACTCAGTCTTGCCCGGCACTTTGACACCCCAATGGACTACAGCACACCAGGCCTCCCTGTCAATCACCAACTCCCGGAGTTTACTCAAACTCGGGTCCATTGAGTCAGTGATGCAATCCAACCATCTCATTCTCTGTCATCCCCTTCTCCTCCCACCTTCAACCTTTCAGCATCAGGGTCTTTTCAAATGAGTCGGTTCTTCTCATCAGGTGGCCAAAGTATTGGAGTTTCAGCTTCAGCATCAGTCCTTCCAATGAATATTCAAGACTGATTTCCTTTAGGATGGACTAGTTGGATCTCCTTGCAGTCCAAGGGACTCTCAAGAGTCTTCTCCAACACCACAGTTCAAAAGCGTTAATTCTTCGATGCTGAGCTTTCTTTATAGTCCAACTCTCACATCTATACATGACCACTGGAAAAACCATAGCTTTGACTGAATCTACCTTTGTTGGCAAAGTAATGTCTCTGCATTTTAATATGCTGTCTATGTTGGTCATAACTTTTCTTCCAAGGAGCAAGCGTCTTTTAATTTCATGGCTACAATCACCATCTGCCGTGATTTTGGAGCCCCCCAAAATAAATTTGTCACTGTTTCCACTGTTTCCCCATCTATTTCTAAAGATTTCTTAGGAGGACCCAAAAATACTAAAAAAGAGATAAAAATAATCTAAAAACTAGTATCATCAAAATTAAGAACGTCTATTTGTCAAATGCAGCATTAAGAATGTGAAAAGATGAGAGACTTCCATTTGCATACACAATAAAGAATCCCTCCAACCAACCAGCAAGAGAGAAGCCAACTTAACAGCTGAGAGGAGATCTCAGGGGAGCTTCAGAGAAGAGGACCCCAGAGCCCTGAGCAGGGGGATGTGGTCAAGATCCCCAGTTGCTGAGAAGATGTGAATCAAGCCCACAATGAGGGAGAGCTCGCACTGACCGAGTATCAGAGACCCCGGAGGCTGAGACTGCTGTTCCTGGTGGGGCCGTGGCAGCACTGCCCACCACAGTTGTAGGAATAGACAGTGGTCCGACCATCGCAGCCGTAATCGCCACTTTTATGGTATGCTCGCCCCCTGACCCACAGTCCTAAGTGTGACTATGAGAAATGAGTATAACTGGGTCCACAAGACACACTCAATAATGTTCACAATAACTTTCCTCATGACAGACTCAGACTGGAGACCACCTGATGCCTGTCACCGAGGGGATGGGTGGACACCCGGTGTGCGGTCACGCGGAGATGGACACTTGGTGTGCAGTCATGCAGAGATGGACGCCCAGTGTGCGGTCACGCAGAGGGAAGCTAGTGGATAAACGCGACTCCCACCCCTCCTGCATCCTGTGCAAGAAGCAGATGGAAGCGGTTCATCCCCAGACAGAGCACGTGGTTCCTCCTCCACACGCTTGGTGTAAAGAGGACAGCAGTCAGCTGGTGCTGGGCCCCAGTGGGGAGACTGCATGCAATGTCTGTGACCAGGTGTGACCAAGGCACACAGGTGTCCTGGGGCTCGGCACATGCTAGCTGAGTGAGGAAATAAACACACGGTTTCAGTATGTGTATGTGTCAGCTGGTAACCTCTAAGTGCTTCCCAGGAGTTATTTCATTCAATCCACATGAAAACCATGGCTAGTTATTCAAAGACTTCGTGTATGAAAGGACACAGGATTGGCTACAGAGAGAGCCTATGAAGGACAGGCTGGCTTAGCCTCCAGTGTGGACAGTCCCTAGGGTCCCTCGGGCTGCAGCCTGAGATATGATGGCAGGTCTTTGCAATCAGTGACAGGAGATGAGGAAGGGACTTTATCATAGATGCTACGTGACTAGACTGAATTCACACTTTTTTCTACACTGACCTTTTCTTAGCAACCAAAGAATTCAGTTTTCCCTCTTTGCTGCATTAATTAGCAGGGTGCTAGGCAGACACTTGAAGGGTCAGGTCTCAGCTCCTTCAAGCACCGGTAACTCAGTTTGCGGCAGATTGTTGTGCTGTGGACACATGGGCCCGGATTACAGCTGACCCTGGAGCAGGACCCGGTGGGGCAGTGACCTCTGCTAAGGCCTCCTGCTGGCCCACACGTGAGGCCTGCCAGCGCGCTCACCTGGAAGCCAGCCCCCAGTGTTCCCTAGCCAAACAGGGCAGGGCCCCAAGGTGCTCCTGGAGGCCCCGCTGTTACCTGGGCTCCTGCAGCCTGAGAGCTCTCCAGGGTCTGACCTTTGGCCTTGCTTTTTGGATTCTGTGACCCACCTCAGAGCTTTCCAAAACATTCCGAGTTTGGTTTGCTGTCAGTGGAAAAAATTCGAGTGAATCAGAGTGGAGACGGGGTCTCAGGCAGGTACTGCAGCCAGGGTCCTGAGACGCCCCTATGTAACGTCCAGCCACAGAGGACCACAGCCCTTACCCTCTGCTCTTCTGCAAGCCTGCGGCTGTCCACCTTGTATGTGCAGCTGAATGAAGGTGCTGTCGCCACCCACAGGGCAGAGGAGCCCGGGGCTCGCTGGCAGCCACTGGGAGGGCCTGGAGTGGCGTCCATCCTGGCAGCACATCACCTTGTTTGCTGAGTGGACACAGTGGTCCTCAGAACTTGGACTTCAGGAGGTGGCATCAGCATCTCCTGGGGCTTGGCAGAGATGCAGACCCTGAGCTGCATCAGAAGGTGGGGCCTTGATCTGTTCAAGGAGTGCCCTGGGGCCTCCAATCGGCTCAAGGCTGAGATCAGCTCACCACACCAGGTGGGATGACTCTGCCAGATTTCAGGGCCAAGAGGAATCTGGAGGTCCCTTTTCTGCCGAGAAGTGACCAGAGTGGGAGAACATCCTCAACTTGACTGTCATGAGCTGCTAACATAGTTTCTGGTGTGCTGTGTGGTCGCTCAGGAGGCATGCAGGCAGCAACTCAGACTTGAATCGCAGCGTCCATGTCCTCCCACCCTGCGTCCGGAGGGAGCCTCTGAGGTGTCCCCAGGGTTTGGTGTCCCCAGGGCTCGTGTCTGCACACCTCAGCCCCCACCTCTGAATGTAGGCTTCCAGGTCCTTCTCACAGTGAAGTTCAAAGCGCTACTATGTCAGCGTCCATAGTCTGTTTCCAAATAACTTGATTCTCTTGTTAATAGGAGTTTCAAATTCTGTCCGTGGAGACATAATATCCAGAACACTTCCCTTAAGGATGCTGAAAAGTCATTAATTAAAACACCTGAATGTTTCGTTAGTCTCTGTGACAATGGAAACAATGGAAACAGTGACAGACTTTATTTTCTTGGGCTCCAAATGGTGACGGCAGCCATGAAATTAAAAGACGCTTGCTCCTTGGAAGGAAAGCTATGGCCAACCTAGACAGCATATTAAAATGCAGAGACATTACTTTGCTGACGAAAGTCCCTATAGTCAAAGCTATGGTTTTTCCAGTGGTCATGTATAGATGTGAGAATTGGACCATAAAAAAAGCTGAGCGCCGAAGAATTGATGCTTTTGAACTGTGGTGTTGGAGAAGACTCTTGAGAGTCCCTTGGACTGCAAGGAGAACCAACCAGTCCATCCTAAAGGAGATCAGTCCTGGGTGTTCATTGGAAGGACTGATGTTGAAGCTGAAGCTGAAGAACTGACTCATTTGAAAAGACTCTGATGCTAGGAAAGAGTGAGGGCAGGAGGAGAAGGGGACGATAGAGGATGAGATGGTTGGATGGCATCACCGACTCAATGGACATGAGTTTGAGTAAGCTCCAGGAGTTGGTGATGGAGAGGGAGGCCTGGAATACTGCAGTCCATGGGGTCGCAAAGAGTCGGACATGACTGAGTGACTAAACTGAAGACTGACTGTGTTTTCCATTGATGTTGTAATTTATTCAGAGGAAAAGTAGAACTTGGATACAGTTTTGGGAGAAAGGAAACGGGGTTGACTGGACACGGTGTGTCTGGGACGTGTGTTGGAGGAGTAGCTGTCTGATGGGCTGCTCTGCAGGGAGAAGCCGAGGGCAGGATATTCTGGTGATGACCGAGCATCGGGTTGTCTGGGGTGAAAGGTCATGACAGGTTACATCCCACACAGACTTGTCACGGCCTTGAGGTGATACTGAGTGGGGTGGAGATGGGATTCCATCTATCGTCAGGTCAAGTCCAAGGCTTCCCTGAGTTGCTTCCCATCTTTCCTGCATGAACCTCCCCCACCCTCGTCCCTCCTGCCCTTAGCTGCCTTGGCTTGTTTCTGACCCTTGTTTGGCCCTGAAAGCTGGTTTGTTTTCTATTTCAAAATGATGGTCTCCCTGGTTGGCCTGGGGGGACCCTTCAGAGCCCAGTCTTTTCCTTCTGCATGTCCCCACCTTCTAACTTCACCAAGCATAGACTGAAAGCTCCCTGAACTCTACTGAAGCGACCAAGTTCCTCAGAGACGAAGGTGGCTGGTGAGCAGGGCTGGTTCTGTTATAGGCACTCAGTGGGCGCAGTTGGCCTCTTGGACCGTAGATTCTAAGGCGGGCATCTAATGCTCAACACGGTGAACTCTCAGAAAATGTTCAGCTTGTTGAAGAGTTGTACATCGTGCCAGTGTAATTTTAAAGAGCTTTTATCTTAATTGTTGAAATCCAATTCCTCCCAAGTTCCAACCCGGTCATGTGGCCAGTGTAGGCACTGCATGGTCGCTGGCCTGGAGGTCAGCACTCTGCCCACTCTGCCCTGGCTCCTTCACTCCATCTCCGCAGCGACTGTTTGCTCAGGAGGTGCCAGATATTCTCCGTCTCTGGAACCTTCTGGAACTGCCCCCCGCTGCACCCTGGCCCTTCTCGCCCCTCTTCCTCGCTTGCCTCTTGCTTTCGTGTCTCAGTTCTCAGGGCCCAGCTCAAAGCCGGGGTTTTCCTCGTGGCTTCGGGCAGGAGCGGGCTCTTCCCTGGGCCCCAGTCGCCCTCCCTGTGCCTCCTCTCCTGGCTCATGTCTCCTGTTGCATGTTTCTGATTCTTGGGGTTGGGAACCAGGTGTTGGGATGATGATAAGAAGCCTCAGAATGCCTGTGGAACCGAGAAGGAACTGGCGGTGTCGGCCTTGTTAGAACAAACAGCAGCAACAGCAGCAGAACCAGATAACGCGGAGTGAGATTTGGGGTGGGAGTGACGGGAGCCCCGACAGGTAAGAAGTCTGGAGGAGGAAGGAAGGTGAGGCTCAGTGGGGTTTCTGCAGCCATCGTGCTGTGAGGACCCCAGCCCCTTGTGTTCCAGCAGCACCTCTGAATTTTCAGAGTACTTTGCGTTGGTTGTCTGATGTCACCTCTAGTCCAGGCCCACGGAGGCCTCCTGTGAAGGATGAGCAGGCCGGGTGAGACGTGTGAGAGACACTGTCCACTGCCACGTAGCTGGGCTTTCTCACCAGCCTTTCTCCGCCCCAGGAAGGTCCTGTGCTGACCATGGTCATGGAGCTGACCTCACCTCCGCACTGCAAGTGACTGCCTGTCCCGGGGTTTGCAGGGTGGAGGGGGTCACGGAGCGGCACCCTCGGCAGTCGGCAGGGTTCCTGTGTTTATACGGTGAACAGGTTCCACTCTGAGCCACGGCCCCAGAGTGCTCTTCACCCGGGCCTGGAGCCACGGAGGTCTGCTGAGTGGAGCGTCTCTCAGTCCCCCTCTATCCCCGTCAGTCTCTGGGACACATGCATGCACACATATGCACACGCACACACGTGCACACACACACACACACCCCTCGGGCTCTCTGTGCTCCTGCCGGCAAGTACTAAGCGTACCTGGCTTGGGCAGCCACGTCTCTGGGATCACGGACCACAAAGGGAGTTACAACATGGCAGCAGGGACTGAGCCCCTAGGAGACGTCCTCTGCACAGGGCTGGGGATGCGCTGGTGCTGTAACCCCTGTGAGTCACTGCAGCATGCCCGAGCCAGGGCCTCCTTCACACATGAGAGATCGGGGGTGAGGGTGTGGACTTGGCAGCCTCTCTGTGTTCACGTGCCTTTATTCCTCTAGGATTACTGAGAAGGCGGCCCTCCACCGGGCCGGAGCGTGGTGTGCAGCAGGGGACCTGTCTGCTCAGGACGCAGCCATGACAACGATGCTGCTGGGCGTAGTGTGGCTTTTGCAGAAAGTGTTTCCCGGAGGACTTATCTCCTCCAAGCAAAGCGACACGCGAGCTCAGTGAGGGCGCGCCACCTTGCTCACGACGGAGGACGTCTCTGGCAGTGGGTGGGGGGTGAGGACCTCGGTGCTCTCCTGCGTGACGCTGTGACCTGGCCTGGCTGCTGGCACATGGTCCCACGTGCTGGCATGTGGCATGGCTCTTACAGGCCCTGCTGTTTCAGACCGCTAGATCTGGCAGGCGTTTCTGCCCTTCAGAAGGTTGCATTTCCTGAAGGCTCTTTGTGGATCCACAGAATGCGTGAAAGGCATCTGCTCTAAGGAAACGCCATCTGACTTTCCTTGTGCCCACTGCCCCACGCCACCCCCTCCCTGCTGATTACAAGGTTCCCTAGTAGGTAAAAATAGCAAAACAAACTTAGCCCTTTCAGAACCCTGTAAAGAGACCAGCCCAGAGGTGAGACGGCGAGAGGCCTGAGCCACAGGGTGGGCTTTCGTGTTGCCCTCTTTGCTTGAATTCCAGGTCAGAACTTTGTCCAAACTCCACGGAAAGTTTAATGATGTGGAATCCATCAAAGGCAATTTTCCTACTGCGAAGGGATTTTCATTTTAAAAGGATCCATTTCCATGAAGCTAGCATTTACTGGCATTTTAAGTTTTGCTCCACACAGCTGTGGAACCTGGGAACATTTGGCCACGTTTGTATTTATTTAAGCAGCTTGAAATGTGCCCACATGGCTGAGATCTCCTGAAGGAAAATATCTGTGTGTGATTTTGAATCTAGAGTGACTTGGCTGTGAGATGCTCAGATTCCCACAATGGGCTTAAGTGATTCTGTCCTTTGTGCTGTCAGATTTCCTATTGCTAATAGTTGCCGATAGCATGTATTCCTGATTATGTTTATTGTTGTGAAAGACTGCACTTCTTACATCATCCATCACCAAACGCAGCGTTTCTTAGCCAGTCCTTGAAAAACTGCTTTCAACTTCAACTGTCTGATCAGTTCTCTAATTTCCTGCCACTTGATGCACAAAACTACGTATTTGTCCAAAATTTTATTTTATTTTTTTTTCAGGTTGCAGCGATTCAAGAGTTAACTTTTGTTTACTCAACTGACAGTCATTTTATTTCATTATGGGGAATATAATTTCAGTCTTCAAATTCCTCCTCAAAGAACTGAATAATCTGGTCTAGGGTTTGCTTTAATAAATCAGATCTGAGGACTCAGCGCCCCTCCACGGAGGGACCGCATGTAATACGTGGTAGGTATGTAATGCAGACAATTGCTCTGGCAGTAATGACAATAAGGATAAATTGGCCTTGCTACTTTATAACTAATTATTGAGATTTCATTTAACATTTTAAAACCCATCATATGTAATCTTGGCATTCTATATTTTCAAGTGTATTAATGAGAAATATTTTTTGATAGTGATCACATATAATATTCTAGCAACTCAGACTGTTATTTTTTTGCAGTAATTTCACCTTGTATTTATTTGAACAGATCATTTGAAAGGTGGGCGCTTTACCAAAGAAAGCCTCTAATCTGCTCATTCCATGTCTTAACTCTACTCAGAGTCAAATAGTGGTCAGGTATGAGCTGTTTTTTCTGACCCCCTTCACTCATTTCTCCCACTCACACCACCTGCCTCTGGTACCACCAGTATGCGCTCTGTTTCTGTGAACTTCTGTTTAAAGATTCCACATATAAGTGAAATCATTCAGCATTCGTCTTTGTCTGACATTTCACTCAACAAAATGTCCTCCAGGTCCATCCATGTTGTTGCAAATGGCAAGATTTCCTTCTATTTTATGATTACTATTCCATCTTACATATGCACCACACCTTCTTCTTTACGCATTTATGTTTGCTCATTTATTCAAGTTTTTGCCGTAGGTCCGTGCTGGCTCTCTGCTTTGAGTGTAGCAGTGTCTGCCTGTCAGCCTCAGTCTCCTGACCTATCCCTCCCCACGCCACCATCCTTCCCCTCTGGTAACTAGAAATTCATTCTCTAAGTCTATGGGTCTGTTTCTGTTTTATAAACAGTTCATTTTTACCATATTTTTAGATTCCACACATAAACCGTATCATACAGTGTTTGCATTTCTCTGTCTGACTTACTTCACCGAGTATGAGGATCTCCGAGTTCACCCTGATGGCTGCAAGTGGCATTATTTCATTCTTTTTTTATAGCTGAATAATATTTCATTGTATATATTTACCACATCCTTTTTTATACATATTGTACATTCATATACATTCCTTGGGCTTCCCAGCTGGCACTAGTGGTAAAGAACCTACCTGCCAATGTAGGAGACATAAGAGATGTGGGTTTGATCCCTGCGTTGGAAAGATCGCTTGGAGGAGGGCATAGCAATCCACTCCAGTCTTCTTGCTTGGAGAGTCCCGTGGGTAGAGGAGCCTGACAGGCTACAGTGCACTGCGTCTCAAAGAGTTGGACATGACTGAAGCAACTTGGCATGCAGGCATATGTTCCCACCACGCCCTCTCCAGCATTGATTACTTGTAGACTTTGTGATGGTGGCCATTCTGACTGGTGTGAGGTTTGGAGCTCCATGGGCTTCCATGAGCTTGGTGTAGTATGAAGACTCTTGGGAAATTTATGATGCAAATAAGAAAGTAATGATCAAGGAGAGTATTAACTGAATTCTAACATTGTGAGCATCTCCAAATAGTTGGAAAAAAGAGCATAGCAAGTTTTGACGCCTTGGAAAGCACTATGGGAGGAACTGGTAAGGTGCCTACTTAGTTCCAGTTTCTGAGCATATGAAGAACCGTGTTTCTCAGCCTTCCTTGCAGTGAAATTGGGATGATGAGACAAATTTGTCCAGTGGAATGTGGGGGGAGCAATATTCACCAATTCCAGGCTGGCAATTAATGCCCCCCACACTCTACCCTATGCACTAAAGAAAGAGTAGGATTCAGAGATGGTGGGACCATAGGATAGAAGGTCAACATTCCAGAGTCACCACTTGTGGGAGATCCCAGGGGAGTTGCAGGTCAGCCAGGCTGGGGTCAACCAAGTATGACTTTGTGGGTAAAGTTTGCCACCCCTACCATGTCAGCTGTGATGTAGGGAGAAAGAACCCTTTATTTTATTAAAGTGTTAGGATGTAACATAGATAACTACAGCGCTCAGGTGCTCCCTACACCACCTGCTGCTAACTTCACTGGCTTATACCGCCACTCTCAGCGCTCAGAGTTTCTTGTGCTTTTACTATAAAAGCAGTGAGATGCTGTGTGCGCGCGCACACACACACACGCACACACAGAGTTGACCCTGAACAACATGGTCTGAGCTGGGCAGGTTCATGTATACATGGGATTTTTCAATGGTAAGTGCTAATACAGGATCCATGGCTGGTTGGATCTGTGGATACAGAACCACAGATAGGGAGGAACTGTGTATACAGAAGGCTGACTATAGGTTATACACAGATTTTAGACAGCACAGAGTGTTGATGTGCCGAAGCCCCTGTGTTGTTCAAGAGTCAACTGTGTGTGTGTGTGTGTGTGTGTTCCCCATATATGAGTGTTTGTTCAAATATATCTCATGATATAGTTGAGAGACAAACAGAGTATGTAGTAATGAAAATTCTGAGATTATAAATTTTATTTTTAAAATAATGTAAATTTACTACTTTTGTGAAATTTGGGGTCATTTTTGTCTATTCCTTTTGTTTTACGAATTAAAAGACTAGAAGTGTGGGTGATGCCAAGGGCTGATGAAGCTGTTAAGTGATGGTAAATTTCATCACTGCTAGTGAGAGCAACTGTGGTCCAGACTTTCCGGAAAGTGCTCAGAACTCACCGACTCCTACTCTGTGACTCAGCCTTTGTGACCTTGATCCACATTCCAGGGCAGGTCTGCATGGGGCATGTACAGGGGCACCTACTGAGGCATGTCTGTGGAAGTAACCAAATTTATCCTTAGGGGAATGGGTGAATGTTTGATGAATTTTTAATGGATAACTACTTACAGACATGCAGAAAACGCAACTGGAGTGATCTTCAAGTAGAAAGGACGTGGGAGAAGATAGCAAAAAAAGAAAGACATTATTTCACTAGGATCAGAGACAATAATTCACATAGTAAAATTTCCGAAGTATTTTCAAATGGGGAGTTTATTTTACTAAACATGTTGAATTAATTTAAATGTCATTGGTCATGATGCTGCTGTAGAGAATTATTAAAACACATAGAGATATTGGCTTTAACGTTTTTATTGAACATTTCCTTGGCCATTTTAAAAATTATCATTTACTGAACACTTACTCCCTTGATTTCTGACCCAGACTGCTTCACTGTATGCCTGTCACAGGACTCTGCATACACTAACTGCTCAAAGGTTGATCATTGTTATTATTGTGTTTTTCCACTATGAATGTAGGTAATGGATGACTTCATAAAGATAATTTTGACTTTTCTTTTAAAGATAATATTTGTGTCAGTTTTGTATTTTACTCTCTCCGGATTCCAGCATTTTCTTCTCAGTTATGACTCTTTTATTTCTAGGACCCTTTATTTATTTATTTTGCCACTTGTCAGTGTCATTCCTTCCTTCACCTTGCTCTGTGGCTTTACAAAGTGATATGTCAGG
Source organism: Giraffa tippelskirchi (assembly GCF_054371585.1). Classification (NCBI taxonomy): domain Eukaryota; kingdom Metazoa; phylum Chordata; class Mammalia; order Artiodactyla; family Giraffidae; genus Giraffa; species Giraffa tippelskirchi. The sequence goes on along the minus strand of NC_137283.1, from coordinate 165,688,623 downwards.
AGGCAGATGCTTAGCAGAGAACCTACGTGTGTCTGGACAGTGTGAGTTTGAATTAGTCTCCCAGGTCTGTTACTGACAGCACAGCAAACAGCAAAGTCAGTTCAGCTTTTACTGCTAACGTTTCATCTGATGCAGATCAGTCTAACTCTCTGAGGCATGATATTTTCTGTCAACTGCTGCTTTGGTGGTTTTGTAAGGATTTTATGGACTTCTGTCAGTTCTGAAAATTTACATTCATCCTTTTAGCTGTATTCATTTTTAATGACCTAAGTGCTTGTCTCTAAGCTAATACTGTGTCAACTCTTCTATGCTTGAGGCATGGATGGTCAAAAGTAGATGACGCCCTGGTGTTGAAAAGGCACGATAAGGAGTCCTACGTTCAAGACAGAGCAATGCCTGCATGGATTTTTCAGACATACACCAAAGTGGGATCTTTGTCTTCAGTGGGTTATTGGTGAACACAGATGGCGTATGGCAGGTCCTTGGTCTAAAAACATACTTACTGTGGATTCTGAGTCTTCCATCCTGGCTTATCTTCTTGTCTTATTCATATTTTCCTGCTTAGAATGGCATGGAGGGGATGTTGGTACTTTTGTATTTAAAATTGTTTTCCTCTTTTTGTGACCTGGGGGAACACTGATCTCCAACATTAAATCTTGGCTGTATTAGTCAGCTGTAATTAACTTACTTGCTGTCAAGACACACAGTAGCTCAGAATTCCTCAGTTGTTTCTGACTTTACCTTTTCTCAAGATGAATGATCTAGTGCCTGAATGCATCTCTGTGTATTATTTGCTCCATGCAGAAGCAAATTAGGGCTTTTCAGTAGACCCACACCCTGGCAGACAAGAGTGGAGATGATGCCAGAGGGTTCTCACCATGAGATCAGCTGGAGTCCTGGCTCTAGCACTGAAATAATGCATTTGATTATTAAATACTTGAGGTAGAGGATTCTGGGAAACTGGCAGAGAGTAGACAGTACCTGGTAGAATAGAACATTTGTCACGAGGAAGCCTCAAGACCATGGGCAGATTTCTTTCAGAAACTTTGGAGGTCGGAGGCTGGGCTGACTGATTCAAAGTGCTAAAAAAATGACTGCCAACCAAGAATCCTGTATCCAGTAAAACTGTCCTTCACAGGGATGGAGAAATTAAGACATCCCCAGATAAACAAAAGCTGGGGCGCTTGTGCCACTCCTGCCCTGTAAGAAGTACTCAAGTGAGCTCTGCCAAATGAAAGGAAAGGAAAGTGGACAGTAATTCAAAACTGTGTGGAGAAATAAAGCTCTCAACAAAGATGAATACACAGGGAGGTTTAAAAACTTGTGTTATTGTATCAGCAGCTTAAAACTATACTTTCTGTTTTCTACATAGTTTAAGGGACTAATACACTTGAAAGAAAAAATACAATTATTGGTGTAATTGGTACCTTCTTGATCACATGTTCCAAAAATGTATTGCAAAATGTCTTAAGCAAAATAAGGACTACATTTGTTCACATACCTAAAAACCATCTAGCTGGAAAGGCTGGGGACACAGCAGTCACCAAAGTGGGAAAAGTTTGTGTATATTTTATAGAAAGAAAATGGAAGAGACATACAATCATGCTGACAGTTTATAGCTATTTTTTTGAATTTAGATTATGGGTTATATTTTCATGTGAATTTATATCTCTTAATGCAACGTGGATACAAAATAAAATTTAAATGGCCATTAGCCAGTTGTTATTTAGTTTGATATCTCTTTTCATGAAAAGAAAGCCAAAAGAACTGGTTTGGGTAGTAACTGGATGCTATTTCCTGTGTTTTACTCAGGAATGAGTTCATTGCAGGAGAAAGAAGTACTGTCTAGCTGTTTCAAGAAAAATAAGATTTTGAAAACAAAGATTCAGGAGTCTATTGCTGAAACTCTGACAGGAGCCCTGCAGAGCCTCAGGACGGCTCTTACGGCATGTGATGAGGGACAAATGCTAGGAACCGGGCCTTGCCCCTGGCCAGATTGTCACAACTGTGGTCATGGACAGCTGGTCATAAACACACAGGTGGCTCTTCCATGACCACAGTTGTGACAGTCTGGCCAGGGGCACGCCCTGGATGAGTCTGGCAGTGCAGCCACCGAGGGCAGGGAGTCAGGGCTGTGGGGGATGGAGTGGGGGGCATGGGCTGCAGACCCTCCAGATGTGCCCAAGCCCTGGGTGCTGACTTACTCTGTTTATCTCAGGAAGTAATATTTGTGCACTGATGCTTACTTCCATCAACTAGGTGGGGTAGTTCAGAGCTTTAATGACATCTATTCTTACGCTCATTTATTTTTCAGCAACATTTGAGGTCTGTTATTTCCAAGCACTGTGCCAGGTGCAAGGATACCCTAGTGGGTGAAAGATGGTATTTCTTCCTTCTTTCACAGGTTGATAATATGAGCAAACAGGAAGTGACACTAAAACTTTAAAGTCACCAAAAGCCCATTTACTAAACTCCAGTGCTCTTCTGGGCATGTTAGGGTCCCAGACTTGTATGAAGTTAAAAAACCCAGTTTCCACTGTGGAGAAACACAGAGCCTCCTTCCACAAGTATCATTTACGTTTCCAGAAGTCTCAGACTTTACCCAGCCTCATGGGCGCATGGCCGTGGGAACCCCAGCTGGTCCCTAGAGGGCCAGCAGAGGGCTGTGTCATGTGCTTCCTTCCAATCAAGATGTGAAGGAGCTCAAAGAAGCTCTGACAAGGAGCAGTTGTCTTGCAGGATGCTTTTAATGGTGAAATACACCATGAAGGAGATGTTTCAGGCCTAAATCTTACCTGCCTGCCTCCCCAGCAGTCTCTCCCGTATCATCACCCAGTGCTACCCAAGTTTATCAGGTGGAGCCCCTTATAAATGAGGTCACTACTTACATAGACAGTGTAGGCTTGACAAAATAAACCCTGGTTATTTTAAATCATATGGAATCTGAATTGGGAATCCTAGGATGGACAATGCCTCTTATAAATGTGAAAAGGAACATTCACGGGATTGATGAGTGAGGAATCATTGTTTGCTTTCTGAAAGGTTCTTTGCTCTTCTAAGTAATTTATCATGAAATTGCTTTAGAGAGTAAAACCCTTTAGTGCTCCTAAAACTCTAATTACGACTTTTAGTTTAAAATTGCATCTGGCTGTTTCCTTATAGGTTTCCTCTTCCAAATCCCTGTTAAAACATCCAAGGAACATAAAACATCAAGAACTAAAAACTGTGCTGTAAACAAAATGACCATCAACATTTAATATGATTCCTAGAGCAAGTTCCAGTAATAAGGGGCAGATGTGTTTGGATTCAAATTCCTTAAAATCTTTATCCTCTTCTTCACCTTCTGAAACAAAGGCAGCACATCCAGGAAAGAGAGGACTGGGGTAGGTTCTCTCTGTTGCCCACCACCTGCGACGTCAGCCGTTCTCAGAAGCAGCAGGAAGCCTGTGTCCTTGTCCTGAGATGCCAGCCCACCAGGAACCACACTCTTTCCTCCTGCAGAGGACACGGCTCTGAGGACACAGCCCCTGTGGATGCCGCTGAGCAAGTGTGTGGCCCAGAGACAGGGGGATGAACCAGATGGACCTCAGGAGGCCTGGAGGCTGCTGCACTTAGGTATTTTAAAGCAATAAATATTTACGGCTTCCTATACTTGAAGCATTATTTATTCTGCTGTAAGTTTGAAAACTGGACATAGGAAATGGTATAGAGTCTGTCTCAGTCTGGCAGAAAAGTAGTCAACCTCTGTTCATCCCTGGAGATTGGACCAATTCTCTAGTTGGTGCAGGAGGGAGACTATGTCAGTACCGACTTGAACAGAGAGGAGACTTTCACATCATGTTGGTGTGGACATTAGTTTATCAGTGTTTATCTCATTTGTATTAGAGACAATTTTATCTGGATTACTTAACGATTATATCTTAATTTAGACTTCACACAATATTAATGTGGGCAGTCCCTTATCTTTCTGTTTGTGTCATTTGATGCTTTCTGAAAAGCTTAACCTTTATGAGTAGCTCTGTTTTGGGTACACCTCTTACAAGTGTGGACTCAGTCACTTAGTGTCTGACTCTGTGTCCCCATGGACTGTAGTCAACACCAGGCTCCTCTGTCCATGGGATTTCCCGGGCAAGAATGCTGGAGTGGGTTGCCATTTCCTCCTCCTTGAACATTAATTAAGATTTGCCTTTTTAGCCAATGTTGACATGTTTTAAGAATGACATTATCTAAAATAATCTCTAATAGTGTGAAAATTTGTGTAAGTGATTATTTAGAAATAATTGCCTCACTCCCAGCACTGCAAACGCACCAGGGCAAGAGCTCTGTTTTGTTCACAGCTGCGTCTCTGACAACTGGAGTGGAGGCTGGAGAGCAGTTAAGGACTCACTCAACGTTTGTCGCATGAATGACTGAGTAATGAAGGGAGACTTTTGGTTGAAACAGTCTTTCTTTAAAACTGTAAATGTTGGTCCCCGTGTCTCCTGGCACCTGATGCTGCCAGAAAATGAAGCCCCTTGGAGGTTCTCTGAGGTGCTGGTGCCCTGGAGGATTCCTGGGGAGGGCTGGGGAGGAGGCACAGGACATGCTAGGTGTTTAGTTTCATTCCTCATCAGAACTGGGTTTGCCCTGGACCAAACGACGCTGCAGCTTTAGGCTCTTCCCAGGACCCAGTGGGTCCCCTGCAGCACACTCACACCATCATGTGTTGTGAAGTTTTCAAAAGGTGTCACCTGAAGTCAGCAAAGACCATGCCTCTTTCCAGGCCAGCTCCCCCAACCCGCGTTTCCCTCCATGGGAGGATGAGAGATTCCTGCAGTGGGTCAGGCTCTGGGGAGCAGGGGGCAGGGGCGGGCATGGTTAGAGTTAGTGGAGCCGCAGTAACTCTGTCTCAGTGCTGGGATGACTTCCAAAAATGCTCTAACCACACACTCTGCTGACTTATCCAGTGTCATGATATGAAGACTCAGGAATTAAAGATAAGACAGTAATCAGCCAGAAAATGCAGTTAGAGTTATGTAGAGGTATGCAGTGCCCTTAAAATTGAAAAAAAAATGCTATTTTCCAGATTGTGTGATGCTTGTGGTAATTGTCATATTTCAAATGTTTATATTATTCTTTTACGTGCGTACTTTTCTTAAAGAAGTTCCCCAGGTTATGTGACTTGAAAGCCTCACAAAACCTGGGATCCCATGCTTGTTAAAATCACAAAAAATTAAGAAAACTTTTAAGTCTCTAGATTTCCCTGCACCAAATAACATGGAATAAATTTCTCTGGAACAAGAACTGTTGAGGTTACAAGAAAAGATGTCCAAAAACACATTAGCTATGAGAAACTTAATACTTATTTCTCTCACTCAGTAGTCCATGGATCCAGAAGAATTATGAAAGATGTGTGTATGTGGATGTGGGAAAAATAAAAAAAAATAGAGGGGAAAAACAGAAACAGTAAATGATAGACTGAGCTAAATCTTATCAGTAATTACATTAAATGTTAACGGTCTACACACAGCAGATGGGAGGCAGAGATTGTCAGCATGGATGAAAAGCAAGTCCAAACCATGTGCTGCCTGCAAGAGACAAACTTTTAGTAAGAAGACATGGAGAGGAGCTTGAAAGCAAATGGAAGGAAAAGGAAAATCATGCAAATGTTGAGAGTAAGTCCTTGGAGTAAAGTGCGTTCATCTCAGAAAAAATAAACTTCCATATGGCGAGTGTTGCCAGAGATGAAGGGAGTTTGTGTCATGGTCGAATGCTCTTCATCAGGAAGTCAAATAATTATAAAGATGTCTGAGGAGAAGTACTCCAATATATGAAGCAAAACTGATTCAATTAAAAACTGAAATAGATGAGTCTATAACCGGATTTGGAGAAGGCAATGGCAACCCACTCCAGTGCTCTTGCCTGGAAAATACCATGGATGGAGGAGCCTGGTGGGCTGCAGTCCATGGGGTTGCTAGGAGTCGGACACGATTGAGCGACTTTTCACTTTTCACTTTCATGCCTTGGAGAGGGAAATGGCAACCCACTCCAGTGTTCTTGCCTGGAGAATCCCAGGGACGGGGGCGCCTGGTGGGCGGCCGTCTCTGGGGTCGCACAGAGTCGGACACGACTGAAGCGACTTAGCAGCAGCAGCAGCATAACTGGATTTTAACACTCCTCTCTTGGCAACTGATAGAACAAAGAGATTCAAAAAATGAAAAATGAGTCAGTGAGGAGAAAGCATCTCCCTGAAGAAAGGCCTGACTGAGGCGGCTGGAGGTAGTGGGGGCCTGGCGCCTGGCTCAGTCCTTGTGGGAGGTGACGTCCCTCCTCCACAGGTGTCTGCTGCCCCCCAAAGCCTGCTTTCCACCGTGAGGAGGTCTCCGGCTCTCGGGGGCCACAGAGGCAGTGTTTGTAGAGGCTGGACAGGGTACCAGGCTTGTCAGGTGCCCCGGGGCCCTGGCCAGCATTGGCCCACGGACTCACCTGTCTGTAATCTTGGGCCATGGAAAGCTCCTTACTTCCCTGTACACTCAGGAATGCAGTTATAGAAGATAATTTTAAAATCACATTCAACATTTTAATTGTTTTCAAGAATAAAGAAGTTCAGGGAACTTTGTCACAAAGGGTAGAAGTAAACTTTGCCTTTTGAGACATACAGTAAATTGGTGCATATCCGTTCACTACGGGTCATTTCAGGATTGTTTGTGACAACAGAAAGTGGCAAAGCTACACTGACAAAGTGGAATCGTTCCGTCGAGTGTGCTGCGGTCACATGACTGAGAGTGGAGGGGCGCTGGACGGACAGTCGGCGTTCCCGGGAGGGACCCTGCGTCTCCTCTTGTTTCTAGCAACCGTGTACATGTTTGCCTTTGTAGGAGTCCCTGGGTTTCCAGGGACCACGGCCAACAGTGTCCCCCTGGAAGAGCGGCCTCCCAACGTGCTGTAGGTACAAAGCACAGCCTTCATTTTCACTGCCTTGTGCCTGTGAGACCCGCTGGACAAGTGACCCAGCCGTGACTCCCACACTGGACCCGGGCTGGCTTCAAGGCAGCCGTCAGCGGCGTCCATCAGATTCCAGCCCTGGGGCTCCCCTTTCCCGGATTCTTCACTGACTTACTCTGAGCTGACTTCTATTTCTTGCTCCTGCATCATAAAAGTGGATTGGAAAAGCAAATATCATCTCTAAGATTCACTGATGTTACTTTAATTAAATGCACATTACCTTTTTAAGCGTTCTGCCTCAAAGTGGTGAAGCCAGAGAACGAGAAGCCGCATGGAAACCACATCTCCTTCCACCCTCTCACCTCCTTTTGGACGTGGCAGATTGGATTTTGGCTGAGTCTGTGTCAGAATTCAGACTTGGCCGCGGTTAAGCTCTCGCTGCTACTGCAAAGGCAGTAATAACAACCAGCTGAGTGAAGAATGGAGCCCAGACTCGGAAAACAGGAGAGCCGCCCCTTGGTGAGGTTGTGCTGCTTGGTGATACCCTTGTTGGGGGAGCCTGGGTGGGAGGCCTGGGGTTTGGGGGGTCCAGGCACGACTGCGTCTGAGGTCACTCTGCTCCCCGACTCGGAGGAGCCGAGTCAGCTGTCAGCCAGTTTGCGAAGGTAAGACTGAGGTGGAGGCAACACAGAGTTCAAAAGTGAGGTCTGGAGTACAGTTTGCCCTGGGATTGTCTCAGAGGACCGAAGCGGCCCCAGAACCAAGTCAGGCCAAGTTTAATACTCTAAAGCCAGTGTATTTCTTAATAAGAATATGAGTGGAAAACAAAACAGCTTAGCCAATATTCCCCCAACTGCCATAATCCCTCAACTCGGGGAGAAATTCCACCCCAAAAATAACAACAAAGAAGATCCAAATGAATAGGAACCAAAGTCCGCCTTCCCCCCCACCCCCCAGCTGGCATTTCCGTGGCAGACGGGCCTTGGATGAAGAGCCAGTTGGCGAATGCAGGGCATGCGGGCCGCTGCAGCCACGTGGCCCCAGGCAGGGATGTGTCGGCGTCTCCACGAGGCCCCCTGCCTCTTGCCCCGCCCGCAGGGTGCCGGGACTGGGGCACAAGCCAGCTCCTAACTGCAGGTTGGCACCTAGGTTCCTCACACAGGTGCAACTCTGTCTCTAAACGTGCATGCATGATAAACATTGTATGTTCTTTCAAGCGAGGGAGAGGGAGGGGGAGAGAGAGGGTGGCAGGCCCGGCTCCAGAGAAACCTTCTAATGGGTTGAGTCCCTCATGTAAACGTTTTCTAGTCTGTGTTGGGTCCTTAGAACAGCTCCCCAGGTGACATTTCTGACCTGTGACACATAGGGCAGTGTCCCTGCCCAGCCTGAGAAAAGGTTGTGAGTGAGATCCTGAGGTCTAGAGCAATCATCATCTTTCCCCAATGAGCGAGTGCCTGTGATTTCCATGTTTGAATGTGGTAGCAGAAGGCTCTCATTTGGAGTTCTAAATAAATAGATTTTGTCAATAATATACCTTTAAATTAGGTTGAAAGTTTTTTCAGGACAGAGTTTTCTATATTCTTCCAATTTTGGGGAGGGGGATGTGGGGAGGAAGAGGGTCCTTTCATCCTGCTCTGGCCATGGAGCCACGCTGAATCTCACCAGCTGTGCCCCCAGCCTCAGGGAAAACAGTCATGTGAATTCATAGATTTTTGAATCTATGAAGATGTTAGACAATACGTTATTGTCTCGTAACGTGTTTTGAGAAACATCTGTGCTGTTTCGATGAGTAAGACATGCGGGTGCTTTCCACGCGTGGCTTCATCTTCTTCCTGCAAACAGCTTCTACCTTAAAAGGTCTTCCATCTCTACCTTTACCATATCCTTGTTCTAAATCTTTGATAACTAGCCACTTATTGTAGGATACAGCTAAACCTTGGGTTTCAGAGGCTGTAGCAGGTGACTCAAACTCACCCCTGTCAGCTCGTGAAGCCGTGTGAGGAACGAGCCCGCTGCCCTCTGCATCAGGCAGAGGGTCGGGGTGTTTGCCAGGGTCTTCACAGCCAGGTTCCACCTGTGTGCTTCCCTCACCGGCCCCGCAGGAAGGGTGGCTGTGGGCGGCCCACGCCTGTGGGCATCTTTGTAACTTGCTCTGGGTTCCTGAGCACAGGTTTGTGTTCTCTCCCCGGTTTGCTGGTTTGTTCCATCCTGTGTTTATATCTGTGTGGAGTCGTGGGTATTTACTTTACGCCCTGGGTTATGATCCAACATGACTTTGTTTTGCTGCTCAAACTGTTGCAGCTCTGACCGTTGGCTGTTGTGTCCCTTTGACCTGCCCCCTTCCTTGCCTTCTGACGTTATGAGAAGCTCTAGGCTTATCTTGTATAATTCCTGCCCCAGTTTGTCTTGCAATCAGTCATTTCTCCAAGAAGCCCCGTGACTTTTTATGGAGAATGGAGTTTAGGCCCTAAGGTCTGGGCGCCGGGGTGCTTGTTGCTACTGAGGTTCCACTGCTTCTAGGTCCCCTTGGCCGACGGAGCGGGAGACGGAGTGCACAGTGACGGTCCAGGCACACTAGCTCGTGTCCCTCACACACGTAACATCTTTCCACTTCTTCTCTGCGTGTCCATCAGTCTCTGGTGCCAGCGAGCCTGAGTTCATCCTGATGGTGGCGGTTCTGACCCGCACCACCTCTCTCCCGTGTCTGTGTTTACTTTTGAACCTTGCACGTTTGCTTTTATTAGCAAAAAGCATACCCAAGTAACCCTTTTCTTCCCTAATAATTCGAGGAACATAAATTTGTCTAAAAGTGCTACTTTGAAGGGTATTTTATAGTTCTTGAAAATATTTATATTGTGGTTTGCTGTATAATACTTTATACACTTGTTTAAATCTATCCAAATAGATACTAAATTCTTGGAGAGTAGGGCTAGTGTCACTTTCATATTTTATTCCTCCTGGCACCTGGCACAGACAGTTGGTTACGTCCTGACCAAGCGTCTGTTCCTGGTGCCTGATTCAGGAGTCCCAGCCGTGCTGCGGGAGCTCCCGTGGGGCGGCCCCTCTTCTGCGCTTGGAGCTCTCACCACACCGCCGGTTCCCTGGTCAGAAAGACGAGCCCCACCACTCCCGAGGGTGTCTCTCTGCATCCACTTTGGGGACAGAACTGGGATACTTGGGGGAACGAAGTACTTTTGGTTTGGGTAAAGACATTCAAACGTTTATAAGAATGCAATTTTTGTGTCTGTGGTGGTAACTTTCTTTTTGTCTTTGGAGAGTTAACATGGGTTACATAAATCCGTGGAGTAGCAGAAAGAAATATTGCTGTCAGCGTGAGTTCACATTGACTGTGGTTGGGCCGGATGACAAGTACTGGGGGTAAGAAAAAAGGACTGACTGTGCCTGATAATCTATAGCGTCTGTCAATAACTCAGGCATGTTTAATGACAGGAAGTACACTGTGTGTCCACGCAGCTGAGACAGTGATGAGTGATCCTGCGATTATGGTTTTGGGGGGCTCTCTCTGGTTTCACTTCTTAGTTGAAGGGCAAATGCAGGGCAAAGGCAGCATTTTCCTTGGGCCACAAAGCTCTGGCTGTTTGTCTTATGACTTACAGGATTATGATCATGGCCTTCTACAGAATGAGCCAGGCTGGTCCCATGCTCAGGGTTTAATGCTTCCTCCCAGGGAACCAAAATTGCTACATTTCTAATCCCATCACACTTTATCTCTTAAACATTCTTGCACTGCTGTGGTTTATGAAATGGTTCTTATGTAAAACTAAATTATTTGAAATAATGCTCACATTCAGGATGCCAATGATAATGATAATGTGAATGATGACATAGCTTCCATGGGGAGCTGTGTGTGTAACTGTGGTGTGTAAGTAGGGGCCCATGTAATTTATCATCTGATCTGGATCCACACAGTTAAAGGCATTGGCATAGCCAATAAAGCAGAAATAGATGTTTTTCTGGAACTCTCTTGCTTTTTCGATGATCCAGCGAATGTTGGCAATTTGATCTCTGGTCCCTCTGCCTATTCTAAAACCAGCTTGAATATCTGGAAGTTCATGGTTCACGCATTGCTGAAGCCTGGCTTGGAGAATTTTGAGCATTACTTTACCAGTGTGTGAAATGAGTGCAATTGTGTGGTAGTTTGAACATTCTTTGGCATTGCCTTTGACTGTGTGGATCACAGTAAACTGTGGAAATTCTGAAAGAGATGGGAACACCAGATCACATGACCTGCCTCTTGAGAAACCTGTATGCAGGTCAGGAAGCTACAGTTAGAACTGGACATAGAACAACAGACTGGTTCCAAATAGGAAAAGGAGTCCGTCAAGGCTGTATATTGTCACCCTGCTTATTTAACTTACATGCAGAGTACATCATGAGAAACGCTGGGCTGGAAGAAGCACAAGCTGGAATCAAGAAATATCAATAACCTCAGATATGCAGATGACACCACCCTTATGGCAGAAAGTGAAGAAGAACTAAAGAGCCTCTCGATGAAAGTGAAAGAGGAGAGTGAAAAAGTTGGCTGAAAGCTCAACATTCAGAAAACTAAGATCATGGCATCTGGTCCCATCACTTCACGGTAAATAGATGGGGAAACAATGGAAACTGGCTGACTTTATTTTGGGGGGCTCCAAAATCACTGCAGATGGTGATTGCAGCCATGAAATTAAAAGACGCTTACTCCTCAGAAGGAAAGTTATGACCAACCTAGATAGCATATTAAAGAGTAGAGACATTACTTTGCCAACAAGGTCCATCTAGTCAAGGCTGTGGTTTTTCCAGTGGTCATGTATGGATGTGAGGGTTGGACTATAAAGAAAGCTGAGCGCTGAAGAATTGACGCTTTTGAAGTGTGGTGTTGGGGAAGATTCTTGAGAGTCCCTTGGACTGCAAGGAGATCCAACCAGTCCATCCTAAAGGAGATTAGTCCTGGGTGTTCATTGGAAGGGCTGATGTTGAAGCTGAAGTTCCAATACTTTGGCCACCTGATGCAAAGAGCTGACTCATTGGAAAAGACCCTGATGCTGGGAAGGATTGGGGGCAGGAGGAGAAGGGGACGACAGAGGATAAGATGGCTGGATGGCATCATTGACTCGATGAACGTGGGTTTGGGTAAACTCCAGGCGTTGGTGATGGACAGGGAGGCCTGGCGTGCTGCGGTTCATGGGGTCGCAAAGAGTTGGACACAACTGAGTGACTGAACTGAACTGAACTGATCTGGATGCTTCTGAAACTGGCTGACTCTGTGGTTAATGACCCTACCCCCCCACAGGCTTGGAAAGGGAGGTGTGGTGGCCACCTTGTGGAAAAGCCCAAATGCAAATACAAGGTACCTTTTGGTTCCTTAAACACTATTCAGATTCCCTCAGTTCCTCTGCCTGAATTTCCCAGCAGCCTGGCTCTCAGATGCCCATGGAGGGCAGGAGTGGAGAGAAATGGCACTGAGCTGAATTCTAAGGAGGGACTTGGGGGGCTCCGGTCTGCTCTGGTGGGGAGCCCCAGACTCAGTATTCCTTCATGCTGAAGGCGATGAGAGCAGTGGGGCTGAGGGGGAGGGTGCCCACCATGGCAGGGGGTCACCTGGGTGGAGCGTGTGGAAGAGGGAGAGCAAGAGGCACAGGACCGTCAGACGCAAGGCCCTAGAGGCCACTGTGTGCCGGCTCAGGGCGTCTGGCCCAGAGGCCGTACAGACTTCAAGGCTCTGAAACCAGGTCTGCCCCTCAGGGTGGCTCTGGATGTTGGGGAGGGGCCTCCAGGCAGGGTGGGGTACCTGCCACGCAGGCCCAGACTTGGGGAACCTACGTAGCTCAAAGGGCCCTCTCAAAAACAAAGGTTTTTGACCATGAACAAAACTAGGTATAACAGTGAGTGTGTAAGTGTCAGTACAGCAAGGAGGAGGGTCTGTGCTTGGAGGCCGCGCCTGCCCTAGAACACCTGATGATGGCTCCACACCCCGAGGAGGGACCCGGGGACCACACCACACACCCTGGAGGGACCCAGAGAGACCACACCACACACCCCAGAGGGGCCCGGGGACTACACCACACATCCCAAGTAAGGGCCAGGGGACCACACCACTCATCCCAGGAGGGACCCAGGGACCACACCACACACCCCAGAGGGACCCGGGGACCACACCACACATCCCGGAGGGACCCAGAGAGACCACACCACACACCCCCAGGAGGGGCCCGGAGACCATACCACACACCCCCAGGAGGGACCCGGGGACCACACCACACACCCAGAGACCCAGGAGGCCATGCCACCCACTTCTCAGAGGGACCCAGGAGCCCACACCACTCATCCCGAGTAAAGGCCAGGTGACTATGTCACCTACTCCTTGGAGGGACCCAAAACCCAGGGGACCATATCACCCATCCCCAGAGGGATCCAGGGTCTCAGGAAACCACACCACCCACCCCTTGGAGGGACCTGGGGACCATGCCACTCATCCCTCCAAGCCAGCAGAATCAGACGCTCCCATCCAAGCCCTCTAACCAATGCTCACCAGTGCCCAGGGTCACTCCAATGCAGCCTGACATGGAGCTGGGAAGACAGGCGAGTGGCCCTGAGGGTTTGCTAGTAAAGTATCTTTGCAGGTGGAATAAAGCCAGTGCTCACACACACGCACACCGCTTACACTCGTTGAGAAACCTGGACTTTTGAGCTTCACGCAAGCCCACCTCTGCATCTGGGCTGAGAGGGCCAGAGTCAGGCCGTGGGCGATAGGAAATTACTGGGGTGGTTAGAAAAACAGTCCCTTTGGGATGTAGTTAATGGCTGGGTGTGGCCAGTAAGGCACCGTGGCGTGAGCTGCAGTAAGTAAGGCACAGATGGAGCGCTCCGTGTTTATTTTGTTGGCTGCAAGTCTTAGAAATCAGAGTGTGCCTACAAAGGAGTCAGTAGAAAAGAAGTATGCCATGCCACGCTCCCTCCTGTTTCAGGGCGACTGAATGTGTGGAAAGAGGGAGCATGTGTGAGCCCATGAGCCCCGGGGAGCACCTGGATTGTGCTGTTTCCACCCCATGACCACAGCCCAGGTTGTCGCTCTCCCCGCGTGAGTCACCGGTGCTACACAGACTGGGTTGGAATCATTGACCCCTAAATGGAGGTATTCTGCAGTTGGCAGATGAACTAGTGTTAGAATTTTTCCTGCTCCACATGGAACATGGTGTCTACTGCGGGTGGCTGATATCAGCTGATGGCTGTTTGTCCTTGGCTCGTCACCCGTAGGGAGTGACCTCGGCAAAGGTGAAGTGAAATGTTGTTGTTCAGTCGCTAAGTCATATCTGACTCTTTGCAACCCCATGGACTGCACCACACCAGGCTCCTCAATTCTCCATTATTGCCTGGAGGTTGCTCAAATTCATGTCGGTTGAGTTGGTGATGCTATCTAAATGCTATCTAACCATCTCATCCTCTATTGTCCCCTTCTCCTCCTGCTTTCAATCTTTCCCAGCATCAGGGTCTTTTCTAATGAGTCAGCTCTTTGCATCAGGTGGCCAAAGTACTGGAGCTTCAGCTTCAGCATCAGTCCTTCCAATGAATATTCAGGGTTGATTTCCTTTAGGATTGATGGGGTGATCTTGCTGTCTGAGGGACTCTAAAGAGTCTTCTCCAGCGCCACAACTCAAAAGCATCAATTCTTTGGTGCTCAGCCTTCTCTTTGGACGGTGGCATGGAAACCCCCTCCAGTTTCTTGCCTGGAGAATCCCATGGTTAGAGGAGCCTGGCGGGATATGGTTCCTGGGGTCACAAAGAGTTGGATACGACTGAAGCAACTTCGCATGCATGCAGCCTTCTTTATGGTCCAACTCTCACAACCATAGATGACTAATGGAAAAACCATAGCTTTGACTATACGGGCCTTTGCTGGCAAGGTGATGTCTCTGCTTTTTAATACACTGTCTGGGTTTGTCATAGCTTTCCTTCCGAGGAGTAAGCCTCTTTTAATTTCATGGCTGCAGTCACTGTCTACAGTGATTTTGGAGCCCAAGAAAATAATGTCTGTCACTGTTTCTACTTTTTCTGCTTCTACTTTTTTCCCTTCTATTTGCCATGAAGTGATGGGACTGGATGCCAAGATCTTAGTTTTTTGAATGCTGAGCTTTAAGCCAGCCTTTTCACTCTCCTCTTTCACCCTCATCAAGAGACTCTTTACTTCCTCTTCACTTTCTGCCATTAGAGTGATATCATCTGCATATCTGAGGTTTTTGATATTTCTCCTGGCAATCTTGATTCCAGCTTGTGCTTCATCCAGCCTGGCATTTTGTATGATGTACTCTGCATATAAGTTAAATAAGCAAGGTGACAATATACAGCTTTGACATACTCCTTTCCCAATTTGCAACCATTCTGTTGTTCCATGTCTGGTTCAGTTGCTTCTTGACCTACATGCAGGTTTCTCAGGAGTTAGGTAAGGTGGTCTGGTATTCCCATCTCTTGAAGAATTTTCCACAATTCATTTTGATCCACACAGTCAAAGGCTTTAGCATAGTCAATGAAACAGAAATACATGTTTTTCTGGAATTCCCTTTCTTTTTCTGTGAGCCAATGGATTTTAGCAATTTGATCTCTGGTTCCTCTGCGTTTTCTAAATCCAGCTTGTACATCTGGAATTTCTTGGTTCACATATGCTGAATTCTAACTTGAAGGATTTTGAGCATTACCTTGCTAGCACGTGAAATGAGTGCAATTGTGCAGTAGTTTGGATATTCTTTGACATTGCCCTTCTTTGGGACTGGAATGAAAACTGACCTTTTCCAGTCCTGTGGTCACTGCTGAGTTTTCCAAATTTGCTGACATGAAGAGTGTAGCACTTTAACACTATCATCTTTTAGGATTTGAAATTGCTTAGTTGGAATTCCAGCGTCTCCACTACTTTTGTTCACAGTAATGCTTCCTAAAGCCCACTTGACTTCACATTCCAGGATGTCTGGCTTTAGATACACCATTTGGTTATCCTGGTCATTAAGATCATTTTTGTATAGTTCTTCTGTGTATTCTTGCCAACTCTTCTTAATCTCTTCTCCTTCTGTTAGGTCCTTACTATTTCTGTCCTTTAGTGTGCCTATCCTTTCATGAGATGTTCCCTTAGTATCTCTAATTTTCTTGAAGCAATCTCTAGTCTTTCCCATTCTGTTGTTTTCCTGATTTCTTTGCCTTGTTCACCTAAGAAGGCTTTCTTATCTCTCCTTGCTGTTCTCTGGAACTCTGCATTCAGTTGGATATATCTCTCCCTTTCTCCCTTGCCTTTCACTTCTCTTCTTTCATCAGCTATTTGTAAAACCTCCTCAGACAACCACTTTGCTTTTTTGCATTTCTTTTTCTTTGGCTTTGGTCACCGCCTCCTGTACAATGCTATGAGCCTCTGCCCATGGTTTTTCAGGTACTCGTCCTACCAGATCTAATCCCTTGAATCTGTTTGCCACTTCCACTGTGTAATCGTAAGGGATTTGATTTAGGTCATTCCTGAATGGTGAATGGCCTAGTTGTTTTCCCTACTTTCCTTAATTTAAGTCTGAATTTTGCAATAAGGAGTTCATGATCTGAGCCACAGTCAGCTCCAGGTCTTGTTTTTGCTGACTGTTTAGAGCTTCTCCATCTTTGGCTGCAAAGAATATAATCCATCTGATTTTGGTGTTGACCATCTGGTGATGTCCATGTGTAGAGTTGTCTCTTGGGTAGTTGAAAGAGGGTGTTTGCTATGACCAGTGTGTTCTCTTGACAGCAGTCTATTAGCCTTTGCCTTGCTTCATTCTGTGTTCCAAGTGCATTAGCTCTGGAGTAATTTAAACCCTTGGGAAGCTCTGTGGGATGTGATCCCAATTCTGACAGAGCTGGTGTGTTAAAGAAATGGAATTCCTCTGTGGAGGGGTGCAAAGCTGGCCCCCGCACTGCCCTGCTGCCTGACCAGTGGGCGACTGCCCTTCAGATCTTGCAAACATTCAACTCTGACACATGTGGATCACCCAGCTGAGCTGACACTGAGACATTTTACTGTCTCCTTTGACTTTCTGGGAGGAAAAGAGAGGCAGGACAGTAGAACTGATGACCGTCTGCAGCAAGATCAGGGTGAGTAACCACCCTCGCCTCTGGAACACAGGCAGGAAGGGGACAGAGGTGTCCCGTGCCCTCCTCTGAGGGCTGCTTACTCCCAGTTCAAGGCACAGGGGAGCCTGGGGGAGGGGCTGACGCGGGGAAGGAGAGACTCCGGGGCTGTGGGTCCAGGTCAAACGTCTGAATCCTCCGCTGTCCTCCACAGTGGCTGGACCTCCCACTAGCAAGACACAGTGGACGGTGAAAGAGCAGGCTTCCTGCGGGCCAGAGTTCAGCCTCCGCAGGGGTCACAAGAAACTCCAGGAGTGAAAGGGGAAAGATAAGTTCCAAGGAAAATAGGAATGGACACAGTATCTGTGGGTCCAAAAGCAAACGCAAGGCTCAAGGTTGTCCCCAACTCACCTGCTCAGAGACTGATTGTGATAGAACTGGAAGACGATGTGGTTGAAGAAAGGCAAGCAGAGACCTTGGGACATTCCTGCAAATTGTGTGTCTTTGGTATGAGCTGGTGATGGTGTGGAAAATGCACGGATTGAGGTGTTTTGAAGGGCAGGGGCTGGCTGGGATGGCATAGAAATACTCTTTCTACTGATTCCTCCTTGGTGAATTTGTAGATGGTCCTCTCCTAAGTAAATATTTTGTACTTGATAGCATTCTACTTATGTTGCTTGACATTGAACTGTCCCATGATTGGCATTTCCCATTTTTGAGAGGATTCCAAACAAACTGTGAGATTGATTCCACATGGTGTGTGTCTTCTCAGCCGAGATCATGTGCTCCAGTTGAGAAAATATTCAAGTAATATTGGGAGCACATGCTTGTTTTTCTTTTCTCATGATTTATGCAACACATGTTTTTTGAAAACTATTTGGGGATTTAGAGAACATTCAGTAGAATTCTATCATTCTAGTAGTAAATTATTATTCTAGTAGTAAATTTAGAGTAATTCTATTGTGTCATTGAAGAATTTTGGGTGCAAAGAATCCATGTACTTCTAAGAGACAAAAATCTCTTTATCATTCTCAAAGGAATTGGATATTGCAGGAATTCTTTGATTAAGGCCAGTTATTTTGTTTATAATTCTTTTAGTATCATAAAATATATTTATATTTAAGAGATTGTGCTATGAACCATGAGTTGAGTTCAGGCATGAAATTATTCCCCAGTGTCGTCATGGGAGGTTTGTTATCCTTTCTCCCCAGATCCATCCAGGGACCGTTGGGATGAGCAGGGGGGTCAGGAGTCCACATTTTGCTGAGGCTGAGCTTGCAGACGGGCTCATCTCAGTGAACAGAGAGTCACTCACCCTCCAGAAATGCAGCCTCAGGACCATCACGCCTCAGATCAGGTCTACCCAAGTCAAAAAGGTAGACCTGATGTGTTCTCATCTCGTTCCATACTGACTGGTTAGAAAACAATGTGAATACATCTCACGGTTCTGTTTTCACTCATCTTTCATCATCTTATTTCTGTACATTCTTCTGAGGCGACCCCTGAGAGGGCCTGACACCCGCTGAGAGTCTTGTGCTGGGCTCCCAGGGGAGCCAGCATGAAGCTGCCATCAAGGCTCCGCGCTGACCTCCCTCCTGAGAGCTCTGTCCTGTTGTCAGCTGGCACTGGAAAAAGGAAGAAAGGAAATGCCAGGTGAGATGGTGATTGCCATCTCCTCTCCCTGTTCCATTCACAGGACTTCATTTGAAATCATGAGACTGTCTGTGGGCTCCAGGTACTGGCCACCGCATTCTGTGTCTCTTGAAAGAAATTATACTTTGGTTTGGCCTCAAGCATCTTGTCTTTTGCAATCCTATGAGGTGGTCAGAGCTACATCTGCCATTGATAGGGATAAAACCAGATATAAAGATAGAATTCCAAATATTCATGGATAGCCTGAGACAGACACCAATAAATACAGTATTTCTGTGCATTTGGAAAAACAAACTATAGTAAGCATGTGCATTACAGAATCCGATCAATCTGTTGTTGATATTTTAGCTTTTTGCCTATACGGCTCTGTGTGTGCAGTCTACATCTCTGCCAGTGACAGAATTTAAGGAGACCACCCAAATTTGACATTCTTTTCTTCTTCCAAGTAGATTTGGGATTAATTAAAAAAGCCATCATTTGTGAATAATTTTAAAGTGAATTTCGTATGCACACATGTATTTTGTATGTATTTATTGATATAACATATGGGTATATATACATAAAGACATATATCAGTTCAGTTCAGTTCAGTTGCTCAGTCGTGTCTGACTCTTTGAGACCCCATGAACCACAGCACGCCGGGCCTCCCTGTCCATCACCAACCCCCGGAGTTTACTCAAACTCATGTCCATTGACTTGGTGATGCCATCCAGCCATCTCATCCTCCGTCATCCCCTTCTCTTCCTGCCCTCAATCTTTCCCAGCATCAGGGGCTTTTCAAATGAGTCAGCTCTTTGCATCAAGTGGCCAAAATATTGGAGTTTCACCTTCAACATCAGTCCTTCCAATGAACACCCAGGACTGATCTCCTTTAAGATGGACTAGTTGGATCTCCTTGCAGTCCAAGGGACTCTCAAGAGTTTTCTCCAATATCACACTTCAAAAGCATCAATTCTTCAGCGCTCAGCTTTCTTTATAATCCAACTCTCGCATCCATACATGACTACTGGAAAAACCACAGCCTTGACTAGACGGACTTTTGTTGGCAAAGTAATGTCTCTGCTTTTTAATATGCTGTCTAGGTTGGTCGTAGCTTTCCTTCTGAGGAGTAAGTGTCTTTTAATTTCATGGCTGCAATCACCATCTGCAGTGATTTTGGAGCCCCCCAAAATAAAGTCAGCCACTGTTTCCCCATCTATTTGCCATGAAGTGATGGGACTGGATGCCATCATCTTAGTTTTCTGAATGTTGAGCTTTAAGCCAACTTTTTCACTCTCCTCTTTCACTTTCATCAAGACGCTCTTTAGTTCTTCACTTTCTGCCATAAGGATGGTGTCATCTGAAATATCTGAGGTTATTGATATTTCTCCCGGCAATCTTGATGCCAGCTTGTGCTTCCTCCAGCCCAGTGTTTCTCATGATGTACTCTGCATATAAGTTAAATAAGCAGGGTGACAATATACAGACATATAGAGAGAGAGACATATATACATACATATATTTTTCTAGGCACACAGCATGGTGGTTGGTAGCACAGAATCTAGAGCCTAAGTACTTGTGTTCTGGGTTCAGCTCTCAGCTCCATTCTTGCTTCTGTGTGAACTTGGGCAACTCAGTTCCCTTCCCTCCTCAGTGTCCTGACCTGTGAAATAAGAAGAAAGACGGGACCTGCCTGTCATGGTGCCAGGAGAGCTAAGTGAGTTACTGTTAATACTCGTGAAGTGTTAACAGTGCTGCCGCTGAAATGCTCACTAACTCCCTCCTGCTGGCTCATTTGATCCTCTTCATAACCCTGAGGGGTGGTGTGATTTTCCCCTTTTACAGAAAACAGACTCTGGACTCTGAGAAGTGAAGGGACTGGCTGAAAACCACACAGTTCATTCTCTGAACCCTGAGCTCTTTCTGGTTTCCTCAGAGAAGCTGAGGCAGTTTGAGAAGGAAGGAGTACGTCCTCAGGCATTTTGCTCCATTTCCACGGAGAGCATTTCTAAGTCGCTGTCCCGCCATCACCGTTCTCCTCATCCTGGGGGGACCTGCATTTATTGCTTTTCTCTTTGAAGAGGGAGAGCTAAGCCCATGCGTGTGTCCCTACTCTGACCATTTGCCCGTGAAGCACTGAATTCGGGCACCTCCCTGCGGAAAACGATGGGTGGAATGTGTTTCTTAAATTTCGTACTCGTGGCTGGAGGTGCGAGGGCTTCCCCTCGCTCACTTCAGCGGCCCCCAGGCGTGCCTTCCTGGGCCTGCCTGCCCCGCCCTGGGCTGCCAGTGCCCTAGTCCCCGAGCTGAAGAAAACTCCGCTGAGACGGTGAGCCTGATGAACACATACCGAAGGGGATTAGAAGCAAAAGCAAGCGTGTCAAGTGTTGTTAAATCTTAAGATTTGGGATTTTGGGACCTGGAACATGTCCGAAGATGGTGCAGTTATGAGTCGATAGATATCCCTCGAAGGTCACAGTGACTCTTCCTGGTGGCTCAGACTGTAAAAATCTCCTGCAGTGCAGGACACCCAGGTTCAAAGCCTGGGTGAGGAAGATCCCCTGGAAAAGGAAATGGCTACCCACTCCAATATCCTTGCCTGGAGAATCCCATGGACAGAGGAGCCAGGCGGACTACAGCCCGTGGGGTGCCACAGAGTTGCACGCAACCGAGCGACTAACACCTTCTCCTCTCCTCCGTGCCATCCAAACATGAAGGTCTTCTGTGTTCACAGAAGAGCTCTCGGCAGAGGCCGCTGCAGTGGTTTCTGTAAAGCGCCACCCCAGCAAACGCAGCTTTCCTTGCTGGACACGTCCCCAGCACACCAGTGACAGGCGAGTGTTCTTCCTCTGCAGACCCATGGCCCTCAGCGCCGTGCTGGGCTCTGTGTGTGTGTCTGTGGTTTAAAAGTGCGTGTGGCTGCGTGTACTTACTTCATTCACGCTGACAGCTGAGCCTGAGGCAGGAGGGCCCACGTGGTTCATCTCGTCTCCCAGGCACCGGCCTCGATGGCTGGGATGTCCCTGGCAGGGAGCTGCTGGCCCGTGGCAGGGTCTGAACTTGGAGCAGAGCGTCCAGCTCTGGGGTTCGCAGACCCTGCCTTGCAGCACTGCCTCTGCCCTGGGAGTTTTTATAATTCTTTGTGAGCTTTCCAACTCAAGGCCTGTAAGAATGTTTCCCTTCATTCTTTGTTGAGGTTACATTTGGAAGATATTCAGTTAACCGCATCAGAGTGAGTAAAGCAGTGGCTTTCGGCACTTTCACAGTGTCATCCTGCCACCACCATCGTCTGGGCCCCAAACAGCCCCATCCCCCAGAAGGAACCATGTGCCCGAAGCAGTCACCTGATCCCCCGGGCAGCCCCCGACAGCTGCCACTCTGCTTCCTGTCCCGGGACTCGCCTGTTCTGGACGTCCCATGTAAAGGGAGTGATGACCTGGGGCCTCTGCTCTCAGCCGCTCTCACTGCAGGTCATGTTTCCCAGGCTCGTCCACACTGTAGCCTGTGTCATTGCATCGCTCCTTCTTGGGGCAGAATCGCATCCCATGACGTGGATGGGCCACATTTGTCCACTTGTCAGCTGGTAGAAAATAACCTGAATGGTGGTTTCCACAGTTTGGCTTTGAGAATGGCGCTGCTGTGAACATGCATGAACGTGTATGTTTGACGTCTAACATTCTTGAAGACTTTCCCAAAGGAAATTTTATATTTGGAATCAAGTCAACATTTTTAGACATTTAATGTGACAAGCAAAGGAGGGTTATTTGTATCATGATAATTGGGGCTTTGATGTTCGTTTTTAAGCATAAATGGTTTTTTTTTTTTTTTTTAATAATTCTCCCAGTACTTGTAAACTGCACCTGCTTTCCTAAATTCTATCATTATCATGGGGAATAGTATTTGTGGATGAGCATTTTACAAGTACTAAACACGTAAACACTTCACTATGAATACTTCATCTGATGCCAGAAATTTACCATGGGTCCTCAGTGTCTGCGGGGAATTAGAATTCAAAGTGGTCAGAAACCAACGAAATTTTAAAATGCTCCCCTTCTATGGACCTAACTCAAGTTGAAAGGCTAGAGGATCAGATTCAGCAAATATTTAAACAACTTTATCTAGGCTATCAAAGGAGATTTCTGAAAATAGCAGGGTGGATAAACAGACTGAAAAGGCATAAGAATGACTTTTATGCTATTCACATCAAGCATTAAAGAGATTTTCCTTATATTCTGTTCCTAAGTAAAGACAATACACATTTTCAAAATACTGTCTTAAAATGTATAAAATGGAGTTATACTTTTATTTGTTTCATGTTAATGGTTTACATCTTCAAATATAAACTTGAATTATTATAAATTATAATTATCATTGAATTATTTTTAACTCATAGGCTTAGAATTATAGGTTATTAATTCAATCTGTTAAGGACACTTGGAACAAATTAGGAGGGAGTGGCTGTAATCACTATTTATTAGTTTAGTTATTTATTATCTACTTAATTCACATGAATTTTATTCAATCTTTTATTACCAGGTGGTTCCTCTGATGGAAAAAAGATAGGGGATCATCTCATGACTTGTCTGATGTTGGGGGTAATTTTTTAGCATTTACTGTCTGCTCTTCTGTAGAGATGTGTATGGAAAAACTTAAAAAAATACCACAGCATTACATAGAGTGAAATATTCATCTTCTGAGGAAATTTATACCATCCTGGGGGACCCTGAGAAAATGTCTTTATGGACATAGAAGGCCTTTCGATCAGTTTACAGTTTAGAGAGACCGTGTTTAGAGGACTGGCCACGGCCCTAAAAGACAGAAAACATTAGTTGAGAAAGCAACCGGGAGAAAGGAGTGTCCAAGAAAATGCCCAGCGCGCGTGTGCCGGTCACGGGGCTGCGTCCAGGAAGGTGGGTCGTGCACAGTCCTCCGAGGACCGCGTTTCCTGCAGGTTGCTCCTCTTTCTCGTGGGATGTGGATGCCCTTTCGTCTCTCAATTTCCGACGGTCCTTCACGCAGCTGAGTTGTCATTTACATCAGATGAACACACTTCCTGATGGCAGCGAGGATCTGCGGTGTGGGTTAAGCAGACATTTCTGGTGTTGGCTGATATTTTGCGTCTTTTAAGCCGCCCTGCGCACCTGCCCTCACCCCACAGAGAAGCCGAGAAGGTGGGTGAGCGGGGTTGGGGTGAGGACATCGCCAGGAGGCGCCCTGTGAGTAACCTGGGTCCCCTCACAGCTGCTGAGACCTGGCTCTGAAGGCGGTCTGAGTGGGAACCCTGCTGAGGCTGAGACGGGGCGTCCCAGCGCGCTGCTGCTCGTCCTGGATGCGAGTTCGGGGCTTCCGCCGGCGGGCGCCTGCTGCTTTTCCCGAAGGAGGCTGCCGCACGCGGGCTCAGCCCTGGGTTCACGAAGCCGGAGAGGCTGGTGAGAACCAGGCGGGGCCTCCTCCCGCCCGCGGGGTGTCCTCGGCAGCTCCTCCTGACGCTGGGCCGCCTGAGCTGCAGCCCCGCCCCGCCCCGTCTGTGGGCCTGTGGAGGCAGGCGGGCGTGGGCAGGCCCTTGTCTTCAGGAGACGCGGACGCCTCAGGGCCTGCCCTCCGGCTGTGCGCCGAGCTCGACTTCACCGGCAGACTCGTCCTCAAGTCCTGGGGGCGGCGCGTGCGCTCTTCCCACCACACGTACCGCCGAGACCGAGGAGACGTCGAGGCAGAGGGCCTGAGGCGGAGAAGGCTACATCCCAGCTTCTGCTGCACGAGTCACAGGGTCAGCAGCCAGGACTGCCTGCGTGTCCCCAGCGAAGCAGCCGTGGACCCGGCCCGAGACCCCCGGACCCCCGCCCCTGGGGCGGCAGTGGCGAGTGTTAGCGGTGTGTTTTCTGAAAATTACTGTAAAAGCGGTCTCACTGAGGAAGCATGTATGTGGCCTGACGTGTGGGGGGTCTCTCCTTTGACCTGGTCTGCGCTCCTGGCACCTCGGACCTTCAGTCTTCACACCAGAGCCTGGAGACCCAGGACCCAAGGCTCACCCTAGCCAGGGGTGGTGCGGGGGTTTCCCGTCTTCCTCCAGGCGGTTTCTAGACATCGCCGCTGACTTGGCGCCCCATTCCCGTCCTCAAAAGAAAGGGAAATGTCTTCTCAGACATCCAGGAACGAAAAGTCACCAGAGGGAGGGCCAATAAAAGAAGATTGTATAAACCAGATCACATATGCCTTAAACACAGACGGTTTCATCTGCTGCCAGCCCGAAAGGCTCCCTGCGACCGACAGGCACGTCTGTCAGTCAGAGATCAAAGGGCAAGGCCAGAGGGCTGTTCCCTCTCCACCACCTCCACTCTGCTGAAGCCTGGGCTGTGATGAGCACAGCTGAAATGCTTATGTCCACCCAACACTTCAACATGGGGAAGAGGACTCGAGAGCGTTTATTTAACATTTAATGCTTTAATAGTGTTATTATACACTTCCAGCAAGTGTTCCTACCCAGGAGCTGAATGCTACATCGGGGATCCTGCAGACCTGTCTCAGATTCTTGGATCGTGTGTGTGCTACATTGCTTCAGTCGTGTCCGACCCCGTGTGACCCCATGGGCCACGGCCCACCAGGCTCCTCTGTCCATGAGGACTCTCCAGGCACAGACACTGGAGACGGTTGCACGCTTTCCTCCAGATTCTGGGGTTAAGCTTTTGGAGTCATCTTTCCTTCCCTCTTTTCATTCTTCTCCTCCTCTTCCTCCTTTTTCTTCTCTCTTTCTTTCTTTCTTTATGTAAAAATGTTTGCAAATTATTGGCAACTAAATTTCTATTGCTTTTTAAATTTGTTCTCCTTTTCTTTGGTCATAATTTCGTAAGTTACTGGAAATCCACTTGGACCCACTGTGCTGGGAGCACCTCCAGGGGCTCATGCTAGAGGCCAGGCTGTTCTGAGCGTCAGGTCCGTGAGCTGCTGCCTTCAGAGGTTGATTGTCTCTGGGAAGAACGTTTCCCTTCATGGATGCTGTTTCTAGTGGACCTCTCGCTGCCGAGAGGAAGGGATTTGGTTTTAAGGAAAGAGAGCTCCGATCCTGGCAATAACATTGGCAGCTGGACCAGGAGCTTGGGATACATTTTCATTTTAGGTGTTTTCCTCCTGAATGGAACTGACGGTCAGAGATCTGCTCTCCACATTGCTTCGTGTTAATAAAAATATGAGAGGCAAGGACGAATCTGTATCCTCCCATGTGTGCAGCTGAAGGGAAAAGCACTTTTTGGATGGACTGTAACATATTTTACAGCCTGCTGAAATCAGCAGCTGGGCGCACGGAGTGCAGCTGAGGCCCCAACTGTTGGCACCGGCGGGGGTGTGCCTCGACCTCCCCAGCCGGCTCTGCCTCCAGACGGAGGACGGGGCCCAGGAGGGGACTCCCATGAGTGATGAGCTCAAGTTACTGTTTCCCACTCTTCTGCCAACTGGACAAGTAGCAGAGAGCGACACAGGACCGCCTTCAGCTTCTCCATCCAGACACATCAAGGAACCGAAGGCTGTCCCCCACTCCAGCTGTCACGCCCTGAAAAGCTGCAGTGTGGCACCCCCATCACAACGAGAGCGATGCAGAACATAGATTCGGTTGAATTAAAAGACGCTAGGGCTAATGCCCCTTCTACACAAAGGCAGAGGAGACAAGCAGGCGATCTGGAAAACGTTATGTCTATTAGGTTGTGACTGTGGGCAGTTCTTCTCTAGTCAATGCGAGCTCAGGGAGTGAAAAGAATTAAACCCAGGGTTTCCTCTGGGTCGAGCAGGACCTTCTCCCTCAATGCAGTGATCTGCGGTGACTTTCTCAGGGCACTTCCACTTTCTAAGGCCCGAAAGGGACGTGGGCTATGGCCCCTCTCTGACTCCAAACCCTGGTGGTGGCTCCTGGAAGGGCTGTGAAAGGTTCTGAAGGGCAGAGGAGGCTGCCCGGGACGTGTGCCCAGCTTGGGGGGTATTAATGCGGCCTGTCTGGTTATCACTGTTTCACTTTTTTCCCTATTCAAATGGAAGGTCACGGAAGAAGGCACCCCTGTCTAGACTCTCCATCAGTTTCCCTCAACACCTCCTGCCTGGCCATGTGTAACCTCAGTTCCCTGTGAATTCTTTCATTCCTAGAAGCCTTTCTCTAACAACCTCTAGCGGGTGACTTCTTGGCTAGACCAGAGGCCCAGTTCCTTGGTCCAGGGCACCCTCAGGGTCTCAGTATTTCTCATGATGCTCCTGGCTTTACCAGCACTGACCAGCTTGCAGTCCCAGAGACTTCCAGTGGCTCAGATATTTTCAATACTTGGGACTATCAGTCTCTAATTTTAGCCATGCTGGTAGGCAGTAGTATCTCCTTGTGAATTTAATTTACACAGATTTTCCAATCTTTATTCCTCAAATGTATTTACTCTCCCACTCTCACCTTTGTTTTCCTCTGACTCTCACTAGATGTTTGTTAGATATTCTTGTCCTGTCTGTCATGGTCTTTACTTATTTCTCATATTTTATCTCTATCTATAATTCTGTTTTCTTTCTGGGTGATATTTACAGAAGTACCTTCTGGCTCTCTGAACCTTTTTTGGACTATGTCTAAACTGTTGATTAAAATAACCCATAGAATTTTTCACTTAAGATGTATGTATTTTCATGCGTGTGTGTGTATATATATGTTTATATATGTGTGCACATATGTATGGGTGTGCATTCTAGAGGTTCTGTCTGATTCTTATCCAAATCTACCTGTTAATTTTTCATTTCCTTTGGTATCTTCCTTGTATTTTTAATTTTAACATTTTTTCTTAGTTTACAGATATTTGTTTTATATTTTCCATATGAAAATTTTAGTGTTTGAAGTCCTTGGGGGCCTACTTTAGCTGTTTTTTCTACAGATTCTTGCCATTTTCCCTGTGTTTTGTAATCATAGACCTCGTTCTTAATCAGTTGATGTGAGTGGAAATTGAGGGTCCTACCTTGTATAGATGACCATCCACAGAAACTTACTGTCTTCAAGGGCGATTTCAAGTTGATTTCTTGGCCAGGGGTTTATGGAATCTGTGTTGTCCAATGTGGTAACCACTAGCCAAATGTGCCACATAAATCAAAATTCATTAAGATTTATTAAAATCAGTTCCTCATTTGCAAAGGCTATATGTCAAGTGCTCAATAATCACACATGGAAAATACAGTGTATTTCCATCATTGATGAAAGTTGTATTTGAAAGTTGCATACTGGGTCATGGAGGTTTATATAAACTTGAACTCCAAATCAACAGACAGCACTGTTGTAACAAATTTTTAAGCTGGAGGTGTGTTTTCCCGATGGTAGGGGAACCTTTCAGTCCTTCAGGTAACTTACATTTATGCTAGGGGATTTATTCAAATCCTCACTTTCTTTGCCTAAAGGCTTGTCTCCTATCAACTGTGTGGTCAGTAAAACCTAAGACTTTAGGTTTCCGGTCCAGTCAGAATTGTCCCCAGAGAAGCGGAGAATTCAGTTCTGCCTCCTCTGTGTTCGCTTTTAGCCTCTGGAATCTCGCATGAGATTCTTTTGAGCTTGATTAAGCATTTAAAATTTGGGGTTGTAATTCATCTAGTTTTTCAAAGTCTTCTGTAGGATGACACACACATATATACATATATATTTTTTTTTTCCAGAAAAACAGATTCTCTCCTGCCCCTCAGCTCAGCTCGCGTCTGGAATGAGTCTCCCCCTGGGGAGCGCCCCCTGCCCTCAGGCTGAGACCCCGCGGGGCCCGCGTGCCCCCACCCTGCCCCTCCTTAGCGGGGGTCCCCGCCACCGTTCCCATCTCTCACATCTGCGGCTCAGTAGCTACAAGCTTCCGAAGAGCAGCAACTGTGCTTTTTTCATCTCGGTTTCACCGCCTGGCACTAGCCCAGCCAGGAACAGCACCGATTCCAGTCCTTGCTTTTAGCATTTAAAACACTCTCTGTAAAACTACGTTACCTGGGAGATCTTTCGGTGAGGAGCAGTACCCCCAGCGGCTGAGAAGACTAGGGATGGCCATCCTGCCACACTGTTGCGTCTCCTGAGGTGATGCGCTCTCTAAGCGCTGATGATCTAGGCACTCACCCCCAGGTTTTAAAGAGCTGAAGCAATAGAAAGTTGAGGTTTCACAGGAAGACTTGTGATGGGAGGACAAACAGCCAGCGGCCCAAGGCAGCCGGAGGCCCTGCCATCCCCAGCCGGCTGTTTCTCAAGCTGTGCTCACTCGCCCGGCCCTGAGCTGAGCTACTCTGCTGTTTTGGGAATCTGCTCAACCACAGTTCTAAGCACAGGAGGCACAGAAGGTCTTTTTAGCTCTACTTTTAATATTTTCCTTGTTTTTTACAAAGAATCTGTAAAACACATGCAGATGTTGATGGCAACGCAGAGCAGACATGTCTGTGGGTCACTCAGTGTGATCTCTTTGATGAGGCTCCATTTGCTCGTCTTCAGGGTCTGTTACTGACGCTCCTTTGATGGGAGGGAGTTTGTACAGACTATTCCTGCTGGTGTTTTCAAAACCCTCGCCCAAACTGCCGGGGCCAGTGCTCAGCTTGTGTTCAAACATGATGCCTATAGGAAGAGGAGACCCTCAGAGGGCTGCGACACTTTAGTGAGAATTTCACCTGCAGACGCCTCCTGGGATCCTCTCCTGAACTTTTCACACAAGACAGACACACATTTATTTTAAACTTAAAATTTTTTTTTCTTGGAAATCAACCAAGTGAGCAGAATTGTTTAAGATTCAGTCATTCCTTTAAATGATCAAAAATGGAATGCTTTTGATTGAATAATGAAAATTGTTAGAAATCGTATTTTAATAATTAGATCAGCAAATGGCCAACTCTGACCTAGGAAGAATGTCCAGGGGTCTTTCATTGCAAACCTGCAGCTTGAGTCATGTTGCGTGTGGACCCTGCTCAGCACGCGTCCTGCCATGCTTCGGGGGGGTCTGGGGCGGGGGCGAGACAGGCTCTCACCTGTCAGTGGGGGCTTCCTAGGTGTCTGGTGTTCAGGGCGCCACCTCTGAGGATCAGCTGTGTCATCTTCGGAGACAATCATTCCTCTGATAATATCATTCTGAGGAGTAGATCAGTGAGCATAAAATACCTGGCACATAAATGTGCCAGTCACATAATAGTATTATCGAGTGATTCAATAATCATTTATGATGGTTTCTTCCTATTCCACTGGCAGTTTTCTACAAATGGGAGCTGAATAACCTGCTTTGGGTTTTGACTGTGTATCGCATAGCATTTTCTGCATGCAAATCAAGTGTTAATATGGAAAATAGTGTATAATATAGCACTTTCTCTTAAAAAGGATGCAAATAGGTGTGTATCTTCTTATACTAGAGAACTTGAAAGTGTTGAACTATAGAAAAAGGTGGTAATACGGTGTTGGATACATGACTTTTTTTTTTTAATCTCAAAACAGGAGCCAGATCTTTGAATATAACTCGTTCTGTATCTTTGACTTTGGAGTCTTAAAATTTGTGTTCATAAGCGTGGAATGCAAATAAATTTTAAAGCTTAGTTTTGAAAAATCTAAACTCAAAGAAACAAATGAATCTTAATGTGCATACAGATGGGGAAATAACTACACAGAAAAAAAACATTAAAATGACTCTAAAACACAGTATATTGTACATTCTTTGTAAAATACGTATTAAGGATAAAAATCATAAAAAGCTAATACTTTTTGTTGTAATCACACTGTAGGATAAGCATGTTAACATTTTTATTCTATGAATTTTGAGTGTGGTATTGTGGGATAAGGAAAGTTAGTAATTATGTATTATTTCATCCTGTCATTTACAGAATTATTTAGAACCAAGCTTTTTGGCATGGGATAATGAAAGCACAGATGTAAGATATAAAAGTTTTGGTACAAACCCCAAAGTATGAATGTAATTGACTATGTTGGAATGAGCTCATGCTGTATTTTACATTTCAAACAAAGAGCCCCTAATTTTATCCACTAAAATAGCCTAAAAATAATGGCCAGTGGTAATGAGCACCTCTAGTGTCCAAGTGGAGGTTCTGACATCTTATCTCCCACAAGAAAGAGTCAGGCTTCTTGAAGAAAAGCTGTATCTAGACCTGGGTAAGAAATGCATAAGGTGAGCCTGGACCATTGGACCTTGTCCCATTACCAAGGAGGATGCTAATGAACTAAGCCATTATTTTGAAAAATGATAAGACAAAAACAGAAAGAACTTGACATTTATCTTTTCCTTTCCTGTGATAAATCAACCCATCACAGACCAGTGGGATTGCTTTTGTGTAAGTATGTTAGCTAATGTGGGAAGAAGGATTGGGAAAATATGACTACTTTGTAAATACTAATGAATGAATTAATCTAGATGTTAGCCATCAGCAACTGTTTACATTACAAAAAGAAGTAGCTAGACGCTTTGTGCCTACTTTGCATAAAAATAGCCTGTGTTGTATAAGTTAAACTTGCCCAAAGTACAGAGAATTAGAATAGAACCTTATCAAGCCTCTACATCCAGTTGTCAATTTACAGGAAGAAAAAAGGACCAAGGCATCTAGAAGATTCCAGAGGCTACAATCACCAGAGATTAGGCCGTGAAAAATGCCGGAGAACAACATGTGAAAAAATGAAAAAGATGGACCTGGGGCCTACAGAAATAGAAGAGGGTTAGGAGATGTATCAACTCATCACAGTGACTGAATCGTGTTCAGATCCTAATTTAATCACTATTTCAAAAAGGGATATGAAACACATGAAAATTTGAACACGGACAGAATATTTGAAAATAATGATTGCTCATTTTTAAGATATGATAATGGTATTGTAGTTAATTTTTAAATAGACCTTGTATTTTAGAAATACATACTATACTATTTATAATGAAATTCTATGATGCTATTTTTTGCAAAATACTGTTGGTGCAGTCAGGTTGGGGCAGAAGGTAATGTAGTAGTTGAAACATAGTTAATATTCCATGGTTAGAAATAAGCAGCTTTCCATCTCTAGTCTTTAGGAGTTGAAATAACACTCTGTACAATATTTAGTTTCACTTCCCAAATGTCATAAATGACAGAAAACTAAATGATGTCTTCAGAAGTCACTATACATAAAGTGAGAAACTCAGCCTCACCTGGAACGTAGTGTGGCAAAATCGGAGTACTTTTTTCTGGGGTGTTGGTGAAGAAGGATGCACATGATCAGAGTGGACAGACCTCACTGACACCCTGGCACACAGTGGGGACCTGGAAATGCCAAGTCCGATGGGGAGCTCGTGTCGCCCAGCTCCCGGAGGGCCCCGCACGGACCGCAGCAGCGCCTGGCTCCTCAGCCAGTTCGCCAACTGCTTGCTGAAGCATAACTCAACACCTGTAATGGTGACAAATGTATGTTCAGACTTCGACAGCCCCACTCTGTTTAGTGGTCCCACTTTCTTGGCAGCATCCAATCATTGTACGTCTACACATACATACACACACACACACACACCCCTATACACACATACCCCTACTTACACATGCCTACATATCCCTACACACACACCCTACACACATATACATACATAAACACCCCTACACACACATATCCCTACACACACCCCTACACACACACCCCTACGCATACACACACACACCCTACACACATATACATACACACACCCCTACACACACACCCTACACACATATACATACACACACACCCCTACACACACACCCTACACACATATACATACATACACACCCCTATACCCCTACACACACACAGGCACACACTGGTGCTAATATCTCCACAATTCATCAGAAATCGAGTCTCCCTCAGTGTGACTACAGGGTTTCAGCGAGTCTGGGCAGCCTCTCGTTACTGTGGCTTTGTCCTGAGAACGTGCCTTTTCCATTTTTGGCATCATGACTAATATACTGTTCTGTTGAACAATCAAGCAGATAATGATGCTGGATCCCAAACAGTTCCTATCTGTTTCCATTAGGAAGCATGTTTTAATTAGACTCAGATTTTTATCTCATCTCTTTTCCTTGTTCCTGATCTACTTTGAGGCAAAATGTGATAGAAAATATTTTTAACAAAGTTAAATAATTTGAAAGCTTGATCTTTAAGCACAGAATGTGAAATTGGTAATGGCCTGATAAGATTTGGGTCTTGGATGTTGATGTTCTGGAATTGTCTGTTTCTTTTTTTTATTTTTTATTTTTTAAAATTTTAATTGGAGGCTAATTACTTTACAATATTGTAGTGGTTTTTGCTGTACATTGACATGAATCAGCCATGGGTGTACATGTGTTCCCCATCCTGAAACCCTCCCCTCTCCCTCCCCATCCCATCCCTCTGGGTCATCCCAGTGCACCAGCCCTGAATACCCTGTCTCATGCATCGAACCTGGACTGGTGATCTATTTCACATATGATAATGTACATGTTTCAATGCTGTTCTCTCAAATCATCCCACCCTCGCCTTCTCCCACAGAGTCCAACAGTCTGTTCTTTACATCTGTGTCTCTTTCATTGTCTCACATATAGGGTCATCATTACCATCTTTCTAAATTCTATATATATGCATTAATATACTGTATTGGTGTTTTTCTTTCTGACTTACTTCGCTCTGTATAACAGGCTCCAGTTTCATCCACCTCATTAGAACTGATTCAAATGCATTCTTTTTAATAGCTGAGTAATATTCCATTGTGTAGGAGATCCAACCAGTCCGTCCTAAAGGAAATCAGTCTTGGATGTTCATTGGAAGGACTGATGTTGAAGCTGAAACTCCAGTATTTTGGCCACCTGTTGCGAAGAGCTGACTCATTTGAAAAGACCCTGATGCTGGGAAAGATTGAGGGCAGGAGGAGAAGGGGATGACAGAGGATGAGATGATTGGATGGCATCACTGACTCAATGGACATGGGTTTGGGTGGACTCTGGGAGTTGGTGATGGACATGGAGGCCTGGTGTGCTGCAGTTCAGAGGGTCGCAAAGAGTCGGACATGACTGAGCAACTGAACTGAACTGAACCACAGCTTTCTTATCCATTTGTCTGCCGATGAGCATCTAGGTTGCTTCCGTGTCCTGGCTATTGTAAACAGTACTGCGATGAACATCAAGGGTACAAATGTTTCAAATAAAATAAAAAACTATTGAGACCCTGGTTCAGATTTGGGGATGAGGTCGTTCTTGTGATAGAAGCAAACCTGGATGCACTGCTGCCCAGCGGCTCACCAGCATCACAGGCGGTGGGGCCTCCTGGTGAGCGCAGGACACACTGACCCCTGAGCCTCCGAGTCCTCACGGGCACCTGAAGCCCATGCACATGACCACAGCTTCTAACGGGACCGCAGACGTCCCAAACTGACATCCTTGGGAGAAGGACATCAAGGATCTCGGTCGAGCGGACGGGATGGTAAACAGCTGCCGACCTGCACAGACAGTATTTGAAGCTTACCACAAAATCCACAGACAGCCCTGATACCGGGGTTTAGCTAGGGCCTGGGGGACAGCTGGCTGCTGGGGCCTGAGAGCCAGTCCCACAGCTGAGGTGGAGGCGAAGTCGGGCAGGCGTGCGGCTCAGCGTCCTCCTGGGCCAGAGCCCTCCCAGTGGGTTGCTCCTGTGGTTTTGCCTGGGTTTATCTTACACCAGGAAGGCATTCAAGAGGCTGTTTGTCCAGTTAATCACATTTATGTTTTCTCACCTCTTCTCAAAGCTCTCTGTAACTGGGGCCCCTGCTTCTTTCTGAAATCATTTTCCTTCTCCAGAGGACCCCTCTGGTATTTCTTGTT
The DNA here is from genome assembly GCF_054371585.1 of Giraffa tippelskirchi. Taxonomy (NCBI): domain Eukaryota; kingdom Metazoa; phylum Chordata; class Mammalia; order Artiodactyla; family Giraffidae; genus Giraffa; species Giraffa tippelskirchi. The sequence goes on along the minus strand of NC_137283.1, from coordinate 165,654,216 downwards.
CATTTTTTTTGTTTGTTACTGAAGCAATTTGCGCCGACACTGAATTCCAGTTGGCAGAGATTTTCTCCTGGTCCTTTCAAGGCACTTTGACTGTCTCGTGACCTGCTTTCTTGCTGTTGAGAATTTAACCAGCAGGCTGTTCACTGTGGCTCTTTGGAGAGCGTGCATTCTCTCTGTGGCTTAGGAAGTTGCCCATTGTCTTTGGTATTGAGAAGTTTGGCTGTGATGTGCGTGCATGTGGTGGTTGGGCTTATCCTGCTGGGAATTTGTGGAGCTTCCACCACCCGTGGGGCTTCTCTGGTGGCTCAGGTGGCAAAGAATCCACCTGCAATGCAGGAGACCTGAGTTTGATTCCTGGGTCGGGAAGATCCCCTGGAGAAGGGAATGGCAACCCACTCCAGTATTTTTGCCTAGAGAATCCCATGGACAGAGGAGCCTGGTGGGCTGCAGTCCATGGGGTCGCAAAGAGTTGGACCTGCCTGAGTGACTGACACTTTCAAGCAAAAGTGAGCGCAGGACACACTGACCCTTTCAAGACACTTTGTCTTTGGTATCGAGAAGTTTGGCTGTGATGTGCGCTGTGGAGGTTGGGTTTATCCTGCTTGGAATTTGCTGAGTCCCCCTTCTGTGGGCTCCTTTACCAGGCTACTGAAAGGCTGGCCATTCTGTGTTCTCCTGACAGCCTGGGAGAGCTCCGGGCCGCACTCCCCTGGAATGCTGCCTCAGCCTCTTCACCTGTCTCCGTTCACACTGGACCCCATTGCGTGTCTGGGCATGCGTGCACACGCTTGTGTCTGTGTGTTCCATTTTCTGGAACAGAAAACATGATTTTACGTTAAAAAAAAAACCACTAAGCAAGTCTGAAAAGTACGGGCTTTTAGGTAAACATGGTTTATTCATACTGGCTGTTAGTTGTAACGAATCTATTGTGTTCATCTTTCAGGATTTGAAAGAGCTCAACTGGAATTCCATCACCTCCACTAGCTTTGTTCGTAGTGATGCTTTCTAAGGCCCACTTCACTTCACATTCCAGGATGTCTGGCTCTAGGTGAGTGATCACACCATCGTGATTATCTGGGTCGTGAAGATCTTTTTTGTACAGTTCTTCTGTGTATTCTTGCCACCTCTTCTTAATATCTTCTGCTTCTGTTAGGTCCATACCATTTCTGTCCTTTATCGAGCCTATCTTTGCATGAAATGTTCCCTTTGTATCTCTAATTTTCTTGAAGAGATCTCTAGTCTTTCCCAATCTGCTGTTTTCCTCTATTTCTTTGCATTGATCGCTGAGGAAGGCTTTCTTATCTCTCCTTGCTATTCTTTGGAACTCTGCATTCAGATGGGAATATCTTTCCTTTTCTCCTTTGCTTTTCGCTTCTCTTCTCTTCCCAGCTATCTGTAAGGCCTCCTCAGACAGCCATTTTGCTTTTTTGCATTTCTTTTCCATGGGGATGGTCTTGATACCTGTCTCCTGTACAATGTCATGAACCTCTGTCCATAGTTCATCAGGCACTCTGTCTATCAGATCTAGTCCCTTAAATCTATTTGTCACTTCTACTGTATACTCATAAGGGATTTGATCTAGGTCATACCTGAATGGGCTAGTGGTTTTCCCTACTTTCTTCAATTTAAGTCTGAATTTGGCAATAAGCAGTTCATGATCTGAGCCACAGTCTGCTCCCGGTCTTGTTTTTGCTGACTGTATACAGCTTCTCCATCTTTGGCTGCAAAGAATATAATCAATCTGATTTCGGTGTTCACCATCTGGTGATGTCCATGTGTAGAGTCTTCTCTTGTGTTGTTGGAAGAGGGTGTTTGCTATGACCAGTGCGTTCTCTTGGTAAAACTCTATTAGCCTTTGCCCTGCTTCATTCTGTACCCCAAGGCCAAATTTGCCTGTTACGCCAGGTGTTTCTTGACGTCCTACTTTTGCATTCCAGTCCCCTATAATGAAAAGGACATCTTTTTTGGGTGTTAGTTCTAGAAGGTCTTGTAGGTCTTCATAGAACCATTCAACTTCAGCTTCTTCGGCATTACTGGTCGGGGCATAGACTTGGATTACTGATGTTGAATGGTTTGCCTTGGAAACAAACAGAGATCTTTCTATCGTTTTTGAGATTGCATCCAAGTACTGCCTTTCAGACTCTTTTGTTGACCATGATGGCTACATGGAAAACTCAGCAATGGCCACAGGACTGAAAAAGGTCAGATTTCATTCCAATCCCAAAGAAAGGCAATGCCAAAGAATGCTCAAACTACTGCACAATTGCACTCATCTCACATGCTAGTAAAGTAATGCTCAAAATTCTCCAAGCCAGGCTTCAGCAATACGTGAACCATGAACTTCCAGATGTTCAAGCTGGTTTTAGAAAAGGCAGAGGAACCAGAGATCAAATTGCCAATATCCGCTGGATCATCGAAAAAGCAAGAGAGTTCCAGAAAAACATCTATTTCTGCTATCTTGACTATGCCAAATCCTTTGACTGTGTGGATCACAATAAACTGTGGAAAATTCTGAAAGAGATGGGAATACCAGATCATCTGACCTATCTCTTGAGAAACCTGTATGCAGGTTAGGAAGCAACAGTTAGAACTGGACATGGAACAATAGACTGGTTCCAAATAGGAAAAGGAGTACGTCAAGGCTGTATATTGTCACCCTGCTTATTTAACTTATATGCAGAGTACATCATGAGAAACGCTGGGCTGGAAGAAACACAAGCTGGAATCAAGATTGCCAGGAGAAATATCAATAACTTCAGATATGCAGATGACACCACCCTTATGGCAGAAAGTGAAGAAGAACTAAAGAGCCTCTTAATGAAAGCGAAAGAGGAGAGTGAAAAAAGTTGGCTTAAAGCTCAACATTCAGAAACGTAAGATCATGGCATCTGGTCCCATCACTTCACGGGAAATAGATGGGGAAACAGTGGAAACAGTGTCAGACTTTACTTTTTTGGGCTCCAGAATCACTGCTGATGGTGACTGCAGCCATGAAATTAAAAGACGCTTACTCCTTGGAAGGAAGGTTATGGCCAACCTAGATAGCATATTTAAAAGCAAGGTCATTACTTTGCCAACAAAAGTCCGTCCAGTCAAGGCTATGGTTTTTCCAGTAGTCATGTATGGATGTGAGAGTTGGACGGTGAAGAAAGCTGAGCGCCACAGAATTGATGCTTTTGAACTGTGGTGTTGGAGAAGACTCTTGAGAGTCCCTTGGACTGCAAGGAGATCCAACCAGTCCATCCTGGGGGAGATCAAGCCTGGGTGTTCATTGGAAGGTCTGATGTTGAAGCTGAAACTCCAATACTTTGGCCACCTCATGCAAAGAGTTGACTCATTGGAAAAGACCCTAATGCTGGGTAGGATTGGGGGCGGGAGGAGAAGGGGACGACAGAGGATGAGATAGTTGGATGGCATCACTGACTCGATGGACATGGGTTTGGGTGGACTCTGGGAGTTGGTGATGGACAGAGAGGCCTGGCGTGCTGCAATTCATGGGGTCACAAAGAGTTGGACACAACTGAGCGACTGAACTGAACTGAATGTCCTTTTTTATCCTCAAAAATTTTTCTTGTGAAGTTTTTTCCTTTTAAATTTGTGTGGTTGATGCAGCTTTCTTTTGGTTAGTTGCTATGGGCATATCTTTCTCCATGCCTTTATTTTTTAAGTTCATTTTTAATCAGAGGATAATTGCTTTGCAACACTGTGTTGGTTTCTGCCACACATCGACATGAATCAGCCACAGGAATGCATATGCCCCCTCCCTCTGGTACGTTCCTCCCACCACTCCCACACCTCCAGGTTGTCAGAGAGCCCTGAGCCGAGCCCCCTGTGTCACACAGCTTCCCTTTGCTCACAGAGCCCTGAGCTGAGCCCCCGTGTCACACGGCTCCCCACTGGCTCTCTGTTCACGTGCGGAGATACACACGTGTCAGTGCTGCTCCATCAACTCGTCCCATCCTCGCCTCCACCCTCTGTGCCCATAAGTCTGTTCTCTATGTCTGAGTCTCTATTCCTGCCCTGCAGGTAGGTTCATCAGGACCATCTTTCTAGATTCCATGTATGTGCACTAATATACAATATTGTTCTCTTTCCGACTGACTTCACTTTGTATAATAGGCTCCAGTTTCATCAACCTCATTGGAACTGACTCAAATTCGTTCCTTTTTGTGGCCGAGTTACAGTCCGTTGTATATATGTTCCACAGCTTCTTTATCTGCTCATCTGTTGACAGATATCCAGGTCGCTTCCATGTCCGGCTGTTGTAAATAATGCTGCAATGAACACTGGGGTACATGTGTATTTTTCAGTTATGGTTTTCTCAGGGTATATGCCCAGTAGTGGGATTGCTGGGTCATATATTTTTATTTCTAGTTTTTAAAGAAATTTCCATACTGTTCCCCATAGTGGATGTATCAATTTACAGTCCCACCAACAATGCAAGAGGGTTCTCTTTTATCCAAACCCCCTCCAGCACTTACTGTTTGTAGACTTTCTGATGATGGCCATTCTGTGTGAGGTGATGCCTCATTAGTTTTGATTTGCATTTCTCTAGTGATGAGTGATTTCCAACAAAGGTCTGTCTAGTCAAGGCTATGGTTTTTCCAGTAGTCATGTATGTATGTGAGAGTTGGACTGTGACAAAAGCTGAGCCCCAAAGAATTGATGCTTTTGAACTGTGGTGTTGGAGAAGACTTTTGAGAGTCCCTTGGACAGCAAGGAGATCCAACCAGGCCATCCTAAAGGAGATCAGTCCTGAGTGTTCATTGGAAGGACTGATGTTGAAGCTGAAACTCCAATACTTTGACCACCTGATGCGAAGAACTGACTCCTTGGAAAAGACCCTGATGCTGGGAAAGATTGAAGGCAGGAGGAGAAGGGGACAACAGAAGATGATATGGTTGGATGGCATCACCTACTCAATGGACATGAGTTTGAGTAAACTCCGGGAGTTGATGATGGACAGGGAGGCCTGGCGTGCTGCAGTCCATGGGGTCGCAGAGAGTTGGACACGACTGAGAGACTGAACTGAACTGAAGTGATGAGTGATGTTGATCACCTTTTCATGAGCTTATTAGCCATCTGTATGTCTTCTTTGGAAGAACGTCTGTTTAGGTCTCCTGCCCATTTTTTTGGTTGGGTTGTGTGTTTTTCTGTTATTGAGCTGCATGAGCTGCTTGTATATTTTGGAGATTAATTCTTTGTCAGTCATTTGCTTCATTTTCAGTTATTGTCTCCCATTTTGAGAATTGTCTTTTCATTTTATTGTTTCCTTTGCTGTGCAAAAGCTTTTAAGTTTAATTAGGCCCCATTTGTTCATTTTTGTTTTTATTTTCATTACTCTAGGAGGTGGGTCATAGAGGATCTTTCTGTGAATTATGTCAAAGGGTATTCTGCCTATGTTTTCCTCTAAGGGTTTATAGTTTCTGGCCTTGCATTTAGGTCTTTAACTCATTTTATCTCTGTATATGGTGTTAGAAAGTTTTCTAATTTCATTCTTTTATACATAGCTGTCCTGTTTTCCCAGCACCATTTATTGAAGAGACTATTTTTTTCTCCATTGTATATTCTTGCCTTCTTTGTCAAATATAAGGTGCCTACAGGTGTGTGAGTTTATCTCTGGGCTTTCTATCTTTTTCCATTGGTCCGTAGTTTGTTTTTTTTTTTTTTTTTTGCCAATATACTGTCTTGATGGCTGTAGCTTTGTAGTATAGTCTGAAGTCAGGAAGCTTGATTCCTCCAGCTCCATTTTTCTTTCTCATAATTGCTTTGGCTATTTGGGGTCTTTTGTGTTTACATATGAATTGTGAACTTTTTTGTTCTAGTTCTGTGAAAAATGCCATTGATAATTTGATAGGGATTGCATTAAATCTGTAGATTGCCTTGGATAGTATAGTCATTTTCACAATATTGACTCTTCTGATCCAAGAGCATGGTGTATCTCTCCATCTGTTTGTGTTGTCTTTGATTTGTTTCACAGTGTCTTTCAGTGTTCTGTCTATAGCTCTTTTGTCTACTTAGGTAGATTTATTTCTGGGCATTTTATTCTTTTTGTTGCAATGGTGAATGGGATTGATTCCTTAATTTCTCTTTCTGATTTTTCATTGTTAGTGTATAGGAATGCAAGGGACTTCTAAGCATTGATTTTGTAGCCTGGAGCTTTACCAAATTCACTGATTGATTCTGGGACTTTTCCGATAGTATCTTTAGAGTTTTTCTATGTATAGTATCATGTCATCTGCAAACAGTAAAAGCTTTACTTCTTTTCCAATGGATTCCATTTAGTTTCTTTTTCTTTGATTGCCACAGCTAGGACTTCCAAAACTATGTTGAATAATAGTGGTGAGAGTGGACACCCTTGTCTTGTTCCTAATCTTATATCCCTTTATTTTCAGTCTGTGAAAGTTTATATTTTTAAAATGCATTTCTTATAGACAACATATACTTGAGTGTTGTTTTATCACATGTTCTTGAAGTCTCTGTATTTTACTTGGTATATGGATCATTCACATCTTAAGTGCTAACTGATATAGTTGGATTAATATCTGCCATGTTTGTAACTATTTTCTATTCACTGTGCTTGTTTTTTGCTTCTATTTTTCTTCTATCTTTTCTGTATTCTCTGGTTTTAATTGAGTACTTTATGATTACATTATACCTCCTCTCAGAATCTTATTTATACTTCTTAAATAAACAGCTTTTGGTTGTCCTATCTCATCAGCATCAATGCAGTAAGGAGGAAGACATAACATCTATGCTGTGAGGGTTGGTTTTTTTTTCTCTTTTTCTTGTCCTCCTCTTGATGATAAGGACACAGAGAGGAGTGGGAGGAGAAGGAATCAGGAGAGAGATTAAAAGTGTATGATGAGAAAATGATGTCTTCTTGTATAAACATGTTTAGTTGTCTTAAAGTTTGCAATTTGAATCTTCAGTGAATATAAGTCCACATTCAAGCACCACTTTTCCCCTTTACAAACAGTGTGTGCACCTCATAACAAATGATGCCCAATACCTCCCTCGTGTCATTTATTTCCTTTACCCATATAGTATTCATTCCCAATACATTGTTACTACTGTTACTTTAAACAAAGTTCTATCTTTTAGAGCAATGAAATATGAAAAATAAAGGATTTCATTTTACCTTAATTTATTCTTCCTCCAATGCTCTTCCTTTTACAGACAGACCCAACTTTCTAACCTGTATCAATTCCTTTCTCCTGTAAAGAATGTATGTAAATTGGCTTCCCTGGTAGCTCAGATGGTAAAGAAACTGCCTATAATGCAAGAGACCCAGGTTCAATCCTGGGTCAGGAAGATCCCCTGGAGAAGAGAATGGCTACCCACTCCAGTATTCTTGTCTGGAGAATTCCATGGACAGAAGAGCCTGGCGGGCTACAGTCCATGGGGTCGCGAAGAATTGGACATGACTGAGTGACTAATACACACAAATTGTATTTCAGCATGCTTTATTTAAAAAAACAAGTGCAGCTCCTATTATGAGTTCTGTGGGGTGATGTTCAGGACAGATCTGAACAGCCCCCGTGGAGTGGACTATTGAGAATCTAAGGGAAGGGGTAAACACATAGTGTATTGCGGCTGTTTTCTGTTGCTGAGTCCTGTCTGACTCTTTGTGGCCCCATGGACCGCAGCACCCACACCAGGCCTCCCTGTCCTTCACTGTCTCCCCGAATTTGCTCAGACTCATGTCCATTGTGTCCATCCAACCATCTCACTCTCTGTCTCCCTCTTCTCCTCCCACCTTCAGTCTTTCCCAGCATCAGGGTCTTTTCCAAGGAGTCGGCTCTTCGCATCAGGTGACCAAAGTGTTACTGTATTGAGTCCCTGCTGTTTCTTCAAGTGAAGAATGGTACATGCAGTGAGTATTTCTGCATGACTCTGAAATATATCTGTGCTAAAGAAATGTTTATACGGTGTTGACACCATGGAACTCGTCTTGTTTTCCATGTAACGAAACTCCACCTTAGAAATGGTGTTCACATAAGTTCAGAAACTATTTAAACTAAAAGAAATCCATGGGAGCAAATAATACACTTTGTTCTGAGCTTCTGAATCAATCCACCTAATTTTAATTATTATCCTGCAATGAATGAATTAAAACCATATGATTTAGTCATGTTTGTAAAATGCTCTTATTTTGAATGTTTTGATTGTTTCTTTTTATAATCATTGGGTAATAAACTCCCTTTTTTAAAGTTTAAATGTCAAACATGGATGTCAAATGAGTAATGTAAAAAGTCTGACGTATACAAGAGCCATATATAACATTCGGAAACGTCTTATTAGGCTTCCCTCGGGGGGCTCCTGCCCTGAGAGGCGAGGGATGGTTTCAATTATCTGCTGAAGGGCTCCCGTCTATGAAATGTCAAACTATGATGAAATGGAAGGAATAATCTGCAGCAGCGACTCACACAGCCCCGCTTGTCAAGATGAAGGGCCGAGCGTGAGTCACCTAGCCGGGGAGATGCGGTCACAGCTCCTCAGCGCGGAGATGTCCGCGAGGCTGACTGCGCAACGGGACGGCCCCTTCACCCGGCCCAGAGGCCCTGGGTCACACGCCGGGTCAGGGCCGCGCGGCAGAGAGGAGCCCCCAGCTCGTGGAGTCCGCCCCCCTGGGGGCCCGTGCGGGGCTTCGTCTGCTTCAGAGAAGACTGTCTGGATCAGCAGCGTCCTGTGGGCGTGAGCTGGGGGCAGCCAGCCCCCTCCTGGCGGGCGCCGCCTTCCAGCATCGGGGCATCTCGGGAGATGCAGGACGGGGCTGCTTTAATTCAGGCTTTGGGGGGAAATGGCTTAAATAAGGGAGGGGAAACGCTGCGGAGTCGGGAGACCCAGTCGAGGTGACCCCGTGAGCTCGGGCTTTCCATCCCCACCCCCCTCCCAGCAGCGAGGACGGAGAATCGATGCGCGATGGAACAGAATGGAACAGAGGAAGCCGCCGGCCAAGGTTGTTTAATCCACGCGTTTTATTGAGGTGGAGTTGATTCACATGTTGTCTTAATGAGTCCCTTCTGCAAAGGGATCCAGTTACTCTCTTTTGAACGTTCTTCCCCACTATCGTTTCTCGTAGGATGCTGAGTGTACTTCTCCGTGCTGGGCAGGAAGACCTCGTTGCTCATCCGTTCCACGTATAAGAGCGTGTGCCCGCTGGCCCCAGCCTCCACTCCGTCCTGCCCTCCTCCCCTGCCCCTTGGCCGCCCGTCTGTTCTCTGTGTCCGTGATTTCGTTTCTGTTTCATAGATCAGCTCGTTTGTGTCGTGTTTTAGATTCCATATATCACATATGAGTGATGTCATGCGGTCTTAGAGCCAGGCTCAGACCTGGTCCCAGGAGAGGCCCCACTGTGGGAAGCAGGTGACACAGGGACCTGGGACCCGGCATCAGGCTGCCTGCAGGACCGGTCGGAAGATGAGAGGTGAGCACGGACCGCAGGCCATGCCTCCCGCTGAGGGAGCGCCTCCTCGGCTCCAGGCTATCTCACCGCCTCCTCTGAGCGCCGCCCAGAGTCGGATGGCTGCGCACCGTTCTTCCTGCATGCAGTCCCCAGCACGTGACACAGTGAGTACCTCCCAGGACGCTACTCGTGGCAGGGTCAGAAGCCACCAGCCCTGATTTGATTAAATGCATGGGGGTCACGGTGTAGAAGGAGCCACCACGTAGCTGAAACATGGTGTCACAGGGGTCAGGTGGACAGTGACGTGACGCCTGAACCCAGGGAGTCCTTGAGGTAGAGCAGGGGCTCACGGGGATGTGTGGGCCCTGAACAGGGAGCAGATGCCCGCCGGGTGAACAAGGAGACAGGCTTTGAGTGCTGGAAGCCGTGATGCTGAGGGGAAGGGTTCCCAGCGGCATCTGGGGCGGGAATAGACTAACGGCTCTGCTCTCGGTCACCCGAGCAAGCAAGCAGCTTCTTCCCCATGAGGGTCCCCTCTGGGGACCAGAGGGTGTCGTGTGGGTGGAGAAGGGCCCTCTCCTCAGTCCCTGGGGCCAGGGACTTGTGTCCCAGAGGAGTTAGCTGTGAGCTGAGTTTCCGAGGATGACAGTGGTGACCGGTGGGTAAGCCTGGGGGAGGGACAGGAGCTCTGGAGAAAAGACACGCCTGCGAAACGCGAGAGTGAGCCTGGCGGGCGTGCTGCCGAGCCGACCGCTGATGCGCTGGCCGTAAGGGTGGCAGGTGTGTAAACGCTTTCTTAGGAAGCTGGGCTCATTTGCTGGCCGGCGACCAGCTGTTCCAGGTGTGAAGAGTTGAAAGAGACAGGTCTGCTTTGAATGAGATCAGTTTTAGAACCAAAGGTAAACTATAGTGTCTGTGTGGGTGGGGCTGACTGGAAAAAGTGAGACCCTGCGGCGTGAGGATTGTAATCCCACCTCCGCTCCTGACGCCCTGCTCTTCACCTGTTGTCATTGTTCAGTTGCTCAGGCGTGTCCAACTCTTTGCCACCCCGTGGACTGCGGCACAACAGGCTTCCCCGTCCTTCATCATCACCTGGAGCTTGCTCAAACTCTTGTCCATCGAGTCAGTGATGCCATCCCACCATCTCATCCTCTGTCATCCCCTTTTTCTCCTGCCCTCAATCTTTCCCAGCATCAGGGTCTTTTCCAGTGAGTCAGTTCTTCACATCAGGTGGCCAAAGTACTGGAGTTTCAGTTTCAGCATCAGTCCTTCCAATGAATATTCAGAGTTGATCTCCTTTAGGATTGACTGGTTTGATCTCCTTACAGTCCAAGGGACTCTCAAGAGTCTTCTCCAGCACCACACTGGGAAGGCATCCATTCTTAGGTGCCCAAGCTTCTTTATGATCCAACTCTCACACCCATACATGACCACTGGAAAAATCATAGCTTTGACTATATGGGCCTTTGTTGGCAAAGTGATGTCTCTGCTTTTTACTATGCTGTCTAGGTTGGTCATAGCTTTTCTTCTAAGGAGCAAGCTTCTTTTAATTTCATGGCTGTAGTCACCATCTGCAGTGATTTTGGAGCCCAAGAAAATAAAGTCTGTCACTGTTTCCACTTTTTCCCCATCTATTTGCTGTGAAGTGATGGGACTGGATGCCATGATCTTAGTGTTTTGAATGTTGAGTTGTAAGCCAGTTTTTCACCCTTGTTACTCACAGAGTCACCTGTAGCTGCTCCCCGTGATTCACGGTCGCCTGGCAGCTGGACACTGACCAAGGCTCTCCTGTTCCCCTTTCAGGGCCCACACACCCTCGTGAGCTACTTCGAGGCTTGTGGGTCACACACAAGGTTGTGATTCCTTCGGTCCAGAGTCTGAGATTTGCGGTGAGACAGATCTGCCCATGAGAGTGAATTTGTATCCGCCTGGCTGTGTGGTCTTAGTCATCGGGCTAATCTCTTGGAACTTCAGTTTTCTTATCTATAAAATTTGAATAATAACACTCAGTCCTCAGATTGTTGCGAGAGTGTAGTCTGTGGAAAGTATCAACAGTGTTGAGGAATTGTCTGCGTGAGAGAGGAGGGGCCCTCCTCTCGGGGGATTCAGAGGACAAGGTCGTGGGGTCAGAGACTCTTTGGAGTCAGAGCTGTTGGACGATGAGGAACTCCTGCTGCTGGAGGGGTCCCGGGGGGTGGAGAAGGGCTGGGGGAGGATGGTGGCTGGGGTTTCTTTCTGAGGTGAATCCCAGGCACTAGGAAACATCTGGTTAAGAGCATTTCGTTTGCGCCCGGAAATGCAGAGTTCAGAAGACTCTGGGTCTGGATCTGTAAGTCTGGAAGAGTATGAGTGAGGCTGAGATCATGGGAACGGGAGAGGTTTTTGGGAGGGAGAGGGCGTGGGAGGGAGCAGGCTGCGGACAGACCCTGGGGACCCACGCGCTTGACCGCAGCGGGCGGGAAGCCATCACCGGGCTGGGGCAGCGGGGGACTGGCAGGGGCGAGGACCCGTGGGGCAGGGTTGTCCGTGAGCCTCCCCCAGACCTGAGTCCATCGCCTGCCTCGGCCCCGCCTCTGAATCAAATGGGACGCAGCCAATGGTGGGGAATTCGCTGTCCTTGTGGCTGTCTTGGAATTGGTCAGCATCCAACAGGCTCTGGTTAGAGACACAGCGTCGTGGCCTGGAGAATCCAAGCTGTTCACACCACTGGCCGTTCAGTTGTATCTGATTCCTGCTTTAGGCACTCGATAGGTATCCGGTAGGTGTCCTGGAGAATTCCGTGGGCTGTATAGTCAGTTCATGGGGCCGCAAAGAGTCGGACACGACTGAGCGACTTTCGCTTTCACTTCAGGTAGTCGAGGAAATGGCCGTGATTACATGGATTAGATGCTCCAGCATCCAGTCTGATACAGTCAGCAGCATCATCACTCTGTTACGTCGTCAGTAAATTGGTGTGTCTTGTGCTCCTCTTTGCCCATTTTCTTTTTTCTGTCACAGCCTGGTGATCTGAGAATCCTGAGCAGAAGTTGAAACATCATCCAGCTTTCCCACAGCCCGCATCAAGTGGACAGTGCTGGCCAGAAGGGGAGCTAGCACCTTGAAAACTGAAGGAGTTTATCCGGCTTCTAGAAATGATGTGTGGGGGGGTCACCTGTGGGGCGTCGAGGTGAGGAGCCCAGAGTGAAGCTGCTGGGAAGAAGCAGAAGTCCGTCTCCTTGGTCCGTGGAGACGGTGCTCTCCGTGGGAATCCTCCTACAGATCCATGTGCTCCTGCCCATGTCTGGGGACAAGGAGGGCCCTTCTCACTCTGAGCCCAGGACAAGGCTGCCATCGGCCACCTGCTCCCAGGACGCCCCTCGGTGGCCAGGGCAGGGGCAGAGCTGGGGTGTGTCCGGTCACAGGTCACGTGTGCACATGTGTGTACAGACACGTACACACACATGCCTACCCCCCACCAGGACGTCGTCGTAAAGCCTGGTATCAGGACGGTGCCCGGCTGGTAGAGCCCTCACTCGGCCCTCCTGCACCTCATTCTCCTAAACCTACAGTGGTTGTGAAATGGTCTCTAAAGTGCCTCCTGCCAGCCCTGGACACGACACACAGGCGCCCCCCGCTCCAGCTCCCGCTGTCCAGCCCTCTTCCCCACCCCGACACTGAGCAGCCCTTGCCAAGCGCCCCGAGCCGGGCAGCCCTGGCCCCATCTGTCCCGCTCAGCGTGGCCCGTCTCCGAGGCTCTGCTCACAGGGATACAGTGTGCACTTCCGCCACAGCCTGTCCTCTTGTCGCCACCCCAAGATGTGTGCCTCCCAGGGCTGGGCGCTGGCCAGACCCGGGGTGTCTGTGGTGGCCCAGAGGCTGAAGCACCCACATTTCATTCTTTCCAAGCAGAGCTGGGGGACAGTCTGAGCAAACTGGTCAGTTCACACAGTTATCCTCACAGATCACACAGGTACGAAGGATGGATGTGTATGTGGGATCATTTTATGTGCAAGACAGACCTCGACAGTGTGATAAAAAGCCAAGACATCACTTTACTGACAAAGGTCCATATACTCAAAGCTATGGTTTTTCCAGTAGTCATGTATGGTTTTAAGAATTGCACCATAAAGAAGGCTGAGCACCAAAGAATGGATGCTTTAAAACTGTGGTGCTGGAGAAGACTCTTGAGAGTCCCTTGGACTGCAAGGAGATCAAACCAGTCCATCCTAAAGGAGATCAGTCCTGAATATTCATTGGAAGGACTGATGCTGAAACTGAAACTCCAATACTTAGGCCACCTGATGGGAAGAACTGACTCATTAGAAAAGCCCCTGATGCTGGGAAAAATTGAGGGCAGGAGGAGAAGGGGACGACAGAGAATGAGATGGTTGGATGGTATCACTGACTCAGTGGACATGAGTTTGAGCAAACCGTGGGAGAGAGTGAAGGACAGGGAAGCCTGGGTGCTGCAGTCCATGGAGTCGCAAAGAGTCGGGCATGACTGAGCGACTGGACGAGAACAGCTACTGTTTATGTACAACAGACCTACTACTGGTGCGCGTAACTGTGCTCATTTTGAGCAGTTATGCTGAGATATGGGGCAGGGTTTCAAGCATTCCACAGGCTGCAACAGGGGCATCTCTCTAGCAACCATGCCTCCCCGACCCGCAACCCTCAGAAGCAGGCTCTGTTCTCTGCACCTGCTGCCTGACCCCTGGAATCTGTGGTCCCGGGTTGCCTGCTTCTAAGGCAGTGAGGGGAAGGTGGCTTAATCCAGGTGGCGTCTTCCATGTTCTGGATGAACAAAATAACAGAAGAAATAATCGAACACCAGGAAAGCCTGTCTGATTCAGAACGAGGCTCCCAGATCTTTGTCGGGACCTAGCAGGAAGCGCAGCACTCACCTCTGTGGTCTGACGGCCAGGGCCCCGGCCGTGGTCCTAGGGTGAGGCGCACACTCAGGGCCCAGCCGCCTGGAGCTGGTGGAAGACACGCAAACCAAAGTGCTTCTTTTTATAAAATTTATCTTGCCTGTCTTTTGAATATGCTGTGCTGCGACCACGGAAATTTTTTCCTGATGTCGTACCACACGCTCTAGTCAAAAGAAAATGCCAGAAACACACGTTATGCGTGAACGCTCTTGGGAGTGAAAACACGTATTCGGAAAAGCTCAGGTGAGCTGGCGGACTGCCAGGGTCGTGAGGGCTGCTTGTGTGGAAGGCAACGGCCGTAATGGGACTCAGGGAGCTGGAGGGCTTGTCACCCACACAGGCTGCAGCCGCTTCGCTGGCCTGGAAAACCCAAAGGCTGGGGGTGGGCGGGGAAGGGCCGGGACCCTGAGGGGACCGCAGCCCGAGACTCCAGGGCCCTTGGAAGGTAAGCCTGTGGAAACCGTGTTAAGGGTCCGAAAGCAGGCCGTTAACAAGGGCCGGCCCTGTTCTGTGCTGCGTCTCTGCGGCACCTTGAGTCACAGGTGAGTCAGGACGGGGTGAGTCCGGGCACTTTGCGCAGGTGGCCTTCTGACTGTGAGCAATCTGAATTCTCATCCTCAGCACCTGTCGCCACCTCGTGCCCACAGCTCTGCCCGTGTGATGGCTCGGCCCCCTCTGTCTCAGCCCCATGTGCCCCCAGCCCCGCACGGCGCTGGACACGCACTGGACCTGACTCGAGGTCAGGAGGTTATGAGCAGATGAGTGTCTAGAAAACGCTGATCACATGCTTCTTAGCGGCATCCCTGATGTGTGTGAAAGCACTGGGATTCAGCACAGATGTGCGCTGGGAATGTTCGTTTTACAAAGAAGGACTGACTTATTTTGTGACAAGTATAACTATATATCACATCACCGTGCTGCGCACTTTAAATACCTCCTGGCTGTTTGTCACTTATGCCTCAACACAGGGCTTCCCTGGTAGCTCAGACAAAAGAATCTGCCTGCAAGGCAGGACACCAAGTTTCCATTCCTGGGTCTGGAAGATCCCCTTCTTCTTGCCTGGAGAACCCCATGGACAGAGGAGCCTGGCGGGCCACAGTCCGCAGGGTTGCAAAGAGTTGGACACGACTGAGCGATAACACTTTCACTTTCATACCTCAGTAAAGCTGAAAAAAGTGCTTTTGGTGACAAGGCAGTCATCAGATGCCCCCGTGGGGCTCAGCAGTGACCAGGCTCCTCTCCTTGGGGGTTACAGTGGGCACACATCACCCTGCGTCCGTTCTCAGGAGACTGACCTCGAAGGCGTGAGACCGTGAGCACGTAGCTGAACCACACTCTCTGTCCATCTGTCCTGGTGGGTCCCGGCGTGTTTCCAGGAAGGAGCAAGGAGAAGCCTGGCTCCCTCTCCCTCAGGAAGTCACACGTGGTAACCGAGGGTCACCTTTCGCTCAGCTTTAAAGATGCCAACGGAACACGACTGGCTGAGGCCAAAGGCTCAGCGTCTCTGCCCCATGGGAGGAGAGTAGTCAGAGAGGGAGGCGTTCCAGCGTCTGTTCCCGCTGATCTCACCTCCAGCCTTGGACACGTTCTCCAGAGCCCGCGCCTCCCAGGAGGGGAGGCCCGACTGGGGGCCGCCCGGCCACAGAGGACCTTGCTCAGCAGCCCCGCCAGGATGGACAGGGATGAAAGGCCGCCCCCCGAGGCCCTGAAGCGTCTCTCTTGCTGCACTTTGAAGAACCGGGGGCCAGGCAGAGCCCTTCTGAATCTGGCTGCTTCAAAGACATGCACGGCATCAATCTTCCCCACTGGTCTTTGGGAAAAGATGTGGCCAACAGGACGTGGCCTTGCTGCAAGAAAATACAGGGAATCTGTTAAAGTTTATGTTGATTCATTTCCACCCCACTTCTCACCCAGAGTGACCTCCACACCCAAGTCTCACCCTCTGGACAGTGATTCAAGGACCCCGGCCTGCCTGCCTCTCTGCGGCTGATGCCCCTGCTCCTCCAGAGTCCATGCCTCCCTGGTCCTTGGAAACAGAGGCCCCAGAGAACTCTGTCGGACGTGACAAGATAAACACAGCCCCAAAGACTTGCAGGTTCCTGGAACCTGCAGCTGCCCCCTGATTTGGCAGAGTCGTTGCAGGTGACTGAGACGGAGACTATCTTGGATCGTCCACGTGGGCCCCAGATACCCCTGCAGTGTCCTCAGGAGGGAGGTAGAGGGGTGATGATGGCCCAGAGGCAGAAGGGGAGCGACCGCTGGGCCAGACACTGGGCTGCAGGACGTGGGGTGGGGAGGGGCTGACAGGAGGGAGGGCTGCTTTCTGCAGCCCAGGTGGGAGGATGTGGGTTTGGTCCAGCACTTCTGATTTCAGACTTCCAACCTCCAGAACAAGACGAGAAGGAAGACATGCCATCAGAAGCCACCAAGTCCACGGTCAGTTGTTTCAGCAGCACAGGAAGCTTGTTCGGCAGCCAAGTGTCAACGGAGAGCGAACGCGGTGCGTCTGAGCTCCTTGGGCAGCTCCCGTGGCCGTTGTGCTGGGTTCCAACGGGTGAGATGCCCCTGAGCGCACGGCGCCGACTTCTGGGACAACTCCTGAAAGAAGGGGACGACTTCGCCTCTGTTCTCCTTCCTACCAGCTTCTCTGGCACGATCCCTGGGCACCATCAGCTGTCTCCTCAAGGAGAAACCAGCTGTGTTCTGCCAAAGCAAGTGCCGCTGGGCCTGCCCGTCACTTTATTCCAGTCGCAGGAGGAATGAGAAGTGATTCAAACAAGCCATCTGCTGATCCATCTTCCCCAAAGGGCCCCCTGGGTTGATGAGGCCCCTGTTTCTTGCCCACTAAAACTGTTAGCATCAGTATCATAAACTGATAAATAGTAAGAAAGCCTAATGAGATTAATTTGCAATAAGGTGTGGTTGACTAAGAGCTTTCTCATGGTTCACATTTGAAGAGGAAGCTTGTTTTGAATCGAATGTCCCTCCCAGGCTGTGCGTGGCACGTTTGGGATAAACTCGGAGAAGAAAGTGCCAGACTACCTCCCCTGTGACGCTCCATCCCTGTAGCTTCCGCAGGGGCTGGAAGTTTGGAGCCGCGGATCAGCGGTCCTTTTCTCTTTTTGTTTCTTCTGGGTGTTCTTGGTTGCTGTCTGTTTTCATGTTCACTCTTACTTCCTTTTCTCTAACATCGACAACAGGAGTGTTTTGTGTTTTGTTTTTTCAGGTCTGTGTCCACACATCTCAGCATGGCTCTCAGCACGATATTTTATGGAAACAAACGCAATGATTTGACTGTGCTTCACTTGAGTATCTTAAAAACATAACAGTAGTAAGATTCATAAAGTCTAAGATCACCAAATGGGATTTTTCTTCTGTTTATAGAGCAAAGCTTTCAGTTGCTTTTATGAGTTGGTTTCCAAGCACTCTCTCTTTGTGAAGCAGTGGGGATGGGCTTACAAATGTGGGCGCCTGGCCGGTGACCCAACACACGTCCTTCTTGCCTGGAGTGAAGGAAGATGAAAGCTGGCCCTTGGATGCCACTGTGATGGAAAGTTTTTGAGAAATGCATCGGCAATAAAAGCAGCGTTTAATTATGTATAGCTGATCATCGTATGTTGAATAAAGCTCTTGAGATGCTTGTGAAAACAGATTCTGTGGCCGGGTTTTTTACCTTCCTGTCTTTAACTAGGCCAGGAAAAGACATGTCTTTCCGTTTTCTCAGCATCTTGGCAGTGTCAGTTCCCGTTCCAGCCAAAATCTGGAAGTGCAGAGAGTGGTGATTGAGAATAGCAGTTTGGAAAAGGCTGGCATGTTTAATGCTGCCCATTGGGTTGACTTGCACTTGGAAATAAATATTCAGCTCCAACCTTTGTATCAGGGTGGTTTCAACAGGTTTCATCGCCTGCCTTGCTGGAGGATGACTACTGTCATCCCATCAAAGTGTCCTGTGGTCCCACAGGGGGCGTTTCCGCGTTAATGGATCCCACGAGCTGACCCAACTCAACCTTTCAGAAGTACACCGAGGAGGGTCAGTGTTTCCTAATCAAACTTGATATCTGAGTTTTCAATAGATTGAAGTTATTTAGAGTTTTACAGTGAATACTGTTCCTCTGAGAGTCTGTGTCTTTGAAAGAGTTTTCAGTGTGTCTTTAGAGATGGCACAGGGTTATCGTTGGCAGTGTGCGCTTTAAACTGTTCCTGAGAACACAGACTGGAAGCCAGAGGTGCTTGGGAGGCCGGGTATTTTTAACAGGAGGGTTGGGTTTTCACAAGTAGAGTGTTGAACCAGGGCCTTCTCACTGTAAACCTCGAAAGGCTAAGTTAGAAATACTCGTGTCGGGGTACGTGGGTGATGACGAAGCTGGTGTCGGTACAGAGCAGCTTTCTCCGTGGCCCTGGGGTTGGCGAGGATGCCGGTCACCGTTGAGGCTCTGCGGTGGCTCCTCGCCGGTCATCCTGTCCTGGAGCCGCAAGCCCGGCCTTGTCCCCTCGGGCTGTGGGCATTGCTTTGTGGGGAGGAGCCATTTGGTGAGAGCCATCCGCAGGGTTCTGGGCCAGCGCCTGAGAGAGCTCATCGCTGCTGGGAATGTAACCAGCACATACGTGCAGACCTGATGCGGGTCGTCAGTGACAGAGGCTCTGTTCTCCTTCAGGAATCTGGAGGGACAGAGGATTCACACAGCGACTTCAAGGGTTATTTATGTGACTGAACGATTCGTTACTGTGTACAGTCACTGAGGACAGATGGCAGCAGAGGCTGCTGTTAGAAGCTCGTTTGCCCTGGAGTTTTTGACAGCGGGCCCAAGGGCATGACGGGAAATTCTCTGGCCTTGCATCACACCCTGAAGACTCCTACAGTGCGGTTCTGTGTCATTTCAAAGGACACTTAGTTTTCAATAATAAATAGAGTTTCTGACTCGAGATACATCGAGAGCTCCTGTTTACTTTGCAAAGGTTCTGAGACTTCCTCTTTCATTTTAAATCAAGAAAATCCATCCAAGGATGTCAATTCTGGCTGTGAAACAACAATTGGGCTCTTGGCTAATAAACCTGGGTAAACAGTGTTTTGTCCTCCTGAGTGAGAACGTGTGACTTCAAAACACAGAAAATACTCAGTGTTCTTGTGTGTGAATGCATGAATGAATGAACGATTCTCATTTAGATGGGATGTGGAAGTGAGATTGTGAAGGAAGGGGGTGAACTGGCAAGTGATCCTGGAGCTGATCTTGGTGAGTGGGCATCACCTCCTCAGAGCTGGAGGCTAACGCTTCTGCTCTGAGGATGACGATGGGGCCCTAAACCCGCAGAAATCGCGGGAGGGGAGACAAGCGTCACCTGACTCCACCAGCAGACTGGACGTCAGCCAGGGCAGGGCTTTCTGGTTGGCTCGGGGCTGCCGTGAGCCCCTTGTTCAAAGCCTGAAAGGGCGTCTCTCTGTGGGTGTGGATCCCACAGCCCGCTCCCCACCTGTGGGATCTCACCACCTCCAACTGGCGCACCTCACAGGATGCCCGAGTGTGACCAGCCTGCCTGAAGGTGGTGCCGGAGCAGCGAGACGGGAAGGGGCTCAGGAGCGAGGTGGACGTCAGCGAGCGTCCCACGGATGGAGGAGGAAGCCTCGCCCGGACTTGGAACGCCCCCGAGTCTCAGCTCTCGGGGTCCTGCCTGGAGGTCATGATGGATTCAGTCCTGGACTCTGACCCGCCTGCCTCTCGAGGGGGAGAAGGACAGAGTCAAGGAGAAGAGTGTCCCCTTTCCCCACAGAGGGGCCTGACGGGTGATTGGACTTCTAACCATGTTCACGCTCTGCTCCTCTGTCACCTGGCTCAGAGCCGCTCTGTCCTAGAACTCGGGGTCACACACGGTGGGAAGTGGGGCGGCTGTCTTGTGTCTTGCCTGGTTCCATCCTTCAATGATCAGTGGCAAGATGCGGGTGAAGTTGACACGGAGCCAGCATTTGCTGTTAACTTTTACTATTGATTGTTCCCCATTATTGAAATACCATTCTGCACCGGGGATCCAAATAATACAATTATTTCGGGGTGCACATGTGCTTCAGGCATCCTATTGAGAAGGGGGTGCCTAATGCTCCATCCTCGGTGGGCTGGACACAGCTGCACCTTACTTTCATCCTGCACATGACCAAGTCCTCCTTTCTTATATTTAGGGGCTCATGGAGGCTTTTAACACTCTGACTAGAAGAAACAAGCAAAGGAAACAAGTTCTCTCTCCTGATTTTTAAATCCTCAACTTACCAGGTTTCTGAACTACTCGGCCTCCCTCCTGGGTCTGTATCATGGACCTGCCTTTCCGTGAGGTCCATTTGGCAGGAACTGATGGTGAAGATCTTCTCATGGATGCAGATCGTGAAGGGAACAAAACCACAGGACTCAGCATGGTATTAACAAGAGAAATTCTAGTGGTTGATGAAGGTGTGGGAGATGCCAGTCCAGGAGGGTCAGCCCCTTTTCCGTGGGCCAATAGCTGTGTGTGCTTGTTCGGAGACTATGTTCAAACCACATGTGACTGCAGCACGTGCAGCCCAATATACTTTAATATGAACTAAATATTAATTACCACTATTGAAAAATTAAGTATTAAACATTAACTACCATTAATTGAAAAATCTTATATGCCAAGTGTTTTCAGGTTTATATAAATTATTTTATATAATCCTCAACTCCATTAGCTTGAGTTATTATTTTATATGTATCAATTTATTTAAATGCAGCTGAGGTGATGTAACTTGCCTGAGGTCACCTTGCTTGTACAGAGGTCTAGGTGAACCTGCTTTCAGGGCTGCAGAATTTTAAACTTCCCAATAACACCACTCTTGTGTATTAATTAAGAAATAAAGAAAGACGTATTGTCATTTGCAGCAACATGGATGGACTTGGTGGGTATTATGCTAAGAGAAATGAGTCAGACAGAGAAGGACGAATACTGCATGATATCACTTATACGTGGAATCTAAACAATAAAACAACCAGTGGACACAGCACAAAAGAGGCAGCCGTGAAGATACAGGAAAAAAACTAGTGGTGCCCAGTGGGGAGAGGGGCGGGCGGGAGCAACAGAAGGGCGGGAGATAGAGACATACGGACTCTGTGGATAAAATAAATAAGCTACAAGCGTCACCTATATCGTGCAGCAAGGGGATATAAGCAACATTTTGTACTAATTATAGATGGACGATGGTTTTTAAAAATTGTGAATTACTATATTGTACACCTGAACATTATATAACTATGCCTCAATTGAAAAAAAATTTTTTTTTAAAAAAAGAAAAGGAAATAAAAAAAGAGAAATAAATTGTTTGGGACTTTTCCTGTTTATCTGACAAGAAAACTTTAGCAGGAAGTTATATACCTACTAGCAGGCTGCTAATTAGGAAAGGAAATGTCTCAAAACTCAGAGGGGAACCAGGCCCCTCACCCACAACATGCATTTTGAGATAACATTGGCACAAGGTGAGTCGTCCCAGGCCGCACAGCGATTGACATGGATCTTGAAGAGAGCATAAGGTTAGCATAAGCAGAAAGATAGCATAGAGAACAATGCTGAGACTCGCTACTTAGATCTCTGTACAAGCAAGGTGACCTCAGACAAATCACACCACCTCTCAGCTGCATTTAAATAAATCGATACATATAAAATAATAACTCAAGCTAATGGAGTTGAGGATTATATAAAATAATTTATATAAAACTGAAGACACTTGGCATATGAGATTTTTCAATTAATGGTAGTTAATATTTAATATTTAATTTTTCAGCTAATGGTAATTAATATTTAGCTAATATTAAAGTACATTAGGCAGCACGTGCTGCAGTCACATGTGGTTTGAACACAGTCTCCGAACAATGAGCATAAACAGTGCTGAGATATGTCTTATGGGAAATAATCATGCAAAATGATGTCATTGCGATGATTTAAACGTCTGATGTAAGCCTATTTCTGGAGTTCTGACTCATTGGAACTGGTGAATTAGGGGGTGGGGTCACTATGTTTTGATTTGGCATCAAGTCCGAGGTCACGTGTGGTGCTGTGCTGTGTGCTCAGTCGTGTCTGACCCTCTGTGACCCCATGAACTGTAGCCCTCCAGGCTCCTCTGTTATGGGGATTTTATAGGCAAGAACACTAGAGTGGTTCCCACTTCCTCCTCCAGGGGATCTTCCCTACTCAGGGATCGAACCTGTGTCTCCTGTGTCTCCTGCATTGGCAGGAGGATCCTTTACCAACTGTGTCACCTGGGGAGCCCCCTGAGGTCACGTAGGAAATTGCAAAAATAATCAGCTTAGAAAGAAAATCAAACCCTGTATTTTTTATTGCCTCTTGAACAAATGGAAGCCAGTGTGAGGGTAACAGGAAGGAAGGCTAGGGACCCCAAGCAGAGGAAATAGGCTGCAAGTGTCCGACATTTTTTATCTCCCTCTTAAGTGGCAGAAGGAAGCAAGCTACAAGTGTCCGATTGTTTCCCTCTCTGTACAAAATTCAAAGGAGGGTTCTTTTACAATTCTGTGTTGCCATGAAGACACCTGGTTCCACCCGAACTTAACTTTCTCAAACCTTGAGCTAACAGTGCGTTTTTCTTATGGAAATGTTTTTCTTAAGCTGTGTTAATGAGCTATGTGTTTACCTTAGACTCTTTCTTTAAGTTGGTTCTGTCTAAGACTCAGAAAAGATGATAGTTCAACAAACCAGTATGTTTTACCCATGGAGATGTTTTTCTTAAGCTATGTCAGTGAGACGGTGTATTTGCTTAGAAACCAGCCTTTCTTCAAGATTCATGTCAATCGTTTTATGGCCTGGGATGACTCACCTTGTGCCAACGTTGAGAGGCCTGGTGCCAGTCTGTGAGTTTTGAAACATTTCCTTTCTCTAATTAGCAGCCTGCTAGTAGGTATATAACTTCCTGCTAAAATCTAGCAGAGACACCCTTTCTGCCCCTTTCTGATGTCTATGTCAGAAGCCTTCTCTATCTCTTTTATACTCTGATAAAACTTTATTACACAAAAGCTCTGAGAGATCAAGACTCGTCACTGGCCCCAGATTGAATTCCTCTCCTCCAGAGGCCAAGATATGCTGAGATTCTTGGCCATGGCTCAGCTACAACCTTTCACCAGGAAGGTCTCACGTTGAACTGACTAGAGAACTAAGTAAGGGGTCAAGATGTGGAGACCCTGGAAGCTGCCATTCAGAGAAGTGTGCAGAGGTGAAAATCACAGAGACAATGTCATCTGGGGCTTGCTTTATAGATTAAAGCATTGGTTAGAGTGTACACATGTAGTTAAATGTTGAATAATACGCTCCCCTTTTTGCTGTTTGCTGAGAACTTAAAGGACAGGGCGCACTCACCTTGCAGGATGGATGGGGCCGGCTGCCCAGCGCCTGAGAGGTTCCCACCCTGAGATGCAGAGTTGGTCTTTACAAGCTCAGGCTTGTGGATGGACCGAATTCGAAGCCTGTTTCCTGGAACCTTCAGAGCTGTGGGTGCAGTACCTGGAAGCAGCAGGTTAAAGGAGGCCTGGAGGTCAGGACCTGCCTGTGGTCAGTTCAGCAAAGGGCACCCGCCAGCACCTCTCAGTGGGTCTCCGAGGGCTGCTCTCCATTTCTGCCTGGACCAAGGGTGATGCTCTGACCCCAAGTAAGGGCAGTCCTGCGTCACTCTCTTGTGGCTGGAGGAGCGACCGTCCAGCACCTGGCTCTCCGCCCCCCCCACCGGGCCGGGCTCTCCTCTGCCCCTTTTCAGCTCCTTCCCTGGTTCCAGCTCCTCTCACCCACTAGCTGCTGCTTCCCCCAGGTTTGGGTCCTCTTTTCTCACTTCCCCTCCCCAAGGGGGAGCTGACAGTGGTGGTGCCCTCTGCAGCCCTGGCCTCTTTTCTGAGCCCCTGTGCCCATGTCTGAAACCTGAGCCCCTCTGGAGGGACATCTAATTCAGCACCCCATCCTTATTTATTTCCTGATCGGATCATCACTAGCCTGTCTATCACTTACGGTGAAGGTTCTGACCATCTTGTGTTCTCAGACCTTGTCCAGTCTGTCCCTCACCACACACAGCTTCCACGCCCCTGGCCTCTGCGTCCCAGCCTCCCGGGCACCTCTGCTCCATCTCAAGGAGGCCTCCACAGCCTTCCTCCTGGACCGAGACCGGGGACTGTCGTCTGGTTTTCTCCCTGACCATCAGTGCTCACATGGTAGCCTGTCTAAATGCAGAACTTCTCAAGGAGTTGGTCTGGTTAAAAACCACTGATGACTCTCACCCTTTGTTGGAAGAAGAATAAACTGGCCCACATTCTGCAAAGGAGAATTTGGCCAACTTTTCGAAGTTAAAAATTCACCCACCCAGTGTCCTGTGGCCCTCCTGCTACTCGCGTGCGAAGGCCACCACGGGGGACCACCAGTGGAGATGTGTGTAACCACAGGCCTGGAAACGCCCGACAGGCCCACGGGCAGGGACACTGGCTAAAGGACGAGTCACCCAGGGGGTGGGGTGTGCGGTCACCGCAGGGACGTGGCAGCCGCTCCCGGGCTGGTTCAGGAAGATCTCAGGGATACACCCCAACAGATCCCTCCTCGACCCCGTTTGGTCCCCTGCTCTCCATCACCAGCGCCTGTGGCCTCGCCCACCTGCCAGCCCCTGCTACTCCTGCTGGGGGGTCCTCCCAGCCACTGGGCAGGATCAGCTGTGGGCAAAGGGCCAGGGTGCAGGGCAGGACATCCCCCAGGCTTCCCTGGGTGGCTGATGGAGAGGTGGGCCGAGCGGGCAGCTCTTTGCCCAAGTTCAGGACAGACTCCGAGGGACCACCTGCGTCCTGGGGCTCCTGCAGAACCCGACGGGCAGGCCCAGCTTCGGGGCTGCATGCCCCGTGGTCGGGCAGGGCTGTCCGTCAGAGGCCTCACAGCTGGTTGAGTTTGGCCGTTCCTCTCGTGATGATTTCCTCTTTCTATTTTGCATCGGGCTTTGCACTTTGTGCAGTCAAGCCTGGCTCTGAGGAGCTCTGCGTGACGATGCGCCCGGCTGGCCTGGGTTCTTCCCTCGCCAGCCCCTCCCCGAGGTCCGTAGGGCCCACCCACACGTCACGACTCGAGCAACCTGACCATCCTCAGGTGCACACTTGTGCTTGTATGTGGTGCAGGTGTGTGACTGTGTGTGTGCTGGTGTGTCACCCTGGAAGACACGCAGGACACGGGGAGCAGTGCTGGTGTCCTGGAAGCCGAGTGGGTGACAGGCGGGGAGCTTAGGAGGCAGACGGGGCCTCGGGAGAGGCTTCCTTTTCACAAACACGTGGTTTGGGATTTGCTTTTAATTTTGTACCACATGCATTTGTTATGCTTTTGAAACAAAGTGAAGACAATCAAAGCCGACAAGCAGAACGCCGAACCCCGATGTTGACATAACTGAGGCTGAGTTCCATGGAGCTCAAGTCCTTTGATGTCTGGAAGGGCCGAATTCTGCAGTCTCCTCACTCCTTCCTGTTCACCTGTGTTCCAGGAACACAGGCTGTTTCCTCTGCTGAGATGCGCCACGTGCAGCCATGTCTTTCTCTTCGCTCTTGTAATTTCTCTCTTGGACGGCTCTCCTGTCAGTCACCTGGAGTCCTGAGCATCTTTTAAGGACTGTTCCGGCTGTGATGTCTTTGGATCCATCCTGACCTAACCCTGCAAAAATTAGTTATTCTCTCCTGTCTAATTCCTTTTTTTTTAATTTGTTACTTTTGTCATATAATTTTTTAAAGTTGATATGTTGTCTTTTTATCTTTATTCAGTTCAAGAGATTTTTTTTTTTTTTTTGGCCATCGGCAGGCAGAATCTTATTAATAGTTCCTCAACCAGGGATTGAACCTGAATTCCCTGCAATGGAAGCATGGAGTCTTAACCACTGGGCTGCCAGGGAAGTCCCACCCTTGTCTATTCTTAGCCACTTTCCTTCATAACTCTAGTACAACAGGTTTTCAGTAATATACTTCAAAAAGTAAATTTAAAAACAGTTGAAATTCTCAATTTCCAACAGCATCTCCTGACCATGCTGTTCTTAGTCACTCAGCTATGTCCGACCCTTTGCGACCCCATGGACTTGTAGCCCACCAGGCTCCTCTGTCCATGGGATTCTCCAGTAAGAATATGGAAGTGGGTTGCCATGCCCTCCTCCGGGGGATCTCATGACCATAGTAGATGTTCCTAACCAGTAAATGAATCCAGTTTTAGGTTTTTGCCTTCAGGGACTTAAATATATGGACCAGAAGTGGGGAACCTCCAGACCCACGTGATAGACTGAGATGCTGCTGCTCTTTGGGACCTGTGGTGGGAAGGCTACCCCAGCGCACAGGGTACCGCAGGGAGGGCTGGGCTTGCTGTTCTGCTCCCACAGTGTGAAGGTCACGGAGAAGGCCATGGACATGTCACAAAAGATGCTGACGATCCAAAATGCCATTGATGGCTTCTCCTACTTATTTTGTGTATCACCATTTTGTATTTTTGTATTTTCTTTGATAAAAAAAGGGGCTTCCTTGGTGGCTTAGACGGTAAAGCGTCTGCCTGCAATGCAGGAGACCCAGGTTCAATCCCTGGGTTGGGAAGATCCCCTGGAGAAGGAAATGGCAACCCACTCCAGTATTCTTGCCTGGAAAATCCCATGGATGGAGGAGCTTCGTAGGCTACAGTCCATGGGGTTGCAAAGAGTCAGACATGACTGAGTGACTTCACTTCACTTCTTATGAAAAAAGCACACTGTCTCTGCAAAGACCTATGTTCAGAGATTAACTTCGGTTTTGAGAAAATCAGATCAGAATAAATAAAAGTTAATCTGAACAACTTTCAGTCAGTGTTAACTATTAAAATCAGTTTTGAAATATGGTCAGAATTACATATAAAAATATGAGCAGCAAAATGACCAAAAAGAGATATTCTTAGATCTCTGTAATGAGAAGACAACAAAGATTATCTCCGAATGGTGGGGAGGCAGTAATTTATCCATTTTAAAATATTTCTCCTATTTCCCCATTTCCTATGGTACCCATTATGCAATGGAAAAATTCTAAAACCAGATAATTGAGACATTGTTCAGGGGGTTGCCTGCAGTGGCTAGCCCTAATCTTTTAAAAAAGGATGATTTTTAGCAGCTTTTGAATATCCAGGTGTCTTGCAATATTTAGCCAATTGTGCTAGTCATTTTTCTAAGGTTTTCATACCCAACAGCTCTGATTGCTTTGTGTCATCTGACTAATAATTCAGATCAGTCTCTTTCATGCCTTTGCCCAGGGTCTGTATGGGCTGACTAAGCAGTGGGAGCAGAGGCCAGGGAGGCCCTCTGGCCTATGAAGCGCCCATGGTGGAATGGCTACTGTCCACCATTCTTCCCGTCCAGATTGGAAATGTGAGCCTGGTTCTGCTACGTGTGTCTCTAACGATGTCTAGGAACAGGGAGGAGTATGTTCCCCACCCTACTGACACTGGCTTGGCCGTGAGACTTGCTTTGGCCACAGAATATGGGCAGAAGTGACCGTGCCTAGTTCGGGTGTGTTCAAGGGGATGGTGTGTCCCTGGCAGGTGTGGGTCCCAGGAGACGGGGAGAGAGTGGAGCAGATCCACACCCCAGCCCCTTTCTGGTACCAAACCCAGCTGGGCCCACCTGAGACCCCAAGGAGGATCCGTGCTGTGGTTGTTAAGCCACTAGGATTTCGAGGTTGACCAGCAGCCCCTTCCCACATGCCCCACATCACTAAAAATAATAGTTATTTAACTAGGCATGTGTGTGTGTGTGTGTGTGTGTGTTAGTAGCTCAGTCATTTCCGACACCTTGCCACCCCACGGACTGTAGCACACCAGGCTTCCCTGTCCTTCACCATCTCCTGGAGTTTGCTCAAACTCATGTCCATAGAGAGGGTTTGTTGCAATCCAACCATCTCATCCTCTGTCATCCCCTTCTCCTCCTGCCTTCAGTCTTTCCCAGCATCAGGGTCTTTTCCAATGAGTTGCCTCTTCACATCAGGTGACCAAAATATTGGAGCTTCAACTTTAGTATCAGTCCTTGCGATGAATGGGCTTCCCTGGTGGCTGAGATGGTAAAGAATCCATCTGCAATGTGGGAGACCTGTGTTCGATCCCTCGGTTGGGAAGATCCCCTGGAGAAGGGAATGACTACCCACTTCAATATCCTGACTTGGAGAATTCCATGAATTGTATAGTCCATGGAGTTGCAAAGAGTAGGACACGATTGAGCAACTTTCACTTTCACTTTGTCCAATGACTATTCAGGGTTGACTTCCTTTAGGATTGACTGGTTTGATCTTTCTGCAATCCAAGGGACTCTCAAGAGTCTTCTCCATTACCACAATTGGAAAACATCAGTTCTTTGGCACTCAGCCTTCTTAGAGTTACGAATAACAATCTTATCTTGTAACGGTTTTTTGGAGTAAAATTAAACAGGATGTTAGAAGACAACAGCGCAGTTTCTTTGACAGGCCTTATAGAACTCACATTTCCCAAAGAAGTCATAACTGTTCCACCGTCCGGTTTCCCTGGACAGTCCTCTGATGCAGGAAGTGTGCGCATGTAGGCAGATCTCGCCCGCTAAACGGCAGTGTTGATTCAAACACTGAAAGTGACATTGTACTTATATAAACGCAATTAAAATTAAAGCTCTTTTAATTAAGAAATAAACATCACAGTGTACTTGAGTTTGGTGAATTGTGTTAATCACCTCCCACGATTTCTGTGTTAGTGACATAGGGTCAATATCATCCAGACTGGTTGAATCTGTTGGTCAGCACAGAAAGGAGGCAGCTCAGGCTGGTACTCAGGGAAGAGGTAGCTAACTAAGGAACGGCATCTGCTCTAACCTGAAAACATCGAGTAGAAAGCTAAGGGTCGGTCTGGTAAGAGTGAAGAAAACATTGGCATGATCTCTGTCTGTTGCTGCCTGCTGTGCTTTACTGTAAAATCCTGGGTAAGTGCACAGAGTTGAGAAACCTGGAACTAAAAGAGAAAGGGGCGCTCACCGGCCACTGGTGTCATTTTAGTGATGAGGGTGTGAGCACCGGAGTGTGCGTCACTTACAGGGCTACCCAGGGGCACTCGGGGTACCCCTCATCCCGCTGTTTCTTCCCCCATGTCTGGCCTGGCATCCACAGATCTACAGGGGTGTGACCACAGGTTAGCCTCAGCTGACGAGAGCCTGCATGACCAGATCTCGGAGAGAATCCTGGAAGGTAATGTGCTTGCAGCGGTGAGTCGGGAGGGCGTAATAAGAGGTAAAGGGAAGATTACACTGCTATAGGAAACCTTTATTCAACCAAGGAGCCACGTTCACCCGACTGAGTGTAAAATGCACATTGGGGAAACCACAACCACGCTCTAGACTGAGGTGTCAGGCCACACCGAGTGTGACGATGCAAATGTCTGCAAATCCACTCTTCCTGCTCAGTGGCTCCCATGGCAACACCATGTGTGCCTTCCCTGCAGGACTTTACCTTTTAGATACAGGTGATCTTAAAGAGGTGGTAAACTGCAAGACCATCGCAGCAGTGATGCTTCCACTGGCCCCAACCAACAACGAGAATCACATCCTCACCATCACGGTCACCCTTATCGGGTATTGGGGATCAGACCTCGTACAGAATTTAGTGTTAGATGTACTGTCTCATCAACTCTCAGGATGACCTGATGAGCTAGATACTATCACTATGGCTATTTATAGTGAGGGGGCAGAGACTCAGAGAGGTAAAAATTCCACCCAGTAACGTCAGTCTGAACGCAGAAGCTCTCCCATTCGTCCTCACTGGGCTAATCCTCGCCAGGTGGCGAGGGGAAGGCAGAGCGGTGCAGATTTAAGACGGTGTGTCCTCACTGCGCTCATAATCCCCATTAGTTTCTTAAATGCTTGCAGGCTTCACTCCACGGAGGCCGGATTGCCATGGTCAGGGAGATATCTTTGCTCTGTGTAAAGCTGAGAACGTATTTGTGGACTCAAAACTCTCTTACAAATCAGGGACACAGACTTGCTCTTTTGCAATGTATTCAGAGTATTAATGGGCTTCCCTGGTGGCTCAACTGGTAAAGAATCTGCCTGTTATGTGGGAGACCTGGGTTCGATCCCTGGGTTGGGAAGAGAAAGGCCACCCACTCCAGTATTCTGGCCTGGAGAATTCCACGGACTGTGTAGTCCATTGGGTCACAAAGAGTCGGATGCGACTGAGTGACTTTCACTTTCATTTTCACAGTGTATTAATATTTTACTGTTGGAAACTAAGTGTCTTGAACAGGTATCTCATCGCATTCAAATGTTTATGAACTTATTTATAACCATGCTAACAGAGATGTCCAAATGTACACTATTCTAATTTAGGGCATTAGGTACTAGATAGTGACCTCAAGGGCATCGTGCTGAGTGAAGTAAGTCAGACAGAGAAAAACACATCCTGTGGGATCTCACTTATACATGGAATCTCAAAAAGAGGAAAATGAGGTCAGGTTGTGTCACAGAGGAGTCTCAGGGAGTGAGGGGTGGGGATAGACGGCGGTGGGCGAAGTGACAAGGTTCCGTTGATATGAATGAGTGCCGCCTGGTGACTGCAGCAACGCTGCTGTCCCGTGTGTGCGGAAGTTCCCACAGAAAGTGTGTCCCCAGATTTCTCATTACAGGGGAAGAAACGTGTTTGTTTTTTAATCTCCTTGAGATGACGGATACTAACTGAGCTTGCTGTGGTAATCATTTCCCAATACATGTAAGCCAAGTCATTATGCTGTATACTTGAGACTTATTCAGAGATGTATGTCAATTATATCTTAACAAAACAGAAAATAAAAAATAATTCGAAGCTTGAAATATGCATGAGTATCTAATGAGGGTTGATTATAATAAAAAGAAATAATAACAAAAACTATAACATTTAAAACATGCCTACAGAAGATGAACTGCATTAAAAATGTGCACAAACACTGGAAATGCTTCTTTTGACAGAATTTTCATATTGCACATTTGTGTATACTTTCCCCTGTTGTTTCATAGAAAAGAATTCCTTTAAAACTGTAGAAAATGCGGTTTCTTTTACAAATGTTACTTGGTACTTTCAATCGTTAATCTGCCATCAACTCAACAAATCACTTTTACTTAATGAATGTGCCACCAATGTTAACAAAAATAAATTTAAATATAAAAATTAAAAGTACTCTGTCAGAAATCCTGCACATGGAAGTAGTTTTTTTTAAAACTGATCTTCTTACTTATTTTGATTATGTAAAACAATAACAGAACCTGCATTGCTATTGAGAATATTAAATTTTTATCATTACTTTCATAAGAAAGTAGTTCAGGTAGACAAATGCTGAGATTCTTTCGAGGTCTTTCTATGTAGAAAAATACATTTATATACTTAACATATAAGCAATTTCTATCACTTAAAAATAATTATATTTCTTCCTAAAGAGCTTAATGGGCTTCCTTTGGTGGCTCAGATGGTAAAGAGTCCCAAAGACTTTGGCTTAGGCCTTATCTAGGATAAATATTTTTTAAAAATTTAGTTTATTGAAATATATTTTATTTACAATGTTTTCTTAATTTCTGCCATACAGCAAAGTGCTTCGCTAACACATGTATGCACATTCTTTTCCATGTTCTTTTCCATTCTGGTTTGTCACAGGATGTTGAGTATAGTTCCCTGTGCTATACTGTAGGGCCATGTTGCTCATCCATCATATACATAATAGTTTGCATTGCTAACCCCAGACTCCCAGTCCATCCCTCCCCTTCCCCCCTCCCCCTGGGCAACCACAAGTCTGATCTCTGTGTCTGTGAGTCTCTTTCATAGGTTGAATCGTTTGTGTCATGTTTTACATTTCACATACAAGTGATATCATATGATCTTTTCCATTAATATTTTACCAAATTTAGTTTGGTAGAAGATGAGAAATTTAGTGACTTCAGTTCAGTTCAGTCTCTCAGTCGTGTCCGACTCTTTGCAACCCCATGGAATGCAGCTCACCAGGCTTTCCTGTCCATCACCAACTCCTGGAGCTTATTCAAACTCATGCCCATCAAGTCAGTGATCCCATCCAACCATCTCATCCTCTATCATCCCCTTCTCCTCCCGCCTTCAATCTTTCCCAGCATCAGGGCCTTTTCCAATGAGTCGGTTCTTTGCATCAGGTGCCCAAAGTATTGGAGTTTCAGCTTCAGCATCAGTGCTTCCAATGAATATTCAGAACTGATTTCCTTTAGCATGGACTGGTTGGATCTCCTTGCAGTCCAAGGGACTCTCAAGAGTCTCCTCCAACACCACAGTTCAAATGCATTAATTCTTCAGCACTCGGCTTTCTTTATAGTCCAACTCTTACATTCATACATGACTACTGGAAAAACCATACCTTTGACTAGATGGAGCTTTGTTGGCAAAGCAATGTTTCTGTTTTTTAATATGCTGTCTAGATTGGTCATAAGTTTTCTTCCAAGGAGCAGGCATCTTAATTTCATGGCTGCAGTCACCATTGGATAATTATTGCCATTTAATTAACTAACATCATGCAAATATACAATGAAACATATTAGTGGAATATCTACAAGTTCTTAAACATCAAAAGGGAAAATATTTCTCCGAGTAACTCTCTTCTCTGACCATATTGTTTTACTTTCAGTCCAGTGATGTGCTGGTGAATGTCTGTCAACCAGTTTTCAATAGAAATAGACACATAAACACGCTTGTTTCCAGGACAAAGCACCTCCCAGCATGGAGGACTACAGCCTGCCGGCTCATGAAACACTAACTGGCTCACGGAATTCTGAACATTTCACAGCTGGCTCTCACAGAGTGGCGCCGGCCGGCTCTAGTGTGTTGTTACTCAACTCTGCTGTGTCGTAGACTTTGCTAAGTTACAATCGCATATAATAAATTTCACCTGTCTAAACTGTAAGATCTGATCATTTGTGACATTTATACACTCGTGAAACCATCATCACACATGCACACTATCCCTGGCTTCTTCTTCTTCACCGACTCTTCCTCCCGCCCCTTTGTAACCCCGTCCTTCTCTCCGTGCAGTCCACTTTCGCCACCCCACCCCGCCACCCCAGGTTGTCACAGAGCACAGGGTAAGCTCCCTGTTTCCACACGGCAGCTGCCCACTGCTATCTACTTCATCTACCATCTACTGCAGACAGCCCGCGGGATAGCGTGTAGGTAGCGTGTATGTGTCACTCCGACTCTCTCAGTTTGACCCACACTTTCCTTCCCCCGCTGTGTCCGTAAGTCTGTTCTCTATGTCCGTGTCTCTCCTCCTGTCCTGCAGATAGGCTCATCAGTATCTTTTTCTAGGTTCTGTATATATGTGTTAATATACAAAAACGTGTTTTTCTCTTTCTGGCTGACTTGTTTTTATGAATGAGTAGCATTTCACTGAATGGATATACCACTTCTGTCTTTAGCCACTCGTCTGTTGATAAATATCAGGTTGTTTTCAGTTTGAGGTTATTGCCTGGGGCTGTTTTGAACATTCTCATATAAGCCAAGTGGAAATATGCTTTCCTTTATCTAGTCATAGACTAGTCAGGTCATAGGTCAGGTGAGTGCTTAACATTTGAATAAATGGACAAACTGTATTTCAAATTGTTTCCTAAAGTGAGACTTTACCTTCCCAACAGTAGTACATGAAAGTCTGAGTGCAGTTCCCCCACACCTTACCGATATTCAGTATGGTCAAGTTTTTTAACTATTCTGATGGATATGTAGTAGAATCTTATTGGCATTTAAATTTTCATTGACCTGGAGACTAACAGAGTCGGGCATCTTTTAAACCATATATATTTTTTGATGATGTGTCTGCTCAAATCTTTTGAAATATTCCCCCTCATCATTCCAAAAGGACATAAGTCCTTTATCATAGAGTGCTTGCAAGTATATTTCTCCCAGTCTGAGGCATATCTTTTCATTCTTTTATCAAGGTTTTGATGGATGGATGGATGGATGGATGGAGAGATTGAAAAGTAGGACTATTTAATTTTCATGAGGTCCAGTTATTGATATTTTCATGGGTTATGGTTTTGATGTTGTAGCAAACAAGTCTCTGTTTCAAACAAAGTCACAAAGCTATTTCCTTACTTTCTTCTGGAATTTTTAGACTTTTAGGTTTCATATTTAGGTCCATTATCCATTTTGGATTAATCTACATGGTACAAGATATAAATCAAGCGTTTAATTTGTTTTTGTTTTGTTTTACTCTTGCACATGGATATTTAATCTTTAGTTGGAAAGACTATTTTCTTCTACACTGAGTTTCCTATAAAATTTTTTGTTGAAATCAGTTGTTCATATGTGTATAAGTCCACTTCAGAACTCTTTTTCTCTTCTATTGACTTAACTTTCCAGTTTTCAATGATACCATTCTGTCTTTACTAGTTTTATAATGAGATTTTAAATCAAGTAGTATAAATCTTCTTTTTTTGCTTTTCAAAGCCATATGTCTATTCCAGATTCTTTGCATTTCCAAGTGGATTTCATAATCAGCTTGCAAGTTCATACAAAAACACATGTCAAGATTTTAATTGAAATTGTATTGAATCTGGAAACTTGGAAATAATTGCCTCTTAAAAAATACTGAGTCCTCTGATAAATGAACATGGTATATCTTTCCATTTATTTAGGACTTCTCAATTACCCTCAGTGTATTATAGTTGTAAGTGGGTAGCTATTGCACTATTTTGTCTGACTAATCCCATAGCATTTCATGTTTTTGTTGTTACTGTAAATGGCATCTGAAAATTTAAATTTCTGATGCTCATTGCTAATATACATAAGTATAGCAGAGTTTTGTATGTTGATTTTTATTTTCTGTGACCTCACAGAGCTCACTGTTCTCAGTAGTTTCTGCAGATTCCACTGGATTTTTACATAGATGATCATGTGTGTAAACAAAGGGACAGTTTTACCTACACCTTTCTAGCCTCAATACTCTTTTTCTTGCCTTGTTGCACTGGCTAGAATGTGCAGTACAATACTGAAAAGAAGTAAATGATGAGAGAAGTCTTTCACATCTGAGGGGGAGGAATTCAGCCTTTTATCATTAAGCTACAGATGTTTATAGATGCCCTTTAACAGGTGAGGAAGTGTTCTTATATTCTTATTTCTCTTTGTGTTTCTAGTTTATTTCTGGCAGATAGACTTTCTTTAACATTTTGTATATTGAAATCTATTGGTGATTAATTCTCCCCACTTTTGTATGTCTGAAAAAGTCTTTGTTTTACTTTTGTTTATGAAAGATATTTTGGCTGAGTATAGACTTCTAGGATGATGTTTTAATTTCAGAACTTTAAATGTTGGGGGGCTTCCCTGATAGCTCAGTTGGTAAAGAATCTGCCTGAAAAGCAGGAGAACCTGGTTTGATTCTTGGGTTGGGAAGATCTGCTGGACAAGGGAAAAAGCTACCCACTCCAGTATTCTGGGCTGGAGAACTCCATGGACTGTATAGTCCATGGGGTTTCAAAGAGTCGGACACCACTGAGCGACTTTCACTTTCATTTTCACAGTGTGTTAATATTTTACTGTTGAGAATATTGAACAGATTTCTCATCCCATTCAAATGTTTATAAGCCTATCTATAGTCATGCTAACAGAGATGTGTAAACGTGCAGCATACTGATGTAGGGCATTATAATTCACTGTGCTCCATTAAATTTCCTCAATCCCTTGTTCTCTGTATGTTTCCTTATGGATAGTCACTTTGCTAGGTCTTTGTTGTGGTCCTTTAATGGGCCGGAACTTGGGGGTACAGAGTTGACCGATAAGAAAAGAAGGAAGAAAAGAGGCTGGTATTCCCTGGTTTACACAGTATGCCAATATAACTCTAGGACACAGAGCTAGCACCGTCTCCGTAGGCTCAGGGTGCCCTCTCGAAGAGGTCTTGAAAGCCCGGGCAATAAGTAGACACGGTGGACACCTGTGCTCCGTGGAAGCAGCCTGAAACGGAGAGAGGGAGAGAGCGAGAGAGAATGAGAAAAGACACGGTGACCAGTGCTCTGGTGGAACAAAGGCATTTATTCAACATATTGTGGGCATATATATATTCTCTTACCAGATAGCCCTTTTTAGCAGAGATAGGGATCAAAAGTCTAACAAGTCACCTAGAAAGCCGGAGGTTAGGATCATTCTCTAGAGAGGGGGTTGCAACAGTTACTTTACACATCAGAAAGGAGGAGACTTGTAAATGGCTGCTGTTCACCATATGGAATTTCCATATGAATGAGATACATGAATTTCTATTATCCCCGAAAGCCGGCTTGCCAGCTCTCTGGCACCTGTATTCAGGTGCTGTTAAGGAACATAGAATTCATGCAAGACTGAAAACAGCACACAGGAAGCCTCCTATTAAATGTATCCTGACAGTCTTGAAGTTCACTCCTCTCTCTTTTTCTCAAAAAAATCAACACACATGTATTTCCCATCTCACATTATATTTTTCATGTCTATAAGTTCTATCAGGGTGCCTTTTATATCTTCACTGTATCTACTTAACTTTTTGAACACACAGAGGATGGTCATAAAAACCGTTTTACTGCTGTAATCTTCTATTTTCTTTCATCTGCATCAGTCCTTAGGCATTTTTACTGGCTTGCATTTTCTTCCTATTACAGGTTCTACTTTTTATCATTGTTTCATACATAGTACTCTTTGATTATATACTAGATGTGAATTTTACTTTGTGGCTTGCTGAATATCCCTATATATATATATTCTTACAGTCTATTCTAATTTGGGGATCAGTTAAGTTGCTTGAGGGCAATTTAATCCTCGCAGTCCCTGTTTTTAAGATTCATGAGGTGGAATGACAGCAGCAGTTAGTTTCAGGCTACTTAAGACCAGAGCTTTCTCATCATTGTACTCAATACACCATGAAATGCAGTAAAACTGCAATGCCATATCACCCCCAATCTTCCCTGGTGGCTCAGACAGTGAAGAGTCTGCCTGCAGCGCAGGAGACCAGGGTTTAATCCCTGGGTTGAGAAGATTCCCTGGGGAAAGGAATGGGAACCCACTCCAGTATTCTTACCAGGAGAATTCCATGGACAGAGCAACCTGGAGGGCTACAGTCAATAGGGTCACAAAGAGTTAGATACAACTAAGGGACTAACACTTTCACTTTCATACACACACATATATGTATGTCTGTGTATATATACACACATACATAGTCATTATAGAGTGACTACTATAAACAAGCAAAAGAATATAACAAGTGTTGGTGTTGTTCAGTTGCTCAGTCACGTCTGACTCTTTGCGACCCCGTGGACGGCAGCACACCAGGCTTCCCTGTCCATCAC
This sequence comes from Giraffa tippelskirchi, assembly GCF_054371585.1. Classification (NCBI taxonomy): domain Eukaryota; kingdom Metazoa; phylum Chordata; class Mammalia; order Artiodactyla; family Giraffidae; genus Giraffa; species Giraffa tippelskirchi. The sequence continues at coordinate 165,616,589 of NC_137283.1, read as the reverse complement.
CATCTCCAGGAGCTTGCTCAAACTCATGGCCATTGAGTCGGTGATGCCATCCAATCATCTCATCCTCTGTTGTCCCCTTCTCCTTCCTTCAACCTGTCCCAGCATCAGGGTCTTTTCTAATCAGTCAGCTCTTCGTATCAGTGGCCAAAGTGTTGGTGAGGATGTGGAGACAGTGCAACCCTTGTGCACTGTTGGTGGAAATGTACAATGGTACAGCTACTATATAAACCGGAATGACAATCCCTTGAAATTAAAAACATAAAAACATATGATCCAGGACCATGGCTCAGTGGTAAAGAACTTGCCTGCCAATGTAGGAGACACAGGTTCAATCCCTGGTTTGGGAAGATCCCCTGGAGAAGGAAATGGTAACCCACTTCAGTATTCTTCCCTGGAAAATCCCATGGATAGAGGAACCTGGTGGGCTATAATCCCTGGGGTTGCAAAGAGTCAGACATGGCTTAGTGACTGAGTATGCATGCCAGCAATTCTACTCAATATGGTTAAGTCCTAGACAGAGCAATTAGGCAAGAAAGAGAAATACAAGTCATCTAAATCAGAGAGGAAGAAGCAAAATTATCTCTGGAGATGGCATGATCTTATATGGGAAGAACCCTAAAGACTCCACATGCACACACAAAACTGTTGGAGTTAATTAACAAATTTGGCATAGAGCAGGGTACAAAATCAACACACAAGTCAATCAATACACAGGTCAGTTGTGCTTTTATACACTAAATAAATTCTTTGAAAAAGAAATTAAGAAAACAGTCCTATTTATAATAGACTCAAATATAAAAATAATGAAAATGAAATTGTATAGATAGCAATATGAGCATGTTTTGACAATTCTGAGAGATATCTTTAGATAAATGCACTAAATATTAAGAGAAATGCAAAGAAAACACTGAAATTTGAGTTAAATTGTATTATTTTCATACGATGCTCTTATACTATAGAGCTGCTTTCAGTATTGGATAGCCCAAAGTCTTATTTTGTTTTCCTCAATTTTCCCTAGACTTTGGATCACCAACTTCACTTTTGAATCAACAATTCAGTTTAAAAGATGTACATTTCTGTACCTCAGGATTCTTTTCACTGTGCTAGGTGCGAGAAAATAAAATACTTTATACAAATTTACAAGCAAAGAAAATTTCCGATTCTTTTTCTGTTTTTCAATAGCTTCAAAAGTTGAAAGTATGAAATTCACAGCTTAAGAAACAGTTTCAGGATGAAACATTTGAATTAAAAGGATTTCCTTTTATACTCCCTTAATAATATCAGGTCACTTGATTCATTCTATTCACTGAAGCGTCCAGATAATCACTGAGGAGTGAGCCCATTCTAGATGTGCATGTCTGTACACAGCTCATTACTAACCTGTACCTATTGTGAAATTCCACTCATCCAAGGACTCTTGGCTTTCTTTCCCTTTGGTTTTTAATTTTTGTCCATATAAGTTGTGACAGCTAATTTTTTGTGCCATCTGTCCATGGGGAGCCCAGTCATTTGGCCAAACATTATTCTGTGAAGGTATTTTTGGATGAGAGTAACGTTCAAATCTGTAGACTGAGTAAAGCAGATTGCCCTCTCTAACATGGTGGGCCTTGTCCAATCAGCTGAAGGCCTTGATAGACCAAAAATGCTGACGCTCCCTTGGATATGAGGGAACTCTTCTTGCCTGACTGTCTTTGAACAGGGACACTGGCTTCCCCACCCCGCTTTGGACTTGAGTGAAGCATCAGTTCTTCCTGGGCCCCCAGACTGTATAAACACCCTCCCTTCTCCTGGCACCGGGCCTTTGGATGAGGACTGGACCTAAACGATCAGCTTTCCGGGACCTCCAGCTTGATGGTGCACATCTTTTCAGCCTCCCTGATCGTGTGAGCCAGCTCCTTATAATCAACCTTTATATGTGTACAGCCTATTGGTTCTGTTTCTCCAGAGGGCTCTGACTAATTTATAAGGTTTGCCAAAGACTTTTTGAAATGACTCAAAGCTGAGTAGAAGATGAAGGCCCTGAGCCCTTCTTTCGAGGTCACTCAGCTTAAGACATCTTGTAAAATTTGTTCCTGTCACTCACTTGCAAGCACATTGAAAAGAAAGAAGATACTGCCAAACTCTTTTCTGTGATTGCGCTTTGCAAAAGGTTACCCTTGCTCAATTCTGGGAGTCATATTTACATCTGTCATGCTAGCTAGGATCTTTTATAACCACTGAATTCTTCTGTTCCTCCGGTCTGAATTCCACAGCAACAATGAATGCACACGTGTGCACACACCAAGTGAGCAGCAGGCACAAGGCCGACGGGCCTGAAAATCTTCCCTTTTTGTCTCTTTGCTCCGATTTCTGCTCCTTAATTACAAAAACATTGTGCAAATGTCAGTCAGATGAATCTGTTTGCGAAAACTCATGGCCATGTGTGCGTTCTCCCAGGATACCGCGCAGAGTGACTCAGCACGAAGTCTTTTCACCCGAAAGACATCTTGAGCAAAATGCCCCAGAGGTGAAGCAAATTCAGGGAAAACCCCGCAGAAACACCATGCTGACACAGCGCGCTTCACTGACCGTGGGTGTGCACGGCCCAGGGCGACTGCCACGGTCATGTGTGTGGGGCCCTGGGGGCCGGGAGGCCCTGGTTTCCTGTGTATAGTGGATCAGAGATCGGCTGTCTTTAGGGCCTGAGAGAAACAAAAGCCCCGGCTGTCTGCGTGGAGTCACCCAACTTCGATGTGCGTGTGAGATCCTTATTGGAAGAAACGAGGCAGATGCTTCCTCCTCAAGGCTCGAGGCTCCTGAGGGTGGAGGCTGGTCTTCGGCATTGAGATAGGGGGGTGGGCACAGCTTGTGTCGGTGGTTCTGGGTGGAGCAGACGGCTGCAGCCGCCTTCGGGGGCCTCAGTAGAGACCTGCTGTCCCGTGTGGGACAGGAGACGACGCTCCCTCGGGGCCTGGAGTGGACCAGCTCCCACTGCCCTGGGGAAGAGGAGCCTCCTTACTGATGCCCCGTGTGCCTCCTGGCCCAGTCGAAGAGATGCCCCCAGACTGTCTTCTGTTCCTTATTCCTCCCTCTCTGTGTCCCCTGCTTCATCACAGTCCAAATACACAGCCGCCTGTCAGGGCAGCTGAATGTCCCCGGGATCTTGCTGGAACTTTGGTTCCTCATTGAACACCTTGTGGTACTGACCATGGACTGATCTGCAGCCTGGGCTGGTAACATGTTGCTGATGGAGGGTTTCTGCGGCAAAAGCAGCCTTCACACCACTTTAGATTCTTTCCAATCCCCAGCAGCACAGGCTGAGACTCAGTTTCCAGGCTACAGTCGAGTCTCCCACAGGCTCAGCAAGGAACGCAGTACGAAGTGGTCCTTTGGAGGCTGCTGTCCCTTCATGTCTCAGCTTCACACCTAGAATATTCTCAGAGACTGGTCTGGTCCAGGCACACGACTTAGCAAACGAACAAAGATGCTCATCAGTGAACTGCTGGGTCATCAGAGGTCCTCTGAGGCACAAGGTGAGGAGAAGCAGACTGTGGATGGAGCTACCAGGGGAGGCCCGTCCCTCCTGCAGCCACGGCCCCATTCAGCCAACCCCCCGGGGCCCTTCCCCCAGGCTGGGGTCACAGCCCTGCAGGCAGGAGGCCAACCCCTTCTAACTCCCGGAGATCACAGGCCAGTGCAAGAGACACAAGCTCCAGGAATCTGAAGACAAACTTGGAGTGAATAGGGTCCTGAGAGACACGTGACACGGGTCAGGCCAGGGAGCTGGTGGAGGTCTTGGTCAGCTGGGCACGGAGGAGACTTTGGAGCTGAGGTCTGAGCTCCTCCAGCGGAAAGAACCAGCCGTCAGACAGCCGACGGGAAAGGATTTTGCAGAAGGGGTAGCAAGTTCAAGGTCCCTAAAAGGAGCACTTGGGGCCCAGAAAGGGGGAGGGGAGCCCGGAGGATGTGGGAGGGGGAGGGGCAGCAAGGACAATGGGGAGGAGGTGGCGGGGGGGTCGGGGTTGGGGGGTGTGTCTGCCGTGTCCCTCTCGGCACTCTATAGGCTGGCTACGGGGGACGGCGTGGGGGTCAGGGTGCAACTGACCCTGCAGACAGCTAACCAGGGCTTCCCAGGGGGCGCTAGGGGTAAAGATCCTGCCTGCCAATGCAGGAGAGGTAAGAGATGTGGGTTTGACCCCTCCATCAGGAAGATCCTCTGCAGGAGGAAATGGCAACTCATGCCAGTATTCTTGCCTGGAGAATCCCCTGGACAGAGGAGCCTGAAGGGCTACAGTCCCTGGGGTCACAAAGAGTCAGACGTGACTGCAGCGACTCCGCACACAGGCAGCTGATAGCTCTCTCACGCCTGGGGAGCCCAGCACTCCCTGAGCCATCCTGGGCTCACAGGGTCCCTGGAGAAGGTGGTCCGTCGTCTCTCACTTCCCTGTCATGTAGTCTGTGTGGAAGGCTGACTCCTGGGTGCCGCCGAGGCCTTGGGGGCTGGGAGCCGTGTCCCAGGGGCCGGCAGAGGCTGGAGGAGGGGGACGGACAGACCGGGAGAGACGGGCCTCAGCGGGCGTGGGGCCCTCCTGGCCTGCAGAGGCTGGGCAGGAGTTCCAGGGAGACACACTATCGGGGTGACTCACGCCTCGGCCTGAGAGGGCAGGCTGTCCTGCATGGCGGGGGTGAGAAAGGCAGAGAGCCGGGACCTCTGCTGTGGATGTGGGTTTGCGTCGGATGTGAGTTTGAACAGAAGTCAGATGGAGTGAGGCTGAAGCCAGATGGGGCGGGGCCTGGCTGGGAAGAGGCAGAACCCTATAGGATGAGTGAGGCCAGGAGGCCAGCCAGGAGGAGGCCCCACACCTGGAGCCGATGTCAGGTGTGGGGATGCAGGACAAGGCGGAGCGGACCGGCTGGAGTCCTGGACAGAGCAGGTGGCGCCCCCAGCCTAGGCGCCCCCACTGCTGGCGCCAGGTCCCTGCAACCCCGTGGTCCCCATCAGAACAGGAGTCTGCAGCCCCGGGGGCCTTGTCAGCTCCCAAGAGCAGGGAAAGCGCAGGGATGGGAGCTCCTCTGCACCCCCGCCCCCCAGCTGAGCTGGGGCCTCTGTGGTCACTACAGTCCCTGGACCCTCCGGCCTGGACCGGCAGAGCCGTGTCCCGCTCCCAAGCACCCCCCGAGTGTAGGGGCTCTAGAGAAGGCCCTCGATTCACCTGCTGATGTCGGAAGGGCACAGAGCCCCAGGGTGGCTCAGAACCGGTTCTGACCCAGCGGGCTCTGTGACTGTGCCCACTCCACACGGGAGGAAGCTGGGGCCCGGGAGGGTCTAGGCTGGAGCTGGGCTTCCCTCTCTGGACGCCCCATTCACGCCCCCCAGCATATGCCGCCCCCAGTCCGGCCCCCAGAGTTGCTATGCAGCTACTGCATCCCCGCCAGGACTGGAAATAACCCGCGATCTCATCCTGCCTGGCCTCCATCCACAGGAGCTTTTTAAAGGAATCTTCTCCTCCCGCGACCAGCCCGGGCGCCCTGGAGTCGGAGTCGCAGGCTGCAGTTTCTCCTCTGCTGTCGGTCAGGGCAGAGCGAGTTCCCGGAACCCTCCGCCCACAGCGGGTGAGAAAGCCCAGCAGCGGGCGGAGGCTGAGAGCAAACAGATGCGGCCGTTTCCCATCCAGGGCTACCAGCGCCTGCTCGGGCGGCCCCGACGGCGCGGCGGCCCTCACCTCCACCCCAGGGACACAGAGCTGGGGGCGGGAGTGTCTGTGAAGACGGGGCGGTGCCCTGGCGCCCTCACCTCCCCCTGGGGGGGCTCTGTGAAGGCGGCAGGGTCCCAGGCTCCCTCACGTCCACCCCCCAGGGACACAGAGCGGGGCTGGGGGGCTCTGTGAAGATGAGGCGGTCCCCAGGTGCCCTCACCTCCCCCTGGGGGAGGGCGGTGCTGAGAAGATGGGGCGGGCCCCCGGGCACCCTCCCCGCCACCGCCCACCCAGGGGCACAGAGCCGGGGAGGGGAGGTGTGAGACTCCCCAGGGTCCGCACTGGGCTGACCCTCCTCAAGCCCATCTAGACCTCGGGCGCTCAGGGCTTCGTGTTGGCTCCTCTGTAAGCCGTGGGTCCCCCCTTTAACTCAGAAGGTTCTCACGAGCGTACAGAGCCCGGGCTCAGAGCAGACCCTGTTCCCAGGCCACCGGCCGGTGGGTGCCGGAAACTCCTCACCTTTCTGGTGAATCCCCCGCTCCGTGCCTCCCTGAGCCCATGGCTGTGGGTTGATGCTCAGGTGTTTACTGTGAATGGACGTCACTGCCCAACAGGCAGCTGCCAGGAGTGATCGGGGATCTCAACCCCGTTTCCCTGGTGCAGAAACCCCAAGTTAGCTCCAGAGACAGGAAGACACCCTTTCCCGAGGCTTCTCAGCATTTCGAGTTACTGGCCGTGGCCCCTGTACTATTAGCTCCTTCCATTCTGCCCGCCCTTCCCCTCCTGCCCCCGGGCCAGATCTATCTACTTTGGTCTCCTGGGGCTGCTGTAAGGAAGGGCCACACGCAGGGGGCCTGAGACAGCCCAGGTGAATTCTCTCACTGTCTCCAGGCGTGGGCAGGGCCGTGCCCTCTTTGGAGGCTCTGGGGGTGGCTCCTCCTGGGGCTGTGTGACCTTGGGGCCCCTTGGCGGGTGGCTACACCCCTCCCCTCTCCGCCTCTGACCTCCCAGGGTGTCCTGTGTCCCAGTGGTCCTCTTGGGTCCCTGGACTTAGAGCGCCCTCTCCTAGTACAGCCTCATCTGCAGAGACCAGGTCTCGGAACAGGACCACGTTCACTGGTTCCAGGCGGCCGGACACCTGGATGTGACTCCCCCTCCAGCGTGCAGGCTCTGCGCACTGCTCTGGCCCTTGCTTCCTCCTTCCAGCAGATGCACCCTATTCCTTATCCCTGAAGCTGACCCTCTGCTCCAGGGCCCTCCCTGTGTGACCTGGCCTTGCTTTGTGGTTCTGGGTCACACGTCCCTCTGTCCCAGGGTGAGTGGCCCCCCGGACGTCCTGTGCCCACCCCTGCCTCCGGTTCCCACCTCCATGCAGGAGAGCCACCAAGCCCAGCCCCAGCAGGGCCCCAGCATTCCTGCCATCTGTCACCTCCCTGCCCCAGAAGGGCTGACCCCTCCTTCAATTCCCCTCACCTGGGCCTTTCCTGGGACACCCCTGACCTCAGATGCCCTCCCCAGAGGCCAAGATCCAGTCACCCACATCCTGTCTCCTCAAGAAGCCTCCTCCTCCATGGAAGGAACATCTCCCTGGGGCCCCAGCAAGGCAGCCCTCTGGCCTGTCCTGGGTGTGGTCTGTTCTCACCTGACGGGTGCTCCTGAGACGCTCAGCGCAGCAGGCTTTCTGTCCTAATGCCCATGGGGTGAGTGGCTGCCAGACGGCTGAGCAGAGGAGTTGTTGTTGTTAAGTTGCTCAGTTGTGTCCGACTCTGTGCAACCCCAGGGACTGTAGCCCATCAGGCTCCTCTGTCCATGGGATTCCCCAGGCAAGAATACCGGAGTGGGCTGCCATTTCCTCCTCCAGGGGTCCTTCCTCACCCAAGGACGGAAACTGCGTCCCTGAGTCTCCTGCATTGTGGGTGGATTCTTTATAACTGAGCCACCAGGGCAGATGGCACCTTCTGCCGGCAAGTGGGGTGTGAGGGCCAGAGGCCAGCTTCTGGCCAAGGAAAAGCCAAACTGTAAGCAAAGTCAGGTCAACTGGCAAATCAACTACTAGCCACTAATAAGATTTTAAGGGAAACTGGGTTAGATGTTCTTCTCTGGAGTTTGCAATAACATCAGCTTAGTTACATAGGGCTCAGAATTTTAAATTTAAATAATGTGACTGTGCCACCAGTTAGTTGACCAAGAGTAAGATATCTTACCTTGAACAGGATGGTAAAAAACCTGCCTGCAATGCAGGAGACCGGGGTTCGATCCCTGGGTTGGGAAGATCCCCTGGAGAAGGGATCCCACTCCAGTATTCTTGCCTGGAGAATCCCATGGACAGAGGAGCCTGGTGGGCTGCAGTCCATGGGGTCACAAAGAGTCGGCCATGACTAACACACACCCACACACACACACACACACCTCCCTCCCCCCCCAACACATATGTTCTTTGAGTTAAGTTTCCTCTTTCTCTGCACACCAGAAATTGACATTGTCTACCTGGTGATAAGTGAACAGTTGCCATAAACAAATGCTTTCAGAAAGTACTAGCAGTGAGCAAGGTAACAAACGCTGCCTCCTCAGTCACAAGCCCCCTCCCTGCCCCTCTCCGCCCCCCACGCCCCGTGGATGTCTGGGCTGGACCTTGGCAGGGCTAGACTGTGTGCGCCTGTGGCCCCTCTGTGACCCCACCCAGCAAGGGCCCATGTGGAGAAGCAGGCTCCTCAGCAACATTACTGCTCAGATTCCCTCAGATTCCAAGGTGGCTCAGAGCAAACCCCCTCTAACGCCCTTCAGTTGAGACTTCACTTGTCCACGGCTCTGCCCACCATGGCCTGGCACCTCAGGAGCCATCTGCCAGCACCAGCCTGTGCAGAGGACCACTCCTCTGTGCAAGGCCCAGCCTGGCCTTTGGGGGTGCCTCATCCCCTCCCTCCATCCCTCCTGTCTCCATCCCCCGACCCTGCCATCCACTCCCTCCTCTGCCCACGGTCTAGCCTGCCCTGGGGGACCTGTGGGCTCTGGCGAGGGGCAGAGAGCCCACTGCGGCTGCTATTCTTACTTCTGGAGGCTTCCCCCTGCATAACCTGCCCTTGGGACTGTCGGGCTAAGTGAGGCTGTGGAAGCTGATTACAGGTTGTTCCTGCTGCCGGGAAAGTCTGTGCAGGGGGGCGGTTCTTGGTCTCACACGGGGTGTTCCCAGGGAGAGGCCACCCTATGGGGTCCAGGCTGGGCATGAAGCAGGATCTGCATGAAAATAAATCCACCCGATCCTGTTTCTCAGTCATCCAACTGATGCATTGATGTCCTTTTAGATTAAATATCACACTTTCTGCACATGATAAATGAATTCATCCATATAGCTTCATCAATACATATACTGAACATTTCCACCCACCGATTCTTTTGCTTTTTGCTGATGGCTTTTTCCTCGGTTGAGAGAGACCGTTCTCACTTTGGGTAATGCGAACCAGATTGGAAGTCTACAACTTGAATTCTCTCTCTTCAGCAAAAAGGAGCGCTCCAGCCAATCTTGCTGGTTTTATTTATAGCATTGTATTTCCTGCGAGAAGGCAGGAAAAGTCCGTCTTCCCCGGCTCCTCCGGCTCCACCCCCGTGGTCCCCCAGCTGCGGCCAGAGCAGGGGCGGCACCGGTGGGGGCAGGAGGGGGCCGGACCGGCCCCATGCCAGGTGCTCCAGCAAATGCGAGATCAGAGGAGGAATTATGTCATCCCGCCGGGGAACGAGTCCAGCGCTTCCGCGTGCATCTGACTGCCGGCCTCACCGGACTCCGCGCATATAAGGGGCGGCCGCGGTCCTCCGAGGATCCAAGCCCAGCTCCTCTGCAGAGCGGGGTCGGGTCTCTTCCTGTCCCGGCTCTGAGCCAGTCATTCCTGCAGGGTTTCCACACCAGGTAAGAGCGGCTTCTCCATTTACCAAATCATTGCGCTGTAGTTTACTTTTCAGAAAAGTCTCTCTTTTTTTTTAATTCTAAGAGGGGAGAGGGAGAAAGTGCAAACTAGTTTTGAAGCAGGGAGGGGGCTTGCCTGTTGGCACCTAAATAGAAACAGGTCTTTGCCTCGGCCTCCTGCTGCTCAGCGGCAGAGGTGGGGTAGGTGAGCTCCCTTTCAGCGTCTTATCTGCAGGGAGGATGCTGTGACCTCGCCGGCTTGCCCATCGCCTGAGGACCCCTGGGGCTTTCGTGAAGGTACCTGCCTGGAATCCTGGGCAGAGGCTTGTTTCAGCCCCTGAATAGGATGCTTCCACATGAAGTCTGTTACTGGGGGGCAGCCGTGAGGAAGAAACTAGAAGTTGTGCCTGAGGATGTGAAAAAATAATGAGAAGTTATAAAGACGCATGCTAAACAGGTTTCATAGCTGACCAGTGTTTCTCAAAGTTCCTAATGAATGGCATTTAGTAAGTAAGTGAAGAGTGCTCTGACTGCCCAGGGACTCCAGCTGTTCTTACAAGTTTGGGGGGTAATTTGCAGATGAAAAGGCGAGGGGAATTAGCAAATTAGCCTAACTTCTGTGAGGGGGGGGGTCAGGCTCCCTTGCAGGGGGGAGGCTGAGGACAGTGAGGGGCTCTGTTGAACCACCTCGTTCTTGACCATTGGAAGGTCGTATTTCTCAGTAAAGTTATGTTTGCACAGATTGTTGGTATAAGAAGAATTGTAAAAGATCTTTGCAGATCTTTGTGAAAGTTCTACTGTAATTAGGTGTAACTGTAAAAGTTCTAACGACATGCTGTTGCAGACAGCTTTCTTTTGGAGAAAGCTGTACCCTTAAGCCCTAAATGTGTGAAGCGAGGTGTCCAACATGGGAGCATGTGTCCCCAGAGCGTGTGGTGTCCGCAGAGCGTGTGGTGTCCCCAGCGCGTGTCATGTGATAGGTGTGTGCTGCCTTTTGACAACACGGGACCAGTGAAGGCTGGAGCCCCGGCTGCCACCCTGGTGGGTTTTTCCTGCTGGGTGACCCCTGAGATGGCATGGGCCCCCAGGCCCGTGTGGCAGATGGCAGAATGCCGACTCGTCTGTCTCAGCACCAGAGGGTTTGCTTTTGTTCCTGACGGAGTTCCGTGTGCGTCCTCGAGACTGACGGGAAGCTGAGCCCCCAGGACGTTGGACTCTGTAATTCGGCCGGAGCTTGCCGCTGGAGGCAGTGGTCCCGCTGTCTGTCTGTAAGGGACAGAGGGATGCCTGCCCCCCGCTTACTCTGAAATCACCTGTGTGGGACTCACGGAGTGCCAGCGCCATTCTGAGTCCCTCAGGAGGTTCGCCGTGTGACTCAGTCCTCGGAAGAGTCCTGCTAACGGCAGCCTCTCTGTCTCCCACTGGGCTGCGCCTCAGAGGCCTTTACAAACACTGACTTGCTTGGCTCATTTCCTACACTCACCCTGCGAGTGGGTGATTTAAACGACGGGTCCTCATTCCACAGAAGGGGCGCCTGGGACTGGATTCGAGGACGCTTCCCTGGGAGGCACGCTGATGCTGGCACGCAGCTCTGAGCCGCCCGCCTTGCCCGTGGGGCCCACCCGCTGCCTGGGGGTGCAGGGGGAACACAGCCAAGGCCTGCACTTGCTGTGGCCGGGCTGAAGGCAGGTGTCTGCAGCCTGCGGGGACAGGAGAGTCCTGCTTGGAGCCCGCTCCCCAGGCGACGGTTCCCCTCTCGGGGAAAGGCACTCCTTCTGGAGAGGCTCCTCCATGGGTTTCTCTCTCACCGAGAAGCTCAGGACCCTTGAAGCCCTAAACAAAGAGGATTAGGGTCTCGGATTGGCTTCACCTCTGTGGAACGCCGAGTGTCGCTGGAAGGGCCTTGAGGCCTGTGCTCAGGGGAGGCAAGGAGGCTGAAGCCCGGATGCGGGGAAGCCGAGCAGGGGTTAACCCTGGAGCGGGCTCCCGGCCAGGCTCTAACTTCTGGGCCAGTGTCTGCTGAGCCTGCCAACTGAGAATCCTCAAGAATGGAAAAACAGGCCTCAAGAAAATAGAAAAGCAAAGCAAAAATGATTACTAAGTAGAAGGCTATTTTCTTAGCAGTTATGGTCCAGCAAACTAGGTTTACTTCTAACTCATATACAGTTACTATTTATTCTCTTTAATTAAATCATGTACAACTTTTTTTGGCTATTTATGCAAAATGTCTTTGTAGGCTATTTTCCCCAGGCTGATATTTTTCTAAATTCGAACTTCTTGGGTTTATGTTCTGGTTCTGGGCAAGCACTTAACTTGTTTGAGCCTCCACTTCCCCATCTGTAAAATGGACATGATAATGATCATATCTGTCTCCTAGGTCATTATGAGGATTAAATAATATGAATGCTTAGGACATCATTAGTACAGTGCTTGTCGACAAATGCTAGTCCAATGAATACCACTTTTAGTTAGAAAAACTCATTTGAAAAGCATATTTTCTATCTAGCTTTGACCACAAATCCATTTGTTTCTGATTTTTATACACAAACTGTTTTCAAATGATCATATGGGTAAAACTTCCAATCCAAATTAGAAGCTGTGGTTATGTTTTCTTAAGTAACAGGATCTGATTTATCTGCAGGGGTTTGGCTGGGAAGACGCAGCAGGATGCTGCGGCCGCTGCTGCTGCTTGCCCTGTGGGCCTGGTTCAGTGCTCAAGGTGAGTGTGGACCCCTGGGTGTTCTGGTCCAGCACTCAGGGTGAGTGTGGATGCCCTCAGGTGACCTGGATCCTCAGGACAAGGTTCACCTGCTGGATAAGGGTGGATAAAGTGGAGGCCTAGCTGGAGCACCTCACCCCTTAGGACCTTAGTTTAAAATAAATCTTCACTGACTTCTGAGTCCATACAATAGGAAAATTGTGGTATTAGAGAAAAATACCCTCCCACCCGTAGATGCAGTCTTTTGCTGGGCGCAAAAGTTTTGTCTTTTTTCTTTCTGTTTTAAATTGGATTTAAAAAAAAACCTGTTTATTTAGCTTTTGTTGCTGTCGTGCATGTGGGATGTCAGTTCCCCAACCAGGGATCAAACCTGTGGCTCCAGCACTGGAAGTGCAGAGCTGTGAACCCTGGAGCTCCAGGGCAGTCCCTGCCTTTTCTCTGTATGTGATATTTACAACGTACTGAAGTATTTGGTGTTTTACAGCTTCTATCCTTCCCACATTTTTACACTTAAAAACATCGAAATAATTTTTCATGTGTTTATTTTCTTACAACACGATTTTTAATGACTGTAATGTTCCATTAGAAGGTACCCCTCTGTATTTTTAGGCCATTCCCATCTACATTACCCATTAACACGACTATAAATGACACCACAGGGAATACTGTTGTGAATACATATATCCTTGCATTTGTGATTACGTATTTAGGATAACTTACCAGAGTAAAATTGAAGAGTCAAAGTCTTTAATGATTTTAAGCATTTCTGACATGTGGCCAAATAGACCTATTGCAGGGTTAGGGTTAGGGTTAGGGTTAGGGTTAGGGGTTAGGGTCAGGGTCAGGGTCAGGGTCAGGGTCAGGGTCAGGGTTAGGGGTTAGGGTTAGGGTTAGGGTTAGGGGTCAGGGTTAGGGTTAGGGTCAGGGTCAGGGTCAGGGTCAGGGTCAGGGTCAGGGTCAGGGTTAGGGTTAGTCAACAACACCGTGTGATCTAATGCGTCAGTTTGCCAAGTATTAGATAAAAGTTATGCTTTGTTTAGACTTTCTGTTCAGAAAATTATTTCGAATGATTTAAAGTGTTATGATGCTGGTGAGGGCGGACAACCTCTCTTTCCAGTATTTGGACCGTGGGTTAAAACCATGCGCTTGTGGCCTTGAGGCTCATGGTCTCTCAGACCCCTCCTGGAGTGTGAGCCCCGAGAGGCAGGATGCATTTCTGAGAAATACAGGGTCCGCACGGTAGGAGTTCGGCTCAGATTATGTCTCTAGGAAAGCGACGTCGAAGGTAGCCGCTCCCCAGTCGTGCACCTGCCGGCAGCTTTCCTGGGCACTCGGGTGGGAGGGGCAGGGCCTCCCCTGAACCCAGCTCAAGTGGGGATCAAAGACGGCGCTCAGGGCCCTTGTCAGGGAGGCGGAGAGTGGGGACCGGACGCCACTCCCTTTCTCCGTGAAGGCTCGTCCTCTGGTCCGCACAGAGAGCCGCTCACGGGCGAGCTGGGGCTGTGGTCGTTGCCGGCCGGGGAGGGGGTGTCAGGCAGCGCCCAGGTGAGCAAGTAGGGGCGGGCTCTCGGGCCTCGCAGGGGCCGCGTGCCAGCCCGCGTGGCGCCCCAGAGGAGGGCCCTGTGCCCCGCGCCCTTGACCTCCGTGCCCTGCTCCCCGAGCAGCTGGAGACCAGGACGAGGACACCGCCTTCGACCTCTTCAGCATCAGCAACATCAACCGCAAGACCATTGGGGCCAAGCAGTTCCGGGGTCCAGACCCCAGCGTGCCCGCCTACCGTTTCGTCCGCTTCGACTACATCCCGCCGGTGAGCGCGGAGCACCTGAGCCGGATCGCCGAGGCCATGCGGCGCAGGGAGGGCTTCTTCCTGACGGCCAGCCTGAAGCAGGACCGCCGGTCCCGGGGCACCCTGCTGGCGCTGGAGGGCCCGGGCGCCGCGCACAGGCAGTTCGAGATCGTGTCCAACGGCCCCGCGGACACCCTGGACCTCACCTACTGGGTGGACGGCACCCAGCACGTCATCTCCCTGGAGGACGTGGGCCTGGCTGACTCCCAGTGGAAGAACGTCACCGTGCAGGTGACTGGAGAGACCTACAGCCTGTATGTGGGCTGCGACCTGATGGACAGCTTCGCGCTGGACGAGCCCTTCTATGAGCACCTGCAGACCGAGAGGAGCCGGATGTACGTGGCCAAGGGCGCAGCGCGTGAGAGCCACTTCCGGGTAAGTCCTGAGGACACTCCCACTGGGCCTGGCCTGGGAGGGGCGGGATCGGCTTGCAGGGGTGCACACGGGCACGCGAGCACGCAAGGAGCACCCACGCACACCGGCTGGCACATGCGTCACGTGCACACACTGTGCACACGCACACTGCACACACGCACACACCTGCACACACTGTACACATGTGTACACACCACACACACGTGCATACATGTGCACACGTGCACACACAGGCATTCACGTGCACACACAGGCACTCACGTGCACACACACTCTGACCCAGGAACCAGCAGAGCAGCAGACACAGGCACCTCTCTTAGCTGCACAAATGGTCACCGATCTCCGGACTGAACATCGATTTGATCATCGAGATATCAGCTCCATTCAGATGTCTCCCAGAGTCCCCAGATTCCGTTCAGTCCTGACATGACAGGCTGGCAGGAGGGAAAATTAACCATGTTTCCTAAGGAAAGGGCTGTTGATTTATGAGGGAGTGGTTCCACGTTCATCTCAGGTAAAATGTGTTTGCAAGAGGAAGTTTTCTAAATGCAAGTGTTTAGAAACTGCAGCAGAGGGTTAGCGACTGTTCTCCAGGTGTGCGTGCGTTTTGGAAATAAATGTATGTTCAGACTCAGCTATTTCAGTAAGAGGCCTAGAGGTGCCCTGTGTGCTCTCTGGCAGCCGTCAGGAAGCCCTCAGCCCAGTGGGACGAGTCCCTCACTGTCGCGGGGTGGACCGCCTGGTCTCATAGGTGAGCGGTCTGTTCCGTGGACAGGCAGAGCAGGGCACGTTCCGGTGACCCACGGCCGCGCGGGAGAGTGCTGCTCACCCTCAAGGTCCCCAGCCGAGAGTGTGGCCCCCATGCTCTGTCCCCCAAGCCTGTCTCCACCTTCTCTCAAACGCTCTCCCTTCTGCAGTCAAACCCACACCTGCCTCTGGCCTCACACGAAGCTTCGAAGTCACATACACAGATAACCCGTTAACAAGATTTCAAACCTGCTGAGAATAAGAGCACAGAAGAAAACATTCTCACTGCTTTAAATTGCGTCTTGTACCTTGGAGATATCGCTTAGTGTGTCCTCAGATGTCTGCTGTTTACCCGCTTGTGTTTCTCTCCTTGTACGTGTCTCAGGGTTTGCTGCAGAACGTCTACTTAGTCTTTGAAAACTCTGTTGAGGATCTTCTGAGCAAGAAAGGTTGTCAGCAGAGCCAGGGAGGTAGGTGCCTGGGTCCCACTGCGGTGGGTCCACCTCCTGTGGGGAGGGCCGTGGAAGGTAAGCGGACATGTTGGAATACGGTGCCATCCTGGCCTTGCCAAGGTGGCTGGTCAGCTTGGATGTGTTGACATCTGAAAACAGTACATTGCTTGAAGGATTAGCTGTGAATGCATTTTAATTATTCGATATAATCCATTTTACATGCCAAAGACATCCTTGGCATTTTAACATGATTTTAAACATATGCAGCGATGCCAGTCTACTGATGTATGAAGATCTTCTTCATAAGATGACTCCATAGCTTTGTCAAGCTTGGTTTATGGGAAGCTTTATACTAGTCACAGCTGGTGATACCGCCTTATATGAAAATGGGCCACTTGAACCTTTGACATAATCCCACACTGTTAATTGCATTTTGAATTTATAATCAACCTTGTCTTGAGTATTTGATATTTGAAGGTCACTATGCTGGGCTTTTTGAATGCAACATAACATTTCACCTTCAAAGCCCTCTGAATTGGGCTCATCTGCTTTCCTCATTTTACAAATGAAGAGGGTGGGGACTAAGAGGGCCTGTTAACTGCCCCTACCTGGGCTGAGCCCCACAGAGGAGGCTCTCATCTGCCACATGGCGCCATCTTCTGATTCACCTTGTCAGAAGGCTTCTTTATGTCAACTGTACACAAATATAAATTGTCACTTTATGGATCCATGTGGAAGGATACAGGGTTTGATGTCTGTGACACAGCTTTTCGACCCAGCCCTTGTCCCTAAGGTGGGAACTCAGGGCTGAGGATTCAGAGCCCGGAACCTGATCACTGCATCATGGCGCGTGGCAGTTCTAACATGTGAGTCTTTCCGTCCACGGCCATCTACCTTTCAACTGGTGCATCTTTCAGCTGTTGGTCAGTTGAGTTCAAGAAGGGAAAGAGTTTAAATTGTGACGCTTGGCAGCTTGGGCACCTAGGAGGGCGTTATGATGGGCCACACACTTGCTCTCAGCCCCCAAACTCCCTGAGCGCTGTGGCCGCGAGGTTCTGAACCTCATCCCACCCTGTACCACCAGCTCTGGCTGAAATGCGGATCGAGGCCCCTGTGGATTAGGTCACAGTCTTTCTGAGGGGTGTGGTCATAAAAAAGCAAAAGTTCTGAAAAAGCTAAGACAGAGTGAACTGACATCCGAGAAGACACACGAGAAGAGAAGGCAGTCCCAGGGCGCACACGGAGGGAACCTTGCTTGTCTCTGATCCAAGCCGGGCATCCCTGGGGGAGTCAACTGGTGTGCTGGGCACGTCTGGGTGACAGAGAGAGGGAAAGGGAGCGTTGACCCTCAGCAAGGGGGCGGAGGGTAGGGGAGATGCGGCCCTCACCCCAGGCTCGGCCCCTCGTGCTGTAGGCCGGGGCGTCCTCTCCTGAGGAAGGACTCTGCTCATCTTCCGTGAGGCGGTCCTGGGACTTCAGGGC
This sequence comes from Giraffa tippelskirchi, assembly GCF_054371585.1. Classification (NCBI taxonomy): domain Eukaryota; kingdom Metazoa; phylum Chordata; class Mammalia; order Artiodactyla; family Giraffidae; genus Giraffa; species Giraffa tippelskirchi. The sequence goes on along the minus strand of NC_137283.1, from coordinate 165,599,395 downwards.
ACGTTTGTTGCCCTATTTTTATTCTTCGATGTACGACTAGTGGTTAATACGCTGATGGTTGTATGTGGCTTTCTGGAGAAGGCAATGGCAGCCCACTCCATATTCTTGCCTGAGGAATCCCATGGACAGAGGAGCCTGGCGGGCTACAGTCCATGGGGTCTCAGTGAGTCTGACATGACTGAGCAACCAACCAACACACATACACACACACGTGGCTTTAGGTCTGGCGTGTCTGAGGAAAGGACTTAAGATCCATGTGAGTTGTAACAAGGATTTACAATCAAGTAATAAAAATGAAAATAGAATGTCTGACATAATTGTAACACTGACAAGTGATGACTCAGCCATGGGATGTCTCAGACAAGATATGAGCATCACTGTGGAGACGACATGGCATGGCCTTGGCGGCCGCGTCCCAGCTGGCCGGCTCCACAGGGAGGTCACGCCTGGTTCGGGACTTTCCCAGAGCACTTTTGTCATTAGCGGTGTAGCTGTGTGTCCCGTGTTTGGGGGCTTCTGAGGCCTGTACCATCTCTGAACAGTGGGTTCCGGGCCCACGGTCTGGGTTGTGCACTTCAGGGGTCTTGCGACGCCAGCGGAGAAATGACGGAATTACTCATTTAGCAAGAAAAAAAATAATTTACCTTAATGCAGAACAAGTAGCCAAAAGAAATGGTGTTTAGGATGAAAAAAATGAGATAATTGAGGAATTGAGAAGGGTTGTCAGAATGTATAGAAATTATGGGGTCGGAAACAGATTTGGGTTTTGGGACAAAAATAAAGAATTTATTTTAGGTAATAAGTTATATAAATATTTATATAAAAAGAAGAAAAACAGGAAGCTGTTGCCTCTAACCAGTTTGAACAGGAGGCAGGTGTGTGCCTCTGATGCTTTTGCATTTTTCACCTGAGCTGAACTTCTGCTCTGTGGACGGCAGTGTCTGAGGCTTGGTGCCCATGGTGCCATGAGGGGCAAAGTCCAGGGGTGGGAAACAGCTGCCAGTTCTCGGGCTCCTGGGAGCCATGTAGCACGCGTGCTCTGAGCAGCACCCCGTCATGCCGGCCAGGCGGTGACTGTCCCATGTGCTTCCTGCAGCTGAAGCCAACGCCATCAATGAGAACACGGAGATACTGCACCTGAGCCCCATGGTCACCATGGAGCACGTGGGCCTGAGCGCCGAGAGGGGCCCGGAGGTGTGCGAGCATTCCTGCGAGGAGCTGGGCAGCATGATCCGCGAGCTCTCGGGGCTGCACGTCATCGTGAACCAGCTCCACGAGAGCCTGCGCAAAGTGGTGGGTGCCCAGCCGGCGACACCCCTGTGACCAGGACTAACCACCAGTAACCCTGGGTAACTGCCACTAACTATGACTAACCACCACTAACCACGGGTAACTGCCACCAACCACAGCTAACCTCCATTGACCAGGACTAACCACCAGTAACCACAACTAGCCACCACTTACCATGAGTAACCACCAACCACAACTAACTATGACTAACCTCCATTAACCATGACTAACCAGGACTGATCTCTGCTAATCATGAGTAACCACCGCTAACCTTAGCAACCTCCACTAACCATGACTAACCACCACTAACCACGAGTAACTGCCACTGTGACTAACCACCACTAAGACTAGCCATGCCTAATCTCTGCTAACCATGAGTAACCACCACTAACCACAAATAACCTCCACTAACCATGACTAACCAGGACTGATCTCTGCTAATCATGAGTAACCACTGCTAACCCTAGTAACCACCACTAACCACGACTAACCACCACTAACCACAACTAGCCACCACTCACCATGAGTAACCACTAACCACGACTAACTATGACTAACCTCCACTAACCATGACTGATCTCTGCTAACCATGAGTAACCACCGCTAACCCTAGCAACCTCCACTAACCATGACTAACCACCACTAACCATGAGTAACTGCCATTGTGACTAACCATGACTAATCTCTGCTAACCATGAGTGACCACCACTAACCACTAGTAACCACCACAAACCACAACTAACCACCACTAACCACCAGTAACTGCCACTAACTATGACTAACCACCACTAACCAAGTCTAACCATGACTAATCTCTGCTAACTGTGAGTAACTACCATTAACCACAAATAACCTCCACTAACATGGCTAACCACACTAACCACTAGTAACCACCACAAACTATAACTAACCACCACTAACCATGAATAACTGCCACTATTACTAACCACCACTAACGAAGACTAACCATGACTTATCTCTGCTAACCATGACTAACCACCACTAACCACAACTAGCCACCACTCACCATGAGTAACCACTAACCACAACTATGACTAACCTCTACTAACCTTCACTAATCCAACTAACCTTTACTAACTTCCACTAACTACAACTAATCTCCACAAACCATGACTAAACACCACTAACCACGGGTAACCATGAGTAACCATCACTAACCATGCATAACCATCACTAACATTTACTAACCACCACTAACCTTTGCTAACCAGAAGTAACCAACCAGCTCCCTGGACAGAGTCCCAGATATCTGGTTAGAATGCCATATATATAGAGGACTCTGGTAGAAAACGTGCTCACAGGCTACATGGCCTCCACTGTGAAGCCTTGAACTCAAGGAGATTCGTCTCCCAGGAAACAGGAAGCCGGGATTCAGAGGGCAATCTGTTTAAAGGATGGAGTTTGGTGTGGGCCGTGGCTGAGCCCGAAGTCTGCACAGCCCCGTCCCATCCACACTGACGTCTTTTCCTCCATCCTCCAGTCAAATGACAACCAGTTTCTCTGGGAGCTCATTGGCGGGCCCCCCAAGACCAGGAACGTGTCTGCCTGCTGGCAGGACGGCCGCTTCTTTGCAGAGAATGAGACCTGGGTGGTGGACAGCTGCACCAAGTGCTCCTGCAAGGTGAGCCGCACGCATGGGCCCCGGGGGCAGCCCTGGGCTGCATGCTCGCGAGCTCTGACCCCAGAGCTGGCAGGGCCCCTGCTAACCGTGCTACCTGCGGGGGCCGTGGGTGTGGAGGCCACCCCGAATGGGGAGTCAGCCTGTGGTTCTGTGCACCGAGAACCAGGAGGGTGTGGCCAGGGTCGCCCAGTGGTGGGGGATGGAGCGGGCAGGGCTGGCAGGTGCCCCTCCTGTGTCTGATGCTGCTCGGGCCTGCGAGGGCCTCGGGCTCAGCACAGACCCCTGGGGGCGTGTCAGTGCCCACAGCACGGCAGGCCATTTGGTTTCCTTGTTCACCCACTCGGTCTCCCCGGGCGGCCTGGACACTGGACGTTGCCCGTCCCACCTGTCCCGCTGCTGGGTGTGGAGGGCCCTGGGCTTGGTGCTGTGGGGGGGGGGCCAAGAGGGACGCGGTCCAGGGAGCTGCTCACAGCTGAGGGGAGAGATGTTCCCGCGTCTCTGTAACAAGTGGACCGTACTGACCCTTCCAGTCTGGCCCTTGTTCAGCATTCCTGTTTCTGAACGCGTGTGACACAAATGTCGCTTTTCCTCATAGAAATTTAAGACCGTTTGCCACCAAATCAGCTGCCCGCCCGCGACGTGTGCAGACCCCTGGTTCGTGGAGGGCGAGTGCTGCCCGTCCTGCATCCACGGTGAGTGCCCGGCAGGCAGGCAGCAGCCTCGGCTCTCGGGGCTCAGCCGTGTCCATGCGCACTGCATGCCGGCTGGTCCTGCAGGGAAGCCTGGGGCTTGGGCTGTGGTCCTTGGGACCAGGGCTCCCGGGGCCTCGCGTCAGCAGGGCCTTCAGGTCCTCTGGAAGCCCCCAGACTCTCGCAGCTCCCCGATGGCTCGGTGCCCCCCTGCCCCTCAGCAGCCCCCCGCCTCTGGCCCCCAGCCCCGCAGTAGCCAAGCCTCCAAGGCTCCCCGCCCCCTCCTCCCGTCGCCAGCAGTGTTGACTGGACTGGTTGGTTTCTCTGAGGCGTACTCTGCGTGTCCTGCCCATCTCGTCACCCTGGTCTGGGGGCCTGCAGGTTGCTGGCCTGGACGGGGGCTGGGAGCCCATGGTGATGGGTAGGGCTCTGCGTCTCCATGAAAATGTAGCGTTTCTGGGCTTCAGGGTGATGATGCCCGTGACCCAGGGTGAGTTTTACAATGAAAAGATGGCACAATGTGTACAAATGTGCACGACAGGTACTGGGTGTTTCTTGGCAGGAAATTTCCTTTTTATTTCACTTGTTCCTGTTTAGAGTATTTGGAACTAAATTTAGCGTCCTGTCATTTCAACCCCGAATTGAAGTTTCATTACCGTATGTAAACCAGCAAACGGCGGTTGGAGTGGAGATAGCTCACATCCTGGTGGCCCCAGCGACAGCTCTGTAGCAGAGTCGTTGCCTCCTCAGAAGCCATCAGGGTCTCCCACAGGCCCCTTCCCGCCAGGGGTGGCTGGGCGTCTGGGCAAGCTCCTCATGCGCCCCCTTCCCTTTCTTGCGGTCCACTCCCGCGCTCCGACCCCGGGGACCGACACGTCTGCCCACCTCCTGCATCCACCCAGGGCGTCTGCTCGGACTCCAGGGCTGGGCGCCCCCCGTGCCCTTGCCCCTGGGGTCTGACGGGTAGCGGTGTCCCTGTGCAGACGGCGAGGAAGGCTGGTCCCCGTGGGCGGAGTGGACGGAGTGCTCGGCCACCTGCGGGTCGGGCACCCAGCAGAGGGGCCGCTCCTGTGATGTCACCAGCAACACCTGCCTGGGCCCGTCCATCCAGACGCGGGCTTGCAGCCTGGGCAGATGCGACCACCGCAGTGAGTGTCAGGCGCAGGGACCCTGGGGGCCCTCCCCCCGGTCCGGGCCTCCCGCCGCGGGGGCTCTTCCCTGCCTGGTGGGTGGGAAGCTTCCGGGAGGGGTCAGCGGGGGTCAGCCTGCTCTCCCCTAGCCCTCTGAGCCCCGGGGCGCTTGCCCCCTCTGCGCTAGTCCGGCAGGACGGCGGCTGGAGCCACTGGTCGCCGTGGTCCTCCTGCTCGGTGACCTGCGGGTTCGGCAACGTCACTCGCATCCGCCTCTGCAACTCGCCGGTGCCGCAGATGGGGGGCCGGAGCTGCAAGGGGAGTGGCCGTGAGACCAAGGCCTGCCAGGGCCCGCCCTGCCCAGGTGAGTGGACGTGGCGCAGCCGGGCGCCGGGCTGGCTTTCCATAGGATGCAGGCCTGAGCCATCCGGGCACCGGGAGCCCCTTGTTTGGCCGGTGTCCCCGTGTGGAGACCCGGCCCCGTCCCAGCGCAGATCCCGTCCCTGCATGACCTCACTGTCCTCCCACCCCCAGTGGACGGCCGGTGGAGCCCCTGGTCCCCGTGGTCAGCCTGCACGGTCACCTGTGCCGGAGGGATCCGCGAGCGGACGCGCGTCTGCAACAGCCCCGAGCCCCAGCATGGGGGGAAGGACTGCGTGGGGGACGTCAAGGAGCACCAGATGTGTAACAGGAAGAGCTGCCCAGTAGGTGGGTGTGTGGGATGAGGAGCCGCCCAGCATGTGGATGTGCCCGGCACGTGGGTGTACGGGGTGGGTAGGTGTGCAGGCCCTCTACCCCATCCAGGATGCCCAGCAGGTGGGTGTGCCCGCCAGGTGGGTGTGCCCGGCAGGTGGGCATGCCTGCCAGGTGGGCGTGTGGCGTGGCTCCTCGGCCCTCCACCTCTCGGCTGCCAGGCACCTGCTGTGGGGCTCGGCACTTCTGCTGCGGTGTCTCTGAGGATGCAGCTGGTGCTGCTCCTGAGCGAGGTGTCGCCCGGTGGGTGGCCGCGAGCCTCGCCATCTCCTTCCTCCCTGCAGACGGCTGCCTGTCCAACCCCTGCTTCCCTGGAGCTGAGTGCAGCAGCTTCCCCGACGGCTCCTGGTCCTGCGGCTCCTGCCCGGTGGGCTTCCTGGGCAACGGCACCCACTGCGAGGACCTGGACGAGGTGGGTGCCCCTCCCCAGGCCACGGGGTGGCCCTCGGGGGCAGGAGCCTGGGCTCACGTCTGGCCTGTTGGTCCCCCAGTGCGCTGTGGTCACGGATATGTGCTTCACAACTAGCAAGGCCCACCGCTGCGTCAACACCAACCCCGGCTACCACTGCCTGCCCTGCCCACCACGCTACAAGGGGAACCAGCCCTTTGGTGTTGGCCTGGAGGCGGCCAGGACTGAGAAGCAGGTGAGCTGCCGGCCACTGTCTTCCCGTAGCGGCGTGAGGACGATCAGGCGGGCTGGGGTGGAGAGGGGCGGGTGGCGTGGGGAGGGACTGCTTACTCTGTGGGGAGCAGGGCCCGTGGGGCTGAGTGTCCACGCACAGCATTCCGAGGGCCAGGGTGAGGAGCTGCAGCCTCACCGTGACCCCAGGCGTCGCTGAGGCTGGGGCATGCCGTGCCACTGCTCCGGCACCCCTGAGAGCCTCAGGCCTGTCCGGGGAAGGGGCCCTGGGGGTCTGGATGGACCTGGGCTCCCCGGTCCCCCGGTCAGGGTCGGGGTCAGTGTGTGTCCTCGCCTCCCCAGGTGTGTGAGCCGGAGAACCCCTGTGAGGACAAGACCCACAGCTGCCACCGGCACGCCGAGTGCATCTACCTGGGCCACTTCAGCGAGCCCATGTACAAGTGTGAGTGCCAGACGGGCTACGCGGGCGACGGGCGCATCTGCGGGGAGGACTCCGACCTGGACGGCTGGCCCAACAGGAACCTGGTGTGCGCCACCAACGCCACCTACCACTGCATCAAGGTGCGGCACCCCGCAGCTGCGGGCCCGCCTGAGAAGTCGAGGGGGGCTGGGAGGGGCGCGAGGCACCAGCCACCCACCAGCACCCCCCGAGGCATCTGCCCGGAGCTTCTGCAAATGCCAGGGGTCGTTCTGCAGAAGTAGCTCACTGTTGGAATTGGTAGAGGACAGAGCGCCTGATACACGTTTATCGACTGAATTCAGAGAGGGTTGAAGTCAGTGAATAGGGGCGGTGGGTGGTGCTGGCCTTCGGCTCCTGGCACACCCCTGCAGCTGCAGTGACCCTGGGCAGCCTGTTGGCCGGTCAGAGGTCGTCACTGGCGCCCGGAGCTTTCGGGGGAAGAGCCGGGTGGGGCCTGGTCCCGGCCCGTGTTTTCCTTCTCTCCCCGTTCCCCCGTTCGTGAGCTCTTCACGGGGGTCCCGGGCTCCAGACACAGGCTTCCTTTCTCCCCTCACGGGCGGTGGTGTCAGGCCTCGGGCAGCCCGGGGGGACACGCGGAGCCCGGCCGTGCCATGAGGTCTCCGCGGTGGGGCTTCCTCGAGCTCCACCAGCGGCACCCTCGCCGCTTGGTCCTGAGGGCAGGGGGCTCGGAGACGTTTTCATAATGTCTGCTTCCTCCTCTTGCAGGACAACTGCCCCCTCCTGCCCAACTCGGGGCAGGAAGACTTCGACAAGGACGGCATCGGGGACGCCTGCGACGACGACGACGACAACGACGGCGTCACAGACGAGAAGGTGGGCGGCTCCCACGTCCCAAGCGCCGGGGGCAGGACCGCAGCACCACAGGGACTTCTCTCCCCAGCGCCCAGGCTGGTCCTCGCACTCCGCACTCCGCACCCAGAGCGCCCGGGGCAGGACAGCAGCGCTGTGCGCGATGGTGGCTGTGAACTGCCGGGACTTCCCTCCCCAGCGAGGCTGCAGTCACCGGGAGAACCCCGTGGTTTCCACCGCACGTTAGCCAGCCAGGCGTGCAGCCACGCGGGCAGCTCTACTAGAAGGCTTCCAATAGTTTACTTTTACTCATCCATCTTTCTGGGGGGGGGGGTGCCAGTGATGCAGGGCTGTCCCTTTAAGGAGAGATGCTACCGCTCACTGCCTTTATAGCAGAATCTTGTTGTTCAGTTGCTCAGTCGTATCCTACTCTGAGACCCCATGGACCGCAGCACACCAGGCTTCCCTGTCCATCACGATCTCCCAGAGTGAAAGAGTTTACTCAAATTCACGTCCATCGAGCTGGTGATGCCATCCAGCCATCTCATCCTCTGTCGTCCCCTTCTCCTCCCGCCTTCAATCTTTCCCAGCATCAGGGTCTGTTCCAATGAGTCAGCTCTTCTCATCAGGTGGCCAAAGTGTTGGAGTTTCAGCTTCAGCATCAGTCCTTCCAATGAATATTCAGGACTGATTTCCTTTAGGATGGACTGGTTTGATCTCCTTGCAGTCCAAGGGACTCTCCATTTCCCGACAGAATTGTAGCGGACATATGTGACCTAATGTATTCATACATGATTCAGCACTAGCAGACACAGAGCTACTAAGTTTTTGTTCGCGGGTTCACTTCCACTGATCCATTAGCTCTTTCAATCCTTCATTCCCTCAACATTGACATGTCTGCCGTCACCGTCTATGTGTCTGTCCTCACCGTGATATATATACTATATCACTTTTACCATAGACAATTGCAAAATTTTTCATAGGGATAGACTGTGTAAATAATTATAAAATGACTTGTTGTCAAGAAATTGTAGGTAGAGCTTCCTGGCTGTATTTCTACCTTGATTATCTTGATCTGCTTTAAATACACGACTTGCAAGTGCCAAGTCATGTTATGAGTAACCCAGCAATCGTCTCTATGCTGTTTCTGGAATTCTTCCCTCGGTTTTTTCTAGGACAACTGCCAGCTTCTCTTCAACCCCCGTCAGTTTGACTATGACAAGGACGAGGTCGGGGACCGATGCGACAACTGCCCCTACGTGCACAACCCTGCACAGATCGACACGGACAACAACGGGGAGGGCGACGCCTGCTCCGTGGACATCGACGGGGACGGTGAGTGGGGCCCGCCGCGGGCTGCGGATGCCGCGGGGCTCTGCGCTGGCTGGGTGAGCTCAGCCCCACCTGTTTGCTAACGCGCGACCTCCCGATTCACGTCTCTGCTCACGAGACCATCCTTATGCGGCCCCTCTTCCCGGGGGCCTTGGACCACCCTGTGGGAAAGAGCATGTTCTGCCAGCCCTGGTGTCTCCTGTCACGCCCGTCGCCGTTCACAGCCCCAGGAACCCAGTGCCTTGCCCTGAACAAACCGTGCTTCTGAGAAGGGTCTCCCGGACCCCGTCTGTTTCCCCAATGGCCCGCTTCCAGGCAACACTGAATCGTCCATTGCAAAGACCCCGCCAGGGCTTCACCCCGGACCCTGGAAAGTTCTGATGGCACCAGGCCTTTTAAGCAGTGCCTGCGGGCGTGACTCTGTGCCCACCCCTGGCACAGCCTCGCCCTGGGCATCTGCAGCCCAGCCAGCAGCCTGCCAGACTCACACTCACTCCCCCTGCCCACCCGCCACCAACTGTGCTGTCTCCAGGCTGCTTTCTTGGCACAACATGGCATCTCACTGACTGGCTTCTACCAGCACAGGACAGCGTCTGCCCACACTGCTCTCGAGGGCTTTTCCTGGAGATGAGGCATCTCCTCCCATCCTCCATCTGTGACTTCCAAATCCCATATCTGTCAGGGGTCCTTCTCCCGACTCTCTCCACCTCCCAGTACCCTCCCCGCCTGCCAGGACCCCTTTCCTCCCAGGACCCCCAACCTCCTAGGACCCCCATCTGCCAGGACCCGAACCTGACAGGACCCCCACCTGACAGGACCCCCTACCTCCTGGGATCCCCCACCTGCCTGAACCCTCCACTTCCCAGGATCCCCTCACCTGCCAGGACCTCCCACCTCCCAAGACCCCCACCACTTCTTAGGACCCTCCACCTCCCAGGGCCCCCCACCTGCCTAAACCCCCACCAACTCCCAGGACCCTCCACCTGCCAGGACCCCCTACCTCTTAGGACCTCCACTTCCCAGGACCCCCCATCACCTTTCAGGACCCCCACCCACTGCAACCCCTGACCTGCCAGGACCCCCTCACCTCCTGGGATCCCCCACCTGCCAGGTTAATTCACAGTTTTCATCACTTTGACGTTGATGAAATTCACGATCTATTCTCAGATTTCCGGGTGTAAGGCACCGCTCCTAAGCCCCTACCAGTGTCTGTCATTGGTGGTTTCCTAGTAACGTAGGAAGTGGATGAGTTTGTGGAGCCCAGGTGGCTGGCCAGTCCCTAGCAGCTCGACGTAGATTTTCTGAGTGGGTGTTAGGGCAAACAGCGTGCAGAGTCGGATATTTACGCTGCGGTGACTTGCCTGTGGACCCTCAGTGTGCGTCACCATCCAGAGACCTCCAAGTATTGGTTCTGCTTTAAACTAAGGGTATTTTCCTTTTAATGGGAAATCTGCCATGCATCTCATAATCTTCACATTTTATGATTTCTTAGATTTCTTTTTTGTTAAACAAAAGTTTGGCTGAGAATTGTTTAATGCAGTAAGCAAAGCAGCGTGCCTTCCCTAAACTCCACATGCCCTGTTCTCCCTGCATCCCACAGATGTCTTCAACGAGCGAGACAACTGTCCTTATGTCTACAACACTGACCAGCGGGACACCGATGGGGACGGTGTGGGCGACCACTGTGACAACTGCCCCCTGGTGCACAACCCGGACCAGGTAACGGACAGGGCGACTGATCAGGGCGTCTGTGAGGAGCGGAGGTCGAGGGGTCCTCACAGACGGTAGGCCTTGTGGTTTTCCGCGCGATCTGCCAGGACGCATAGCACTGGCTGCGCGATCGTTTTAACTGAAAACGCTGACTGAACTCGAGCCTGAGCATGGCCCCCAGCCAGACAGTAGGTGCCTCTGCCCCGCTGTGCGCGGGAGCCTGTCTCCTGATCAGCTCGGGGTTTGCCTGATGCAGACAGAGGAATTGGCTGCTTTTCCAGGTTGGCCTCTGGAAGTCACAGTGGTGATAGATCACAGTGGTGACAGAACGTGCTGGAGAAAGGACGTTGTCAGAAAGGACTCGATTGCGCTGCAGCTGATTCTTTCTGGTCTCCCTTAAGGAGGGCGAGCCCCCGTAGGGAGGTGGGTCAGATGCAGAGACGCCTGGACTCCAGGAGGCCGTTCCTCTCTGTGGTCATGGCTCGTGTGTGGGGTGAGGTGGCCCAGGCTGCACGCCCTTGGTGACTTTCCACCCAGCATCTGTTTCGCTGGGTGGAGGCTCATGGCTGCTGTCCCCGAACTCTGCCTCCCAGACCGACGTGGACAATGACCTCGTGGGAGACCAGTGCGACAACAATGAGGACATCGACGAAGACGGCCACCAGAACAACCAGGACAACTGCCCCTACATCTCCAACGCCAACCAGGCCGACCACGACCGCGACGGCCAAGGCGACGCCTGCGACTCGGACGACGACAACGACGGGGTCCCCGACGACAGGGACAACTGCCGGTTGGTCGCCAACCCTGACCAGGAGGACTCGGATGGTAGGCACCCCCCGCGGGAGCAGCTTGGCTGCAGGGATGTGAGGTGTTGGACGAAAAGAGCTCTTTAGCCCTGGTGGCCCCAGGGGAGAGGGTCTGGAGGGCACGGAGCCCAGGGCGGCTCAGGGTCTCAGGTGACGCAGCAGGCGCGCAGCTGTGCTGGGGCGACCGGGTGTCCTCCGGCGTCTGCTGGAGGCTGACCCACACGCTGGTGGAGGACGTGCAGCTGCCGTGGACGAGATGGGAGGCGGGGGGCGGAATGGAACCTACTGACACAGAGGCACATGGAGACTCACTGGCTGAAGGGCAGCTCCAAGGACACCCGGCCACGAGCAGCACAGGGCTCGTTCTCGACAGGAGGACCGATGGCTTCTGTCCCCACAGCTGGGCCTGGGGGGGGGCTGGGGTGGAGGCGAGGCTGGTGCTGGGGGTGTCTTCAGGGCTGTGGATGCTCCCACCAGCCAGAGAGGGGAATGTGTGCTTCTGAGCAGAACTGAGGGGCCGTCTGCTCTGAGCAGAACTGAGGGGCCGTCTGCCTCTGAGCAGAACTGAGGGACTGTGTGAAGGATGTGACGGAAACTTGGTTGAACCTGGTGTCTTTTCTCCCTCTAAAGCAGCAGGCACTCCGATGGGGTGACTTAGTGAGTGGTGGTCTTCTGGATTGTCACTGTTAGCATGGACTGCATACCCTTGAGGTCTCATCGGGCATCTCTCCATAAACCAGGCTGGTCCGTGCCCCCCAGCCTCACCCCTGGGAAAATTGACAAGATGCCCCCGAAAGCAGAAGTCCATTTCTCCCCAGGGAGATCATTTTTCATCAGAGAGCTCTGCCCTCAATGCCAAGTTGATTGCAGGCAGGGGCAACTGAGGTAGTAGCAAAGATTCTGAAGACAATCAGAAGGAAAAGCTGGAAATTCAGCTTGATTTCCCCTGGCAACATTCAGCTTTTGTGCCCCAGTTGCAAGTTCAGAATGAAAAGAAATGGGTCTCATGGGAGCTCACATATGGCAAGCTTCATTGCAGTGTTATCAGAGCGACGTTTTGAGAAGAGTCCAGACTCCTCCTCAGAGTGTTGGGGCGAAATGTCAGCGATTACAGGCGCTGGTCCAGAAAGCGCTGCCAAGCCCTTGGCCTCAGAGTTTCAGAGACTCACATACTAAGTCGTCTCAGACACAGAGAGACCTTACTTTGCTTTTCTCTATGCTTTTCCATGGCAACAGGCGATGGGCGTGGGGACGCTTGTAAAGATGACTTCGACAATGACAGTGTCCCTGATATTGACGACGTGTGTCCTGAGAACAACGCCATCAGTGAGACAGACTTCCGGAACTTCCAGATGGTCCACTTGGACCCCAAGGGCACCACTCAGATTGATCCCAACTGGGTCATTCGCCATCAAGGCAAAGAGCTGGTGCAGACAGCCAACTCTGACCCTGGCATCGCTGTTGGTGAGCCTCAGCATGGGTGCCATGGAGCACACAAGCTTGCCCTTTGAGAACAAGTGGATGGGGCAGTGGGTCTTGCTGGCAGCTCCCGCCCTCCCTTGGTTTATAAACCATCTGCCTAAGTATTTGTGATGGAGGAACCTGGGGAAGGGCATCTTTGCCTCTCCAGTCTCTGAGATCTCATATTTTGCAGGCCCTTTTATTTTACAGATTCTGTGTTTAAGTTATTACCTAAGGTGGTGAAGCCCTCCCATAACTTTAGGAAGATTAAGTTCCCTAAATGCCCTAATTGCCCAGGAAGAGGGCTCCAGTTGGCAGGAAGGGAAGGGCCCTCTCTGCCTGTGTCCAGGGGTCCCCAGGCCTCCAGGACTCCCCTAGAAGGCTGTTTCTGACGACAGATGTTCCCTGCGGCCTCCAGGTTTCGACGAGTTCGGGTCTGTCGACTTCAGCGGCACATTCTACGTCAACACGGACCGCGACGACGACTATGCCGGCTTCGTCTTTGGCTACCAGTCCAGCAGCCGCTTCTACGTGGTGATGTGGAAGCAGGTGACGCAGACATACTGGGAAGACCAGCCCACCCGGGCCTACGGCTACTCGGGGGTGTCCCTGAAGGTGGTGAACTCCACCACGGGGACGGGCGAGCACCTGAGGAATGCCCTGTGGCACACGGGCAACACGGAGGGGCAGGTGAGCACACAGCTCCTTCCGGCGGGAGAGCAGTCCCGGCCCTCGCAAAACACCCCCGGCTCTGCTTACGCTCATTTTACCTCAGCCAGTCAGTTCAGTGTTAGTCTCAGTCATGTCTGACCGATTGCAACCCCAGGAACTGTAGCCCGCCAGGCTCCTCTGTCCGTGGGATTCTCCAGGCAAGAATACTGGAGTGGGTGTCGTTCCTTTCTCCAGAGGATCTTTCTGAGCCAAGGATTGAACCCGGGTCTCCTGCATCGCAGGCAGACTCTTTACCATCTGAGCCACCAGGGAAGCTCAGATAATTCCGATACTCTTGTTTATTAAAGATGCCGTGCCTGGTGCTTTTATAAACACGACTGGTGAACCTCTTGCACGCGAAGCATAGGTATACGCCCTATAGAAACAGGGAGAAAAGGGCTCCAAAGGTCTCGGTCCCGTGCTGGGGAAGCAGAGACCTGGGGCTCGGCCAGGTGGCTCCCCACAGGGAACGGCATGGCCCCGGCAGTGGGCTTTGCTCACACTAAGGTTTACGCTGTGGGATTCGTCAGAGGGAGGCCTGGCTGCCCAAGCGCGGGGGTTTCCCACCACAGGAATGTTCCGTCTCCCTTTTGGTGCCGTAAAGCCACACGTGAGGCTCACAGTGATGCTGTCCCTCAGGTGCGCACTCTATGGCATGACCCCAAAAACATCGGCTGGAAGGACTATACTGCCTACCGGTGGCATCTGACCCACAGGCCTAAGACGGGCTACATCAGGTAGGGGGGGCTCGCTGCCCTCTGTGTTTCTGCCCGGCCATTGTCCTTTCCAGGAGCATCTTTCCACTGCATGGCGTCCTGAGATGAATCAGCTGGAGTGGATTCTGCCCTCTGTGCTGCTCCCTGGATTTTCCCCCTTTAAATGCTTCTTTTTTCTGTCCAGCATCTTTTTCTGCACATCACTTTAAAAAAAAAAAAAGAAAGAAAGAAAAAAGCCGAAACAAAACTATTGAAGAGGAGATCAAACTTGTTGTAATAGGCCAGAAGGTGGTAAGCATCTCCCTTACAGGAGGGAAAGTGCAGTGGAAGCGCTGTGTCTGTGGGTTAGCAAGTGATTCCTTTGCACAGGGTCCTGCTTATTTCTGATTTGTGAATGGCTGAGTCCAAGACTCATCTCGAACAAAACTTTGACAAAGCAGCCCAACAGACTTCCGTTCTCTCGGCATGACAGCATTTTTAATCAGTTTGATTAAAGCACAATGACTTAAATTGAAACTTTCTGCCGAGTTAGGTTTAGTGCATAGGCCGGTCTGATGCTCCACCAGGAGTGTGTATGTCCTCGGTGACAGCAGACAGATCTGAGAAGGGCAGTGCAGGTTGGCTGCAGGGACTGTTTCCGGGGAGAGTCCCTGTCCTCCACTCGTGAGCTCCTCCCCTTCCGTGGAGTTTTAGTGCCTCTGTGCACGTGGAGTGGAGCCGGTGCTCACATGCCGGTCAGCTCACAGTTCTTGAGGCAGATGCGCACAAGGCTGTAGTGCGGTGTGGAGGGCAGAAGCCTGCTGCCAGGGCGAGGGTCAGGGTCAGGGTCAGAGCCAAGGTCAGGGTGGGGTCGGAGTTGAGGTCAGGGTTAGGCTGAGGGAAGGGCCTCCTGACTGCACTACAGCATTCCTGGCTCTTAAAGGCAGAGGCAGCCTGGAAGCTTGGGCGGGTGATTGTCAGCGCGGCGTGGGGAGGAAGGTTGGTCTGGGTGTTGCTGCTGCTCTTGGCGAGCCTTGTGAGGAGAAAGCTGCCCTCCTGCCCTCTGCTGAATGTGTTTCACAGCTTGACCTTCTTTCTGTCTCCTTGTTTTGTTTTCAGAGTCTTAGTACACGAAGGAAAACAAGTCATGGCAGACTCAGGACCCATCTATGACAAAACCTACGCTGGTGGGCGGCTGGGTCTGTTTGTCTTCTCTCAAGAGATGGTCTACTTCTCGGACCTCAAATACGAATGCAGAGGTGAGTGTGAGAACAAGGTTCACTGGGGCCGTGTGTCTTACAGAGAGGGGGGAAGGAATGCACATTTTGCTTTTCATTTTACAAAAGCTGCACGTCAGGGAAATAAACTGGTGGCCCGCCCAGCAGATGTTCGGTTTGGTCAGCTTGAATTGACTTGATCAGTTTGTTTGTTTTGAATTCCGTATGAATGTCTTCAGCAGGACAAACGCTTTTGTTATTCACAGGCTTTACCTGCCCACTGTGCTCTACCCCGTAGCTTCCTACATTGTCTACACCTTGTGGGCCCCTTTGGCACTTTAGATTGCAACACCCGATAGAGAGAAAGAAAGGGATGAAGGAAGGAAAGAAAAAGAAAAGGAAAGATAGAGAGAAAGAAGTCAGGAAAGGGCAAGAAAGAAAGGAAGGAAGAGGCAAAGATGGAGAGAGGGCAGGAGGGACAAAGGAAGGAAGGAAGGAGGAGGGGACAGGTGGAGGGAGCGGTCTCTCCGGCTGTCTCTCTAGGAGTATATCCGAGTCAAAGCAAGACGGATCTGGGAGGGAACTTGGCTTCTATGTGGTCTAAACCTGTGCTTTCATGTAGATATGAAAGTATCTTCTATAGTTGAGGTAAGACTCAGAGATGGTTCTCAAAAATCATACAGCAAGAGTGTTGATATGTCTTCCTAATTCTGGTGGAATGTTCTCTTCCTTACATTAGGTTTCATTTGAGACATTTCACGTTTCCTTCCATATATCCATCCATCCATCCATCCATCCATCCATCCACCCATCATTGCATCTATGCTTCTATCCACCCATCCATCCCCATCCATCCAGCTATCCATCCACCCCCATCTGTCCATCCATCCATCCATCCATCCCCATCCACCTATTCACCTATCCATCATTGCATCTATGCTTCTGTCCATCCATCCATCCACCCATCCATCCACCCATCATTGCATCTATGCTTCTGTCCATCCATCCATCTATCCACCCATCCACACCCATCCATCCATCCATCCATCCACCCATCCATCCACCCATCATTGTATCTATGCTTCTGTCCATTCATCCATCCCTCCATCCCCATTCATCCATCTTTCCATCCATTCATTCAACCATTCTTGCATCCATCCATATTGTGGATGTCTTTTAAAAAAATAGAAATAATGATATCTTAGGTTATAGTTAAATAAAACAAAGCAAAGCGAAACTCAGGGTCCAGTCTCCCAAATCCTGTCACTGTGTTTTGCAGACATCTAAACAGGATCTGCTGTGTTTCCAGCCAAGTACTGTAGATGCTGTTACCCAGACACCTCAGTCCATCCCAGTGCTTCCAGCTTCTCTCTCCAGCAGACCTCCTGTTCTTGACCCTAACCTTGAGTGATTCTTCACCTGCTGTCCTCAACCCAAGCCCAAGTGCCTTCAGAGGGTAAATAATAATGGAACTGAAAGATGAACATCCAACCCACGGCAGGAAAAGCAGTTTGATGATCCATGAGACTTTATGTGGAGTGAAAATTGAGCATGATATTGCATTGTTTTTCTTTTCTTGTGTGTTTAAAAAGAATGACGTTTACATATGAAATGTAAGTACTTTTTGTATTTATGTGTATATGGAGTTGAAGGGAATATTGTGTATAAGCCATTATCACAAATTAAGCAGGAAAAATACTGCCACACTACTTTCAATGCTTTAAGGTGGGTGTGAGAGCACCCGGATATTGTTAGGTAAATTATAAAACGGGGCAGCGCAAGTTTGAAGTAATTCCATGGTCAGAAAGAGGTCAGGAGACAGCAGTCACATATGTGGGATGTCAGCTAACTAACTGGAACATCAGCAATATCCATGGGAATAAGTGAGTACCCCTCCCCGGCTCTCTTGTCCCACAGTGGGGGCCCTCAGAAATGTGGTCTCATCAAGGAAGGAAAATCCCTGTGAGACGGCTCTGCCGTGGGTCTAGAGTTGGGCCTGGCAAAGCCCTGCTGACCTGATGGTTTAGCAGACGAGGTGCCTTCACTGCAGTGGCCCTTCCAGCAGTGGTGGACCTGGGAGAGCTTGTGGCCAGGTGTCCCTTGGTTCCGAGGTCTGGCCCCCGGAATCCGTGCTGGGGCTCCTTCCCATCTCTGCTGCTCTAGAAGAGCCAGTGGAGAAGCGGTCTGCAGACGTGTTTCTACATCTGATCCCTCGTCGGGGCTTTGACACTGTGGGCAAGTTGCTTTTACCCAACTTGGTAACACATTCCATTAAGGTTCCAGTTATAAATGTTGTGTTAATATTTATTAAGTGAGTATAGAATGCAGTTCTGTTCACAGTAACTTATTTAAATATACCAAGTAGCGCATACGTAGTATAATTTCTAGAAGTAAACATATAACTAGCATATAATATAAAGATCCAGTTATAGCAAAGTACCTTCTGTCAAAATACAAGGCTTTATAACGTTATATTGCCATGATCAAGCATGCTGCAAAATGTGATAGAATAAACAAATAATAATGAAGAGTTTATAATGGAACCTTAATATATACTGTTGCCAGTGACTTTAATTCCATATATATATATATATATATTTTTTTTTTTTTTTACTATTTTCTATCTGCTGTACGTGGGAATTTAAAGACTTTGAATGCCAAGGGTAAACCAGTGCTGTCTCAGCAGACACACCCCTTAGTCATACAGCAGTATTCACAGGCTTGATTTGTTTTTTGCTTCAAGTTGCATGATGTTTGTTCAGGAAATATTGGTTAATCTCACTCCACGTAGGGGCTCAGGAAGAAGACTTGTCTTGTCGGCCTGATGTGGCAGACGGCCTCCCTTCTGGTTGACAGCGAGCTAACGTCTCCGTCACGGAGAGAGAGGACCCGCGACCTGTCTCCTTTGCGCGTGCCGTCTGATAAGCTTACATTTGTTGCTTCTTTGAGGTTAATTGCCTTCTTGCTGTGCTGCACTTTCTACATTTTTCGGTGGAGCTGTTTTCCCAAGACAGCGGAGTGTTGGGAGATGTCATTAAACGTCCCCGTGGTGAAGCGTGTGCAGGCTTCTGTGTCGCTGTGTTCGCTGGTACGGGCTGATGATGTGAATATTTAGAATGTACCATATTTTTTTTGTAAATTATTTATGTTTTTTTTTTTAAAAAAACAAACTTTTGGTACAGATGGATGAAACTTCTTTTGTTTTGCCAAAGACTGTAAATATTAATTTATTTGTTCACATGGTCAGATTTTCACCACTGAACCCTGCATTTAGCTAGAGCCTCATTTTTATACTTCAAAGGTTCGTAACAGGAAATAAACTGTAAACAGGTTTTCTATAAATCAATCTCTCTCCCTTTTTTAAAGAGCTAGCAGGGCTCCCGCCGGGTGCCGTGGGCGGACCCCAGCAGGACGAGCAGAGCTCTGTGTCAGGCCTCTTCAGGCCGAGATGCAGTCAGGGGTCTCGCAGAGCAGGAGGCTGTTGAAGGCAGGTCTCATCGTGGTCGGGGGAGCCGCCCGGGTCACGCAGGACGTAACCCTAGGGAGTCCGTCCTCTGTTGCCTCTCGCTATCCCACTGGGGACCGAGCAGTGTGGTGAGTGTCGGCCCCCCTGGGACGACTCAGGGGAGAGGGGCAACCCAAGGGGCCCCTTTTCGTACGAACGGTGCTTTCCTGGACCAGTCTGGTTGCAAACCGGAGCGAGAAGCTGCAGGAGGCTCGGCGGGCGCGCGTGCGATCATGGCGTCGTGTGGATAAGCCGCTCACTCGGTGACGGGAGGAGGCCACGGGCGGCCTGGGCGTCTCTGGCCGCCCCACTGCCCCCGGGACTTCTGAGCAGTACCGCAGCCTCAGTTATGGGGGAACCGTGAGAGCTGCAGGGGGAGACGGACAGACGGACAGCACGTTTGGAAGCCTCAGGTGCAGGAAAGGCCTCCCGAGGGGACAGCTGGAGGCGAAGATCCGGCTTGATTTGGGAGCAGGACGAGGCCAGACCCGGGGAAGGGACCCGAGAGGCTCAGGGGAGCTGAGACACGAGGTGGTGAGGAGGGCTGGACGTGGGTACTGTGACGACTGGGGGACGCTGACCTGCGTTCCGCCTGTGGAACGGAGAGCGTGCGGGGCCGTGGGGAGGATGCTGAGAAGTCAGGTGATGAAACAAGGTGCAGTTGCTCACGTTCGGATTTGGGGGATGTTTATCGAAAGAGAAGTTTCTGACAGACCCGCCCCCCGTCAGCACCCGGTGGTCCCAGGACCAGTTTCGTGGCTCTGTGACCTGTGGGGGAGGCGGTGGCCCCGTGGGGGACAGGTCTGTGGAGTCTCTTCCTTCTATGTGAGGTTCTACCACTCGGGGTCACGCTGTGCTCCATCACTGTCCCTGAAGAAAAGACCCTCCCCACCCCCAAAACCGCGCCTTCAGGCAGTGTTCGGTGGGCCGTCGTCGGAGGAACTGGGGGTGGTTCTGACATGGGGGTGGGTCCAGCCTGAGGCGGCTGACGGGAAGCGGCTCTGCGGGGTCTGTCATGGCTGAGGGTCCTGCGTGGAGTCACGGCCCACCTGGCTGAGGGTGGAAGGCCCCGGGTCCTTCTGGGTCTGAGCTTCTCGAGCGGCTCGTGCTCAGCTCGTCTGCTGTGCAAAGCGGTGTTTTGGCCACGGGGGCTGGCAGTCGAGGGCTCGGGGCCCCTGGGGGCCGCTGCCTGACAGCTCCGCCACCCTGGTCATAGAATCAGGGTTCTGCTCCTCTAAACATCCTCATCTGGACACCAAGGACCACAGCCCTAGGATCCCGGAAGAGGACAAGGGGGCAGCAGGGACTGTCCACGCCTGGCCGAGCCTGGGCCTCTGGTCCCGGGGGAGCGGCTTGGCAGAGGGCGAGGGTCCAGAGATGACAGTGGCCCTCGGCCCAGCCAATGGCGACCTCGGCTTTGGGGAAGCCCGCAGAGCTCCTGCCAAGACGTCTGGGCCCTGAGCCGCCGCCAAGTGTCAACCTGTCGCCATGTCTGACCCTGGCTGAGCTCAGCCCATGCTGTCCCCGCCGTCCAGGGTCCCCTGGCACAGCCACCCGGGGATGGACATGGAGGCCGCTCTGAGCCCCGTGGGGGCCACGTGGGTCCCAATGGCCAGGCCATGCAATCACAGGCTCCAGGGTGACTTTCAGGTCACATCTCTCAGCTGTAACAAGGCCTGGAAACCTAGACTGTTTTCAGCTGTTACTCTTCCACAGAATGACTTTTTGACTCCCAGACACACCAAGTACATTATGAGAAGTGAGATTTTGACATTTCCAGCAAAGACACACTCTCTACATCGTTAACAACAGGTCAGTCAGAAGCCATCCCAGCGAACAAGCTTAGATCAAGTGCCCAAGTACAGACAGGACTGGGTGGTCAGCTTGAAGAACAGCCGCCCACAGAGCCTCAGAGCCCAGCCGTTGGCTCAGGCCCTGGACTCCAGGCTCTCAGGAGGTCAGCCTTTGCTTGGCAACTTGGGGTCTCTAACAGACGAACCTCAGGGTACAAGTACAGTCTGACTGCAAGACAGCCGTGCACCTCCAGAGGGTGGATTCTGAAACAGGTAGAGGAGGAGCAGGAGAAAGTGTCCATAAAACGAGACCATACCTCCTTCTATGTGCTGTGTATTTACTTTCAAATAATTCACTATTTATATAAATCTGTTTTGCTGTTTGGTGGTTTTATTTTCAGCTTCAGCATCAGTCCTTTCAATGAATATCAAGGACTGATTTCTTTTAGGATGGACTGGTGGGATCTCCTTGCTGTCCAAAGGACTCTCAAGAGTCTTCTCCAACACCACAGTTCAAAAGCGTCAGTTCTTCAGTGCTCAGCTTTCTTTATAAATCAGCTATAGTTCAGTGTAAAAAAAAGAATGGTTTTTCTTATGGTTTAAGAGATGCATTACAATTGGTAAATAAAACATTTATGTATATACAAAATACATTCACATACACTTAGCATAGAATATATGATATAATAAAATAATCATATATATTTAGCATTATATGCTCATGCATACACACATACACACGCCTCACGAATATATGATATAAGATACTTAATCATATGTTCTGCAAAAGGGAAAGGAGAAAAGGAAAGATATACCCATTTGAATGCAGAGTTCTAAAGAACAGCAAGGAGAGATAAGAAAGCCTTCCTCAGTGATCAATGCAAAGAAATAGAGGAAAACAGTAGAATGGGAAAGTCTAGTGATCTCTTCAAGAATTAGAGATACCAAGGGAATATTTCATGCAAAGACGGGCTCGATAAAGGACAGAAATGGTACGGACCTAACAGAAGCAGAAGATATTAAGAAGTGGCAAGAATACACTGAAGAACTATACAAAAAAGATCTTCACGACCCAGATAATCATGATGGTGTGATCAACAACCTAGAGCCAGACATCCTGAAATGTGAAGTCAAATGGGCGTTAGGAAGCATCACTATGAGCAAAGCTAGTGGAGGTGATGGAATTCCAGTTGAGCTCTTTCAAATCCTAAAAGATGATGCTGTGAAAAGTGCTGCACTCAATATGCCAACAAATCTGGAGAACTCAGCAGTGGCTACAGGACTGGAAAAGGTCAGTTTTCATTCCAATCCCAAAGAAAGGCAATGCCAAAGAATGCTCGAACTACCGCACAATTGCACTCATCTCATGCTAGTAAAGTAATGCTCAAAATTCTCCAAGCCAGGCTTCAACAGTATGTGAACTGTGAACTTCCAGATGTTCAAGCTGGTTTTAGAAAAGGCAGAGGATCCAGAGATCAATTGCAAACATCCGCAGGATCATCAAAAAAGCAAGAGAGTTCCAGAAAAATATCTATTTCTCTTTAATTGACTATGCCAAAGCCTTTGACTGTGTGGACCACAATAAACTCTGGAAAATTCTTTAAGAAGTGGGAATACCCCCTGACCTGGCTCTTGAGAAATCTGTATGCAGGTTAGGAAGCAACAGTTAGAACTGGACATGGAACAACAGACTGGTTCCTAATAGGAAAAGGAGTACATCAAGGCTGTATATTGTCACCCTGCTTATTTAATTTATATGCAGATTATATCATGGGAAATGCCAGGCTGGATGAAGCACAGGCTGAAATCAAGATTGCCGGGAGAAATATCAGTAACCTCAGATATGCAGATGACACCACCCTTATGGCAGAAAGTGAAGAAGAATTAAAGAGCTTCTTGGTGAAAGTGAAAGGGGAGAGTGAAAAAGTTGGGTTAAAACTCAGCATTCAGAAAACTAAGATCATGGCCTCTGGTCCCATCACTTCATGGCAAATAGATTGGGAAACAGTGGAAACAGTGTCAGACTTTATTTTGGGGGGCTCCAAAATCACTGCAGATGGTGACTACAGCCATGAAATTAAAAGACACTTACTCCTTGGAAGAAAAGCTATGACCAACCTAGACAGCATATTAAAAAGCAGAGACATTACTTTGCCAACAAATGTCTGTCTAGTCAAAGCTGTGGTTTTTGCAGTAGTCATGTATGGATATGAGAATTGGACTATAAAGAAAGCTGAGCACCAAAGAACTGATGCTTTAGAACTGTGGTGTTGAGGAATACTCTTGAGAGTCCCTTGGACTGCAAGGAGATCCAATCAGTCCATCCTAAAGGAGATCAGCCCTGAATATTCATTGGAAAGCCTGATGCTGAAGCTGAAGCTCCAATAGTTTGGCCACCTGATGTGAAGAACTGACTCATTGGAAAAGACCCTGATGCTGGGAAAGATTGAAGGCAAGAGGAGAAAGGGATGACAGAGGATGAGATGGCTGGATGGCATCACTGACTCAATGGACATGAATTTGAGTCAACTCCAGGAGTTGGTGATGGACAGGGAGGCCTGGCATGCTGTAGTCCATGGGGTCAGACACAACTGAGCGACTGAACTGAACTGAACTGAATCATATAAATTTAACATTGTCTCCTCGTGTGTACACACATACACATGCCTCATGAATATATGATATAAGATACATAATTGTGTATTTAGCGTTATATGTTCATGTGAACACATATACATACGCCTCATGAACACACAGTCTCTCCATCAAGACTCATTTCTTTAGAATCTTCATCTTATACACAAGACTCAAGGGCACTTCAGCTGAAGATTTCAGCTGCTGGGAAGCATGAATTAGATTAGCATCAGGAGGGCTCTAGTAGATTTTGGAGTTTCTTGCCATGTTTGCGGAGGATTAGGTTTCCCAGGCAGCTCAATGGTAAAGAATCCACCTGCCAAGCAAGAGATATGGGTTCAATCTCTGGGTTGGAAAGACCCCCTGGAGAAGGAAATGGCAACTCGCTCCAGTATTCTTGCCTGGGAAATTCCATGGAGAAAGGAACCTGGAGGGCTACAGTCCATGGGGTCGCAAAGAGTCAGACACAACTTGGCGGCTAAACAGCAACAATAAAGCTTCACCACGCGTGGTGAGATGAGTCAGTTCCAGAATAGGACTGGCAACCCCAGATCAATCAAAGCTCAGTCTTAAATAATTGGACAAAGAGACTTGCCAACAAGGTCCATCCTAGCAGTTTCTTAAAACATAGTCATATAGCTGCTGATCCTCTTGGGTTGTTGCGTTCTGTTTGATAAAGGATATAATAGAAAACTCTAAAATCCATTTTTGGAATGCCATGATATTTTATTCATAATTTCTCTTTCTAATTTCCAAGCTCTTTCTTTTCTAATGACACATTTTGGGGGATTTAAAAAAATACGGTTGTACACCTTAAGCTTAAACTATGTTATATGTCAATTATAGCTCACTAAAGAAAAAAGGCAAATTCAGAGAAGCTGAAGGGTACGTGATAAACACACAAAATCGCTGTGTGTTTCTATGCACCAGCAAAATATAATATGAAAATAAAATTAAGAAAACAATTTCATTTGCAATAGAATTTGAAACAAAATGCCTAGAAGTAAATTCAGCCAAAAGGTAAAATACTTATATAATAAAAGTGCAAAACATTGTGAAAAAAATAACAAAAGCCTAAATAAATGGCAAGACAGCTTGTATTTATAGATTGGAGGATTTAACATTGTTAGAACGATGATACTACACAATGCAAACTATAGATTCAGTTCAATCCCTATCAAAATTCCAATAACTTTTTGCAGAAATGGAAAAGATGATCCTCAAATTCATATGGGATTACAAGAGTTCTGAATAATTGCCAACAGAAGACTGAAAGATAAGGACAAAATTGGAGGACTCACACTTCCTGATTCTCAATTCCACAACAAAGGTACAGTGTTCAAAACAGTATGGTGATAACTTAAGGGCGAACACATAGACCAACACACTGGAACTGAGCCCAGAAGTAAACCCAGACATTCACGGTCGACTGGTTTTCAACAAGGGTCCCGGGATTGTTTAGTAAGGAAGGAACAGTGTCTTCAACAAGTGGTTGGTTGTTCATGTGCCAAAGAACAAAGTTGACTCCTGCTTCACTCCATACAGAAAAATTAACTTAGGTCAGAAAAATTAAATTAGGTCAGTGACCTAAGTACAAGAAATAAAACTATAAAACTCTCAGACAAAACATGGATAAATCTTCAGGACCTTGGATTTGGGAATGGACTCTTAAGCATGACACCAAAAGCATGAGCATTAAGGGGGAAAAAAAGAAGATAAATTGGACTCTATCAAATTAAAAAGCATTTCTGTATCAGAGAACATTACCGGGAAAGTAAAAAGAAAAACCATTGAATGGGAGAAAATATTTAGAAATTATAGATCTCATAAGGATCTGGTGTCCAGAATAGATAAGAACTCTTATAACCCCAAAACAAAAGCCAAAAAAAAAAAAAACCAAACCCCAAAACCTAGAAAAATGGGCAATGGTTTTGAACAGGTATTTCTCTAAAGACATACAAACGATCACCAACTTTTTCTCATTTACCACTAGAGAAACTGCGATGAGGTTCACTTCATACCCGTTAAAATAATAATTTAAGGAAAAGAGAAGTGTTGGTGAAGATGGGGCCAATGATGGAACCGGAGCGCTTTGCTGCGGGGGATAAAAAACGGATCAGCTGCTCTGGACGGCAGCTTGGCTGTTTCTCAAACAGTGAGACATATAGGCATCACATGACCCGACAATTCCACTCCTGGGTATAAACCCCAGAGGCCTGGAAATAGGAACTGACACGAGAGCGTGTCACACGTGTTCTTAGCAACACCATCCACAGCAGTCAGAGCCTGGAAATGCTCCAGCGTGCATCACAGATGGGTGGATTCCAGACTGCGGAATGTTGTTCTGCCTGAAACTGATGCTCCGATACCTGCGACAGCAGGCATGCATGCTGAGTCCCTTTAGTCCTGTCTGACTCTCTGTGACCCCACGGACTGTGGCTCACCAGGCTCCTCTGTCCAGGGATTCTCCAGGCAAGAATACTGGAGTGGGTTGCCATGTCCTTCTCCAGGGGATCTTCCTGACCCAGGGATCGAACCCACATCTCTTACATCTCCTGCATTAGCAGGCAACTTCTTTACCACCAGTGCCTCCTGGGATGGACCCAATTAATATTATGCTGAATGAAATAAGCCAGACACAAAGGGTACATACTATATAATTTCATTTATTTGGAATATCCAGAATGGATAAATCTGTAGAGCCATAAAGCAGATTGGTGATGACCGGAGTTTCCTTCATGGAGATAAAAATGTTCTGAAACGAAATATAGGCGATCATGTCACATCACTGTGAATGCACTAAATGCCGTTGCAATGTACACTTGAATACGGTTAACGTCCCGCAGCATGAATTTCACCTTCACGTAGGAATGGGAACTATATGATCATGACTGCAGCACGTGTCCAGTTAATGAACTGGTCAGACTAAGAACTCTGATGCTTTGTTTTGTGCAAAGGCTTAAGAGAAGCGTATAGAAGAGAACGGCGTGAAGCTACCCTTGTCCTTTAGCTCCCGTCCTCTGCCCTCTCTGGGGTCTTGCTCTTTCTTTTTGGCCCCTTTTCCTCCAGGCCTGAGTCAAGTCACCAGCAGAGGGTGAGCCGCCAGCTTTGTCTTCATTACCTATGGTTATTTGTCTTGGGAGGAAAATCATTGACTCAAATTTAAATTATCTCTGGATAAAACTCCTAAAAGAATTGGCAACAAACTTGGAGTGTCTGGAGGAGACTCCTGAGTTCCGGGGTCCTTACGGCACATGTGGTCATGTGGACGCACTCAGGCGGTCCTTCCAGGGGCTGTGCTGAGCAGGAACTTGGCATCAACCTTTGCTAATGTGACCTCTTTACAACAGGAGCATCCCTTGAAACTTTAGCAGGAATTAGACCGGGCAGAGGAAGCCTGGAGAAGACGCAGCAGGGCTCCAGGTACTTTCCCATGGCCGCTCTGTTCCTTGCCTCTGAGTAGAAGGCGGGACCCTCAGAAAACTCAGTCTCCATGGGCCGGCCTGGGCTGGGCGAGGTTGTCCTCACAGAGGGG
Source organism: Giraffa tippelskirchi (assembly GCF_054371585.1). NCBI lineage: Eukaryota > Metazoa > Chordata > Mammalia > Artiodactyla > Giraffidae > Giraffa > Giraffa tippelskirchi. The sequence goes on along the minus strand of NC_137283.1, from coordinate 165,572,579 downwards.
AGCCTTCCCGAGCCTTAACCTCGAAGGAGGTGCTGACAAGTTTAGGAAACACCCAAATCCTAATCGAAATGTCCTGGGTGTAACCTTCCAAAGGAATGCAGTTTTAAAGCCTAAGTGTGTCCCCTGCAGGTTCATTTGCTGAAAGCAGACCATGCGATGGGAGAAGGGACTGTTAGCCTCGGGGCCCAGACAGAGGGGCGGCCGAGAGGGAGACCCTGGCTGCCTGCAGGACAGACGTCCTGTGACCTGTACCGACGGCCAGACGGCTCTGCTCCTGGAGGCTGGACCGTCATGATGTGATGCTATCAGCATTAGAAGATTTCAGCTTTTGTGATCATGAGTTTAGTTTCTGCGTGTTGATTCTCCAGTAACCAAGGAGACTTTGTAATTGAACTTCATCTCAGCTTGGTTGCCCCCAAAGGGGAGCGTGGCCGTGGGCTTGGGGTCAGGTCCCTTATCTTGGGACTCCAGGAGCTGGGAAGTGGCCAAGGGGATTCATGTGTCCATCACTAAGAGGTCACTGCTCAGTGCGCAATTCGAGCTCAAGGGTTTTCAGGCCCATCTGAGGAAGCAGAAGGCCCCTCTGAAAGAAAGGAGCCTGGAGCATTTGTCCGCCAGCCCCAAACCCTCAATCGCCCCATACGGGGGCTACTCACCCCTGTGGGCTGAGAGAAGAGGAGGACGTAAGGAGGGACACAGGAGGCGGCTGGAGTTTGAGGGTGGAAGGGTCGGAGAGGGCTGGGTGGCCCACCGGCTGCAGCTCAGGCTGGGGGCTCGGGGGGTGGACGGAGCTCAGGAACAGGGGATCCAGCTTTGGGATGTGTGCATGAACGTGCGTACGCTCCTGCAAAGGGAGGCGGCACCAGCCACGAGGCTCCGCTTGCAGTGCAACTCGAGCCTGCATATTTACACCATTCTTTCCAGAAGCAGCTTGTTTGCCACCAAAGAGCTCAGAGTGGACGCAGAAGCCCAGGGACGTGACCGGGGGCTGCCAGTGTTCCCTGGTGTCCAAGCTGTGGTTCTATCACCTTCCACCAAAAGGCTGGACTCTAATCTCCCCAGCTGAGAAGAGTCTTCTGAAAGGCTCATTCACCATTTTGAGTTCAAAACAGTTATTTCATGTTACACACTGGGATTTCCTGGATCACACAAAATCTGCTTCTGAAAAGCATTCTCCAGTTCCTAGAAGAGATCTTGCATTACTGGTAGAGGAAGATTAACTGCCAGATGAAGGGAATGGAAATTGATTTCAGGCACAAAACAGATGCCACAAATGTCCACGTGTCCACATCAAAGTGAAAGTGTTAGTCACTCAGTCATGTCTGACTCTTTGTGACCCCGTGGATGTAGCCCGCTAGGCTCCTCCGTCCATGGAAATCCCGAGGCAAGAACACTGGAGTAGGTTGCCATGCTCTCCTCCAGGGGATCTTCCCAACCCAGGAATTGAACCTGGGTCTCCTGTATTGCAGGCAGATTCTTTATCATCTGAGCCACCAGGGAAGCATTCACACCAAAGGCCTGCTTTTTCCTCTCTTCTTCCCTCAGGCCACATTCCAGCCTGAATCTCCTATGGGACTGACTGCCTTTGCAGCATAAGGATGCCAGGGGTTTTGTTTAGGAGCTCAAGACCTTGGGCAAAGAAGAGTGAAAGTGGGAACAACTGATATCAGCTCAGTGGTTCCCACCAGCCCTGGCAGCAGTTCCCTGCTCTGCAGCATCTTCCCAGCATCTCCTCGAGGAGACACATCAGGTGGTCCCCTGGGGAGGAGGCCGAAGCAGAGGTCAGCTGGCCCCAGACATCCCCTCAGTAAGGCCCCAAAACCAAGGGCAGGGCAGGGGCCCTCCTACTAGAGCTGGGCATGCAGGTTCCTTGAGAGAGGACCGGGGGGGGGGGGTCCACCAGGGGACCTGGGGGAGGAGAGAAGCCGGGTGGTCAGCATAGCCCACCTGCTCTCAAGGAGCATCCATGGATATGGAAGAAGATGGCCATGTGAAGGAAGGGGGTCTGCAGGGCCCTGCGGAGCAGGAGGCGGGAAGAGCAGGACGCTCTGCTCTGGTCCAGGATTGGAGCCGGGGCGAGCGTGGTTTTGGTGGGAGACAGAGCTGTTCTTCTGAGCGGGGCGATGAGCGAGCCTGGGGCCACGGACGCTTGATAAAACTATGGGTGGGGATGCAAGGACCTTCCGAGACTTGGGCTCCAAGTGGCTGTCGTCTCCCAGGCGGCAGTGTCCTCCTGGTCTAATCTCTGCTTTAAGTAAGAGGGCTGGAGGGCAGAGTCCATAGGACCTTGAGTTCTATCAGGGCAGAGGAGGTTCCAGTGTGTCTTCAAGTGTGTGAAGAGTCAGACACCAGGGCTCACGTGGGTCCCGGGCAGTTGGAGGAGCTCCTGAGCCTCCTGCTTGCCCAGTCCCTCTCCACACGTCACTCATGGTGCTCAGTGGTAAAACAAAGAAAGAGAAATTGCCATCAAAATACATCCTAGAGGGAAAAACAACGTTTGAAACATGATTCAACTGTAAAAAGAAAAACTAGACATTTTGATAACATATTTTCACAGTTTATTTTGACAACCAGTGAACTGGTCCAGGAGGGAGGAACTACCCTTTTCTGCAGATGAAAAGAAGCTAGTGAGTAGCCGCATACTCTCAGAAAGCAAGTATGTGAGGGTTCTGGGGTTCCTGACTTTGAGCCTGGGACTCTTGGGCTATTATTTTATAATGTTTTACTTCAAAAATGACTTGCATGGTGAACGAAAGTCACCTTTTGTAAAAGGCAGACATTATTTGTAATAAGCAGAGGTTTGGGGCACAAGTTTCAGGCGTGTCATCTCTGAGCTGTGTGGCTTTGGCTAAACCATCCGGTTTCTCGGCTGTGAAGGAGGAAGACCGCTCAGGCTCTCAGAGACCCTCTGAACGTTAGAGGGGCCCCGAGCAGTGCTGGCAGTCCACTGACTCCCTTCTCCCTTCCCCAATCCCCTCTTCACGTGCCCCGAGCTCCACACCCAAGGAGCTTTGTCAGCAGTTATGTGGTGTTCATCTTCCCACAGTGTTCTATGAATTATCTTAGATTTTAGATGGAAGTAGTCTTCAACATTTTAAGCCTGGAGTTCTTGCTCAAGAAAAGCTTAAAACCTAGAAATAGCTACTACATTGCTTGCCAAAGCATGACTTAAAAAAATATTTCTACGAAAAAAAAATCATCTGTGGTTCTCTTAATGGCTAGTGAGACTATATTCAGCTTTCACTTTATTGTGAAATGGCAAGTTTCAACATTCACCTTCAATAAATAGCATGCATTTTCTCAGACACCAGATTCCAAGCTTCCCAGAAAAGTGAAATTATGGTGATTCAAGTAAGAGGAACCCAGATTCCTGGGCCCAGTGGCCTCCGGCTGCCACAGTGCCCACAGAAGCCCAGTCACCGGCTGCGGTGAGACCAGTGATGTGGCGAGAGCCGGCTCTGCGGGGTGGGCTGCGGACACACTCTGTGACTGTGGTCAACCCAGGGCACGAGGAGACTGGCACGGCCGAACGGCCCAAGCCCCCAGAGGTGCGTGCCTACACTCCGGCCTGTGGGCCGAGACGCTCGGCTTGGCAGACAAGCTGCTCACTGCGTGTGGGAGCGTGTGGGGCCCCGAGCCTCAGGAAGGAGCCAATCTGGGAGGAAGGACCGCCACTCACGGAAAGTCTTCTGATCGCAAACAACACGCTGAAGCACATGAATTCCTTCATGCACTGTTCAGCGACGTTTTCTGGAATCCCACGTGTTCCGGACACCATCGGGTGCTTGGGACGTGGTTGTTAAGAGGCCGGCAGAGGCCTGGTCCTCACGATGCTCACACGCTTGGGACCGGGGGCGAGAGGAAGGCACAGGGAGGAAGGAGGTGGCATCGGGGCTGGTGACCGACAGCTGCAAGGGAAGGGCAGGGGCTATCGCCTGGGAGGACCGGCCTGGGAGTGTGCGAGCTCCCCCTCTCGAGTCTGCTGGGGCCCGAGGCTCCGGGCCTCCTGGCCCACCGAGTCCTGGCCGAAGGTCAGGGCCATGGGTGCTCTGCCTGTCCTCCTGTGCTTGCACTTGGGGAGCTTTTCTAAGAAGCTGCCACAGATCAGAGTGAGTCTGGGCATAGTGGATGCAACACACAGGGTCTGGCCCTGCTCAGCCAGCCTGTGCCTTGGGCTCTTGAGTTGTAGAAAGAGTTAGGATTTTCTCCAGCAAATTCCTAGGCGAAATTTGGTTGAGTTCAGTTCAGTTGCTCAGTCATATCCGATTCTTTGGACCCCATGGACTGCAGCACGCCAGGCTTCCCTGTCCATCACCAACTCCTAGAGCTTGCTCAAACTCATATCCATCAAATTGGTGATGCCATCCAACCATCTCATCCTCTGTTGTCCACTTCTCCTCCTGTCTTCAATCTTTCCCAACATTAGGGTCTTTTCTAATGAGTCAGTTCTTCACATCAGGTGGCCAAAGTATTGGAGTTTCAGCTTTAGCATCAGTCCTTCCAAAGAATATTTAGGACTGATTTCCTTTAGGATGGACTGGTTGGATCTCCTTGCAGTCCAAGGGACTCTCAGGAGTCTTCTCCAACACCACAGTTCAAAAGCATCAATTCTTTGGTGCTCAGCTTTCTTTATAGTCCAACTCTCACATCCATACACGACCACTGGAAAAACCATAGCTTTGACTAGACGGACCTTTGATGGCAAAGTGATATCTCTATTTTTTAATATGCTGTCTAGGTTGGTCATAACTTTTCTTCCAAGGAGTAAGCGTCTTTTAATTTCATGGCTGCAGTCATTACCTGCAGGAATTTTGGAGCCCCCCAAAATAAAGCCTGTCACTGTTTCCATTGTTTCCCCATCTATTTGCCATGCAGTGATGGGACTGCATACCCTGATGTTCGTTTTCTGAATGTTGAGTTTTAAGCCAGCTTTTTCACTCTCATCTTTCAGTTTAATCAAGAGGCTCTCAATTCCTCTTCACTTTCTGCCATAGGGTGGTGTCATCTGCATATCTGAGGTTATTGATATTTCTCCTGGGAAGCTTAATTCCAGCTTGTGCTTCATTCAGCCCAGCATTTCGCATGATGTACTCTGCGTATAAGTTAAATAAACAGGGTGATAATATACAGCCTTGATGTACTCCTTTCCCAATTTGGAACCAGTTTGTTGTTCCATGTCCAGTTCTAACTGTTGCTTCTTGACCTGCATACAGGTTTCTCAAGAGGCAGGTCAGGTGGTCTGGTATTCCTACCTCTTGAAGAATTTTCCACAGTTTGTTGTGATCCACACAGTCAAAGGCTTTGGCATAGTCAATAAATCAGAAGTATATGTTTTTCTGGAACTCTTTTGCTTTTTCTATAATCCAATGGATGTTGGCAATTTGATCTCTGGTTCCTCTGCCTTTTCTAAATCCAGCTTGAACATCTGGAAGTTCTCAGTTCATGTATTGTTGAAGCTTCACTTGGAGAATTTTGAGCATTACTTTGCTGGCATGTGAGATGAGTGCAATTGTGCAGTAGTTTGAACATTTTTTGGCATTGCCTTTCTTTGGGATTGGAATGAAAACTGACCTTTTCCAGTCCTGTGGCCACTGCTGAGTTTTCCAAATTTGCTGGCTTATTGAGTGTGGCACTTTAACAGCATCATCATTTAGAACTTGAAATAGCTCAGCTGGAATTCCATCACCTCCACTAACTTTGTTTGTAGTGATGCTTTCTAAGGCCCACTTGACTTCAGACTCCAAGATGTCTGGCTCTAGGTGAGTGATCACACAAAAAGTGGTCCACTGGAGAAGGGCATGGCAAACCACTTCAGTCTTCTTGCCTTGAGGACCCCATGAACAGTATGAAAAGGCAGAAAGGTAGGACACTGAAGGATGAACTCCCCAGGTCAGTAGGTGCCCAATGTGCTACCAGAGAAAAGTGGAGAAATAACTTCAGAAAGAATGATGAAATGGAGCCAAAGTAAAACAACACCCAGTTGTGAATGCGCCTGGTGATGGAAGCAAAGTCCGATGCTGTGAAGAACAATATTGTAGAAGAACCTGGAAAGTTAGGTCCATGAATCAAGGTAAATCAGAAGTGGTCAAACAGGAGATGGCAAGAGTGAACATTGACTTTTTAGGTATCAGTGAAATAAAATGGACTGGAATGGGCGAATTTAATTCAGATGACCATTATATCTACTACTGTGGGCAAGAATCCCTTAGAAGAAATGGAGCAGCCCTCATAGTCAACCAAAGAGTCCAAAATTTAGTGCTTGGGTGTAATCTCAAAAATGACAGAACGATCCCTGTTCACTTCCAAGGGAAACCATTCAATATCATGGTAATTCAAGTCTATGCCCCAACCAATACTGCGGAAGAAGCTAAAGTTGAACAGTTCTGCGCTGACCTACATGACCTTCTGGAACTAAAACTTTTCATTATGGTGAACTGGAATGCAAAAGTTGGAAATCAAGAGATACCTGGTGTAACAGGCAAATTTGGCCTTGGAGCACAGAATGAAGCAGGGTGAAAGCTAACAGAGTTTTGCCAAGAGAGCTCACTGGTCATAGCAAACACCCTCTTCCAACAACACAAGAGAAGACTACACATGGACATCACCAGATGGTCAACACCAAAATCAGGTTGATTATATTCTTTGCAGCCAAAGATGGAGAAGCTCTATACAGTCAGCAAAAACGAGACCGGGAGCTGACTGTGGCTCAGATTATGAACTCTTTATTGACAAATTCAGACTTAAATTGAAGAAATCGGGGAAAATCACTAGACCATTCAGGTATGACCTAAATCAAATCCTTTATGACTATATAGTGGAAGTGATAAACAGATTCGAGGGACTAGATCACATAAAGTGCCTGAAGAACTAAGGATGGAGGTTCATGACATTGTACAGGAGGAAGTAATCAAGATCATCTCCAAGAAAAAGAAATGCAAAAAGGCAAAATGATTGTCCGAGAAGGCCTTACAAATACCCGAGAAAAGAAGAGAAGGAAAAGGCAAAGGAGAAAAGGAAAGATATACCCGTCTGAATCCAGAGTTCCAAAGAATAGCAAGGAGAGATAAGAAAGCCTTCTTCAGTGATCAATGCAAAGAAATAGAGGAAAACAATAGAATGGGAAAGACTAGAGATCTCTTCAAGAAAATTAGAGATACCAAGGGAACATTTCATGCAAAGATGGGCTCGATAAAGGACAGAAATGGTACGGACCTAACAGAAGCAGAAGATATTCAGAAGAGGTGGCAAGAATACACAGAAGAACTATACAAAAAAGATTTTCATGACCCAGATAACCACGATGATGTGATCACTCACCTACAGCCAGACATTGTGGAGTCTGCAATCTGATTACAGAGAGTGAAGTCTTTAAACTCAACTCTGCTTAGAGCCATGTCATCTAGAGCAGCATGATGCAGACATGTGCCGGGCAAGGGAAGCCACAGATTGTCAAATTCTGTAGGCTTTGTGTCCAACAGCAAAGATGTCTGAGTTTGATGCTAGGACTTGAGAGGTCAGGAGAGGTTGTCACCATATTCATTTCCCATGTTTGGGAGGAACAAAGGCGGGTGAACACAGAGCAGCCCTACTCACGGAAGGCCAGGCTCCATGGCTCCATCTAACCTGCACATATACCAGACATACCACAGGGCCACCACGGCCAGTCCCACTGTGGGGGGCCATGTAAAGTGCACTCTGCCACGTGTTGCTCTCCCTCAGTCGTGTCTGGCTCTCTGCAACCCCATGGACTGTGCGTTCCAGGCTTCCCTGTCCTTTACTGTCTCCTGGAGTTTACTCAAACTCATGTCCATCGAGTCGGTGATGCCATCCAACCAACTCGTCCTCTGCCGTTCCCTTCTCCTCCTGCCTTCAATCTTTCCCAGCATCAGGGTCTTTTCCAATGAGTCAGTTCTTCACATCAGGTGGCCAAAGTATTGGAGTTTCAGTTTCAGCATCAGTCCTTCCAATGAATATTTAAGACTGATTTCCTTTAGGATGGACTGGTTGGATCTCCCTATAGTCCAAGTGACTCTCAAGAGTCTTCTCCAACACCGCAGTTCAAAAGCATCAAATTTTGGCCCTTAGCTTTCTTTATAGTCCAACTCTCACATCCATACATGACTACTGGAAAAACCACAGCTTTGACTAGACGGACCTTTGTTGGCAAAGTGATGTCTCTGCTTTTTAATATGCTGTCTAGGTTGGTCATAACTTTCCTTCCAAGAAGTAAGCGTCATTACAAAATACTTCATTGCCAAAAACTGCTGCCTGTCCTGAGTCAACAGTGAGTTGTAATTTTTTTGCAATAGTAACATCAAAGACCAGAGACCGTGAGTCATAATAACAAATATCCTAATAATGAACAAATGGTGTGAGAATGATCAGAGTGTGATGCAGAAATGACGTGAGCAAATGCTGTTGGGAAAATGGCTCCAACAGACTCGGTGCAGGATTGTCGCACAACTTGAGTCTGTAAATATCGTGGCATCTCTGACATGCTGTCGAGGGCTCTGCCTGTACATCTAGCATCTGGTGCAGCATCTGGAACAAAGCGAGTGGTTAACAGAAACCTGTTGCCACCACAAGCAGGAGCTGTTCAGACACAAGGGTGAGCAGAGGACCATCTGCAGGTGCCAAGTGGTCTCCTTAGGACTGATGCCCTGCAGGCCTGGCATCTTAGCTGTCAGGGCTGTGACGGGCTAATGTCTGTGCCCCCACACAAAGTCACACATTAGTGCCTGTGTCCCTCCCACAAAGTCACACACTAGTGTCTGTGTCCCTCCCCCCAAAGTCACATGCTGAAGGCCCAGCAGGTTGGTTCACAGGGGTCACGCCGTCCTGGGATGGAGCCCTGCAAAGGGGACCAGTGACCTTGTAAAGGAGCCCCAGGGACGCCTCTGCCCCTCCCTGCATGTGAAGACACGGTGCAAAGACGCCTGAAGAGAGTCCTCAGCACACACTGATGGTCCCTGCACCTCGGACGTCCAGCCCCTGGAACTGGGGACAGAGTGTCCATCGTGTAGAAGCCACCACGGAGGGCGCCCTGTGGCAGCAGCCTCAGCAGACGCGGCCGACGCCTCTGTTGACCTTGGGAGGCAGCATCCTCCCCGTAGGCAGCTGACAGGTAGGCGGTAGGTGCACGCACAGCGCACACGGATGTGCGGGGATGATATGCACTCTGTCTGCGGGACTGTCGCCCGTGTGTGCAGCTTCCCAGCACCGGCGCCCACAGCGTCTCCTGTGCTGGGTCAGCCTGCCGTGGCCTGTGAATGCTGATGCAGATAAGGAATCTCGCTTTCTCTGCAACTTCCACAGTCCCCAACCCAGCTCTCGACCCCGTGCCGAACAGCCAATCATCCAACAAACAGAAGCAAACGTGCGGAGCCCCTGTGTGAGCACGCAGCACGCGGAGTTGGGGGAGGCAGGACTTGTGTGGCGGTGGATCAGGCAGCCAGCAGTTAACCCCGAGGCTCCCGGGAGTCCTGCGGCCTCCGATCTGCACCTTGTCCCTTTACTCCAGCCCTGGACAGCTGCCCCCTCGTCCCGCCAGCGTCTGCCCTGGGATCACCTTCCTCCCTGAGCTGAGTGAGAAGGTGTCTGTCTTCTTAAACATGGCTTTCTCCCTGAGAGGCTTTCTGGTATCAGCTATCAAATACCGTTTCTGATTATACAGTGATATATAAAAAGTGCCAGAAAACACAGTACTGAGAACTCATTGCTGCACACATAGCAAATGGAACATGCTCATTTTATATCATTATTTGTTGGGTACCAAGCATAATTTAGGTTTCCCTGGCAGCTCAGTTGGGAAAGCATCCTCCTGCAATGCCGGAGACCACCTGCAAAGCAGGAGACCACCTACAAAGCAGGAGACCAGGGTTCGATCCCTGGGTCGGGAAGATCCCCTGGAGAAGGAAATGGCAACCCACTCCAGGACGACAGAGGACGAGATGGTTGGACGGCATCACCAACTCAATGAACATGAGTTTGAGCAAACGTGGGGAGGTGGGGAAGGACAGGGCAGCCTGGCGTGCTGTCGTCCATGGGGTCACAAAGAGTCGGACACAACCGAGTGACTGAACAACACCACCACCCGGTATCCTTGCCTCGGAAATCCCACAGACAGAGGAGCCTGGCAGGCTCCAGCCCGTGGGATGACAAAGAGTTGGACACGACCGAGCAACTAAATCACCACCAAGCATAATTTTCGTTTTCTGTCAGATTTTACTGGCTTGTGACAAGAGGAAGCCTAATCCTCGTTCTAATGAGCTTATCGCCCAGCTGGACAGTCAGATAAACACAGGAAGCAATCCATCCCGGGCACGACTCAGGGCTGTCACGCGCCCGGGCCCGCCCAGAGTCGGAGCTCAGAGGGCGGGAGGTGCGGCTGCGCCCCGTGGACACAACGCACACAGCAGGTGACAGCGCTGGGGATGCCTCCCAGCGCGGGTCAAAGGGCGTCTGACTCCCACGGGCTCCCGCCGCGCTGGGGGCGGGCGTCATTCCAGTCCTGGGAGGAGGGGCTTTGCAGCTCCGGGGGGTCCTGATCTGGCCCCAGGTCTCGCCAGGGCATCAGGTCGGCATCCCCTCACTTTGGACCGACTCCCACTGTGACAGCGAGGGGCCCCTTACACACTCAGGTCCAGAAAGAACGTGAGAAGTCTGGAGCCCCAAGGAACCCCGAGGGGCAGCTGCAAGGTAGTGAGGGTCCCGTGGAGGGACAGACACGCCAGCAGTCGCTGGAGCCAAGGGGCATCAACACCGAGGGGCCAGGTAGGAGGGGGCGCCCCGGGGCTGGAGCTCGTCCTGCCCGAGGAGGGACGGGCCCCTGGGCCCTCCTCCAGGCTGGGGGCTTGGCTTGTAGGATCCCCCACCCCCGGAAGGTGTGAAGAAAGAGCTCTGCAGAAGGTGTTGCTGGGCTCGGGTTGCAGAGCGTGGGGGCTGTGCAGGGGAGGGGCCTGCGAGGGCACCACGGAGAAAGGGCACCCCCTTTCGCATCCACCCGTCTCTCCCCAGAGCCCCTCGGGCCGCCTGGATGGACGGGGCTGTTTCTGGTGAGGCAGACCTGGTACTTACACCCTAGGGAAAGGTCACCACCCCGACCCCAGGGAAGAGCTGGCCTGACCGATGTGGGAACCAACGGGCCGAGGCCCCCTCCTGGTGGAAGCCAGTCTGAAAGCTGCTCTGCGGGGGAGTAGCCAGCCCCCTGCCCCATCCACCAGACCTCCAGGTGTCCCCCTCCTTCCCAGTACGGGGGGCATCCCTGGGTCTATGGTGAAGCAAACAGAAGCTGCACCCGGGTGACCCACGGGGCCAGAGGTGGGGTCCTGTCTGCCTGGGTCTCCCCCGCCCCCTGGGCTGGGCTCCCTCGGTGCGCCCTGGGACCATGCTCCTCCGGCAGGGAAGGTCCCCTCACGGTGTCCCAGCAACCCTGGAGCAGGACATGGGGACCGGGGGAGGAAGTGAGCTGGGGCTGGTCCTCACAGGGACTTGCTGACTGTTGCTAACAGCTTGCCGGGTGAGCCGTTAACCCTGCACCTGGCAAACGGAGCAGAGGAAAGCAGACAAACGAGCCAGGTGGTGGAGAGAGGACCTGTCAGAACTGGGTTTCCGTCTCTCGTGTCCCCGAGGAAAGATGGAGAAATCTGATTCACAGGCTGCCTCTGCGGACATGTGCTGACTAGCCTGATCCCTCATTAGAAGTTTGTTCTGTTGAATGATATCTCAGGACTATTAATTCTGGGAGCTTGAAAACCACTTAAGGAGTGTCTTCAGCATAAAATTAAGGGCTTGTACCCACAGGAAGATTCTGGGCCACAATGACACAAGATTCCACCCTGTTGCCAAGGGATGTTTGCATTTTAGGAGGTATTTTCCAAGGAGAAATCACATTTCACAGCAAGAGGGAAGAATGGAGGACAGAATCCATGAGACATTTCAACTTTTCTGTGATTCCCTGTCAACTTTCCTAGAAAAGTAAAATCAATACAGGAAGCATATGCATGAAAGTAGCCCATAGATAATGCATAAGATGATATCCAGGGTGGCCAGCAAGAAGCTTACTGCCCGGGCAATGCTCCAGAAACATGGGGAAGGCATCTCGGTGGACAAACCACAGACGCTGCTTTTAACAAATCACAGAAGTGCTTCCGGAGTCTACAGGCAGGCACCTGCAGGAGTGAGGAGGGTGAGGAGAAATCACCTTCACTCCAACCACGGAAGCACTTCTGGTGTCTACGGGAGTGAGGAGGGCGAGGTGAGCAATGCTGAAGGCAGATGGTCATGAATTTTGGACTTCACTCATCTCCAGGTGATGGGAGCCCCGCTTAAGAGGTTCAGCATCAGAAGAAATAAACAGCTTGGTTTAAGTGAAGGACAATGTCATCGATGGCATCTCCTGAGACGGATTCTCTCATGTCAGTGATGTGCTGCTTTTGTGGGATGTGTGGCTGTGGCTTTGCTTTACTCTTACTATTTATGAATTTTATTTTCATGGGAAGACAGGCAAGGTCAAGCCTGCCACGTCTGTGAAGACGCTGCCTCCTCCTGCCTCCGCTCACAGCCTGTGGGAAGTGGCCATCACACTGCATTTCCTTGTAAAAAGGGGAAGAAAGGTCAGCTCTCATTAAGAGGTCACCTGCCTGGTTTGGGCTCAGAGCCGACAGGTACCATAGGTGTCCTGTGGGTACCAGGAACCAGCATCAGGAGTGTGGACAAGATCCCCAGGCATGAGCCACATGGGAGGAATTATAACTTCCTTCATGAATCTTACTTCACCCCAGCACAGTTGTGTGATGCAGCTTTGTTAATTTTGTCAAGTAAGTCTATTTCATGTTCCCACAGGGATGCTCGAGTTGGTTCAGGGCTCACCTGATCCCACCTACATGAGAGGTGGACCCAAGACACCCCGGTCTCCCGCTTCTAATCTATCTCCTCCTTCTCAGCCTTTTGTACCCAGTGCTTGACTGAAACCCCGAGACCTCAGCCCACAGACCTGCAGGCTCTGAGATTAATCTAATAAAATACCTTTAGCATCATGTATGGGACTGCATGCAACAAGAAATCTTTCTGTATGTCATCAGCAATGGAGTCTCTCTGAATGTCCATGTTTTCCATGAGCTGTCAGTCAGCATCAGGCTATTTACAGCTGGTGGAACAGCCTTGAATGAAAATTCCCAAATCCTGAGAGGCCAGTGGAGGAGACCCCAGGGCACACTGAACTTCTCTCATGTCTCCTGATTCAGTGCAAATAGGTGCTACCTTTCCTATTTTGCAAATATGTTAAAAATCACTACTAACTACTATCATACCCTTTCAAATAAATTTCAAAATACTATTATGCTGTTTGCACAGAGAAAGAAGAGCCACTAAGACTCAGCAAACACTAGGTTTAAAGTGCTTTTGGCCCCAACAGGACGGCACTGGCTTTGTCTGGCTGGGGCCCAGAGGCTCCTAGACCAGTCAGGGCCCCGAAGCACTGGGACTCAGGTCTTGCTCGTTTGGCGACAGCTGTGACTGTCGGGCACCGGGGAGAGGACCGCCCCCTCCCCACAGGCCCCGCCCCCGGGAGGAGGGTGGGACCTAATCCCCAAGCCCCGCCCCCGGACCTGAAGTGGGCGGGGTCCCAGTCTCCTGAGAACAAGTGAGGCGGCCCTTCCCGTGAGGTGAGGTCAGGTCAAACGTGCACACACAGGCGTGGGGGTCTCTGGGAGGCAGGAGCAGTGCAAGGGGGGCCACACCCGTGTCCACTCGGCAGGGACCACGCTCGCCCAGGGGTCCCAGCCAGCAGGTGGGCATCCTGTTCCCCAACACCAATCCGGGTCACAAAGCCATCGAGTTTCTTCCAAGAGTAAGGAGACTTTATTCACCTCGTCTCCATTTTCGAGGCAGGAGCCGAGTGTCTGTTTCCTGTCAGCTGTAGAAAGAGATGTGTTCTGAGACTAAATTTAACCAATGGACGGGAGATGTGCGGATTTATTCTTGTTCAGGAGCCCAAAGTCCAGCATGATCGCCGCTCCCCAGGTTATGTCGGGGCCCCTGCCGGGGTGAAGAGAACCTCAGACAATCACTGCAGAGATGCTGGGCGAGCGGCTGGTCGCGCCCGTGAGCTGACAGATCCAGCAGAGAGCCCGCCGTCCACGGTGAGGAGGAGACGTTTGGGGGCTGAGCAGACGGGTGAACAAGTGGGGCGTTTGTACCAGGGCACCACTGCATTGGTCACCGTGACGCCGGCGTTAGGGTGAGGCGTGTCCCGTGCACACCTGCGGGTCCACCTGACCTGTCCTGTGTCACCGTCGTGGGTCTGCCCACAGCGGCCCCTCCCTCTCCATCGGGGTTTCCTGGTGCAGTTTATCAAGAACAGTCTGTGTTGCCAAGAACACTGTCAGTTAAAGACAATCTCCACCTGTAGGTGAGACTGTTCAGAAATTGCCCAGAAAGTGATACAGAACACCCTTTGTTCACAGGGCCTGAGCGCTTCTCCTGCGGGGCTGGGAACCTTGCTTCCCAACCCCCACCCGCGAGGCTGCGTGTCACCCTGAGCGCGGTGCTGAACGGAGGGCCTGTGGGACGGACGCGCTCTGAAGACCACGTGCTGTCCTGTCTCCGCGGCACACATTCTTTCTAGAACAAGCAGGCATTTGCTGCTTTGGTAATCATTTTCTGTGAGATAAATCTGTTGGCTAAAATGCCCAAGATTCTCACACGCTCAAGTCTTCATTTCTGCTTTGATTAAATGACAGGGAGCCAGTCTCTGAAAGCCACTCACATGACCTTAACTCTGGGGCTGGCATCCTCCTGCCGTGCTCATCTTCCTCGCTGGCAGGGAAGAGAGTCTGAGAAATAAGGCAGCAGTCCTTGTCTCCTGCGGGAGTGAGGGTCTGCGGGCAGGGAGCCAGCGTGAGGCAGGGCCACGCTCTCCGAGGCTCTGACCCTAAGCGTTCTGACCCTTCCCGCTGGCTGACAAGGACTCCAAAGGCTTTGCTCTCATAGTTTTTATCAAGCACACACTGATTTATTGGCCTCAGGGTTTTCTCTTGCTCCCATGAAGACTTTGCCCAGAAAGTATCTGCTGTATATGATGCAATGTGAAAGTCATTAAACTATGCACAACTAATTAGAAGCAGAAAAGATGACATTTAAAAAAATGCACGTTGTGTGTCCACGAACCAGGAGAGACTTAGCGACACTTTCTGTTCTTTGTCTGTCCATTTGTTTGTTCCTTCATTTGTGTCATGGTGACTGTGCGTCTGCCATGGGCTTTCAGAGTGGTGTGATTTTTAATTTCAATTCTCTTTCTCTTCTGCTTGTTTTAGAAGCTTTCTCAAATTCTCACCACCTGCTCACAGCAGTCTTAGGGGTGTGGGACGGGAAGGGGAGAATTGGGGTAGCCCGGAGGAGGGCCAGGGCCTGGGGTCCCTGCAGGGAAAGCAGGGCTGGTGGCGAAGGAGGCGGCGGCCCCAGGGTGCTCAGGAGGAGGGCTGTGCACCCCACAACCATGTTGCCCTGGACCTGGCGTAGACGTGGAGCTATTGTCCGCTGGCAGTGCCTTTGTGCTGGAGGGGGAATCACAGCTGGAACAAAGCTGCAGATTCCAGTGTTTGGTGTCGGAATTGATGCACAAACCCCGGAGGCCAGCCTGGTCATCATCTTCTCCTAAGACGTGGATGGACATGTGAAATGCTCTTTCTTTGTCCTTGAAGCTCAGTCACCTCATCAGAATACGTTTTGACACCAAATTTCATTTTCTGGAACACAGTGGTCTTTTCCTCTGTGGCCCCGATTTCTCACTTCAGAAACGTCTGAAACTATACGTATTTGTCTCTACGGCTGCTGCTGTCTTCTCTCAGCTGGAACCTCTGCCAGATGACAAGTAGACAGCATCGGGCAGACACGATCCCGAGGAAAGTCCCCGCAGAGGCGCGGCAGCTGACGGGGCAACAGAAACTCGGTTGATGTATATAGTCGCTCTTACCTGGTGGAGAAACAATCCTGTTAGGTCAGCATCACCAAATAGTGTTTAAAGGGCAGTATTCTCACTGGGCATCCGGAACAGTACACAGAGGGTGATGTTTGCAAGGTTCAGTTGAAAACAAGTATGTGTAGCCAACATTTATGGAGCACCTACTGTGTACCAGGGAAGGTGGCTCAGTGGTAAAGAATCCACCTGCCAATGTGGGAGACGTGGGTTCGATCCCTGGATCAGGAAGATACCCTGGAGGAGGGCATGGCAACCCACTCCAGTATTCTCGCGTGGAGAATCCGATGGACAGAGGAGCCTGCAGAGCTATAGACCATGAGGTCGCCAAGAGTCGACCAGGACTGAGCGACTGTGTGCCTAACTTTGTATGAGTGCCCTGGGGCAATTATATGATCTGAACTGCCCAGAACAGCCATTATGTCAGTTTTACAGATGAATAAATTGAGTCCTATGCAGGTGACGAGATGAACCGGCAGAGCCTGGATCTGACCTCAGGTCACCGGACCACAGCACTGGTGGTCCTGACCATGTTGCTACACCAACTCCAAAGACTGGAGGATATAGATATTCCTATAGAAAGGAAATACGTTGAGCTATTTTTATCATCCATAGTTCATAAGACCCAAAGATTTCGGTGAATAAAAAGAACAAGGGAATCAGAGGCTGAAACCTGGCACTTCCTGCTCTGGGCTCCAGCGTGAGGGGGAGCTGGCCCAGTTGGGCCACTGACCACTGTGTGGCCTCAGGGAGTCCTGACGATGAAGAAACGCGTGTGACCGAGGTGCTGGCGTCCGGGGTGTCCTGAGCTGGCAGTCACGAGCTCTCAGCGCTTCACCCCCGGGAGGCCCTGGGAGGCTGGGTACAGCTCTCCTTTAAAAGATCTGTGAAAATGTGGGCTCCATGGGCTGGTCCAGAGGGTCACATGGGACTAACCTCTTCAAACACTGGCTTAGAGCCGGCCCTGAGAGCATCTCATTTCATTCATGCCGTTCATCCGAACGGTAAATGACGTTCGGAGCTGTAGGACTGCAGGGGACCGCCCATCTTCAAAGGTGTACAAAACTTACGTGCGTCTCATCCCTTCTCTCCCTGTCGATGGTGATGAGGAAACGTCCCGGAGGCACGCCTTGGGGTGAAAGACAGAACCATCGTGCTGATCTGGAGGCTTTCACCACAGGTGCCCTCGATGGGACAGTGGCCTGGGAATGGCCAGCGCTGAGGTCCTGCAGGTATTTGGTGCCATTGAGTGACGAGGTGGAGGAGAGGATGGCCAGGGCCGTGGGGCTAGAGGGACAGCGGGGGGAGGTGGGGTGTCCTAGGGCGGGTTGCAGCTGCCAGGGACGCTGTCCATGACACTCCCAGGCCTGGGGACCAGCACAAGAGCCATTTCCACCTCTCACAGCACCAGCGACCCTGGAGAAGAAACACAGAAGAAAGGAATGTGTGGGTTCTGTACAATCGTCTATGGGAGAGAATGTGATTCAACCAAAAAATCACCCAGAGGCTGGGTTGGTGATGGAGAGAAGCAGGGGCCCTGGGCATGGACGGCGGTGATGGGGTTGGGGCGGCCCACATCCCTGCCCTTTTCAAGGAGGGCAGAGACCGTGGTGCTTTGGCCTCAGGAGACGAGTTTGGGCTGTATCCCACACACACGATCTTCAGCTCTGTGATCCCCATCCTGGAGCCCAGCACCTGCCTCCCCAGCCTGGGGTGACACCAGGAGCCTCTGAGGCCTGCAGCGATGTGCACTCCAGACCCACGGCAGCCTGGCCTCGCTCTTCAGGGGGCAGCACTGAAACCCTCCAACCTTAAAACTGCTTCTCAAGGAGGCGTCTAAAAATGATTCAGTAGTTGGTCTTAACTGGATGATATTACTCTATTTATCCAAAGGTGGGGGGTGGTTAAATACTATGAAAAGTTCCAGATGAGGTTTTAAAAACAAATAGCAAGATGATGTATTTTCAGGAGATTATAAAATAATTTGAGCTTTTAAAATATAAAGTTATAGGCATGAGTCTAAAAGTATAATTTGGCCAGACAAAATTGCTAGGGATTTGCCTATTCTTAACTCATTTTGCAACTTAAAACCGACCTCTTTCCACTTTGGTGCAACTGGGCTAGTGGCAAGGCTGCCACATCCCCCGTGCCCTGCACTGACTTCAGGACGAGAACACATCTTCCATGCCCTCTGGGGGCTCAGGGGTGCCAGGAACCCCAGCAGACAGCTCCAAACACTCACCGTCTGGTGTTTGCTCACATAACCAGCGTCACAGCGCTCCTTTCACACATGACTCTTGGCAACAAGCGTTTCTAGGGTTCTTCCATCTGTAATCCACACAGAGCAAGCCTTAAAAGGAAAATAGTCCCTTAAAACTCAAGGCGCCCTTGCACTCCCACCCTCTTGACCTTACTCCCAACCACAGAGGGCAGGTGGTGGCCTGGTCCCCACTTCCTACCACCGCCAGCTCCACACCCCTCTGAGGGACCTGCTCTTCCCTGGACACTGATCCTGTAGCCTCATCCCCAAGGCCTGAGCCACCTCCCAGGCATCTGGAGGCCCCTCAGAGGGATGAACCTCAGCATGGCCCTGCCCACTGTGGCAGCCCCATTCAGGACGTTAAGTCTGTATGGTCCAAGGACACGGCTCCCTCTCAGCCATCTTCTCCAAGCCCCTCTGCCCATGCAGTGGAGATGGGCAGGCACGTTGCGGAGACGGGTGTGGTGCAGAGTAAGGTGCACCCTCAGGGCCCACGTCCTGGGAACCAACTCCGGGGACGTCCTATGAGCATTCCCACTCTCTTCTCTCCTTGTCTTCAGGACCTTCACTCACTCAGACCACCGAAGACGGATCACAGCCACGTCCTGGTGGACAGACCCCCCTGCCAACAGTGCAGAGAACCAGGCTCACACGTCCTTCTTTCTCCCTGGATGTTAGAAACTCTTGGTGGGCTAACCCTGATCATTTGTAAAAAATTATACTTCCCGGTTGCCCCATTTTCTTTCTCAGACTTTGGGAAATCATTAAAAAATTCCTTTGAATACATGACTTTAAAATGTTCTTTGGATAACAGAGTCCCTCCTGCCTGTGTCACCGGAGTCCCCCCGGCTACACTGCCGATGCCCCCACTGGCCACAGTGATTTCACCTCGGCTCTCCGTCTAGGCATGGGCTGTTCTTTTGGGCTTGTTTTCTGCTCAGACTTTCAAGCTCCTATTTGCCTGTGACGTCGCTATTTACCACTTTATGGTTTCTGGTTTGTTCAGACTTTGTCGAGGTGGAGAGAGTGAGCTAAGGGTAACTTTAGGGACGTTTGGGTACAGTGGCTCCCTCCTCAGACCCTCTGAGGGCTCCGTGGGACTTGGGGGGGCATCTCGTCACCCACTGCAAGGACCAAGGTAAAGCCATGCACGAAGCAAGAGCATTTCATCCGCTTTTGAGCCAAAGGAGGAACGCTCTTGATATGGCTGGAAAGGAATAAAAATGAACTCGTATTCCCTAAGATTGGAAATACAAAGAAGACAGCTGAGCAGAACAGCAAAAGCCATCAGGTTTGCCACAACATAAAAATAGAAAAACGGTTGTTCTGGGGTCCAGCTCCAGGGCTGGAGGCCCTGCCCGGGGCTGATGCGGCGGCCAGCTGGAGTGCGGGGCCGAGATCAGGTTTTATGAGCCCTGGGGAAGCCACTTTAGTGGGAGAGACCGGACCCCGACCCCCTCATAAGGAGGGGCACACTGCCGGCTGTCGCAGCCCAAGCCCCGAGGCTGCCTGGAAAGGCTGGTCTGGCCCCCCGGAGCCCCGGCCCGCTCGGGGCTCGAAGGCCAGAGCCCGCGCTGGGGCTGGGCCTGCCGCCCCTCCTCTCCAGGCCCCTGGCCATGGCCCTGGAGGACCATCTGTCCTGCTTGCCGAAGCCGAGGCCTGATTCACATAGGCCCAGGGGCCAGCCGACATCCCCCCGGAGCACATTCTTTCCTGGCACATGCTGAGGGTCTCGTCCTGGTTGAATCTGAGGCCTGGAACGCTGCAGTTGAGAGGGGCCAGCTCCCCGATGCTGGGGTCTGCTGCCCCCCGAGCTTGTCTGTGTGCCCGGGCCCTGCACCACCAGGCCTACGGGCATTCTCTGCTCCACTCCGAACTGGCTCCTGCACACGGCAGCTGCTGTGTCCCTTACAGCTGCTCTCTGGACTTGGCCCTGACTCGCGCTAACTCCCAGGAGCCAAGGCGCCAAGACATCGCGATCTGACCACGCTGGATCCTCATGGGGCCCTGTCGAGTGCTGAGATGAAGCTGGACAGCTCCCCGCTGGCCCTGGAAGAGGTCTCCCCCACCAGGATCATGCTCTGGCCAGCGTGGGGTCTTCAGTAAGTTCCTCACATCCTGAGTTCAGGTCTTCACCGAGGAAGGCAGGGTGGCCGTGGGGCCTGAGGAAACCTGTGTGAAGAGGTTTGCGGGGAGCCTGCAGGTGGTAGCCCCTCAGCACACTGCACTTTATGGCTGTGCTGTCCACACAGCGCCCCTGACCTGCGGGGGGTGGGTGGCCTCACCATCAGCTATCGTCCCCTCTTCTCGTCCCCCCGGGACTCCGCCATCATGCCCAGGCTCCTGACCTGTCCAGGGCCAAGCCCGATTCAGCCATCGGAGCCCCTCATGGCAGACATTCCTGGCTCTTGTGGAGAGAATGTGGGCCAGCTGCAGCTCCGGGGACCCACGGGAGCCCCAGCAGCGGGCATGGACTTCAGCTTTGTTTTATGAACATACACCGCCGAAGTTAACCGTCACACACGGCCCTGTGGGCTGGGTTCCTACAGAGACCGCTGATGTCACCCTGGGTGACCTGGAGGGCTCACAGCCGGGAGACCCACAGAGAGGCCAGCAGGGGGTGGGTGTCTCAGCAGACGGGACCCTCAGCCACACGGACGGGACCACCAGGGAAGACCGGAGGGTGGGGATGGTCTTCAGTAGCTGCATCTGCTCAGCTTTTCACCAAGGACCCTGTGTGCCCGGCGTCAGGGGTAAGAGCCGTTCTGATGGACAGTGGCCAAGTAAGTGCCAGGCACAGTGCTGGCAGGAGGCCCCAGCTAGGGTCTGCCCTCCTCACCCCTGCTTTACACGTCCCGACCCTAGAGCTGTCCCTTGGGACTGGACAATGGTCGAGACACATCATTTCCAGGAAGGAGTAGACAAGAAGGGCAGACTCACACCTCCTCTGGGTGACCCAGGTCATTGGGACCTGCAGCATTGCCTGAGAACATGAAGCCTCTAGGAGGGAAAGGGGTTGGGGACCCTGAAGACCCAGCTTGAGTTTCTCTTGTGTCCCAGGCCTGGTCTGAGGCAGGGCTAGTCCCTGGCCCCCAGAAGCACAGCTCTTCCTTGGTTCGTTTTAGAGGACAGAGCCTCTTTCATGGGGAGGGGTCAGACCACAGGGAGGAAGCTGGGCTGTGCTGTCTTTTAACCACCAGCCTGACGACTTGCCAGGCCACCAAGAAGCCAACTGGATGCGTCACCAGGGGTGGATGGAGCTGTACTGGTCCCCGTGCACTGGGTGGCTTTGAAGGGTCTCCATGTACAGTGACTCAGGCCCAACCTGTCCCGCCACCTTCCGAACCCTTCCTGACTGTGCTGCTCCTGCCTGAGCATAGGAGGCTATGCGTTCTCTTGAATTTACTTTAGATGGATGGTTAGACAGATGATAGATGGGTGATAGATGATAGAGAGGTAGATAGACAGATGATAGATAACAGATGATAGATACATGATAGATGATAGTCAGATGATAGATGATGTATAAGTAGTTGATAGTTGGATAGAGGATAGGTGGATAGACGGTGCACAGATAGACAGATGATGGATAAACAGGTATGATGGTTGGATGGCATCACTGACTCAGTGGCCATGAGTTTGAGCAAAGTCCGGGAGATAGTGAAGGACAGGAAGCCTGGTGTGCTGCATTCTGTGGGCTCGCAAAGAGCTGGACTGAGCAACTGAACAACATCAAAGCAGGTATGATAGGCAGAATGATAGATAGAGGGTGCTTAAGTAGATGGATGGATAGAGGATAGACAGATGACAGACATGATAGATGGAAAGAAAATGAATTTCTCTCTCCTCTCCAGCAGGTTGGAACCATAAGGGCGAAAGAGCACGTTTGTTTTCATTTCTGCACATAGTTTCAGTATTTATGTTTCAGAAAATGAGGCTAAGTAGATGCATTTTTATTTTCTTACGGATAATCTCTTTCTCTTCTAACTGAAATGCTTGATCTCAGGAGACTCACGTAGGAACTGGCTCCCACAAGCAGGGGGCCCAGGCCGGGGGTGGTGCCGTTCAGTCCAAGGCGGAGAACTGAGGGCCGGGAGAGCTGATGTCCGAGGTGGGAGAAGGTGGAGACCGTGCTCGAGGGGAGGGAGGAATTGGCCTTTCCTTCCCCTCTGTGTCCTGTTGGACCGTCATCATGTTTGATGAGGCCCTCCTGCCTCGGTCAGGGCCATCTGTTCGCTGAGTCCAAGGATCCAAAGGATCATCCCCTAGACACACCCAGGATCCTGTCTAGCCAGCCGCTGGGGAGTCCCTGAGCCCAGTGAAGCTGACACACAAAACCACCTCGGCAAGTCCTTTGTAGGGTACACTCGACTGCCGTCCACAGGTGCCACCAACACAGGACCCAGGCCACCCGCACAGGAGGAGCCCCGACCCTTTAAATGGATTCAAACGTGTGGTGCTGGACCTGCTTCACGGTGAAGGAGGGCCCGCTGTGGTCACAGTGAAGAGGAAAATTTATAATTGTACAGAACCTCCTGCCCCTTCTGCCTGTGTAACTCAGCTTGCCCCTTGCAAAGTCTGGATCACGTGGGTCACGGCGTCTCAGAAAGCGGGGACTCACAACACTAGGAACTGGCGCTTGTCTCACTCACCCTTGTCCTGCTCTTTGCAACTGCCCAGCCCCTGCAAACCTGCTCAATCGTGCCTGTGCGTGTAAAGGTCAGGCATCCTCCTCCCCATCTTGACTGCTGTTCCCACCCACGCGAAACCTCTTAGTTTAAACCAGCCTATTGACGGCTAGTGTTTCCCACTATAGTGTCTCTATAAAAACTCTGTAACCCCTTTGCTCAGGGCTCAGAGCTTAGAGTGTTAACCCCTCTGGACCCGCCGGGATAATAAACCTGAGTCTCCAGCTCTCTGAGGGCGGTGTTTGGTTTCTCGATTACTGGTTTCTGCAACGGCAGCACATGGGTCAGGCAACAAGAATGCCGTCCTAACAACCAGCCTCCGTGTGTTGACATTTTTCAAGTTTTAAGTTGAGGACAAAGAAATAAAGCACAAAGAATACACAGGGATTTTTGTTTTTTGGGTTTTCTTTTTTTAAGAGAAAAGTTTTATGTCTGAAGGCACTAGTGAAATGATGCCACTCTCTTTAACCACCTAAACTGTAAATAAACAAAGAGAACTGGCATTGCTTTAGACAATTTATTTTCCATGAACTCCGGGTACAATCACACAATGAAAAGCATTCCAGTGGCTCAATCTGCATCTTTGAAGTACTGAGCTCAGAAAGCCAGAGAACCTGAGAGCCCGGTAGAATCAGCCAATGAAGGGGCTTTGGCAGGAAAAAGTGAGCCTGACATGGAAAAACTTGGATGTGACACCCACTCATCCTGGCTGACACTGTGAGCCACAGCCCTGGGTCAGGACGGAAGGACACTGGCAGGGGGCAGCGGCCTTAACCCAGCCTCCGTGGGCATTTCCACCAATAGAGGCGAGTTTAGTCCCTGTTAACTGACAAACTACTCGCAAAATAAGCATTTGGTAAGTTATCTCTGGTTTTGTAAGAGAACATGTATTTTTAGAGTCTTCCCGTTAACACATTTATATTGATAAGGTTATTTTTTTTAAATAATCAAAGTTCTTTGTGTACATATAACATTAAAAAGAAAAAAAATAATTTCAAATGCCTATTTCTAAAATCTAACCAGGCTTCGTTTTCATTGATAGATGGTTTCCTAAGCAAGAAATCCATTTGTATTTATTTTTAAAGATGAACAAAGGTTGAAGCCGGGAGCCTCTCAGGAGCTAAACTGCAGGACAGGAGGTCAAAGGTGAGCCTGGCCCTCTGTTAGACGCCCACCTGTCCGTCGGGGCAGCCCGGGCGCCAGGCCCACTGCTTCTCGGGAGGGTCCGTCCGTCCTGACGAAGCTGCAGGCCACACCGCTTCTTCACTAACCACTCTGTTTTCTCTATTAACATTGATTATCTTACAGGGAGGGGCTCACAGCATGGGGCCGGGCCCAGAATCAGTGTTTTTCTACTTATTTTTAAAGATGGACAAGAGAAACAGAGATAAGATTTTAAGTGAGCAAGGCTATGACTTTTGCAAACAACCTGAACCTTAAGCAAGCCTAAGTCACAAATGTCAGGGATTTCTGAGCAGGTGCTCTTTTAAACTCCATTACTGAGGGTCTCCCCTCTCCCGCCACCCACCACGCCCACCCCTCCACCGATGGGAGGGTCACCTTCAGGTCTGGGCGGAGCTACTCAAGGAGTGCAGAGCTGAGGAGAGTGCGGTCCAGAGAAGGGCTCTGCCTGCTTGTTTGGATTGCTGTAAATGGGGCAGATGACAGCATGTGCGCTGCTGACGGAAAAATCCAGAGCAACAGCGATGCCTGGGGAGTCAGCAGAACTCCGTGGGTTGACAGGGTGGGGGCCCTAGGGCACTGGTGGGGCGTTTGCTCAGGACCGAGACAGGGACAGGTCACAGGGTCATATTTTCTGCCTCTTCCTGGTTGAGGAAGCAAAAAGACTTGTCCCTGCAAAAAATCCTTGAGATGGTTGAAGAAGTGGTTGACAAGAGGTCAGGTAAATATGGTTGATGTGGCAAAACTTTGTTCAACTTTTGAGACATTGGTTGTGCGATGTGCAATCAGGCATTGCCGTGGAGAGGAACTGACCCTTTCTATTGACCAATGCCAGCTGCAGGCATGGCAGTTTTCAGAGCATCTTATTGATTTGCTGAGCATTCGTCTCAGATATAATGGTTCCCCTGGGATTCAGAAAACTGGAGTGGATCAGACCGGCAGCAGACCACCAAACAGTGACCATGATCTATTTTGGGGGGCAAGTTTGACTTTGGAAAGTGCACAGAAGACAGGCCACGTGTGGACCATCCACAGGTTGGGGAGAGAGTCCTCACCAAAACCCACCTGCTGATGCCTTGATCTTGGATGTCTGGCCTCCAGGTGGCCTGCTGTCTAAGCCTTGGGTCTGGGGGCTTTGTTAAGGGGGCCCTCCTGTCACTGCCTTCAGGGCAATGGACCGGATCCCCATTCAGTTTGGGTGACTGATCACCCCCAGCCTGTTGTTCAAACTAGTGTTCAGACGGTTTGGAGAGTGGGACTCCTCGGATCTCTGCCCCAGATAAGCCCACGTAGCCCTCTGGACCTGACGGCGTGAGGCACCCTGGACCTCCCTTCTCCAGCCGATGATGCAGGAAGAGCTGTGTCCCCACGGCCCCCTGGAGCTGGCACCAACAGCCCCACCCACCCGGCTTGGTGTGGACCAGGCCTGGATCTGCATCCTATCCTTCCATTCTATCCTGTGACTCTGGGTAATAGGACCTCTGTCTCTCTGCCTCGGGATCTGGGAGATGGAGGTGCCAGCCTCATTACGGGCCTCGGAGGATGCTGTCACATCCAGGGCCTAGACCACAGCAAGCCCCTGTTGGGATACAGCTCTATCTGGGGTGTCAACAGCACCAAACGTGGATCCTTAGGCACGGCAGATGGTTAGTTCTCTTCTTCCAAGTCCTCGTTCCCAGATGACAGCTGGTGCAGAGCAGATGGGTGGTTCTGCTTTAGCAGGTCCTCAGGGGACCAGGATCCTCATCGCCCTGACGCCCTTTGGCACGTGGGCCTCATCAGCACAGGGTCTGAATTCCAGCTCCTGGGGGAGGAGGCAGGGTGAACCGGAAGCAGAAGGCAAGTGTGTTTCCATGAAGCACAGGGACATCACACCCTTGCTCAGAACCCTGGAGGAAATCGGTCAGTGGCCCCACGAGGCCTCCCCGGGGGCTGTGATGGGGGTGGATGTGGTCACGTCTCTGCTAAGCCCCTGCAGAGGAGCAGAGGCTAAGGGTCCCTTCCCAATCATAAGGAGGGGTATCCTGGAGCAAGCTTTACCCAGCACCGCAACCTGTGGTTCTCATGTCTCTTTAACCAGGTGACTCACTAGGATGCATCCTGAAACAAACGCGTATTCTTCACAAACTCTTTTCCTTGGGGAGCGATTCAGACAGGCTCTCCCAGGGAGGCAGGGCTCTGGGTGATGGCCTGTTTCTTCTGTGATGTTACAAGTGTCTGCTCGACACAGCGGGGCTGGCCTGCTGCTCATCTGAGATAAGCACAAGCGGGAAAACTGCCGAAGGGAGGGATGAGACAAAGGAAGGGCCGGTACCTCAACTCCCGGAGACACTGTGGGTTCCAGGAGGTTGGTGGACTTCAGGGAAAACCCATCAGTATTGCTGGAATTTCACAAAAAATAATGTTAATTGCTAAGCAACTTCCAAACTTCTGTGTCATGATTCAGCTCTGAATTTCCAGCACCCATGATCGGAATTTGGTGGATTTCTCTCAAAGCTCGAGTGGTCACATATTCCTTACAGCAGCCAAAAGGGAGGCGACGCGCCCCCCACCGCGTTTCCCTGGGGGGCCTTGACAGTGTCAGTGAACCTGGGGGCCTCTAACTCCCTGACCCCCGGGTACCATCTACCAATTCCTGGGAAGCACAAGGCATGAAGAATCTCCAGCATGGCCCCTGGCTTTTGATCAGTGAAAGTCCCAGAGGAACATTGCTGGGTGTCTGTCCCCCACGAGGCTGCCCCAAGGATACTTCCAGACTGTCTTACAGAGGGTCAGCAGAACTATCGCGATGGGTCATTACCAGGCTTGCAATGTTACAAACCAACTTCATTGCTTAGCTTATGATTTCAACTGTCTACTGTCTGTGTTAGGGTTTATGTAGCTACGCATGGTTAAGTGATGGCTGCGTTTCTCCCCTTTCTTCTCGGAGGCTCAGAGAGGGTCCAGGGGAGCAGGGCTGTCTGAGCCCTGGCCCGGTGGGCGCCTGCCCTTGGCTCTCAGTCCCCTGGTCTCTGGCGGCAGCCACGTTGCTGCAACTCCTGGCAGGAGGAGGCTGAAACCCCCGTCTGCTGGCCCAGGTCCCAGGGCGGCAGGAAGTCTAGTGTTCTTTTTTATTTTCTTACCAGACAAAAATTCTTTGACTCCAGAATGATTTCCAGGAATTACAGTATGAGAACTTAGTATGTGAGCAATGCTTTTCTTTTTTAAAAATAAAAATAAAACCAAAGCAGAAGAAACCAGACGGAACGCACCACGCGTGGCCACGGCCACCTTGTAACAAAAAGCGATTGTTTCTGATCCTCTCCGAGGGACTTTCAGGGGAGGGGCTGCTCCTCAGGGGAGACCCGGGGCCAGGCGGTGCTGGGGGTATCCGGGGAGGCGGGGGGGCTGCGGTCTCTCCTGCTGCACCCTTCCCGGAGGTCCAAGCGTCCTCCAGAGGTGGAGGTGCTCCTGTCGCTCGGTAGTCAGGGAATGGCTCAGAAAGGCCCCGGGACTCGGGGCGGGGCTCCGGCAGGGCTGCATCAGGAGGCGGGGCCTCGGGACTCGGGGCGGGGCTCCGGCAGGGCTGCATCAGGAGGCGGGGCCTCGGGACTTGGGGCGGGGCTCCGGCAGGGCTGCACCAGGAGGCGCGGCCTCGGGACCCGGGGCGGGGCTCCGGCAGGGCTGTATCAGGAGGCGGGGCCTAGGGGTCTCCACAGGAGGAGGCCGAGGAGGAGGCGGGGCCCCGGGACTCGGGGCGGGGCTCCGGCGCTGCATTAGGAGGCGGGGCCTCGGGACTTGGGGCGGGGCTCCGGCAGGGCTGTATCAGGAGGCGGGGCCTCGGGACCCGGGGCGGGGCTCCGGCAGGGCTGCACCAGGAGGCGGGGCCTCGGGACCCGGGGCGGGGCTCCGGCAGGGCTGCACCAGGAGGCGAGGCCTCGGGACCCGGGGCGGGGCTCCGGCAGGGCTGCATCAGGAGGCGGGGCCTCGGGGTCTCCACAGGAGGAGGCTGAGGAGGAAGCGGGGCCTCGGGACCCGGGGCGGGGCTCCGGCAGGGCTGCATCAGGAGGCAGACAGGGCCTTGGCGTCTCCACAGGAGGAGGCTGAGGAGGCGCGGCCTTGGCGTCCACGAGGACTCCGGCACTGCCCTGTGTGCGTCGGCAGTGGCCCCGAGTTGCGGCGGGCAGCCCCCTCTGTCCACTCGGGCGTCGTCCCTGGCCGGGTGGTTCCCTCATCGTCCCGCGCAGGCTGCAGCCAGGGTGTTGGCGGAGGCTGCGGTCCGGCCTGCTGGGACTGGAGGCCTGTCCTCCGCGGGCACGTGCTGGAGGTTGAAGGTCTCAGCCTCTCAGTTCCTCTCTTGGAACTGCCTCTCAGCCTGGCGGCCCCTCACCCAACAAGTTGTTCAAGAGCCAGACAAGTCTGCCATAACCTGACCTCAGGGGTGACCCCGTCTGTGCCCCGTCTGCTGGTCACACAGACCCACTGGGAATGAGCGGCGAAGTGCGAGAATGTCGGAGTCCGGCATCTTTGTGGGACCCTTGGAGACAGGCAGTCACCCTGGGCCGCCCTTTCCTGCTCGGTTGTTGAGCCAGGAGCCTCTGGGGCGCGATGTGAACGGGGAAGTGTGTGCTCTTATCTTTGCTATGAACCTGCTGTGGAGACAGAAGACGGAGCCGCAGGTGGTGGGTCGTTCCTGACAGCAGAGGTTATGATGCTGCTTCCCTAAGGAGCAGAACAATAAGCCCGGGGAGGGGCAGGTGGGGGGCTCCCTGCGCTTCCCCTGCAACCAAGACACCTAGGACTCCCAGGGCTTTGAATCATCTCTGGCTGCCTCTGTTGGCAGTCACTATGAATCAACTGCCAGGAGAAAATGAGCACTTCTCTGGAGTAAGGCAACACTCTCCAAAGCTTCCGTAATTTTTCACAAACTGTAATCAACATTCAAACAAAATTTACCAGGTATAGTAGAAAAAGAATTCAAATAGAAATGATTAAAAAAAAACATTCAGTATAAACAAACCCACTGTCAATTTAGGTAAGAAATTTATAAAACCAGAGACTTTAAATAAACATAATTAATGTGTATAGAAAGCCAGATGACATTTTTAAGAACTACATGAAAGACTAAAATCTGTAAACTGATATTATAGAATGAAAATATAATAACTAAAATCAAGAACTCAATAGATGAATATAATAGTGATGAGATAAGAGTTGAAGAGAGGATTGGTTTGCTGAAAGATAGGATTGAGAAAATATCAAGAAAGAGAGACATTTCCCAAAGTGGAAAGTATACCAAAAGAGCCCAGGAGAAATAGAGAAAAGTCTAAAACACATTAACTGGAGATCCAAGAGGGAAAGAGAGAGAAAATGTGGCAAAAAATATTTAAGCAGCCAGTAGCCACGTATTTTTCCAAACTGGTGAAATCCATCATTTCACAGATTTGATAAGAATTATGAATATCAGAGAGGAGAAATAGAAAGAAGTCACACCTAGTTACATTACTACAAAGATTTTGAAAACTAAGGACAAATGAAAAAAAGGGCTTGAAGGCTAAAAAACGCACCACCCTTAATGAGCAAGAATAAGACTCACACACACACACACACACACGATATCTTCTGGGAAACAGTGGAACACAATAATTAAAATTATCAAAGGAAAAACAGACAGTGAAGTATTCTTCAAAAGTAAAGGTAAAAATAGTATTTTTAAGACTAATACTAAGGGAATTTGCCAGCAGCAGACCTTCACTAAAGGATTATTTTAGGAAGTTCTGCAGGCAGAAGGCAAATGGCCCCACAGAAATGCAAGATGCTAAAAAGACCACATTGAAAAATAAACACAGGCTTCTATTTAGCAATAATAATGCAGTCCAGATCTATAGAACACCTACATCTAACATATTAACTCATATCTTTCCCACTAAGTTCGGTAATCATGTACTCTATTACTCTTTCTTTTCAATACTGAACTGTAAGTTCTAGTTAAAAAAGAAAAAAAAGGTATATAGACTGGAAAAAAATAATAATAAAACTCTCTTTTTTTTTCACATGTGACATGAGTTTCTATGTAGAAAATCCAAAAGAATAAAAAAAAATCTTGGGATTAATAAATTATTGTAGTGAGTCTGCAGGATACACGCCCATTGCTTTCACTTTTATACGTACCAGCAGTGAATAAGAAGTGAGGTGCTTAGGTATATGTCTAACGAATTATGTACAAGATTTATATAAGGAAAACTACAGAATTTAGTTGAATGAAATCAAAGAACTAAATAAATGCAGATGTAATCCATGTTCGTGGAAATAAAACTCAATATTGTCAACATATCAGTTTTTTCCAATTTGGTCTGTAGATGCAATGTAGTACCAATTAAAAGGACTTCAGAACACATAACTCCACATAACTCAGAAAGACAACAGGCTGTATCCACAAGACCCATGGAAACAAAGAATCACCTATGTGATTGGGGAGTATCTTGTTCTTTTGCTTAAAACATATCTTTCAGCTTCTTACGTTAATGGGCACGGCCAGGGCTGTGCCCCTAGGGATGGGGGTGGGACAGGAAGAACCTGACCTCCTTCTCTCTCCCTAGAAGAGGCCCATCTGCTCATTTGGAAATCTACTGCCTGAAGCACAGCTTCTAACTGAGCACCCCAGAGACCGGGGAGACTGTAGACACCTCACTCACCTTCTCCCTGTCCCTCTGTCCAAGTCACCAGAATCTCCCCAGGAGGAACTTGTCACATGTCTGTGTCCCAGTTGTGGCCAGAGGGATGAGTCTCCAGGTCCTCTGGCTCTGACGACCAATGGGGATTCTGTTAACAAGTCCCACAGGCCTTCGGGGAACAAAGCAGCAGTTTGCTGTGGGAGCAGCGGCTAGTCCTTCCACCCCACCCCCCACCAGCACAGCCATACCTGAAAGCCCAGCACAGAGCAACTGGGCACAAACACCCACCTCCTGGCTTCTCTCTGGAAGGGGCTTGGCTGTGTACTTTCCCAGCTAATGAGGACTGAGGGTCTGGCTCCCCAGTCAGCCTGTATCTACTGCTGACTGTGATCTTCCCTTTTGGGCACTGACAGATCAACTAGGGGGATTCCTAACTGGGGGTGCTGGTGGTAAAGAACCCCCGGCAAATGCAGGAGACGTAAGAGACCAGGGTTCAATCCCTGAGTCGGAAAGATCCCCCAGAGAAGGGCATGGCAACCCACTCCAGTGTTCTTTCCTGGAGAATCCCATGGACAGCGGAGCCTGGTGGGCTACAGTCTACAGGGTCACAAAGAGTCAGACAAGACTGAAGCGACTTAGCATGCACAGCAGGTCTCCTGGGACCCCTGAGAACAAATAAGGTGGCCCGGACCATCCCAGAAGTTTGAGAAGCAGCCAGGATGATCATCAAGGTTCATGTCCTACCTTAGTGAAGACTGGGAAAGGTGGCTGTTTTTATCTAATGTGCAGAGTGGAGATGAATGAAGAAGCAAAAGAGTGTGTTTCAAACAAAAGAACAAGATAACTTTCCAGAAAGAAACGTTGATAAAATAAAGATAAGTTAATACCTGACAGAGTTCAGAAGGAAGGTCGTAAAGATGCCCACTGAGGTCAGGAAAAGCTGAGAAAGTTTGGCCCGGCTGGACCGTGTTGACTCCAGCACCGTGGCCACCTTAGGGCCGGTGCCCACACACTTGTTTAGAAGCTGCTCTGCCTGGTCCTCCGGCAGGTTGCCCCTCGACTCTGCGTCTACCTCCTCACTCCTCCTGCTGGTGCTCACCCTTGGCTCTCTCTGTTCCCATGGCCTGAACTGCTGGACACATATGATCCTTGAGGGATGGGGCTGGGTTTGAGAGAAGTGGTGTTGGTGTCTTAGTTGCTCAGTCATGTCTGACTCTTTGTGACCCCATGAGCTGTAGCCTGCCAGGCTCCTTTGTACATGGAATTCCGCAGGCAAGAATACTAGACTGGAAGCCATTCCCTTCTCCAGGGGACCTTCCTGACCCAAGGATCAAACCGGGTCTCCTGTAGGCAGGTTTAGGTGGTAGGTGCTCTAAGACGTACGGCTGATTGCCTGGAGGTTGCTGAGAGAGAACAAGGCAAGGGTGTCACGTGGCCTCGCCCCGAGGCCTTGGAGCTGGGAGGATGCACTCAACCTGAAGGGTGTGCTGGGGGAGCAGAGGCTGTGTTTGCACAGAATGAAGGAAAAGCTGTGGTTCTGGGAAAGGACGCTGAGCAGAGCCGGTGGCATGCGCCGCAGGTGTGGAGATGGACCCGGGGACGTTTTGTGTAATGACCGTCGTCATTTCTGACGGTGATGGAAGCAGGGAGAGCTGTAGGCTATGCTGAAGATGTAAATTTGGAAGTTAAGATGACCCCCTCTTCTCTAAATCTGAACTTCCTCTCCTTTCTGGGTGGGATTCAGAGAGAAGCGTCTACTGAGCTGTACCATGTACTGTCCTGACACCCCGCCAGGAGCCCAGACCCTGCTGCAGCCACGTGGGCCGACGGTGGTCAAGGCAGGAAGTGAGGGAAGCCAGGCTGCTGCCGCCACGGAGAACAGTGCGTCTTTGTTAATTCATTTCGGAAGGAGGAAATTATTCTTTTGTGTCTTGATGAAACAGATGATCCATCCACTTTTGTGAGAATGAAATAAACAATTCTGAGGCCAGTTGCTTTAAAAAATCTCCTGTTTACATATAAGCTTCTGCCAAAGATGTTGAAGGAGTGAGCTGCTGCTGGTGGTTGGGTCTCTCCACTCCCGCGGCCACATTGCTTTCATTACAGGGTTTGCACTCACTTCCTGGGGTGAAGAATCCCAGGGATTTGTGCTTGGGCCTAACACAGAAGGCACGTGTTTCTTCTTTGGAGAAACTGCCTCCTGCCTCTGAAAGGGTTGGTACCTGTTGCCACCTCTCCAGGAAAGCTCCGTGCTGCGTGCAGAGTTCCTCCAGGAACCGGCGGTCAGTGGCTCAGGAACAAAGTGGAACGTCTGTCTTTACGGAGAAGAATCTGCAATTGAGATTTGGGTTTGGAAACCAGGTTGGGTTGCTTGTCTCAGTGATTCTGAAGTATTTCAGAGACCACAATCACCATAAAATACGAGCTTGGGATCTTTGTTCCTACGGATGTAGCTTAAGACTTATTTCTTTGTTCATGTTCCATGATTTTGCGTATCATTTTCAAATGGGATAAGCACGGTGTATATTTTAAAATTGCTGATTATTTACTTATGTGGCTTAGAAAGCTATCCAAGAGAGAGCTTATTCAGCATGACACGGCCTCAGCCAGGATTCCACAGTCTCAGCCACGTGCTGACTGTGCTTTGATTGTCTACCAACCATGCACCAATTCAGTTTTTAAATTAACACATATTTATGTTAACATATATTTACACATTACACATTGCTAGAGAAAGCCCAAATTATGCTTGATGGTTTTATTGTCTCTCTAAAGAACACAGCAGGACAAACAGCAGAAATATTTCCTAAATTAAAATGGAATTCTATAGAGAAGCTACTTCACCTCACAGACATTTAAGACTAACATCCTAGGACTGCTTAGACTTTATTTAAAAATTCACGCTTGTGTTCATAAATAGGTTTGTGGAGAGCTTTACAAAACTAGTATCTGTAGTTTTGTGGCTCTATAGTTTTGTAGATGGTGACATTTGAAAGCCTTGGAGTAAGAAAAAATACCTACTGGCACCTAGGTCAGGAAGAGTGGGCACGAAGCAGGCAGACGTGGTGAGCTGGCTGGTTAGTCGCACTCCTCTGCCTGCCTTCAGTGTGGGTTTGCAGATATGGATCACAAAGGACTCGTGAGCAGAAACAACACCTCCCTCACATCTGTCATGATTCACGCCCACACCCTCCTTCGGGGACAGCAGCTGCTCCCTTGGTCCACAGGAGAGGTTCCTCAAGGCCCCCGGGAAGCAGTGTGCTTGGCTGGAGAGGAATGGCTGGCGTTCCAGGCCAATGTCAGGAGAAGGCCTTTGTGTGTGATATTTGCCATATGTGATGATCTGTTCGGGATGATCTTTGGCTAGAAGATCCAAGCCATGGGAGTCTACCCCAGTTCCAGGCAACTGGTGCCTATTCTTCAAGGACTGACTTGCCTCCCCTCCTACTGAGCCCGGCCTAGCTGGTCAGGTCCTCCACTACCTGAGCCCTGTTTGCTCGGGGGTCAGGTCCTCCCCTGCCCGAGCCCCGTCAGCCCAGTTTGGGGCCCTTCTCTGCCCCCATGGCTGCTGTAACAGGTCTAGTCACGGTCTGCCGCGTCTTCTATTCTAATTCACTTCGGACACTGCCTTTTGCTCCTGTGCTCAGCGCTCTGCAAGGGCCTCACGCAGCAGCTACAAGTGCTCCAAGGGGGCGACTGTCTGTCTGAGGGACTGCCGCTGGCCCACAGTTATGCCGGCCTGAGCTTGTCCAGCACGCTTATCGCCTGGTAACCCAGGGCCAGTAGAGACAGAGTCAGACTTTGTCAAACGTCCTGAGCTGTTTGCCGACTGCTTCTGAGCAGCGAGTCCTTGTGCTGTGCTGCCCCCTCGGATCTGTGCTCAGCCTCTCGCCCACAACACCCCGTGACACTGCCCCTCACCTGCTCAGATGCCACTCAGGCCACAGAGGAAGCCGGGACCCTGTGAAAGGAGGCCCCCCTTGTTGGGGATGACTGGCAGGGTCACGACTCTTGATTCCGGCCAAACCCTTGAACGTAAACACTCCCGTTCCGGGGAGGGCATGGTGGGGTAGGGCAGTTCACCAGCCTGATTCCTGGGCCTGCAATCACGAATCACCCAGACGGCCACTGTGACCTGTCCAGGGGTCAGGGGTCAGGTGTTAGTCATCACTTCAGACCCACACAAACAAGAGAAAACAGCTGACAAGCTTGTGAGGTCATTTTTCTTGAGTAACCAGATTGCATCAGCACCAGCAGCATCTGAGATGTGGAAAATTCCAGAACACTTACGGCCGTCGCCTGGGAAGCAGAGCCACCGGCCGCGTTCCCTCTTATCCCAGCGCCCGGGGCATCTGCCTCCTGGAAGATGGACGTCGCGGGCCCGTGATGTTGGGTCAGTGTGTGGCGGGGTGGAGCTGTGGCCTCCTGGGGTGGGGCGTTGAGCCAGAGTGAAAAAGAGCGGGGCGTCGAGAGTGGATGGAAGGAGCCCCACCCTGCAGAGGTCCTGCCCGTCTGCACAGGGGCCCTGAAGGCCGGCCGCGTCCCCGCTGGAGACCCAGGCCCCACCAGAGCCCGGCTGTCTGGGGACTGAAGTGTGCCGAGCTCCCACCTCACGCAATTTCAGTCACTTTTTTTCTTGTCAATTAATGTGGAATCGAATGCTGCTTTTAACACTAACAGTGTCATCATTGCCCTGAGAGCTGGAAAACCGATGCCGGGAATCAGCTGAAGAGTCCTTGTGACTCGAGATGGCAGGAAGCTCCTTCGAGAAATGGGCACTGCAACTGGGTGACTCAGACCGAATCACACGCGGTTCTCCACCATCCGTCCCGTGAATTCATTATTGTATTTGCATGTGGTAAGGTTACCTTTCTTCATGTGGGCTTTGACAGGCGTGAAGCCAGGTGCCCCATCACCCCAGCCCACTGATTTCCTCATGCTGACATGCTGACACTTCGTGATCACCCCCCAGCCCCAGGGAGCTCCTGATTTCCCCCTGCATTCTCAGTCTTCTTTCTTTTTCAGAATGCCATGAAAACAAAACCACGCAGACTTACCTTTTGACTCTGGCTTCTTTCACCCACCACGATGTACTTAATCTCACCTATTTTGCACGTATGAATAATGTGTTATTTTTCCTTACTAAGCAGTGTTCCACACACCCCTGTAAAAACACTGAAGTGGGTTCTAGTCTTTAGTGCTCGTCAGGCTCCTAAAGAAATTCATATCCAGCTTTCATATGACTTTAGGCTTTTATTCCTCTAGTGTAAATACAAGCGACATTGTTGCACCATCTGAAAGTGTGTGTTTAATTTTGTAAGAAAATGTCACAGTGTCTCCAGAATGGCTGTGCCTTTTGCCTTCTGTCTGGCCGTGTTTGAGGGTTCTGACACTCAGGCTTGCTTGTGATCCGAGCACTTCCTGTAACGCAGTCCCCCGCCAGCCCTGGGTGGGATGTGCGCGCGTCTCTGTGCTTTGCCGCCCCAGAGGGCACGTGGTGTGTGTCATGGTGCTTTGAATATGTGCTTCCCTGATGACCAATAAAATGTAGCATCTTTTCATGCCTTAACTTTCCACTTGTCTATCTTCTGCAATGAAGCCTCTGTTGAAATCATTGGACAATTTTTTATGGGATTGTTTGCTTTCTCATTATTGAGCTTAGAGAGCACCTTATAATATTGTGTAAATAAGTCCTTGGTCATATAAATGATTTGTAGATATTTTACCCATATAATTTTCTTAAGAGTATGTCTTTTTGCAAAAGTTTTGAGTTTTTATGGAGCAAATTTATTTTTTTTCCTTTATGGATCTTGTGTTTGGTGTTAGATAAAAAAACTCATGCTCTTATATATAGTAGTGCTTTGTGCTCACACTTGGGTTAAAAATCTGGGATTTCAGCCTTTGAGTACCATCATACTTCATTTTAGAGAAAAATCACTCTTCATGCCAGAGGGGCCCGTTTTCAAAAATTCTCAAATTCACTGAGAAAACTTCCACTGTGATTTCATAAAATCATCTTTCACAGTATCTCAAAATATTATTCTCCTGGCTCTATAATGCCAGTTTAGGTAACACAGGGGGACTGGAGAGGCATCTGGTATTACCTATACCAAGATCAGAGGATGAGATGGTTGGATGCTATCACCGACTCAATGGACATGAGTTTGAGCAAGCTCCAGGAGCTGGTGATGGACAGGGAAGCCTGGCGTGCTGCAGTCCATGGGGTCACAAAGAGTCGAAGATGGCTGAGCAACTGAGCTGATACCAAGATCCTACCCTAGCTATCCAACCATCCCGTGACACACCTCCAAAATATTTATATGTGCATGATCAAGAGATAATGACTCAGTGTTTGCTCTCACAGGAGAAAGATGTTGTTACATTTTTTGTTTCATAAAGAAAGAAACAGAAAAAAAACATATTATAGATAGTCCCAGCTAGTATTTTTACATTTATGTGAGCAAATGAAAGAACCATTCTGGATATAATTTGTCATTTTTTTGCACTTAATTTTAATTTTGTGTAAGTTTTTTCTCCATATGTATTAACATTGCCTTACAGTTCTCTCTTTGTAGAGAAAAATAAATTAGCATTTAACACCAAGATATTAAAAACAAGTTGTTCAAACTCCAAAAAATTCCTTAAAATTTAGAACATATGTATGAAAGATGAGTGAAGAATATGGTGTTGATTTATAGAGATGGTTTGGGAATGTGACAATGTTTTAAATATTTTTATTGGGCAGCTCCAGCTGCATTTCTGAAATGTACACTCAGACAGCTCAGCTTAATTTTAAAATATCGCAGGTGACTGATTTCCACTCCATGGGTCCAACTCAGTTTTCCATGAGAACTTTCCAGCTATTTCCCTACGAGGGTTTTCAGTCCTCCCTAATCACTACTTTTAAACATGCTCTCTTTGGGAGGTGGGTCGTTTTTTTGTCTAGGAAATTCTTTCCTTTGGAGTGGAGCCTGCCACTCTGGAGGGACTCCATGGAATGGTGAGAGATGAAGTGGACAGTACTAAGTTTGCCAGAGTGGTCACGGTCTGCCAGTGAGCCAAGGTGGGATGCTGCCAGGGTGAAGTCACCGCGCCCTGCACCCTCTGTGCCTCGCCCGTGCTTTCCCCTGTCTTCCAGGACGGCCGCCTCGCCTTTGTTGGAGTGTTGAGTGGGATCCCTTTCGCTTCCGTATTAAGAGGAGGTTTTCCTGGCTTTCCCATCGTGTGAACACACCCTTCTCGCGTTCACTCAGCATGTGTTTCTTGTCTCCCAGGCCGCTTCAGTGTCTTCGCGTGATCAGCGAGCTTGCGGGCCCAGGTTATCACGATCACTTCTACAGAAGCTGAAAAATCCCCCCAAGGGGACTCCAGCGTGCTCATTTGCATGACCAAATCTTTGGCACACAAATGTAGACGTCGGGCTGGGGTGGAGCCGGTAGCTGGTAGGAGGACCGGACTTGCCACACAGACAACACAGTCTGAGTGGTTGTTGCTCGTGCCTACTGGCTGGCGAATCGTCTAATATTTCCCCTGATTACATGTGCTCAATTGAGGACGACGTAGGGCCCTGGACAGGTCGAGCAAA
Organism: Giraffa tippelskirchi; assembly: GCF_054371585.1. Classification (NCBI taxonomy): domain Eukaryota; kingdom Metazoa; phylum Chordata; class Mammalia; order Artiodactyla; family Giraffidae; genus Giraffa; species Giraffa tippelskirchi. The sequence goes on along the minus strand of NC_137283.1, from coordinate 165,534,235 downwards.
CGTACTCGTGACAGTGACAGAGGTGATAACATTGGTGGGAGGCTCCCTGGGACGTCAGGGAGAAGGACCCACCAGGTCGTGGGAAGGGAAATGCACACCCTACAATGACGACTGAAAAAGAGAAAGGTTATGAGAGACAGATCGGTGAAAAGCGCGGCGCTTCATGTTTCCCTAAATCTAATTCTTAATCTCAAATTACTTCAATTTTCTATGTTTTAAATTTAAAAAATAGCAAACATTACAGCTGAGAGTACTTCAAACAATTATGTATACAGGGGAAATACTGATGACATTTTTGGTTAGAACTAAATGTCAAAACTACAACTATAAATCTTGAAAATGACAAGAGAAAATCATTATAACCTTGGGTTAAAAAAATGTCTTTTAGCCACACCACACAAAAAAAACAGACTCCATCAAAATGAAAACTTCTCTTTGAAAGAAGATATCAAGGGAATGAATAAAAAGATAAAATAGTCACAGATCATATATCTGATCAGAACTTCTAGTCAGAACATGTAGATCATTAAAAACTCATTAATTTGAAGATAAACAGCAACAAAAAAAACAACAAATGAAGAAAATATTTGAGCAGACACTTCACCAAAAAGGATACATGTATTTCAAATCAAGATATTAATGATATTCAGCATCATAAGTCAACAGAGGGATGCAAATTAAAACTACAAGGAGAGAACACACCCCTATAAAACACTGCAGTTTATAGTACAACCACATCAAGTGCCGGCCAAGATGTAGAGGACCTGGGACTGTCAATTAAGCTAGTGGGAAAGTACAATAACACAACCACTTTGAAAAACAGTTTAGAAGCTTCCTGAAAGCCAATAATACATACAACCTACTGTACATTCCATCCGAGGTATATATGACAGCATATGTCTGCAAAAAAACTTGCAGACAACTGTTCATAGCACCTTTGTGATAGCCAACTTGATTTTGGATGCAAAACAACCTTTGCATCCATCGACAGCTGAATGGATAAATGTTATACAATCACACAGTGGGGTACTCCTCAGAAATAAGAATAAACAATAGAACAAACAAAAGAATAAATTGCATGCTCTACACTGATGAATCTTAGAATAATTATGCTGAAAATGGTGACAGAAACCAGACTAAAAAAGTCCATAATCCGTAATTCTGTTTGCTTAAGATACAAACTACTTTTTAGCAACAGAAAGATCCACGGTTTCCTCAGGACCAGGGGCAGGAGCAGGGAAAGTGGGCGGGGGAATCACAAGTGCATTTTGGAAGGCAGGGACATGTCTCTTCCTTTGACTGTGGTCTTTGATTGTGGTGATACTAACAGTTTCACGGGAGCATACTCTATGTTAGAGCAGCAAATTGTACACTTCAAATAGATGCCGTTTATTTTATATTAATCACTCCACTTGTTAAAAGCACAACAGGATGAGTTTCACTGCGGAGATGAAGACATGTGTCTGTGGAAAGTGGAGGAAATGTGGAAGGAGGTCTGAGGCGCTCCCACCCAGGCCAGAGTAGACGGTCACCCTGGGAAGACCTCCGCGCGTGTCGGCCTGGAAATGAAGCACGTGGCTTCACTGACAGCATGTCCTTTTCGTTCTGTTTTCTGAATTTATTTTTTGATCAGCTCAGTATTCTTGGAGAAGGAAACAGCAACCCACTCCAGTACTCTTGCCTGGAGAATCCCATGGACGGAGGAGCTTGGTGGGCTAGAGTCCATGGGGTTGCAAAGAGTCGGACACGACTGAACGACCAGCACGCCGTATTCTTGGCTTTGCAGACGGAGCCCTCTGCGCAACTCAGCACCAAGGTACACCTGGCTGACTCCCAGCTCTGCAGTGGCTGCGTTTTGTCAGCAGACAGTTCTCCTCCTCAAGGGACTCAGGGTTTCTCCATGTAACTTACCATGACCAGGAGCTTCTGGTGGACGATGCGGGAGCCCCGTCCCCCGAGCACCAGACCTGCCTAATGACTGTGTTAGCTTCCTCTCCGGCACCCCGAGCATCTCCACAGCCCAGTCTGACCGGTGCCCTCTGAGCTTCTGCCTCTGCCGAGTGCTGAGCAATACCGCCTGAAAGAGGGTCGGTGTTCAAAGTAATTGAGAAATAAGTTTAACAGAGGTTTTTGTGTTTGTTTTCAAAATCCTTTCATTGCACATCTTCCGAAGGTCAAGGGAGGCAGCGCTTGCATGGTTTCCCCAGATATTTTGCCATCAGACATGGTTTGCTCTGAGCATCTCTTGAAAGCAGCAACCTGCCAAACAGACTCAGCCATGCTGCAGCAGAGACGGTCACAGGGACACGGGAACTCCGGTCAGTGGGGCGCGTCTCTGTTCTGTAGGGATGGTCTCTTTTCCACGGTGACGAGCAGGGAAAATGTTCCTTCCTTCAGCAAGTTCCCAGGGAGTGAATATATATTGAGTTGTCCAAAAAGTTGGTTCGGGTTTTCCCATACCATCTTACAGGGAAACCCAAATGAACTTTCTGGCCAACCCAAGATATCAAGTCCCTTCAAGGGCTATTGTGGGTGAACCAGAGGGTAAAGAAGACAGACAGGGTTTCTGCTCTTTTGGAATTATTTTAAGTAGTTTCAGATGATGAAAAGTGCTATAAAGAAAATAAGTCAGGAATGGAAGAGGCCCAGAAAATGAGGGAGTCGGGTGGGAACTAATACTTTTTAAATCTTCTCGAGGATTCCAACCCGGAGCCGAGCGGAGATGAGTGGGCTGGGAGGCCCGGGGAAGGGAGGGGAGGCCTGGCAGTGTCCGCGGAGCTGGGCCGGCTTGGGTGCCAGGCCAGCCAGCAGGCTCCCAGAGGAGAGGTGGTCCAGAGGCCAGGAGAGCAAGCGGGCTGCGGAGAGGGCGGACCGGCCTTCAGCCCACACGGTCAATTCAGAGGCACGAAGAGCGCGTTGCTTGGATTGGCATGCACATTTTACCAGGCTTCCTCTGTGGCTGGGCAGGTAGCAGGACTTGGTGCTCTCCGCCTCCGTTAACTGTTAGGACTAACTTTGAACCCGCACGTGGTAAGGTCTGCGTCATGTTGGGCCTGGAGACCTGAGTAGCACACACACCAGTGCCTCCCGGAGCAGCTGCAGGCTCCCCACCCCTCACGCTCCTAGGGCGGGGAGCCTCCTGGGGGCTCCACCTGGCGGATGCTGGGCCTCCCCACCTGTCCCAGAGCCCCAGCTCCCCCAACCCGCATCCCCAGGCTCGGCCTGGTCCCAGCAGCTCATCTCCAGGGAGCAAGGTTCCCCACAGGAGTCTTCCGATGCCCTGAATTGAGCCGATGCTCTGGGAGTAGGGGGGTAGGGGTGGGGTGGGGGATGGGGGTTGCGGGGGTGCCTGTGTGTTTCTGCCACATGATTCTATATTTGTCCCAAGGCTGTTCCTCCTCTTAGATTTGTAGGCTCTCTGTCAGCCTTGACGGAATCCTGCCTTGGAGCCTGTGATGTAGCTGGTTTCGGTGAACGCAGACCTCACCCATGAGCACAAATGAGCGTTTCAGGTATCAGGAGCAGTAAACGGTGTTCATCTGGGGCAAGACATGAAGCCAGCATTTAATGATGAGGGACAGATGGAGGGCCAGAGCCAAGAGACGGTCTGAAAAACTGCTGGCAAACAGCACAGTAAGATGCGGGTCCATCAGAGAATCACTGCCAGGGTCCCCGGGTGGGCAGGAGGAGTGGTCCCGAGTGGCTCTGGAGGTGAAAGATGGGAGAAACCGACTTTAAAGGAACAGGAGGTGAAGGTATTCATGCTGGAAGTCAGGTGGCCTGCCGGCGCAGTGAGTGGGGCTGGGCAGGGGTCCACACGCAGTGCCAGCCGGGCGAGCTGGGGGTGTATGGTGGGGGCTCTGTGTGGCTCTGAACCCTGAACCTGGCCCCTGCAGCTCGCCCCAACAGCTGAGGAGTCATAGCAGGCATGCTGTGCTGCACAGCCTTGAAGCAACGTTAATAGTTATCAGATGCGACTTCAAATTATTTTTATCTCGGGAAAGGAAAACGTTGACCAAGAAATCGTTACATATTTATTTTAACATTTCTTGAATAGAAACACATTTTCTTTGTTTTGTTTGCCCTCCAGCTAGCATTCTGTAAGAGCTGAAAGGAAAGAGTTTTGGAAAATATAAAAAGGACCAGGCATGATTTTCTTGTTGTTGTTTTTATTGTTGCTTATATGTTTGTTTTTTGAGCTTTTGATACATTTGGAATATTTCTAAACTTACAACCTTTATGGGATTTTATCAGATCTGTGGACTCAGATCTGTTATTGTCAGTAGCAGGCTCCAAGCTTTCTCTGGGATGAATTATACTTCTATTCTCTAGGAATTTCTGCTTGTGTTTTCATGAATTATAGAAGCGAATTTCACTTTGAGTTTTCTCAGAGAAACTGCAGTAGCGGACACAGGCCACAAGCACTTTTGAGAAAAAAGCTTCTTTTCATTGCCAAATGAGATGTCACTGAAGCATGTTTCAAGAAAGCTCACCAATATTATGAAGCATCTTGAAAAGATGGAAATAAAGATTTCAGCTTCAAAGAGGAAAGATTACAGGAGTTACAAGATAAACATTACGAATGCTGGCGGGCTTTGAGCGTGGTTGAGAAGAGCCTCGGCTCGTGTGATGTCAGGGTGGCCGACTCGGTCTGACCCTCCCAAGTGTGGCTCCATGAAAACAGAACATCATCCTCACAGGTTACACGTGAGGTCACAGACTCCCTGCTCTGCCATGAGTCCCAGCGAAACCCAAAAGACAGCTGTGGAAAGGGTGATGTGTGTGGTCGGTGGGACTGGATTGTTTTTCTAAAGATTATCAGGGGATCTAATTCTTGCTTAGCTCAAATATCTTTCTTTGCAATTGATTGTGGATTTCAACCACAATTTGGATTTTCAATGTCAAGAAAGTAGGCTTGGATGATTTGAAAAAAAATTGTAGTAATTTAAACATTTTAAAACTCATGAGACTTCCCTGGTGGTCCAGTGGTTAGAACTTTGAGTGTCCACTGCAGGGGGCGTGGGTTTGATCCCTGGTCAGGGAATTAAGATGTGCGTGTCAGGCAGTGCAGCCAAAAGTAGAATGAACAAAAAACTGTCATAAGTTATTCTTGAATAGACACACCTCTGCCGAATCCTGCACCAAGCTCTTGTTATTCCTTCCTTGTCTCACATGACCTAATTCTACCCTTTTCCTAGGTTCACGCCTTGATGCTACATGGCCTGCGTTTCACCCCTAGGATCTGGAGGAGGATCAGTGTTGGAGACCTCATCCCTAGCATTCATGAAGCTCCAGATGTCACCGTCTTACTTAAATTATAATCAAGTGTACGATAGATCATCGTGTAGTGTTAGGGCTCTTAACAGTTCCATTCCTTAAAGCAGCAATTTCTGGGATCTGTTTTTGCTGTAGGACTTAAATTTAGTTTAGGACATCATGATAATGTTTACATAGTTCTTATCTTAGTTGTTATATAAATTTTTAGGACTATAATGATGGGAAAGTTAAATAAATGTCAAAAAAATCTACCCTTAAAGAAAAAGTCCTCATTTCTTTTCAACAATCCATTTCAAACAAAAAATAAATATATTCTTTATAACTCCTTTCAGGAGAAAAATGTAGTCATCACTCTAAAAAAATGTTTAACCCATTCTCAAGGGACCTAGAATTTATGATCGATTAAAACAAACTTCCTCTTGATAGTTACACTTTCATGTGACTTTTTACACAAGGGCTGAGAAAGGAGTACAGTAAGTGTGTATGTTGCCGCAGCAGTTCTACCAAGAATGTTGGCCTGGACCATCTGGAGCGCAAGCATTCCAGCGGAAATTCCTGGCTCCACATTCATCAGGTCCCCGGGAAGGAACATTTCAATGCTGCATATTTCCCCCATTTTCCAGAACATTTCTTTCCTTTGTTTGCTTTGTACTATACTTTACTGGATGTTACTTTTCCAAGATATTGTTTGGAGCGGGGGAGGTTAGTAAGAGGAGAGAGCGGTGGAAGAGGAGGGCTTGAGAGAGGTTTGCAAGCTTCAGAGCCAACATGGGTTTGTAGGCCCTCCTTGTCCCTCGGTCTCAGCGGTGACCGGAGACAGCAGCGCTCCTGCCCCAGGGGATCCTGCACCAGTCACGCTGCCTTTGACTCCTGGTCCCCACGTGCTAACGTGTGAGGCATTTTATAACCCACTGCCTGGAAGACCTATTCTCGCTTATTGCAGTTTCTATGAGCTGCATGCTTTTTTCAGTGCGTCTGAAAGTAATTTACATCATCTATCACAAAAAAAAGAACTTTTAGTGACTCCAAGTTAAAGTAGGTTTCTTCTTTATAATTCTTCATATTTTCAATTCAGTTCAGTTCAGTCCATCAGTGATGTCTGACTCTTTGCGACCCCATGGACTGCAGCACGCCAGGCCTCCCTGTCCATCACCAACTCCCGGAGCTTACTCAAACTCATGTCCATTGAGTCGGTGATGCCATCCAACCATCTCATCCTCTGTCGTCTCCTTCTCCTCCTGCCTTCAATCTTTCCCAGCATCAGGGTCTTTTCCAGTGAGTCAGTTCTTCACATCAGGTGGCCAAAGTACTGGAGCTTCTGCTTCAGCATCAGTCCTTCCAATGAATATTCAGGACTGATCTCCTTTAGGATGGACTGGCTGGATCTCCTTGAAGTCCAAGGGACTCTCAAGAGTCTTCTCCAACACCACAGTTCAAAAGCATCAATTCTTCGGCACTCAACTTTCTTTATGGTCCAACTCTCATATCCATACATGACCACTGGAAAAACCATAGCCTTGACTAGACAGACCTTTGTTGGCAAAGTAGTCTCTGCTTTTTAATATGCTGTCTAGGTTGGTCATAACTTTTCTTCCAAGGAGTAAGCGTCTTTTAATTTCATGGCTGCAATCACCATCAGCAGTGATTTGGGAGCCCCCAAAATAAAGTCTGCCACTGTTTCCACTGTTTCCCCATCTATTTGCCACGAAGTGATGGGACAAGATGCCATGATCTTAGTTTTCTGAATGTTGAGTTTTTCATATGTTAAGATATGCATTTCCCATCTCAACCAATTAAGCAAAATTGTACATTAAGTTAAGCCCACTTAATTGTGTACTCTTTGAACGATTGATGTCTCTGAAATTAAGTTTATATAATTTCTAGTAAATTAACTCTAATTCTCTAATAAAGCATTTATTTTCAAGTATACCTCAATTTAAGAGTAACTTGTATAGGTAAATGCGTTTGGACGTTCTCAGATGTGGTTAGCTTTGTAGGATTTATGTTTCCAGCCTCTGATTCAGAGCGTTAGAAAGAACAGTGGTACACAGGCACAGCTACGGACTCTCAAATGGTAACAGTATTTAAAAGTGATCTGTGACGCCTGCCCGATTAAGACATTCAGAACCATCTTTGACAATGGTAGTAAAACTTGCTTATGATTCCCGGTGAGATGCCTGGACAGCTGCGCTGGCTTTGGAAAGACAGGTTCACACAGGTGCACAGAGATTAGAACACATCTGTGGGGCACACACCACTGCAGGCAAATTTACACACGTCCTCTTGGACCAAAAGACTTAAGATTTGGGAAAATATGTGACTGGTGGGTTGGAGGACAGGATTCAGAAGCTCAAAACCTCCAGAACCGTGACACTTCATTACAGCAACTTTGGCAAACTAATGCACCTGAATTATCAAAAAAGGAGTGATTAACTTATAACACACATATGAACACGGTGAGAGTGAGTGACACTGAGAGTCACTCAGTCGTGTCTGACTCTCTGCGACCCATGGACGATTGTCCCTGGGATTCTCCAGGCCAGAACACCGGAGTGGGGAGCCGTTCCCTTCTCCAGGGGACCTTCCCAACCCAGGGATTGAACCCAGGTCTCCCGCATCACAGGCAGATTATCAAGCTGTGAGGGAAGGTCTGTAAACATGGTATCCTGACACATTTAAAGATCATATGTTTGAAGAATAATTAATGCCATCGTAAAATGTTCACTCTAGAATAGTGAGCAAAACATAAAAACATGAATCCTGGTTTCACTCCCTGCCTGCTACCCACCGGGAGGGGGGTTTGGAAATGAACAAAGGACATGTGAGTAGAGGCTTTGTGAAGAGGGAGCAGCAACAGGCTTCGCCCTCAGTCTAATGTGGACAACTGGGAGCGGTTTCAAGAAAAAAGCTTCTTCTCATTCTGCCAAATGAAATGTTGCTGCTTTATTTAGTAACTTGAAACCTTGATTGTGTCATTTCAATATTTATTCACTAGAAAGGAAAATAGAAGCATACTTTGATAATTATTGAAACAATGTGTGTAATAAAAGGGTCTCGTGCTTTCATATGATCGAGTTGGTTTTGTAATAAGTTATTGGGCTATTTCATATTTTAGCAAGTTTATTATAGAATTATGGCTCAAGAATTGTGACATATTCTGTAAATAAACTTCACATAGAGGAAATTTGATATAGCATGGCCTATAAATTCTGGGTATAGTAGCACCAATCAAGTTTATTATAGAATTACGGCTCTAGAATTGTGGCATATTCTGACATTGAACTTCACATAGAGGAAGTTAGGTATAATACGGCCTATAAACTTTGGGTTTAGCAGCACTAATCTAGATAAGAAGGTTTGGAGAGACATGGCATCTGACTTTGTGTATTTAAAGTGCTTTCAGGTAAAAAGAGCAACAACTGTGTTTGCTCCACTTGTTTCCTATGAATTGCGGTGCTGATGTCCTGGGAGGTGATTTGTTCCCTGTGGCTCTAGGAGTTGAGCCCAGCAGTTGTAAAATTGAACTGATTGATAATCTCTGCTCACTGGGGTGTAATTAGATCTTGTCCTCATTAATGGCTACCAGCTGGGCTCTGTTAAGCGCCTAATCTTCTGATGTGAAAACAAGAAAATTTCAGTCACTGTCGGTAACTATAAAGTTCTTTTGATTATTGAACTAATCTTATTTCAGTTATTCAGTGCATTTTTGAATTTTGTGGCACAGAAGGGCTTTCTGTATGACATGAATACATTCATGTATATCCATATAGTGGATTGGGCTTCCCTAGTGTCTCATGGTAAAGAATCTGCTTGCAATGCAGGAGACCTGGGTTTGATCCCCTGGAGGAGGAAATGGCAACCCACTCCAGTATTCTTGCCTGGGAAATCCCAAGGAGAGAGGACCCTGGTGGGCTACAGTCCATAGTGTTGCAAAGAGTTGGACACAACTGAGCTACTCATCAAGTGGATATATACAAATATATAAAAATATTTTTCACGTTGTTTAAAACATAAAGTATGTAGAATTCCATTTATTTAATTTAATAGATAAAAACTCATCAAGTCATTTGATGTGTTTGGAACTCAAACAATATGATGTAAAAGCACATCAATTTTCAGTTCAGTTCAGTTCAGTCGCTCAGTCGTGTCCGACTCTTTGCGACCCCATGAATCTCAGCACACCAGGCCTCCGTGTACATCACCAACTCCCGGAGTCCACCCAAACCCATGTCCATCGAGTCGGTGATGCCATCCAACCATCTCATCCTCTGTCGTCCCCTTCTCCTCCTGCCCTCAATCCTTCCCAGCATTAGGGTCTTTTCCAATGAGTCAACTCTTCGCATGAGGTGGCCAAAGTATGGGAGTTTCAGCTTCAACATCAATCCTTCCAATGAACACCCAGGACTGATCTCCTTTATGATGGCCTGGTTGGATCTCCTTGCAGTCCAAGGGACCCTCAAGAGTCTTCTCCAACACCACAGTTCACAAGCATCAATGCTTCGGCGCTCAGCTTTCTTTATAGTACAACTCTCACATCCATACATGACCACTGAAAAAACCATAGCTTTGACTAGACGGACCTTTGTTGGCAAAGTAATGTCTCTGCTTTTAAATATGCTATCTAGGTTGGTCATAACCTTCCTTCCAAGGAGTAAGCATCTTTTAATTTCATGGCTGCAATCATCATCAGCAGTGATTTTGGAGCCCAAAAAAATAAAGTCTGACACTGTTTCCACTGTTTCCCTATCTATTTCTCATGAAGTGATGGGACCAGATGCCATGATCTTAGTTTTCTGAATGTTGAGCTTTAAGCCAACTTTTTCACTGTCCTCTTTCACTTTCATCAAGAGGCTCTTTAGTTCTTCTTCACTTTCTGCCATAAGGGTGGTGTCATCCGCATATCTGAGGTTATTGATATTTCTCCCGGCAATCTTGATTCCAGCTTGTGCTTCCTCCAGCCCAGTGTTTCTCATGATGTACTCTGCATATAAGTTAAATAAGCAGGGTGACAATATACAGCCTTGACGTACTCCTTCTCCTATTTGGAACCAGTCTGTTGTTCCATGTCCAGTTCTAACTGTTGCTTCCTAACCTGAATACGGGTTTCTCAAGAGACCTGTCAGATGGTCTGGTATTCCCATCTCTTCCAGAATTTTCCATAGTTTATTGTGATCCACACAGTCAAAGGCTTTGGTATAGTCACTTTTAACAGGTCCTAAAGGATAATCACAGAAAAGTAATCAGACAGTGATGAATATTTTTCTTGTTACCCAACTGCAAGAGGACTTTGGATGTATAAACAGAGACAAACGTTAAAACCAGGGGGAAAGCCTGCCGCACTGCGCAGCCATGTCCTGCCAGGATGTGCTTCTCTTCCAGAGGGAACTGACTCCTGACTTGGTATCCCCAGAGAAGAGGTGTCTGTACTTCATATCTCAACTTATGGTACAAACAGAAAAAGACACAGGAGTGTAAAAGATACATAGTTCCTCAAGATTGTTTGTTCATTTTTGAGTAGATGTTTAATGAAACACAAAGATACTTAAATATCAGTATTTATGTTTGGCATTTTCTGATTTATATAATGCAACAAAAACTCTACCTTAAACGAATTCCAAAGAATCTAGTTAATATGTTTCCACATTTATCAAGATACTCAAATCTACCCATACATTTTTGGGTGGGTGGTGGAAAAGCAAAGAAGAAAAGAAAACATTTTTAAAATAGGGATTAGCTTTGAATCTGGATAAAGTTTCATTTGTGAATGAAAGAATAGAATTATTTGTAAAATGACATGATTTTGCTGTTTATCCTTTTAAATAAAAGCACAATTGAAGGTCATATTTGCAGGCTAATTTCAAAGTTGATTACAGCAGTAAGTATTAAAACTATCTTCTCCTTCAAAACATCTGTGAAGCTCAAGTGCCCTAGAAAACAGTCTGTCCTGCCCAGTGTTCCTGACAGGAGAGCTCTGAGGGGTCAGGCAGGCAGAGGCTGGATGCTGGATGCCCTAACCCAGAGCTGCGACCTCCTGACGTGGAGCCCAGATCCTGTGTCTCTTCCTCCTGTGAGACTTGCGTGATCCCTGATCCCCAGCACAGAGTCCCCACAACACGCCTGGGACATCTCCCCAGCATCACCAGTCAGCGCCTAAAGCTGTGATCACCCCCACCCCCAGAAATACCCTTTAGCTTCCATGACGCTTTCCCTGCGTGTCTCAACTTCCTTTGGCTTCTCATCTGCAGCCTCCACTGAAGGTGTGTCCTTCTCTCCCCAGCCATAAAATGTTGGGGTTCCTCCAGTCCAGGCTGGCACACTCTTCCTTATCTTCCACATCCAAGCTGTCTCTAGACACTCCTGATCCATCCAGGGCTGACCATCTAAATATTTGCAGATGACCCCCTTCCCAATCCAGACTGACCCTCTCTGTGCCAGAGCCACACAGCCTCCTGGATCCTTAATTTTTATTTTGGTTTTCTTCAAGGCACCATACGAACTGAAAAGTAATGACTCCCACACACAAACCTATCTTCGTTGCTGGCACCTCTTCTACTCAACAAAGCGGGCCAGGGACACTGCAAACACCTGCTCCCCCAGGGCCAGCTTGGTCCTTCCTCCCATCAAATGAAAAAGTGTTAGTCACTCAGTTGTGTCAGACTCTCTGTGACCCCGTGGGCTGTAGCCCACCAGGCTCCTCTATCCATGGGATTTCTCAGGCAAGAGTCCTGGAGTGGGTTGCCATTCCCTTCTCCAGGGGGTCTTCCCAACCCAGGGATCCAAGCTGGTTTCCTGTGTCTCCTGCATTGCAGGTAGTTCTTTACCATCTAAGCCCCAGGAAAGCTCATTCCATCAAATTATCTGATGCAAAATCTCTCTGCTGCTGCAGCTCCTTCTAAGTCTCTTCATTCGTGTCCGACTCTGTGCAACCTCATAGACAGCAGCCCACCGGGCTCCACTGTCCCTGGGATTCTCCAGGCAAGAACACTGGGGTGGGTTGCCATTTCCTTCTCCAATGCATGAAAATGAAAAGTGAAAGTAAAGTCACTCAGTCATGTCCGACTCTTAGTGTCCCCATGGACTGCAGCCTACCAGGCTCCTCCGTGCATGGGATTTTCCAGGCGAGAGTACTGGAGTGGGCTGCCATCGCCTTCTCCGGCAAAGTCTCTCTAGTGTCCTAGAAATCTCCCGCGTCACCCCAGCTCTCCAGTCTGAACTGGGAGTTGCCCTGGACCGCTGCCCTGCTCTTCCACCTGCCCCTCCCCAAGAGCAAGACGCTTTCTTCCTAAGCAAAGCCCCGGAACACCAGTACCTTCCCACTTTCCAGGAGCTTCCCATCTCCACGGACATATCGATGAGATACTTCATATGGCCTGCAAGGCCACCTGTGGCCTGGTCCGCACACACCTCTGCAGCCGCAGGTAGCATCCCTGCCCTGTCTTCCTGTATCACAATCACCCCTCCCGGGAGATGTGAGGGACAGGGAAGCCTGGTACGCTGCAGTCCATGGGGTCACAAAGAGCCGGACAGGACTGAGACTAGCAACAACAACGTTTCTCAGTGTTTCAGGCCTCCCTCAGCCACCTTCCCGGGTTAATCTCAAGCAAACCCCTCACACTGTCTCTGCCCCCAGTAGCCGGTGTGGCCACCTTCCCCGGACACTCCAGCCTCACTTCCTGTTACTGTTCAGTGAAGCCGCGCGAGTCAGAACCCTTCTGCCGAGAAGGCGGGAACCAACTGCTGATCAGAACCAGGACGTTTTATTCTTCTCCTGATTTGTTTTGCGTCCAATCATTTGTGCTAAGAATGAGCGAGTGCTGGCTGGCGGCCTCGTCCTTCAGGCGCTGCGTCCGTGTCTTCGGGGCGAGCTCTGTGCCCCTCTCTGCCGCACACGCCCTCGCTCCCAGGGACGGGAAGTGGATGTGTGTCCCGAGCTGACGGAGCACCGTCACGTGTCACATGCCCCAGCTGGGAAGGGAGTCTGCAGCCCATCTCTCTTCTGTCTGGGATCTGGGCCACATGCTGAAAACAAAAGCAAGATGTGTTTCCATGGTTCCTCCGAAACGATGATAGTCCATGCTCATTCAAGAACCCTGCAGCCCTTGCTCAGATTCCATTTCTCCACCCCTCAAGCTTCTAAGAGGATGAAACGTTAACATCCATGTTAGTGGTTGTTTATTTTTTCGGGTTGTTCTTTTCTGTACAGATGTCTTACTAGTTAAATTGAAAGTGGGCTTCTTCACCACATGATAAACTTTAGTGACTGTTTATTTAAAGACTGCTGGGCAGCCAAAAACAACACCCTTGCCATCTTCAGAGCCTCACAACCTCTGACACCCTAACGCTCCGAGGGGAGCTCGTGTGCGGCTGTCCTCGCCTGACTTTTAGGTCTTGAAGCCACATGCGGTGCAGCAGCTGCCCTGACTGGTCTCTGAGTTTTCAGCATAGGGTAGCCCCTGGCTTGCTTTCAAGCTGCCCAGTGTGTTCTGTTTATTTTTCCTGCATCTTCCAAGACCAGCTCAAGAAGAATGAGAAGTAGACTCGATGGACTGAAGGAGCAAACGGACTCTGAGGGGCCTGGAACGTTCCTCACCGCAGTTAGTCCTCTCGTGGGCAGGGAGCTCTCTGCTGCAGGACAGGAATTTAGTTTTACACGGGGAACACTCTACAGGAAGGCAGCTCCTATCTGATGGATGCACGGGTGGCCCCTGGTGGCCGGGAGGCGTGGAAACAGGTGCAGGCCTGATGCTAGGGTGTTTTCCTTAACATCACACACTCAGTAGTTGGTCTGAGGTCTGTCCACATCAGGCTATAGATTTGTTTTTAAATCCCCTCACCTTGTGCTTGAAAATATATGACCTTTATCTCTTATCAAATGCTTCCTTCCCAGAAACGAAGCGGAGTCCAGTCACACCAGCGATTGCCGGCGTCTTTGGGAAATCTGCCTTCTGCTCCTGGCGGTGGGTGTGACTTGTATGAGTCTGAGAAGTGGGACTGTGGGGAGTGAGATCCAGCAGTGATGGGGGAGCTGGGATGGGGAGCCTCAGGGTCTGATCCCAGAGGGCGATCTTCCGACTGGGCACTGCCCCTTCCCAGGGTTCAAGTCTCCTGTAGTCTGGGTGGGGGCTGGGGGGTCTTTGGTGAGGGGCGGTTCCCCTAGTTTCCTGGGTTTGCAACGTGGCAGTTCCGTGGGATCGAGAGGAAGAATTCTCAGAGCCAGGCAGCTGGGGTCTCTTGGCTGGCTCCCAAACGCTCTGTGGCTACAGGATACTGTTAGGCCAGGATTCAGCCGGGATGTGGAGAACTCCGCCTGACCCCAGTCCTGCAGCCGTCTGGTTAACTCAGCTGAGCTGCTCTGGGGCCGGTGTCTCATCCCCAGACACGGGGCCGGGAGACCAAGAACCTGGATCTTCTCGGGCCACTCAGAGCTCTGAGGTGGGCTGTGCAGGAAACAGGCTCCTGGGATCTGGTTTCTTTGTCAGTGTAGGCTGCTTGAACAGACGTGCTTATGAGCATGGCTTTTATCGAATGGTGATTTCATCACCAGTTTAAGTCTCCCCTTGAAAATTCTGGTTTTCATCGCTTCTCATGTGCACAATTTTTAATTCAAACGGCACAGCATCAGGTCCTTTTTTGTCCCTATGAACATATACTTGTGTGTCTGTCTTTTTGTGAAGATGCTGATAGAAGCTAGATGTGTACATTAGGTGTAACTCAGGAGAGCGTTATTCTTGCTAGGAGGGAGGAGGGGGTGGATCTGGGGAGATACACAATCACAGATTCCAATCAGCTTAAATTTGCCCCCCCATTCCAGCTGATCCCCGACTTCCTGGAAAAACAAACTCAGACGTTTGCTGTTTTCTTCAAACTTTGGATGTCTCCCCTCTCCTTTCATTCTGGATGCAGCTGAGTTCACCTGAACTCAGAGGGAAAATTGCGTTTTTTTAAGGGAACTCTTACAAATTCCTTATGGTAAATGACCCGCCTACACATGACAGACATTCCGTTTCTCCTCCTGATTTTCACAGTTTCAGTCGCTGTGTGTCATGGGGGTGAACTGGACCTATGCCAGGCTTACAGCTCCCTGAGTCTTTACAGGAGAATGTGACCAGCCTCTGGGCGAGACGCACACGCCCCAGGGCCCGGCAGCCCCCTCAGCACCAGAGGCAGCCACGCTGTGGCCACAGGTTCTCTTCACTTTTCTTTCCTTCTCGTCAGTGCGGTGACTCGGGGCACGGACTCCTTGTTGGCCGGGCTTCTCTTGGCGCACATGCCGCATGTGGGCTTCGTGGCATCACCAGGTTTATCGGGACTTGGTTCCTCGTCCTCCCTGTCCTGTCCTGGGCGCCGATGGAGGGGCCACAGTCCACCCACTTTCCCGCTGATCCACGCGGGCTCTGTGCCCACCTGGGGCTCTTATGAATGAAGCTGAAATGAATACTGTGCACATCTTTGATGAATACATGTCCTCCCTTTTATTTATTGGATTTTATTACCTTTCTATCATTGTGTAACAAATCACCACAGGCTTGGTGGCTTACAACACACTTATTATCTCATGGTCGTCTGAGCTAGGGTCGGGCTCTGCTCACCTGGGGCCTCTGCTCAGGGTCACCCACAGCTGCCCTGAGATGTTCACACCAGATCCTTTCTGCATCCTGCTTGTTGTCTGAGTCAAGGGGCCCCTCACCCCGACCCTGTGCCCCTCAGGGCCCGCCCTCTGCCCCTCAGTGCCCTCCATGTGGCCCTCACCCCCTCCCTGTGTCCCTCACCCCCTCCCTGTGCCCCTCACCCCCTCCTTGTGTCCCTCACCCCCTTCCTCTGCCCCTCACCCCCCTCCCTCTGCCCCTCACCCCCTCCCTCTGCCCCTCACCCCCTCCCTCTGCCCCTCACCCCCCTCCCTCTGCCCCTCACCCCGTCCCTCTGCCCCTCACCCCCCTCCCTCTGCCCCTCAGGGCCCCTCCCTGTGCCCCTCACCGCCCTCCCTCCGCCCCTCACCCCCTCCCTCCACCCCTCGCCCCCTCCCTCTGCCCCTCAGGGCCCCTCCCTCTGCCCCTCACCCCCCTCCCTGTGCCCCTCAGGGCCCCCCCTGTGCCCCTCACCCCCCTCCCTGTGCCCCTCAGGGCCCCCCCTGTGCCCCTCACCCCCCTCCCTGTGCCCCTCACCCCCCTCCCTGTGCCCCTCAGGGCCCCCCCTGTGCCCCTCACCCCCCTTCCTGTGCCCCTCACCCCCTCCCTCTGCCCCTCACCCCCCTCCATGTGGCCCTCACGTGGCTTTTCCCTGGAACCTTATGTCACAGCAGCCTCTATGAGGCTATGGGAGGTGGGGGTTTCTTCCTTAGTGCTGAGAGTTGGAATCGGGCAGCATGTACCCTGGTCTCAGGGACGCCCCCCTCGCCAAGCAGCACAGCCTGTCTGGGGTGACATCCATCTCCCACCAGCGAGCGTCAGGATTCAGTTTTTCCCCTCCTCACCAACACGGATGGCACAGTTCTGTGGTCTGTGTGCTGCTGGCCTGGAGACAAGGGTTCTGAGAGAGGCTGGCCAGGAGGCGCTGGCTTGTTTATTGTGACCTCGGTCAAAAGTGACCCTTGGAAGGGTGTTGGGGACCCATGTTGAAAGGGGTCTGTCCAGGGTCTGCCCGGGGTCTGTCCAGGGTCTGTCCAGGGTCTGTCCAGGCTCTGTCCGGCCTGCATTCCCTTCCTTGAG
Organism: Giraffa tippelskirchi; assembly: GCF_054371585.1. Taxonomy (NCBI): domain Eukaryota; kingdom Metazoa; phylum Chordata; class Mammalia; order Artiodactyla; family Giraffidae; genus Giraffa; species Giraffa tippelskirchi. The sequence goes on along the minus strand of NC_137283.1, from coordinate 165,517,253 downwards.
ATGTGTAATCGGGGGTCCGTCTCCAGGAGGGCTTCCCAGGGTGTGTATGGAGCGTCAGCCGTGTGGGCAGAGGGCCTGGAGCCAGCCTCCCCTCCGGTGGGTGGGTCCTCCGGGCGGATCCCAGCAGCCCTGAGCACCTACCGTGGAGACGGCGTCACCGCCCCAGGAGGCTGACTCACCGTCCCATCCACCCCCTTGCAGCCTGACTCACGCTCCTGCTCAAGGCTCTCCCAGATGTCTCCAGCCTCCTTCAGGCCCACGGTGTCTTTGATTCCCTTTGTAATTATTAGCACAGGGTCCCTGGGGAGAGCAGGGTGCGGTATCTGGAACTAGTTTCTTTTAAGTGGCTCCAGTTTGGCACCTGCTAACTTTCAAAACATCTTTCAGAAAATGACCAAAACTCTCCACTCGTGCCATAAAACACATTGCAACTGACATTTGCTCCTTGTTACACTGAAAGCCTTCAAACTTCTTCTCTGGTGCATTTTAAAGAGAACACAAGGCGCTCCTCGGAAATCGAGAAGCTGATTTCACCGGCCGCTCACGCAGAAGGCTGGCCTCTCTGAGTTCAGTGTGACGAGGAGGCTGATGGATGTGTTTTTGCCTCTGTATTTTGGACAGCCTGGGTGGAAACATGGCCCAGAGGGAAAACCAACTGGCAAAGGCAAGAATTCTCTTAAAATTAATCATCACCGTGATCATTGTCATGACCCTGTCTAAATATATTCAGCCTAGAGCAGTCCTTTTAACGTAGTTCAACTCTAAATACCATGTGAAACTGAGAACACAAGCATTCACGTGTCACCTGGTGTGAGATTGTCTATGAAGCTACAAGTCAAACACCCTCAAATTTCCTTTGCTCTTCTCAATAGTGCTTTTATTTCTAGTTTCCAGTTCCTCGAGGTTCACGGATGACGCTCACGGAGAGCCAAAATGGGACATTCTACACCCACCTGACTGCACACAAGCGGCGTTTTTCTTCTCGCTGATTTATACTCATTCCTCTAAGAAGCACCAGAAATAGGCAGGTCGTTCAATGAACATTTAAGAGTTTCAAATTGCTTAAAAACTAACCCATGCCTAGCTGCGTAGGATCTACAAGGAGCCATGAATTAGCCTAATTCCCAGTGCTAATACCCTGTCTTCATACATAGACCTGGTACACAAGAAAAGTATACTACTGATGTTGTAAAAGTGGTAAGAATTGAGAATTTGATGGACTGTAGTGCAACTAGTTTTAAACCCCTTGCCTGCATCACGTGAAATACAGTGACTCAGATGGAAAAGTACCACATTTAGGGGACTCAAATGTGGGGCAGGCATGGCTGGCAGGACCCGTCTGTGGACCACTTTAGGCTCTAGGTCCTCTGTCCTGAACACTGGCCCTCTGCACCTGCCAACGCTGCCACGCTTTGTTAAGAGTCGGGCTTTGTGGCCCCGAAAGGACAGCTTGGTTAAAAGAGGTTATTCCTTTTCTCACCTGACATTTTTCTTTTATTTCTTTCTTCTCCTCTTTGTTTAAGGAAACTTGGTGATTTTTCTAGATTTCTTTGCGGGGAAAGGAATAGATTTAAATGAAGTCATTGTAGGAACAATCCCACGTGGCTGCCTTTATGACCAGCATGTAATTCCTGGTGCAGCAGTATGTGCTTCGACAGTTTTGTTCTGTGACAAAGACATCTTATAAAACAGAGCAGGAACTTTCTGGGTCAGTTGACAAAGTGAACTTCTGATTAATAGAGGATCAAACCATACAATTCTCTGAAAACAAGTCTCTTGGGATTGAGTTGTTAATTCACCAAAGTTGCTAAAGTACCACCTTTACTAAGGTACTGAAGTTACTAAGGTACTAATTGCTAAAATTGCTGAAGTATGAAAGTTACTAAAATAGAGAATATAACTTGAGCGGTTTTGTTTTTCCTTTTGGGTTACTAAAAAGCATCATAGATTATCTGTACTCTAGAGTTTATAAAGCACTTTCTCCTGCACATACGTTTTATAGTTTCATTCTCTTGGAAGCTCTGTGATGTGAGTGGTTCAGCTATTTGCATCTCACAAAGAGAATATGGTACGAATTGGATGACCTCCTCTGGGCCGGCCAGAATCATTCCTGAGCTCAGCAAACATTTTTGTTAACACATGTGTGCACCCTTTTGTTCATTCAGCCATGTATTTATCTGGCAAATATGACTAATCACCACAGGCTTATTTGAATTCTGACACTCTGAAAAATACAGAGATTATCTGCCCTTATCAAACCTGAATGTGTGGGCATATATTTAATGGCAGTAAATGATGCTACCTTAGTTTAAATATATCCAACATTTTAAAATTGATTATTAAGGCACTAAATTAAATGTTAGGAGTTGAGGATGTAGGACTGAGTCATGTACATACTATGTAGTCAAATAAATATTATGGATAAATATTAATCAGCTTCTCTTAAAAAAATCCTGACAACTTTTCAACAGCACTTCAGCCACTGATGCCCGGTACTGACACACACGACGTGTCTGGTCTCCTGTCACACCTGCAAGCTCTTCAATACTGAATAGACAGGTAAACTGCAGACATGTAAGAGGCAAACTGAAATTATTCTCTAGATGCCTGATGACTCAGCCAAAGCTTTCAGGTGAGACAAATGATGATGAAACGTGTGATATCTTAAATGCTAGTCATTTGTTCCATTACATGCCCCAGAGATAGAGCAAAACTTTCTTAAATACAACAGCATCAAAAATATGAATAATTTGTAGGCTTCCTGGCTAATAAGTACCTCATCTTATTAAAAATATCAAAATGCAGAGACAGTTCACGTGTAGTTTTGGTGTCTGAGAATCTATGTTATGGATCAAAATTAGTCAAAAGAATATTTGATTTGCTTTTGCAATCACCTACACTGCACTAAGGTTATGTAAGAAAGAATTATGAAGCTTGTGTGAAGTTTTGGAAGCAGAAATTGACATGAAACAACTGAATAAAAGTTTAATGAAAGTATATCTGGAAGATATTATGAAGTAGAGTGTGTTAGTTATAAAAATGATAAAGCCCTCAAATTTTATAGATACCCTGGAAAGACTGGAATAGAAATCTTTCTGGTCCTTGAAATATATATATATATTCAGTAAACGCATTTTACTTAAATGAGTCTTTCACTAAGTAGGCATTACCCGATTTAAATCATGGAATCACAGTTCAGAAAAGTGTGAAATGGGAAGGTGTCTTCACATGAAAGAGAGACTGGAAAAGTCAGGTGGAAACAGGTTCAGAGGACCATCCTGAGTGGGTAAAGTCGATTAATAGGAAAAACGTCTGCATGAGGGGTAAGAGTATACAGGCATAGAAGTATTATTTTTTAAAGGTTGTGAGCTCAGCCAAAAAAAAAGATGTAGAAAAATTAAAATTCTTTCCCCACATATATGTTTTCTTTTCCAAAAACGTGATAAATTATTCTTTGAAGTCAATGTTTAAAATCAATAATATAGGCAAATATTGTGAGTCATTACATATTCTTCATCTTAAACAATAAGGGGAATTTTTAAAGCTTAAAAGTTAGGATGGGCAATCAAAATGTTGCTATAGAAATTATATATATATATATATATATATATATATTTGAAATGTATTAGAAGCTCTTTTAAAATAATAAAATGATACAAGTTTAGAAGTATTTCCTACCAGAACCTGAACAACAAGATTCAAGATTAAATTCACGTTAAACTGTGAGCTTTGTACTTTTCCTATTTTTCATCAGCAGTCTCCATATCATTGCAAGCTCTGAGATTATGATCTTGGCTCCCCATTGGACAGTCAGCTTTAAAACTTTAAGTCACTTAATGGTTCCCAAATTAATGGAAAGCAAATAGCTCCAATTTATTTCAATATTTATTTTAAAATATGAAAGGCTGGTTCAGTGTTTGGAACCAATTATGTAACCCATCACATTCATAGACTTTTAAAAAGAAAAATCACAGGATTATATCAACAGAGAGAGAGAGAGAAAAAGTGTTTGCCAAAATCCAACTCATCATGACAAATAACTAGGAATAAAGAGAGACTTTTTCAACTTAATAAAGACTATCTACAAAAATGTACAACTAAATTCATAGTGAAAGATGAGAAACTCTAAACGTTTATGCTAAGTTCAGGTACAAGGTAGGGCTGTCGCATCACAACTCCTTTTCAAGACCAAGCTTGAAGTTCTAGCTAATACAGTCAGGCAAGGGAAGGAAATAAAATGTGGGCAGACTGGGAAGGAAAAGTAGAACTGCCTTTGTTTGCAGATGACAATATCATCTATGCAGAAAATTTGAAAGAATTGGCAAAAAAAAAAGAAAGAAAGAAACAAAAAAACCCCCCTGGAACCTAAATGTGATTGTAGTCAGGTTGCAGGATACAAGGTGAATGTGAAAATAATTTGCTTTTTTATATGCCAACAATGAGCAAACTGAATTTGAAATTGAAAAACACAATTCCATTTATAGTAACCCCTCAAAGTGAAATACTCAGATATAAAACTAGCAAACTACGTACAAGAACTATACGAGGAAAACCACAAAGCTCTGGGGAAGAAAACCAAAGGTAACTTTAAAAATGGAAAGGCTTTTCATGTTTGTGTGTAGGAAAACCCATTATAATCGTGGTATCAGTTCTTCTCAACTCGATCTATGAATTTAATATGATCTGAATCAAATATACTGTGTAGATATCGACAAAGTGATTCTAAGTTTGTACGGCAAGGTAAGAGCCCCGGAATGGATGACATAATATGGAAGGAGCAGGACAAAATTGGACCACTGACGCTGCTCGACTTCAAGACTTATCATTAACCAGCAGCAATCGCGATCATGTGGTATCAATGAAACACTAGACAAATAGGCCAATGGAACAGAGCGGGGATCCCAGAAATAAACCTTTGCACAGTCCACTGGCCTTTGACTAAAGGCAGCACAATGAAGCAAAGACAATCTTTTCAACAAGTGATCCTGGAACAACTGGACGCCCACCTGCATAAAAAATAAATGAGATGCACATCTTCTACTCTTCACAAAAATTAACTCAGGGTAGACCCTAGACTCAAATGTAAAATCATAGTGAGAAGATGTAGAAAATCACATAGGAGACTAGATGACTTTGTGTATGCTGATGACATTTTAGATACAATGCCAAAGGCATAATTCATAAAAGAAATAATTGATAAACTCAACTTCACCAAAATTAAAAACTTCTGTTCTGTGAAAAAACAATGTCAAAAGAATGAGAAAACAAATCACAGACTGGGAGGAGACATTTGCAAAGGCACAGATGATAATGGACTATTATCCAAAACACACAAAGAACTCTTAAAGCTTAATAACAAGAAAACAAGCCACCTGATTAAAAAATGGGTTAAAACCTTAACAGACACCTCACTGAGGAAGGTATACAGGTGGGAATAAGCATATGTACAGATGTTCCGTATCATGAGTCATCAAGGAAATGCAAATACAACCAGATGTCACAGCTCAGCTATTAGAATGGCCCAAATCCAGAACACCAAAAACACCAAACGCTAGCATGGATGTGGAGCAACAGGAACGCTCATTCATTGCTGATGAGAATGCAAAACGGTATAGCCCAGCCCCTCTAGGAGATGGGCTGGTGGTTTCTTACGAAACTAAGCATGCTCTTAGCCCCTGATCCAGCAACCATGTTACCTGGTGTTTATGCAAAGGACTGGAAAACTTATGTTCACACAAAAACCCTCACACGGATGTTTATAGCAACTTTATTCATGACTGCCACATCTTGGAAGCACCGAAGATGTCTTTCAGAAGGTGACTGTACTGATAAATTGTGGGCTAACCAGACAGCAGAATATTATTCAGTCCTAAAAAGAAATGAGCTCTCAAACTATGAAAAAACATGGAGGAAACTTGAATGCATATTGTTAAATGAAAGTCACCAATCTGAAAAGACTCCATACTGTGTTATTTAAAAATATGTCATTCTGCAAAAAGCAAACCTGAGACAATAAAAGGATCAGTGATCGCCAGAGGGTCAAGGCGGGGACATGAGGATTTTTGTGGTGGGAAATACTAATATATGGTGTCAAATACTATGATGTTTGTTACATGTCGTACGTTTGTCCAAACGCATAGGACGTACAACACCAAGGATGAACCCAAGGGTAAACCACGGACATTGGGTGGTTGTGATGGGTCAGTGCAGGCTCGGCCATTGTAACGGATGCCCCTCTGGTGGCAGATGTTGATAATGGGGGGGGGGTTGTATGTGTGGGGGAAGAGGGTGTACAGAAAATCTCTGCAATGCCTTCTCAATTTTGTTAACCTCAAAGTGCTATTAAAAAGATAAAACAAAAAGATTAATTAACATGACCAAAGCTTTAGGATTAATACTTTATACAAGAGTTGGATATAGAAAAATGCAACAAGTAAAAGACACACAATGTATCTAATCAGTATTTGGAGAGAAATATTTTATATTCCTTTATATTGTTCAATACATAATATAAAATACAAGAAAAAGCAATGAAAGCAGAGGAATCAGCTTATAAATTTTCATTACTTGGTTTACATCTTTTTTGTATTTATCTAGGTCTCTGGGGAACAAATGCCAAATTGGAGTTAGAAGTACAAGAGATTTGTTGTTGCTGTTTAGTTGCCAAGTCATGTCTGACTCGTTGAGACCCCATGGACTGCAGCACGCCAGGCTTCTCTGTCCTTCACCGTCTCCCAGAGTTTGCTCAAAGTCATGTCCATTGAGTCAGTGATGCTTTCTAACCATCTCATCCTCTGTCGTCCCCTTCTCCTCCTGCCTTCAATCTTTCCCAGCATCAGGGTCTATCCCAATGAGTCAGTTCTTCACATCAGGTGACCAAAGTATTGGAGTTTCAGCGTCAGCATCAATCCTTCCAGTGAATATTCAGGGATGATTTCCTTTAGGGTTGACTGTTTTGACCTCCTTGCTGTCCAAGGGACTCTCAAGCATCTTTTCCAGCACCACAATTTAAAAACATCAGTTCTTTGGCACTTAGCCTTCTTTATGGTTCAACTCTCACATCCATACGTGACTACTGGAAAAACCATAGCTTTGCCTAGATGGACCTTTGTCGGCAAAGTGGTGTCTCTGCTTTTTAATGCGCTGTCTAGATTGGTCATAGCTTTCCTTTCAAGGAAGAAGCGTCTTTTAATTTCATGGCTGCCGTCACCATCCACAGTGACTTTGGAGCCTCAAACACTGTGACACAGGAAACAGGGGCAGAGGTGGCAGAGGGCAGAGAGCCTTAGGCAAGAGAAGCAGGTCTGACATGTGAGGGATGATGGTGAAGGGGAGGGTTTGCTGGAAGGAGCCTCAGAGCACCTCTGAGAGTGATTGTCAACAGCGCTGTGCTGGGCTCTGGGCGGCCCACGAGGGGCACAAGGGGATGGGAGGTTAACACCCTCGTGAAATGAGGGAGTAAGTGTCTCACACTCTTAACATTCTGCCAAAATAATCTCATCTTCATAGAGTGTACAGTCAGCCCCCAAATCAAATGCAGAGACGCTCTTTATATCCATAAACGAAAGGGTTGGAAATTATGGTTTCAACTTCCAGGAGAAACTAACAAAAATAGTAGGTGACAGTGTGTGAGGTTGCAATGGACGTGCAGGCAGGGGGTTCTGAGGGCTCGGGACTGTTCATTTTGCACAACTTAACGAATTCCAGGAACCGCATTTTATCCATTTCCTGACCCAGAATTTGAATTCCATTTAAAATGGAATGATTTGAAAGTTAGTTCTTCAATAAATTTAAGAACACAAACTAAATATAAGAAAAATGGCTTTCCCCGCCAAACATCTGCTGTTGAAATCCAGATCCAGACTGCCGAGCCTGAGTCAAGCCTGCTTGGATTACTTTAATCCTGATAAATGCCTGTTGAAACTCCAAGGCCTTCTTATACTCAATTTAAGTGCATCTTTCAAGATACTAAAATCTAAAGGCCACAGCTCTTTGCATACAGTAGCTCATATTCCAGCTTCCAGAAAGAGAAATTTCAATCCAGGAAAGACCCTCCATTTTGGGTAACGCTCTGGGCTTGGAGTTTCACTTCATCTTCTTTCAGACGAGTCATTTAGAAGCCCTCAATCCATCTTTGGTATCCAGATGTGCTGATTATTTAAAAATTGCACATGTGTTTCAACAGGAAACAGCTTAAATATGTGGTTGTATTTTAGAAGAAAATAAAGCATTTAAAAAACCTCATCCCCAAATTTATGTCTTCAGTATAGGAACAACAGGCAAAGCATTTAGTGGAAGAAAAATGAAACTAGATTTTCTCCGTCATCCATCATTTTCTTCCCCTCTTCAAGAGGAGACTTTCCCAGAAGCACGCGTGGCATTGCTGAGGCACCAGGCTCTGCAGCTCCCCAGGCACTCCCCCTTCACGTGATGATTCAGACAGAAAGTGCAAGAGCGTCTTTTTCATGTAGAAAGTCAATAGATTCAAAGAACAATACAAGAACATTAAACTTGAAAGAAAACAGAAATGCTTTATTTTGTCTTTTTTATTTCATAAATACAAAAACTGAAGCCTAGAGAAGTGAAGCAATTTGACCAAAAATCAGGTCAGCTGGTGACAATGAGAAATGAAATGTCAAGAGAGGAGTTTAATGAAAGCTTTGATTTATCTAATTGTGATTTTGGAATATGTTAGAGATAACAATTGGAGTTGTGTGGTGCAGGGGTAAAAACTAGGTGGTAAATCAATCAAGAAGCATAAATATATAAAAACTTTAGAAATTTTATTGAAGTATAGTCAATTTATAATCTTGTGTTAATTTCTGCTGTACAACAAAGTGACTCAGTTATTGTATTCTTTTCCATTATGGTTTATCTCAGGATATTAAATATAGTTCCCTGTGCTACACAGTAGGACCTTACTGTTTATCCATTCTAAATGTAATAGTTTCCATCTGCTAACCCCAATCCTTCCCTCTCCACCCCTCTACCCCTCGGTAACCACACTCTGTTCTCTACGTCTGAGTCTGCTTCTGTAGATTTGTTCATTTGTCATACTTTAGATTCCACATATCATACGGTATTTGCCTTTCCCTTTCTGACACACTTTGCTTAGTATGATCATCTTTAGTTCCATCCATGTGCTGCAGATGGCGTTATTTCATTCTTTTTAATGACTGTGTAATATTCCTTTGTGTATCTGTACCACATCTCCTTTACCCACTCTCTGTTGATGGACGTTTAGGTTGTTTCCATGCCTCGGCTGTTGTGAATAGTAATGCTATAAACATAGGGATGTGTGGATCCTTACATGGATGCAACTAGAGTTTATCACACTAAGTGAAGTGAGTCAGAAAGAGAAAGACAAATGCCATCTGAAATCACTTATATATGGAATCTAAAATATGGCACAAATGAACCTATCTACAAAACAGAAACAGATTCATAGACACAGAGATCAGACTTTGTGGTTGCCAAGGGGAGGCGGGAGGGAGAGGAATGAGCTGGGAGTTTGTGGTTAACAGATGCAAACGATTATATTTAGAATGAATAAGCAAGGTCCTACTGTGTAGCACAAAGAACTATATTCCATATCCTGTGATAAACCATAATGTAAAAAAATATTAAAAAAGAACGCATGATGTGCATGACTGAATCACTTTGCTGTGGAGCAGAGATTGGCACAATGTTATAAATCAACTATAGCTCCATTAAAAAAAGTTTATAATGGGGTCTACCTCATACCAATCAGAATGACCATCTTTAAGAAGTATCATTATTGTTTAATAAATGCTGGAGCAGGTGTGGAGAAAGGGCACCATCTTACCCTGTAGGTGGGAATATAAATTGGTGTAGCCACTATGGAAGGTCCTCAGAAAGCTAAAAATAGAGTTGCTATGTGATCCAGCCGTCCCACTCCTGGGCATATATCCAGACGAAAATGTAGTTTGAATAGAAATTGATTTTATTAAGATCAACACTTAACAGAACAGATAAAAGATTTGACTGCTCTTGGGAAAGCTGACAAAACTTTGGGGAAACATTACATGTTGACCATAACAACTGTTATCAAATGGTCTACAGCTGTACTGGAGATGAGGTCATATGAATGTACCACAAGCAAACGTAGGTTGATGAGCCGAGATGAGAACTCTCGGCATTTCTCCTGCCTGGTATTTTCTGGGTTGCTGGGTCTGTGGTTTAGTGCCGGACGTTAATCTGGGGCCCTGGCAGACACTATCGTTTCAGACCTCCTTCCCTTCCCTTCCTTCCCTTCTGGTGTCCGTTACCCCGGGCCGTGTTCTGGTGCCCGTTACCCTGGGCCGTGTTCTGGTGCCCGTTACCCCGGGCCGTGTTCTGCCTGCCTGCTGTCTTTGCCTCTGCATTTCAAGGCTGGAGGTCTCTGCGAGATGCCTTCCAGCTCAGCCATGCACAGTCGGCCGACCAGTCCATCAGAGACGCTCTTCATTTCTTTCACATTTTTTTTCAAATCTCCAGCATAGATGTTGGTTCTTCCTTGGGGTTTGCCTCTCTTCTTACATGGCTCACCTGCTCTTGCACGCCATCCACTGTACCTGTTACAGCCTGTGGCAGACTCACCATAGTGTTTTGAATTCCAGGTCTACTAATTCCAACACCCCCCACCCCATGTCTGGTTATGATGCTTGTTCTTCAGATTGTGGTTTCTGTCTTTCAGTATGTCTTCTAATTTTTGTTTGATAGCCAGACATGATGTAACCAGGTAAAAGGAGCTGCTCAAAGAGGGCCTTGAGGGATGTGCTGGGGTGGGGGAGGGAAAGCATCCCCTAGTCCTGAGACCAGGCCTCAGTTTAGAAGCACATGAGTGCCTGGACTAGATCTTCACTGGGCATCTCAGGATGGCTACAGGGGCCTGAAGGGGGGCATCTCCCTTCGCCCAGGTCACTTATGTTCGGACGAAACCGCAGCTGGGCAGGCACTGGCAGCCAGTCTTCCCCGAGGGCAGGCCGTGGGCAGGAGAGCGGAGCACGTGCCACCCCATGCACCCCTGGCCATCGCGGCGCGCTTCGTGGGGGCAGGGAAGGGGAGGCAAATGTTTCACTGCAGCTTGAAAGCTTGTAGCATCTTTATGAAATTACAAAATCACGTGTAATTAGAAATGGCTTTTTGTTCTTGACATACTGATTTCAATGCAAATTTCTGTGAATTTGGTTGAAAATGTAGAGGCAGCGCTGGACTCCTCTCTCAGAATACCATGCCTGGGAGCAGCGGTCACTCACTGGAGCTGTGGTCCAGTCTTCCTGGCTGGACCCCCACACTTATGGTCTTAGGGTGAATTGCTAAAACTTTGACTGCTGTGTTGATTCTGACTATAAATTTCACATCTTGGATTATTGGGGGGGGGTCTAGACGCAGGAGGGGGTCTAGACTCAGGAGGGGGATCTAGGCTCAGGATGGGGTCTAGACTCAGGAGGGAATCTAGACTCAGGAGGGAATCAACACTCAGGAGGGAATCAACACTCAAGAGGGGGGATCTAGGCTCAGGAGGTTGGTCTAGACTAAAGAGGGGTCCAGGCTCAGAAGGGGTCCAGGTTTCAGAGGAGGGGAGTAGCCTCAGCATCTATCTTAATGGCTGGTGCAGAAAGGGGATCTCACTTCTCACTCTGACTTCTAACCTCCAAAGGTTCCTTTGTCTTTGGGTTTACTTCAGATTTGTGTTCTTACATCATCCCAATTATGAACTACCAGCAATTTTTCCTTGATTCTTCCTGCTCACCTTTCAGGTTAAATTTAGAAATGTTCAGACTGGGCTTTATGTGTAAAATATAAATGATGGGAAAGCAAGTGTGAGGACAGCCCTGGGCCGTTACTGCTGGGAAGACATAGGAGATCATGGGTCAGATACTCCTCTTGTTTAGAAACAAAAGCAAACTTTTTTCTTGCCTTTAGTACTTTTTTGGCTGGTCTGACTACCTTCAGTCAGTTTGGTCGCTCAGTCACGTCTGACTCTTTGTGACCCCATGGACTGCAGCACACCAGGCCTCCCTGTCTATCACCAATTCCTGGAGCTTGTTTAAACTCACGTCCATAGAGTCGGTGATGCCATCAAACCATCTCATTCTCTGTCGTCCCCTTCTCCTCCCACCTTCAATCTTTCCCAACATCAGGGTCTTTTCAAATGAGTCAGTTTTCCACATCAGGTGGCCAAAGCATTGGAGTTTCAGCTTCAGCATCAGTCCTTCCAATGAATATTCAGGAGTGATTTCCTTTAGGACTGACTGGTTGAAACTCTTTATAGTTCATGGGACTCTCAAGAGCCTTCTCCAGCACCACACTTCAAAAGCATCGATTCTTTTGGAGCTCAGCTTTCTTTATAGTCCAACTCTCACATCCACACATGACTACTGGAAAAACCATAGCTTTGATTAGACCGACTTTTGTTGGCAAAGTAATGTCTCTGCTTTTTACTATGCTGTCTAGGTTGGTCATAACTTTTCTTCCAAGGAGCAAGTGTCTTTTAATTTCATGGCTGCAGTCACCATCTGCAGTGATTTTGGAGCCCAAACAAAGAAAATCTGTCACTGTTTCCATTGTTTCCCCATCTATTTGCCATGAGGTGATGGGACCAGATGCCATGGTCTTAGTTTTCTGAATGTTGAGTTTTAAGACAACTTTGTCACTCTCTTCTTTCACTTTCATCAAGAGGCTCTTTAATTCTTCTTTGCTTTCTGCCGTACGTGTGGTGTCATCTGACTACCTTAGAAATGGGAAATTCTTGTTCCTCTAGAATCTCTTTGGTCATTTACCCCCCCCCCCAGTGTCCCCCTGCAAAGGACCTTGGCTTCCTTTGGGCAGGGGTGGGGCAGGGAGATGCAGGGCAGGGAGATGGGGAGTGGGGGTGGGTGAGAAGGTCTCCTCTGGGATCCCTCCAGGGTGCTGATGCCAGAAGAGCCTGCTCCTGGTGCCGGGTACGGACCCTTAGCTTCCTGTGCTGTTTCTCCAGCATCATCGGATCCTCAGATTCAGAGATGCCCGTCCACCTGCCCACCTGCTGTGTGTGCTGTCTGATGACCACCCACCTGCTCTCGAGTCTGATGCTCTTGGGGTCCCTGTGACCTGTGGGAAGAACCGGTCCCCTTACAGAAACCTGCTGGGAGGCAGCAGGCACATGGCGGCCATCTGTCCACTCCCGCCCTCTCATGGCCTCTGAATGACCTGAGGACAAAGCCCATAGCACTCATATGGGGGCCCTCAGGCTCCAGCAGTTTCTGGCCCATCAGAGGTTCTGATAAATCTTTGCAGAGGGGGGTTCGGTTGAGGGGCTCATCAAAGTCCTACTGGAGAAGTACAGGGAGGGGCTTAAGAGAGGAAACGGCTTGCAGTGGTGGGGGCGGGAGCCATGGGGACCCCCACAGTGGGCCTCCATGCTGGTTCCCGCAGAGGGTCTTCTCAGGCCCGCCAAGTCCTCAGACTGCTGAAGTCAGACCCACCAGGGTCATCGTCCCCTTGGCTTAAAGGTGGCCAACTAAGGGCTCTCATCAAGTCTAGAATGATACTCTTAGACTTGGTTATATAAGAGAAGGAATACAGGCTTAGTTTTGGTGGCTAGATGCATTTATGGTGATATTTCATGATTACATAGTTATAGAAAGCAGCTGGATAAACATATCCTAGTATAAACCACAGAGGGCAGATGAGCTGAAATGGGTGATTCATTTAATTCAGTACAGGAAATCGTATCTTGGCATTCAACTTATATATTCCAAATATTCACTTCTCCATGCACATAAAAATGTGAAGCCTAATAAAACACAGATTACAAAAATAAAATCTTTCATACTAGTTTTATTATAAAATAGTATTTCTAAGCTTTTCCATTATCTTGAAAATTATTATTTTTCTTCTATAAGGTAGCATAAGAGGTATTGTAAAGTCTTAAAGAAAGTTAAATTTTAGAAAATTAACTGGTCATTGGCACAGACATCGGGTTTCTCTGCATGTTTCCGGGGCCGTCAGCTTTGCGTTCTTGGTGTGCTCCCCAGGGAGCTTCTGCTTTGTTGTTGTTGTTTAGTCGCTGAGTTGTGTCCGACTCTGTGTGACCCCATGGACTGCAGCACACCAGGCCTCCCTGTCCATCACCAACTCGCGGAGTTTACTCAAACTCGTGTCCATTGAGTCGGTGATGCCATCCAACCTTCTCGTCCTCTGTCATCCCCTTCTCCTCTCACCTTCAATCTTTCCCAGCATCAAGGTCTTTTCCAATGAGTTGGTTCTTCGCATCAGGTGGCCAAACTATTAAGAGTTTCAGCTTCAGCATCAGTCCTTCCAATGAATATTCAGGGTTGATTTCCTTTAGGATTGAATGGTTGGATCTCCTTGCAGTCCAAGGGACTCTAAAGAGTCCTCTCTAGTACCACAGTTTGAAAGCATCAATTCTTTGGCACTCAGCCTTCTTTATGGCCCAACTCTCACATCTATACATGACTACTGGAAAAACCATTGCTTTAACTATACAGACCTTTGTTGGCAAGGTGACGTCTCTACTTTTTAATACACTGTCTAGTTTTGTCATAGCTTTTCTTCCAAGGAGCAAGCGTCTTTTAATTTCACGCTTACAGAACAAAACCCCGGCAGACATGGGGTTTCTGTTGGGTGTTGTGACAGGTGGACATCGGTAGGCATGGACAGGGTTACAGTGTCTCAGAGGTGAGGACTCTGCGTTCAGGGCTAGGGAGCCACTTGCTCACCCAAGGTCACAGAGTCCCCGCTCCTGGTCACAGAGTCCCCGCTCCTGGTCACAGAGTCCCCGCTCCTGGTCACAGAGTCCCCGCTCCTGGTCACAGAGTCCCCGCTCCTGGTCACAGAATCCCCGCTCCTGGTCACAGAGTCCCCGCTCCTGGTCACAGAGTCCCCGCTCCTGGTCACAGAGTCCCCGCTCCTGGTCACAGAGTCCCCGCTCCTGGTCACAGAGTCCCCGCTCCTGGTCACAGAGTCCCCGCTCCTGGTCACAGAGTCCCCGCTCCTGGTCACAGAGTCCCCGCTCCTGGTCACAGAGTCCCCGCTCCTGGTCACAGAATCCCCGCTCCTGGTCACAGAGTCCCCGCTCCTGGTCACAGAGTCCCCGCTCCTGGTCACAGAGTCCCCGCTCCTGGCCGTCCCTTTGTGCTTCTTCCCCTGCCTGAGGCGTCATCTTCCTCAAAATCCAAGAGCCCCCACTTTCCATGAGAGTTTGGCCTTTTTGGAGTTAATACAACTTCATCATTTTAAAGTTAAAACATCCATCCTGAACCAAGTAGCAAGCTCAGGTCTAACTCAGGTCGTTTCTCGGCTTCTACGCATGACCACCCCCCAAGGCAGTGGAGGCATTACTAGTGCAGGATGCTAAAGCAGGCTGAGCAAAGACCTGGCTGAAGCAGCCAGTTGTGCAAAGGACACACTTCCCAAGTACATGCTTTTGCTTTTCAGGTCTCACGTGGAATATGGCAAACTGAGTTTTCTGCCCTGTAGGAGGGCCTCTTCCGTAAACAGCTCACCATTTTAACCAGTTAACTGAATTGTCATGAGTTTCCCCAATGGAAACTCGAGCAGATCCTTCTTCCTTTTGCTGCCAACGATGGAGCAGCCCCTGTGCAGCTTCAGGCCCATGTGAGCACTGGAGATGGCTCTGTGTGTGATGATGGAGTTGGAGTTTGCAGCAAAGTGCTCAGAGCTGGGCGTTCCTGATGACTCAGTGGGGAAGAATCCACCTGCCAATGCAGGAGCCACCGGTTCGATCCCTAGCATGGGAAGATCGCACGTGTAGAGGAACAACTAAGCCTGCGGCCACAACTACAGAGCCCATGCCCTAGAGCCGGGGCCACAACTACTGAAGCCCGTGGCCCTAGAGCCTGTGCTCCCCAACAAGGGAAGCCACGGCCAGGAGAAGCCGTGCACCCCAACTAGAGAAGAGGCCTTGCAGCAGTGAAGACCAGGCTCAGCCAACAGTAAGTAAACAAAATTATATATATATAAAAAGTACTAAGTGCTGAGCTGAGTCACGTCGGACTCTTTGCGACCCCACAGACTGTAGTCTGCCAGGCTTCTCTGTCCATGGGAATTCTCCAGCAAGAATACTGGAGTGGGTTGTCATGCCCTCCTTCAGGGGATCTTCCTCACCCAGGGATGGAACCCAGGTCCCCCGCATTGCAGGCAGATTAGTTACCATCTCAGCCACCAGGGAAGCCCACTAAGTGCTGTGTCTCCCCTTAAACATGAGTGATTTATTTATATGAGGGGAGCAAATCCATGCCCTAGCCTTAGGAAGGTGTTGCAAATTTAGCAAGGTAAATATTCTACACTTGTAATTATTTTCCTTTGTAAAATTGCAATATTGCCATTCGTATATTGCAATATTTGAGTCCTATTGGGTAAGGCCTCGGTCTGCTTTTCTGACAACGCCGGAAGCTTTGGAAGCACTTTCCTAAGAAGATACCCGGAATCCTGTGCTTTCATCACCACTGTTTTCATAAAGGAGCAACCCAGTCTAAACACAGGTGAAGAAGCCACAGGGTAAGATCAAATGACCCCCAGCAGAAATGAAACAAGAACCGGAGATCCATCTCCTCCGAGTCCTCAGACGTGCCTGTCCTTTAGAGGCGGCGGGCGGTCCTCGTGTCCATCTCGGTGTATCCCCAAACCCTTCGGGGCTGACCCCGTGTCCAGACAGTCTCACTCCCTCTGACTGGCCACCCTCCTGCGCCCGCTGCCAGCACAGCAGACACACACCAGCCCCCTTGGCTCACTTTTATTTCCCCACCTGCTGCCCTGGTGCCCCCGCATGCGGCCTCTGATTCCGAGTTAAGACGAGGTCATCAGGGTGGGTCTCCACCCGCAGGACTGGGGTCCTTGGCCGAGACACTCAGGGACACAGGCCCTCGGGAAGACCCCGGGGACAGGGGTGGGGATGGGGTCGCAGGCAGCACCCCATGCGGGCCCTGCTGATCACAGTCCCGGTGCTTTGCCGTTTGCTGGGAGTCTGGCCTGGCCTGAGCGTGCGTTTCTGAGTCTGCGCCGCCCTGTGTGGGCGCTGTGCTCGGGGCCGGGGCCCCGGGTCCTCTCGGGCCTGCCCTGCGTCCTGCCGCCCCTCACCGCGCGGCTCACACCCTCCTGCTCGTCCTGCTCCAGTGCCTTGTCCACCTGGGTGCCTGTTCGCGCCCTCAGCGCCGGTGATCGCAGGGTGGTGTCTGGGGACCCTGCGGGTGCCTGGGGGACGGTGTCCCGAGGCTGGTCCGAGATCTTCCAGCTCCTTCCCCATCTCAGGCCCCGAGAGACCCCGTCAGAGGTGACTCTGAGGAGGACAAAGCCGCCCGCAGCCCGGACTGCACGTCTGAGGGTCAGCTTTACAGAAGGGCGGCCTGGTGAGCCCGGGGGCGCCTCCCCCGGCGAGGCCGTCCCGTCTCGGCGCGTCGGGAGGCCCACGGGAGGCGCGGCGCGGCCCGTCCGGGCCCTCGAGCGGGCCCCCACCGCGCTGTCTCCTCCGCCGGCCAGCCTGGTTCTCGGCGGCTGGGACCGGACGACCCGGATGAGGGTGGGCGCGCCCGGAGCCCCGGCCCGCCGCCTCTCTCAACCCGTGGTTTCACCGCGGAGGCTGACGGATACAGGAGAACCACAGAAACAGACGCGGCAGCTGGGACGAACGCTTTCTCAGGGCCGTCTGCTCCGGGCCCTATGGCTGTGCCCCATTCACCACCGGCTTAGTTCAACTAAGCGGCACTGACCCTGGGACCCTAGGCCTCCTCGAGCCGTGGGAGCGCGGCCAGGCGACCCCGCGTCTTTAGGGATGAACCTGATCTTGGAAGAGCAGCAGTGTAACCTCAGACATGAGAGACCCTCTGGGTCCTGCACAGACCCATAAAATATTTATGTTTTCTAACTTGGGGAAGCTTTATTTTATAATTTGAAAAAAAAAATACTAAAGGTCCGTCTAGTCGAAGCTATGGTTTTTCCAGTGGTCATGTATGGATGTCAGAGTTGGACCATAAAGAAAGCTGAGCACCGAAGAATTGATGCTTTTGAACTGTGGTGTTGGAGAAGGAAATGGCAACCCACTCCAGTATTCTTGCCTGGAGAATCCCAGAGACGGGGGAGCCTGGTGGGCTACCGTCTATGGGGTCGCACAGAGTCAGACACGACTGAAGCGACTTAGCAGCAGCAGCAGCAGTCGGAGAAGACTCTTGAGAGTCCCTTGAGCAGCAATGAGATCCAACCAGTCCATCCTAAAGGAGATCAGTCCTGAATATTCATGGGAAGGACTGATCTTGAAGCTGAAACCCCGATACTTTGGCCACCTGATGTGAAGAACCGACTCATTGGAAAAGACTCTGATGCTGGGAAGGACTGAAGGTGAGAGGAGAAGGGGACGACAGAGGATGAGATGGTTGGATGGTATCACTGACTTGAGGGACATGAGTTTGAGCAAGCTCCGGGAGATGGTGAAGGACAGGGAGGCGTGGTGTGTGTAGTCCATGAGGTCACAAAGAGTCGGACACGACTGAGCGGCTGAACTGAACTGAAGCATAGTAAGGGGCTAATGTTAATTTGCCTAAGCTCGGCAGACCGCTGCCCTGGGCACACCTCTTTGTATAAATACGCCCGTATTTGCAGCTTTATCTCCGTCCACGTGCTCAGGATGCCTGAGTCCAGTCTCATCAGTGGGAAACGGTCACAGATGAGATTTCTTGTGTCAAAATTGTGTTTCCTTCTCAGGTGCAGTTCACCTGAAGGAAGCAAGCATGGGCTTGGGAGCTGAGCTTCTGTGTTGGTTTGTTCTGTGTTGTGTTCACCTTTGCAAGTCCAATGTTGTTAGGGACCTGGTTATATCTGACATTGTTTCCTTTTTCTTTTATTTATATATTTTTTTCTTGCATTGCTAGAGAAAGTCAAGGTACTTCAGTTCAGTCACTCAGTCTTGTCTGACTCTTTGCTAGGAACTCCCATTTAACAAAAGCAACATAGCCACATTTCTCCCAATGGTCAATTAAAACATTTTTCTTGGTATCTGCTGAATTAATTACTCATTAAATGCTTAAATATTGAAGATGCTAAAAAATTAATACCAGTTTTGGGAAAGGCAGAATCACAGCACGGATGAATCAAGACAATGTCGCTTTGTTGAATTTTTATTAAGTCTGTTTCATATTGTTCATGGAAAAAAAAAATTCTTTGCTGAGGTTTGGAAAACCAGACATGCCTGTGGTACTTATAAAAGTCTGCTGTGTTTCCAGTAACTCGCTTGGCCCGGGCACGGGATCAAGAGAGCCATGATCTAGCTGTGAGCCCCTGCTGCTCTGGGGGCCTTGGGCTCCGGCTCGCCGGCCCGAGGCTCACCGGGAGGAAGACCAGCCACCCTCAACGTCACCTTGTGACTGTGGCTCTGTCTGCCGCAGCCCCCCGCTCAGCACTGGGGTGGGGGCTGGCCTGACCTTGGCTGCTCTGGGCTCTGGGCCTGTGTCCTGGCTTCGGACCCAGCCTGCTCAGGCCGGCCAGGGGCCCCAGGGCCAGCTCCTCTGCCTGGGACCCCTCTCCCCCCCAGGTCTCCAGAGGGTGGAAGAGAATCAGGTCCCCAGGCCCACCCCCCCCACCGGCCCCATCCCCCTCTTCCTGAGCTGCTGGTCGGCGAGGGGC
The DNA here is from genome assembly GCF_054371585.1 of Giraffa tippelskirchi. NCBI lineage: Eukaryota > Metazoa > Chordata > Mammalia > Artiodactyla > Giraffidae > Giraffa > Giraffa tippelskirchi. Next base: position 165,497,612 of record NC_137283.1, on the reverse strand, counting down.
CTGCAGGATGTCTGGGCACCCAGGGGATCTACCTCTGGAGCCCTCAGGTCGGGATTAAATGCCCTGGAAGAACACAGGCGCGTCACAGCCACTGTCTCTGTCCTTAAGCTGCGGTAGGTGAGAACAGGTCATCCAGAAGGAGTCTGTCCCACGAAGGAGGTGGAGCAGACACCACGGAGAGCATGTGCCCAGACGCCCGTGGGGTCCGGGGGCTCCGGCACAGCGGGGATCGGGCCATCAGTGTCGGGACAGGGTGGGGACCACCGTGTTCATGAGAGGTTCACAGAGGTGGGGAACGAGAGCCACAGCCCAGGGCCCGCCCTGCAGCAGCTGGGAGCAGGCTCCACACCATGGACATGGACGTGGTCGTCCCCAGGGCTTGGATGTCCTGACAAGCTTCCAGCCCTGCTGTCCCGTGTCCCCAAGGCTGAGACTGACACACGAGGTGAATACGTGGCATCTGTGGTTGGTGGGCCTGAGAGAGGAAAGCCTTGAGGGGAGCAGGCTTTCCAGGGGCCAGCTGGTGAACACTGTGTCCAGGAGGCTTCATAAGCGTCTAAGACCACGTGTGTCATCTAAGAAAACATGGTCATGGGTAGGCCCAGCAAGCAGTGTGTGGTTAATCGGTCTCTGTGGCTGTTCTCCTCTGGGGACGCTTGGTCTCCAGGCCGCAGGCCACTCGGGAGCAGAGGGATGGCTTCTTTCAAACAGATGCAGTTGTTCATTGACACCGACACACAGACGGGCTTGTTCATCGTCATAGTCACTCACAGCACAGGAGCGGGCACACACGAGTGGGCGCACACGAGCGGGCGCACGCAAACGGGTACACACAAACAGGCGCACAAGAGTGGCACACACGAGCGGGCATACACAACCGGGCACACATGACCAAGCACACACGAGTGGTCAGCCCAGGCAGGCAGGCTCTTCACGGCCCTATTTTATCCTGAAGCATCTGTGTCTCCTCCGCCCAGGGTGCTGCCCTTCACTGGCTTGGAAGCACCCGTTTGATTCTCTGGTTTAGCTTGCTCTTACTCCTCCTTCAGCTAACCGTCCTCACGGACCGGAGCAGAAGCCCCAGAGCCCACCATCGGGATGAGCTGGTCAGGGCGTGGGGTGGGGCTGTCAGGAGGAGGTGCCTGCCTTACTCCTCCATTGCCTTTGCTACCGGATAAAATGCCTCAAAGTTTAGTGGCTTAAAGCAAGTGAAAGTGTTAGTCGCTCTTGTGACCCCAGGGACGGTAGCCCGCCAGGTTCTCTCTCTGTGGGATTTCTCAGGCAAGAGTACTGGAGTGGGTTGCCATTCCCTTCTCCAGGAGATCTTCCCAACCCAAGGGTTGAACTCGTGTCTCTTGCATTGCAGGTAGATTCTTTACCATCTGAGCCCCCTAAAAAAACATTAAATCATGTTGCTCTCAAATCTGCAGCTTTTGGGGGCTGGGGTGCATCAGCTGGCCCCTGCTCTCTCTGCAGGAAGATCGTGGCTGGGGTTTGGGGGCTCCATCTCAGCGAGGCCATTTCCATGTGTCCCCATGTGGGGGCTTCTGGGGCAGTGGCCTCGCTGTTGGGGGTGCTCCTCACCCCGGGAGCCTTCTCTGGGGCCCAGCAAGAACCAGGAGGGGCTCAGGGGCTGGACTGAACTCAGGTGAGCACCAGTGCAGCCAGGCAGGGACGCGGCCATGTGGGCCCCCCGTCTGGTGCCCTTTCCCACGTCCCTGTGGTCTCTGCACTCTGCTCACCGATTCCGAGAGACGTTGTTCTTGCTGAACTTCAAGTCTCTGCTTTGCTCAGCTACACATGCGCTCACAACCACCCTGCAGTGATCGTGTGGACTTAGTGTGGACTCCTCTTGGTCACTCTCGTATGACTGCTCCATTGCACCAGAGTGATATTAATAATAACACTAATAATTAGTAGTCTTATTTAGAGTTTGCAGAAAAAACCAGGAGTGAGTCCCTTGGAACAGAGAAGAACCAGGGTGGTGACAAGTTCCTGGAGAGCAAGGCACAGGGGCCATCCTTCACAGAGGGGTGGGGGGTGGGGGTGGGCAGGGAGTGTGTGCGGCTGCCCCCTGGGGTCTCAGGACCACCAACCTTCAGGGCTGTGCTTAGTTGCTCAATCGTGTCCAATTTTGGGGGACCCCATGGACTGTACCAGCCAGGATCCTCTGTCCATGGGATTTTCCAGGGAAGAATAGTGGAGTGGGTTGCCGTGCCCTCCTCCAGGGGATCTTCCCAACCCAGGGATGGAACAGAGTCTCCCTGTAGGCAGATTCTTCACCCTCTGAGCAGCCAGGGAAGCCCTAAGTTCAGGGCAGGGCAGTTCTGATCATCACAGGTTGTAGAGGTGGAAGTCGTGATGAGTGTTGTCAGTCTGCTTGGATTCAGTCATAGGAAGAGAAGTGAAGCCCCAGACCACGGAGGGGAGGGCTGGCGAGACCCCACGACCATGGAGCGGAGGGGTGAAGGGACAGATTCATGAGCGCACAAAGGCAATGCATCCACTGGGGGAACAGTCGGTGGGAAGGTGCCTTCCAGGGAGAAAGCGTCTTCCTGAGCCACAGAAACGCCATCTCCTGGAGGCGGTTGCCTGTTCTCGGCAGAGGTCTGCAAAAGACATCTCCGCGTCCGCCAGGACCTGGACTTTGAACTCAGCTATTTCACCAGAGATGTTTAAATTGGGGAAAACCAGAGTCTGTTTGAACTCAGTACAGAAATAGCATTTGTGCTCTTTGTAGACTTCTCTAGCAGATTTAATTACGGTCTTTGCAGTCAGGTGAGTGCCCTGGATTCTTATTTTTTTCTTCTTCTTCTTTTGAATTGCTACTTTCCAGGCAGAATTTTCCTATCTTTCAAAAACCCGTAATTATGTCAAGGAATCCTCAATAAATTATACTCATTTAATTTTATTATGGGAGAGAAGGCTCAAGATGTATGGCTGCTGGTGAAATATCAAGGTGTGATATTTGAACCACACTTTCCAAGAGTCAGTCTGGCAATTTTAGAAGCTTGAAGAGTTAATGAACAGAATAATGATGTTAATTTCAAACAAGCATATGGAAAATAGAAAAGAATAACAATTTCTTAACTTAGTGGGAAGCTGAAGCCTCATATTACAGAAAAACCCACAAAGCAACCATTGTAGAAAACATCCTCTTTGCTTTCCTTACAGAAAATTTTTCTCTTAAAGGAAAAAAATATACACGTTTTTCGGTGAGAAAATGTCAGTGCATCTTCATTTTTTCTCCTTGGCTGGAAGCAACAAAGCTGAGTTCCGTGTGCATTTCACTTCATCACTGCTCGCTTCCAACAGGACCGTGACGTGGTCACACCACACCTGTGTCACGGTTGGCTCACGGCCACTGCAGATGGATCCTGACTCTGAGGGCTCTTGATGCGGAATCAGGGACCTGCTAAGGTGGCTACTGAGGATAGATTATTGTGTCAGAACACAGAGACACCCAACACCTCTGCAACACCATCATACGAAAGGTAAAACTCTAAAAGATGACTAGGGAGGACAATTGGATTCACACATAAAACGCTAAAGTGTGTTATCTAGCAGATGGGGTGCAGAAAACTGTACAACCCCTGAGGAGATCATAAGGGTTGCTGGCCCTGGAAGCATGAGTAATCACAGAAAAAGTAAGTTACATAAAAAAGAACCAGAAGCTTAAAAAAAAAAAAACTAGACTCAGGAAGTAGCAGGCATATGTCAATACACGGAATAAAGAGGCCCAAGCTAAACAGAGTTATTGGAGGAAGTAGGAAGGGGAAAGTAAAGTGATTTACACACACACACACAATATGTCAGTGATACTTATTCTACATCAAACTGTGAAAAAAAAACCATACAGAACTGATCACAATGAGAAGATCAGACAGCACAGAAAAGAAAACAGAAAAAGGAAATGAAGATGTAGCTTGAGGAAGACCAGCGGTCCTGAGAACAATGAAAGCAGAATCTTGGGAAGCTGTTGTTGTTCAGTCAGTCAGTCATGTCCGACTCTTTGCGACCCCATGGACTGCAGCACGCCAGGCTTCCCTGTCCTTCACCATCTCCTGGAGCTTGCTCACGCTCATGTCCATCAAGTCGGTGATGCCATCCAACCATCTCATCCTCTGGGATGCTGATAAGAAGCCAAGGAGACAGACCGTACATCATCAACCCTTTAACTAGGGCTGGCTTCACTATCACTCATATTTTCTAAATTGGACTGAAGAATACAATGATTTTATTTCAGCTGAATGAACTGAATGTGCAGATATTCACCCACTTTTGACCAAACCTCTGAGTAAAAAGGTGTTTCCATGTTGTTCATCATTAGTGTCATTTAGTCATTGTGACTCATGCTTTTTCTGCTACATGAAGCCCACACTGACTCCTGTCCATGGTCCCCATCTCCCCTCGGGCAGGCCTGAGAGCACTGAACCCCTCTGCATCCAGCGGCCCTAGACTGAGAGCCCCTCCCTGGTGTCCTTGCAGAAGCCGCCGACACCACCGAGTCTGTAAAATGGGGCCAATACACCGACACCAGAAAGTTGTTTGAGGGAAAAATAAAATGAAGATCAAGGTCCACTGCACATTGTCTGAAACAGGCTTGAGACGTTTCCTGTACTGGGAGCCTCCCCTCCCCCCGTGTCACCCCCGACCCTACAGCAAACTGAGACAGGCGCTCCTCCCCACTCCCCGCGGGCCCTCCTCCCCACTCCCCGCTGGCCCTCCTCTCCACTCCCCGCTGGCCTTCCTCTCCACTCCCCACGGGCCCTCCTCCCCACTCCTTGCTCACCCTCCTCCCCACCCCTTGCTCACCCTCCTCCCCACCCCTTGCTCACCCTCCTCCCCACACCCGCAGGCCCTCCTCCCCACTGGCCCTCCTCCCCACTCCTTGCTCACCCTCCTCCCCACACCCGCGGGCCCTCCTCCCCACTCCTTGCTCACCCTCCTCCCCACACCCGCGGGCCCTCCTCCCCACTCTTGCTCACCGTCCTCTTGCTGGCTGCTCTGTCTTGGCATCTGGACGGCCATCAGCTCACCTCCCACCTTGGCTCTCAGTGGTTGGCTTCCCTCCTGTTTGGTCTCATGCATCTGAACTGAAATTGTGAGAAATCCACCTGACATCCTTGGGGGCGCTGCCCGCCACTTCTGTGCCGCAGAGGTGAGGACAATGGCAGGCGTTTGTGTGCTGGGCTTTACCAAATTTCCCTCACCACCAGCAACCTTTTAATCCTGAGTGAGGACTAGCTTTTTCAGTCTGTCTACAAATGTAAAAGTGAAGAAATCATTCATCAGGGCAGTGTGTGTTGAAAGAGGGACAATTTGAAACAAGCTGCGTTATTTGATTTTTATCTTTCACTGAGCCTGGAGACATGATTATTTTTAAACTTTCCTTTTGGTAAGCTTGGCTTGTCATTTTATATCACTGATGTTTTTTTCTTTATTTATTCAAGCTGAGGGTTCAGAAATTATTGAAAGCAGGAGTTGTGGGTTGTTACATGTGTGCCCAATAAAAATAACTTTTCATCAAGCTGTTTGAAGACGTAGTTATAAAATATTTTTAATAAAGTGACTCCACCTACTCACAGGCTACTTTTTATGGCTGATGTGAATTAAAATCCACACCCAAACTTTATAGCTAATGTGCTTTGCCACTGATACAAAGCACGGAGTCGGAAGAGATTCCAGAAAGCGGCTGCAGGTAATGTGGCCGACACTCCAGCATCTTAATCACCTAGTCTTCAGATACCCGGCACATCTATGGCAGTTTTGGAGATGTCCAAATCAGCAGCTAGAACTCCAAAAGTATGGTGGGTGAGGCACCAGTAAAAGCGAAATAAAGTGAATAAACTGAAGGTAAATTTCAACTGTAAAAATGAAAATGGATTCTAAGGGGCCAAGAAATGAAATCTGGAGGAAACACTAACAAGAAGGTAGGTGGGCCCTTCCAGGCATGAATTAAATCATTCACCAGGGGACTCCTGAGGTCTCCCCTCTGCCACCCATAACGTGGGGCTCTCTTCAGAAGACGTGTCTGTTGTTTCACCTGTGGGCCTGTCTACTAAGAGTCAACCATTCTCAAAACTTACACATGCTTTTTTTGGTCTTTTTTTGTGTGCAAAAGTACAAAGCAGTAATAAAATTATGTCCTCATTGCAATTAGTGAAAAGCTAGACATGTTTTTTGCATCTGTTATTGGTATTTGGTTTCCCAGGTGGCGCTAGTGGTAAAGAATCTGCCTGCTAATGCAGGAGACACAGGTTTGATCCCTGGGTCAGAAGATCCCCTGGAGAAGGAAATGGCAAACCACTCCAGTATTGCTGCCCGTAAAATCCCATGAACAGAGGTGTCTGGTGGGCTGCAGTCTGTGGGATTGCAAAGAGTCGGACAAGACTGAGCAACTGAGCACATCTTGATGTTTAGTGTTGCTGGTTTTAAGCCCAACAAATACGTGAGTAATTTAGTTAGAGGTGAGAGTGGAGAATGTGTGCAGATTTCCTAGGGGTTCTAATTCCAATGGATAAATGTAAATAGCTTTTTATTCTGATGGTTATAATTTCATTTGCTTTTTGTGATGAGGTCTATTGTCTGAGCATAATCAGTGTAGACTACTAAAGTGATAATGTGAGATTAATGGTCAGAGGCTAATGTTGTTCCAATATTTTCTTCACATTTCAACTTAGACAAATACATAAAAAATATGGAAATCTTCCATTGTCATTGACAAATTGTGTTAAATAATGCTTTGTGTTAGACATGGAATGTTCCAGCAAAAGATTGCCCATGTACTTAAATCCTGCAAAGTGGTCCATCACCCTTCCTCTTCCACCTCAACACTTTTTCTATTTCTCTTACTGTTTTTCTTGATGAAGATTGCGGTTGTGGCATTTTTCTTTTCATTCGACTTAGAATGGAAAGAAAGAGTACAAGAGAAAGCATAGCCTAGGGTTTTGTAGTCATTCCTACAGCTTCTGGGATTGAAGGAAGCCTTGGGGACAGACCCTTGGTTTTCAGTGTAGGGTGACAAGTAGGACACGAGCAGAGAACTGGATAGAAGACCCCTTGGCTCGTTCCATTTTTTCAAGCAAGACTTGTAAAGCAGAGGCGTGGGGCTTGAATTTAGCCAATAAAAACTCATTCTGGGGTCAGGACACTGCAGAATATGACTTGCTTGAATCTTAAGGCTGGAGAGTTTCCAAGTGCAGGAAGTCAGTGGAGACAGGGGGAGAGTGAAGGGGAGGAGCTTGGAGGAGGGTTCATGTGTGCCTCACCCCTGCCTTCTGGATGGTGAAGCTGGGACGAGTCCGATGGAAGACGACGTCTACCTACTGAACCCTCCAGGATGTCAGGCATTTGCCAGGGCTCCAGGAGAGAGGAGGTGCCTTGTCATGAGCCCACCGTCACACCCCAGGATGCAAGTAGGCTACCAAGAGCCCCCACCCATGGCCCTGATGGCCCTGATGGTTGAGACTTCTCCTACGGGATCCCAGAGCTTAATGTCATCTGTGACCTGTTCCCTAAGAGTTTTACATGAAAATAATATCAGATTAAATTAAACCTTAAAAAGTGTGTCTTTGCAAAAGTATATAACATTTAAACAGTAGTATTAATCACCTAAACTTAATTGATATTTACAGAACATTCCAGCCCAAATCTCCAGAACAGATATTCTTTCCTGTTATACATAAAATATTCACCAGGCAATATGGTCATTATTCTGAGCTATAAAACAAACCTCAAAAATTTTTTTTTTAAATGCTTAAAATTTTACAGAGTACATTTTCTCATCATGATGGTATTCAGTAGAAATCAATTACAGAAAGATATCTGAAAAATCCCTAAATATTTGGAAATAATACACCATATGTTTAAGTAATTCATGAGCTGGATAAGCTATGAGAGGAGCTAGAACATATTTTCCAATAAGTGGAAATAAAACACAGAATTTCAAAAATTGTTATATACAGCTATGGAGATCAGTTCAGTTATCAGTTCAGTCATTCTGACTCTTTGCAACTCCATGGACTGCAGCACACCAGGCCTCCTTGTCCATCACCAACTCCAGGAGTTTACTCAAACTCATGTCCACTGAGTCGGTGATGCCATCCAACCATCTCATCCTCTGTCATCCCCTTCTCCTCCTGCCTTCAATGTTTCCCAGCATCAGGGTCTGTTCAAATGAGTCAGTTCTTCTCATCAGGTGGCCAAACTATTGGAGTTTCAGGTTCAGCAGCAGTCCTTCCAATAAATATTCAGGACTGATCTCCTTTAGGATGAACTGGTTTGATCTCCTTGCAGTCCAAGGGACTCTCAAGAGTCTTCTCCAACACCACAGTTCAAAAGCATCAATTCTTCGGTGCTCAGCTTTCTTTATAGCCCAACTCTCACATCCATACATGAAAAACCATAGCTTTGACTAGATGGAGATAATAGCTAAGGAGCTATTTAGAGGGAAATATAGAATTTTAAATGATTATAATAAAATCAATGCTTTCCAAAGAAATGAAAAAAAATAGGTTAAAGTAAACTTAAATTAAGTAGAATACAGAGTGAAGTAAGTCAGAAAGAAAAACACCAATACAGTATACTAATGCATATATATGGAATTTGAAAGATGGTAACGATAACCCTATATGCAAGACAGAATAAGAGACACAGATGCATAGAACAGTCTTATGGACTCTGAGGGAGAAGGTGAGGGTGAGACATTCTGGGACAATAGCATTGAAACATGTATATTATCATATGTGAAACAGAACACCATTCCAGGTTCGATGCATGAGACAAATGCTCAGGGCAGGGGCAATGGGATGACCCAGAGGGATGGGATGGGGAGGGAGGTGGGAGGGGGGTTCGGGATGGGGAACACATGTAAACCCATGGCTGATTCATGTCAATGTATGGCAAAAACCACTACAATATTGTAAAGTAATTAGCCCCCAACTAAAATAAATAAATTTATTAAAAAAAATTAAGTAGAATGAAGGAAAACTAAAAGAGTGGAAAATCAATTCAATAATAAATTGACAGTAGAAAAATCAATGGAACCAAAAACTAGGTCTTTGAAAAAATCAATAAAATCTATAAAACTCTAACCAGGCTGAATAAGAAAAAGCTGAGAGAAGATGCCGTTCACTAACATGAAGGGTGAAAGATGAAATATCTCTAAGATCTTAAGAATAATAAAGGCATTTTAAGTAAGATTTTTCCCCAACAAATTTGACAAATTGCATGAAATATACACATTCTTTGAAAGCTTCAAATTACCAAAACTGACCTAAGAAGAAATAGAAAACCTGAAAAGTCCTTTATACCTTAAAAAAAATAGACATTTCCACCTAAAAGTCCATATCATACCCATGTAATAAGGTAATAAAAATGGGCAGATAGATTGGAAAAGAAGTAAAACCATCTTTATTTATAAATGATACGATCATGAAAATAAAAAATTCTAAAGACTTATAAAATAGCTACTAGAATTAATAAATGTGTTCAGTGGGATCACAACGCACAACATAAAAATTGATTGCATTTCTATATACTACTGTGAAAATAGGAATTTGAAATTGAAATACTATTTAGAACAGCATAAACAATGTCATACTTAGGGATAAACTTCAAACATGATCAAGATCTATACACGGAAAGGGACATAGGACAGCTGAGGGAAATTACAGAAGGGCTGAATGAATGGAGAGGTATATGTTGTTCTTGGGTCAAAAGACTCAGTATTGTTATAGTGTTAACCTTGACCATTTTGGTCTATAGACTCAAAGCAATCCTAGTCAAAATTCCAAGAAGACTTTTCTTTAGGAAACAGCAAGTTGATTTTAAAATTTAGATGTAAATACAAAGCAAAAACCTTAAAAGAAAAATTTGTCTGTCTCCATCTTATTTTGAAAGGTACTCTGAAAAGAGAAAAAGTGAAAATGTTCGCCTCCCAGTCATGTCCTACTATTTGCATCCCGTGGCCTGTAGCCTGCCAGGCTCCTCAATCCATGGAATTCTCCAGGCAAGAATACTGGAGTGAGTAGCCACTTACTTCATCCAGGGGATCTTCCCAGCTCAGGCATCGAACCGGGTCTCCTGCAGATGCAGGCAGATTCTTTACCATCTGAGCCACCAGGGGATGGGACTGTAGTCAGGAGAGCGGAGGACTGAAAACAGGGCCAACACATCAATCAGAGGGGCAGATAGAGTCAGAAGGAGAAGTGGGCACAAATTAGTGATACCAGCGGGGGAGTGAGTCTTTTCAGTCAATGGTGCTGGGAACCTGAATAGAAATATGAGGGACAAACGCCTCGACACCCACTTCATACCATAAAAAAATTAAAAATGGACTGCAGACCTAAGCATAAAAGCTAAATATATAAAACTTCTAAGAGGTACTGTACGAGAAAATGTTTGAGACTTTAGGGTCGCTTCCTATACAGGAACCAAAAAGTCCATAGTAAAAGAAAATTCAAAACCACAATGAGGTACCATTTCACGCCAGTCAGAATGGCTGCTATCCAAAAGTCTACAAGCAGTAAATGCTGGAGAGGGTGTGGAGAAAAGGGAACCCTCTTACACTGTTGGTGGGAATGCAAACTAGTACAGCCACTATGGAGAACAGTGTGGAGATTCCTTAAAAAACTGGGAATAGAACTGCCATACGACCCAGCAATCCCACTGCTGGGCATACACACCGAGGAAACCAGAATTGAAAGAGACGCGTGTACCCCAATGTTCATCGCAGCACTGTTTACAATAGCCAGGACATGGAAACAACCTAGATGTCCATCAGCAGACGAATGGATAAGGAAGCTGTGGTACATATACACAATGGAATATTACTCAGCCATTAAAAAGAATACATTTGAATCGGTTCTATTGAGATGGATGAAACTGGAGCCCGTTATACAGAGTGAAGTAAGCCAGAAAGAAAAACACCAATACAGTATACTAATGCATATATATGGAATTTGAAAGATGGTAACGATAACCCTATATGCGAGACAGAATAAGAGACACAGATGCATAGAACAGTCTTATGGACTCTGAGGGAGAAGGTGAGGGTGGGATGTTCTGAGAGAATAGCATTGAAACATGTATATTATCATATGTGAAACAGAACACCATTCCAGGTTCGATGCATGAGACAAATGCTTAGGGCCGGGGCAATGGGATGACCCAGAGGGATGGGATGGGGAGGGAGGTGGGTGGGGGGTCCAGGAAGGGGAACACATGTAAACCCATGGCTGATTCATGTCAATGTATGGCAAAAACTATTACAATATTGTAAAGTAATTAGCCCCCAACTAAAATAAATAAATTTATTTAAAAAAAAAAAAAGAAAATTTTCATGAACCGGACTTCATAAATTAAAAAACAAATGTTGCTCTTAAAAAATAAAAAAAAGAAAAAGTTGAGCCACATGCTGGGAGAAAATATATGACACAGAACTTGTGTCCAAAAGGAGAAATAAAACACTTCTAACTCAGTAATGTGATGAGCAAACCAAGAGGAAAGTATTTGAATAAATACTTTGAAACAAATTGCTAACAAGCACATGAGGAAATTTTTAACACCTACCGTGGATGATGAAAATTAGGGGCTCCATGACCACTGCGGACACAGTGGAACGTCTTAAATTTGAGAGACAAACGTCTTTTCAGAATATTTCCGGTAATACAGGTGAGCGCAAAGTCAGAAGAGGAAGGAAGAGAGGAAGGACGTAGAACCCAGTGTCCACCGCCCCTCAGCGGAGCAGGGCGGGGCCGGGACCCCCGGTCCTGGATGCAGTCCTCATGCTCCCCAGCGAAGCCGTCCCATTTCTCAGGCGAGATGAGGGAGGCCAGGGCCAGAGAGAGCCCACCTCTCTCTGGCCCCAAATCCTTGCTTTACCTGTGGGATCGCACGGCCGGTGAGGGACACCCAGCAAGCTCTCCTGCCGCGGAACGCCCCGTGCCTCCCTTTCTGTGATCCGGTGTCACCCCGCCTTTGGGAGCCGAGCTGGTAACGGTTAAAGGCAGTGAAGGAAAGGCAGACAGACTGCTGCAAATCTTCGGGTTCATATGTCTTGTTCAGAAGAAATTCCTTGGAACCAATCACACATCTGAGCTATGGAAAAGCAATCACCTTCAAAGGGAGGGTATTATCTCTCAATCTTTGACAAATTTTGTTTGGAATCAGCTTGTTTGAGGAAAAATACACCATCAATTTTAGCCTGAGTATAAAAACCTGAAGACAGTCCAGGGAACTGGCAATGTGTCCAGGAAGCTATCAAATATGGTAAAAGAATCGAGTTAAAAATTACTGCAGCTTAGAGCCTGTTGGTAGGAACAGCACATTCCTTTCGCTCTGTGTTACGTTCACATCTTTTTCACGTGGCTTAGTCACCGAGGTCTCAGTGTGTGGGGGACCAGCCTTATTTTCAGGCTGAGGCTTGACAGAGATTTTATGTTCAGTGAGGGACCTGAGGTCATGCACTTCCCTTACTCACAGATAGCATTTCAATTTGTGATCTCAATGATTTCATCTCATATGAGCTTGGTAAGGTGGCCCTGACTGGAAACAAGCAATTACTAAAAATAGTTTCCCGTTCCTCACCTAGTACATTTTGTGTGGAAATCAGGGCAGTCCTTCCAAACAGCTGGCAGGCAGACAGGTGAGAGTGCTGTGTCCACCTGAGGCCCTGGGAGAAAGAGAGCATGTTGGAGACGGCTCTGACTGTTCTGGGATTTGCTGACAAGGACAACTGCAAAAGTTGCGTGTTGTCTCCATGTCTGTGTTTCTGCCCAAGCTTCTCTTCCCTCAGAAATGGCCTTCTTCGCCACACTGTCTCCTCTGCTGTCTTGGTGAATATCTCGTAATCACACCTTCCTTCCCGTCACTCTCCCTTCCTCCCTTCCTGCCATACTTTGAGTTAACTGTTTGTAACTATTTTATCTCCTCTTACTATTTTTTTTCTTTTTTTGCTATAACTCTTCATGTTGTATTTTAGTATTTCCATAAGGCTTATAAAGACCAATCCTTAATTTAATAAATACATACTGAATTAATATAATATCATTTTGTATGTAATGTAAATTCCTCACAATGGTATAATTCCATATAACTTCTCTCATCGTTTGTGCTATTATATCTATGTATACATACTCAAATATATATATATGTGTGTGTTTGCATATTTGAGATATGATTCATTTGCAACATATTAGTTTCATGTGTACAGCAAAGTGATTCAGTTATTTATAAATATATAAAAGAATATATATATACTTTTCAGAATCTTTTCCATTACAGGCTATTATGAAATATTGTATATAGTTCCCTGTGCTACAGCATGTTATATATTTTAATTAAATGTATACTGTAGGTTCTACAATGCATTATTATAGCACTTAAAACATCAGTTTACCTTTAAAGATATTTAGTAAAAAACATTTTATACTTATCTGCATTTTTATACTTTCTAAGACTCTTATAAATCAGAATTTCCTTTACCTGAAAAAGTTTTTTTAGCAATTGAGGTGTGCTGACAACATATTCTTTCAGCATTTGATCCTGTGAAACTATCTTTATTCTGCTTTCATTCTGAGGGACATTTTAACTGGACTTAGAAACCTAGATTTGCAGTTTTCATTTACACCACTTTAAAGATATTCTGTTTTCTCATGGCCTCTGTTGTTTCCAATGAAACAGACTCTCATTCTTATTATTGTTCTGCTGCATGAAGTGGATTTTTTAAAATATATTTTTTCTTGATCCAGAAATTTCTCTTCAACCTATCTCTCAGTATGTGATTTCTAAAACACAGATTTGATTAAGTCAAATTTTCTCCAGCCCAAAATCCTTCATCAGTGAGCAACCCAGTGTCCACAGAAAGCTGGTGTGGCTCTGTGGTCAGGGAGAAGGGCAACTTGGGCTTGTCCAAACCTCAGCTCCAACCTTGGGAAGCACAGTCTGGCGTGGATTGCCACACTTGACAAAGATCCTCCAGCTGCGTGATGATATGTAGTTGTTAAATATATATGATGTTTGTTTTACTTATAGAATATTGTTTTTATAGATATAAAAGCATTCATACTATAATAAATACAGAATAGGAAATACATATAAAATATAAATAATAAAAATATGAACTATATAGCAATACATATTAGAACATGTGTTTAATATACACTCAATAGTGTAGTGTCTGGCACATAACACATGCTCAAGGCATGGTAGCAATTATAAATATTAGTATCTAAAGACCTATATTAGTATCTATAAATACTAAAATTTATAAAAAGATATTTATAAAATATATTATCAAAGGTCCGTCTAGTCAAAGCTATGGTTTTTCCAGTAGTCATGTGTAGATGTGAGAGTTGGACCATAAAGAAAGCTGAGCGCCAAAGAACTGATGCTTTTGAACTGTGGTGTTGGAGAAGACTCTTTAGAGTCCCTTGGACTGCAAGGAGACCCAACCAGTCCATCCTAAAGGAGATCAACCCTGAATATTCACTGGAAGGACTGATGCTGATGCTGAAGCTCCAGTACTTTGGCCACCTGATGCGAAGAACTGACTCATTGGAAAAGACCCTGATGCTGGGAAAGATCGAAGGCCGGAGGAGAAGGGGATGACAGAGGATGAGATGGTTGGATGGCATCACCGACTCAGTGGACATGAGTTTGAGTAAACTCTGGGAGTTGGTGATGGACAGGAAGGCCTGGCGTGCTGCGATCCATGGGGTCGCAAAGAGTTGGACGTGACTGAGAGACTAAACTGATGGTATTAGTATCTACATAGTATCTATATTAGTATCTATAGATCTATATTAATAACTATAAATACTAAAATTTATAAAAAGATAAATATTAGTATCTAAAAATCACTTGTACTACATCTGAAGTCCTAGTGGTCTGGAAACCAATTTCCTTTTCAGTCAAAGTTTTATTGACCTCATTTCCTATATTTGCACTCCTTTCACCAAATCACACTTCGGTTTTGCACACAGAGTTGCTGTGGGAACCACTCCCCAGCGGAACCCTGCTCTGCCATCCACACTGCTCCACTGTGGTCCTTCCTCCCTGGACTGAACATGCTTATGGGTCAGATGAGTCCTCCTGTTCCCATGGAGGGGGTCTGTTCAGCTATATATCAGTTTTTAAATGGAATCAAGATTGCCGGGAGAAATATCAATCACCTCAGGTATGCAGATGACACCACCCTTACGGCAGAAAGTGAAGAAGAACTAAAGAGCCTCTTGATGAAAGTGGAGAGTGAAAAAGTTGGCATAAAGCTCAACATTCAGAAAACTAAGATCATGACATCCAGTCCCATCATTTCATGGCAAATAGATGGGAAAACAGTGGAAACGGTGGCTGACTTTATTTTTCTGGGTTCCAAAATCACTGCAGATGGTGACTGCAGCCATGAAATTAAAAGACACTTACTCCTTGGAAGGAAAGTTATGACCAATCTTGACAGCATATTAAAAAGCAGAGACATTACTTTGCTAACAGAGGTCTGTCTAGTCAAGGCTATGGTTTTTCCAGTGGTCATGTGTAGATGTGATAGTTGGACTATAAAGAAAGCTGAGTGCTGAAGAACTGATGCTTTTGAACTGTGGTGTTGGAGAAGACTCTTGAGAGTCCCTTGGACTGCAAGGAGATCCAACCAGTCCATCCTACAGGAGATCAGTCCTGGGTGTTCATTGGAAGGATTGATGTTGAAGCTGAAACTCCAATACTTCGGCCACCTGATGCGAAGAGCTGACTCATTGGAAAAGACCCTGAGTCTGGGAAGGATTGAGGGCAGGAGGAGAAGGGGACGACAGAGGATGAGATGGCTGGATGGCATCACCGACTCGATGGACATGGGTTTGGGTGGACTCCGGGAGTTGGTGATGGACAGGGAGGCCTGGTGTGCTGCGGTTCATGTGGTTGCAAAGAGTCGGACATGACTGAGCAACTGAACTGAACTAAGATTTTAAATGGAATCCAGCTGTTCAGAGGAATATCAATAAAACCCTGCCTGCATCATTACAAAACTGGTTTCATAATCTTTTCTCACTCTCTCTGCACCCACACCTCCAAACCCTCCAACTTTTAGACTTGACTCTATGATGTCATCTTGGGAAGTCTGTGAGTTCACTTTGAGGTTATAATTCTTTTGAAGATGCTAGTAGTCCTGATTGGGGCAGCACTGAAATGATATTACAATGAAATTTCTGAATCCTGATTTATTAGTAACTGAGACATTTGTTCTCCTCCATGAGGTCTGAGAGGGAGTTGTTTTTTTTTTGAAGAGAAAAAGTGAATCACAATAGCACTTTATTCTGAATGGGGCTGGATGAGAGAGCCAATGTTCAGTGTTTGCAGTGGACCAGGTTGAGGGCCCTGCACTTGTTTCCCTACTCCAGGAAGATCTGAATATCCTCAACACAAAGCAGGCACTATACAGGATTGTTCCTGTTTGTTTCTCTTTACTGCCTAAAATGAGGTGTCTGCGACCATCTATATGATGAGAAGGACTCATAGAGGACCCAGGGCTGCCAAGGGCCAGGGCAGGTGCAGATGGAGAAAGCCTGGGACCGCTGCAGGCCACCTCGCCCAGAGTCCCAGGGACCGCATTTCTGCATGAGGTTGGCAGCTGCCTCCCTGGCCTCCTCCACTCTGCCCACACCCACTGTCTCCTCCTATGGGAGGAGAGGGGACTGAAGGGAGAAAACCAGAGAAAATCAGGGTCTCAGAAGGCCGTCCTAGCCAAAGCACATTCTCATAATTTCCTAAGGAAAGAGGTGGGAGGGAGAGCTTCTGCTTTATGTATAAGAGAAAAGGAAGTATTCTGGATTCCCAGGAAAGGTAAGCGTGTGATCTCGAGCAGCCTGTTTTGTGGTGTCTTCACGTTTCAAGGTAAAGAAGAGGAGATAGTGAGGGGCCAGCACTGGGCTCCTGCCCCAGCCGTCCACAGCCAGGAGCCCCTCCAGCCAGCACTTCAGATCACATCTGGCCACATTGCCCACAAAGAGATCAGGACAGCCCCCCACACGCTCAAATCATAATTTAAACACTCTAGACCGGTTGTTTCATAAACTGTAGTAGGTGTCTCCCTCCACCCTGGAGTCCGTTATCCTCACAGAGACATCACACTTCCACTGAGACGTATCTTTCCTCTTTGCTCCCAAGAGAAAATTTCATACTATGGTCCTTTCTCGCCTCATTCTGTTTCTGCTCAAACCAAAAGCTGAAGGAACAGCCCTTGTTTGGAGACTGCCTCGCTTACATGTCCATTTCAGCCTGTGGAGTCATTCGTGGAACTGAGAGGGCTGCTTCAGTCCCCAGAGGGGAGTTTTCTCAAACCCAGTGTGCCCACACTCCTCATCTTTCCATGGTTGCAGGAACACTCAGTTCAGATAAGAATGGCACAGCAACAGCCCGATGGCCACAGAGTGGAGGAAACGTACATCACAAAGTGAGTGTGAAAACGGCAGCAGCTTTAATCCTAAGCACCAATCCTCAGGCGCGCACCCAGTCCTGTCCACTGTGTCATTATCATGTGAGTCATCGCTCCCCTTCCTCTGCTGTTTGACAGGAATGAGCTTTCAGATGCACCCCAGCGTCCTCAGACCCCATGTCAGAGCCCAGGCCTCAGACATCGCGGGCAGGGAAGGCAGAGAGATATTGCTCTTAAAGCACGCCTGCACACGGCTGCATGCTGGGCTTCCCCGCTTCCTTTAAGCGAATCTCACCATGTGTTCTCTGGGCTTGACTCCTGATCATTCCTTCCCCTCTGTCTCTCTCCTCTCACTCAGCTTCTTTATTTTTTAACTTCTCAAAACTTTATTTTATTGAAGCACAGTTGATTTGCGATGCTGTGTTCGTTTCCGCTGTGTAGCACAGTGACTCAGTGTATAACACGTAGGTACATTCTCTTCCACTGTGGTTTGTCACAGGACATTGAATATAGTCCCCTGGGCTACACAGTGGGATCTTGTTGTTTATTCATTCTCTATATAATTGTTTTCATCTGCTAACTCCAAACTCCCAGTCCTCCCCAAACCCCCACCCCCTTGGCAATCAGAAGTCTTCTCTCTGTCTGTTTTTGGATTTCATAGGTAAGTTCATTTCTGCTGTATTTTATATTTCACATATAAGCGATGTCATATGACATTTGTCTTTCTCTAATTTGACTTAGTAGGATCATCTTTAGGTCCATCCATGTTGCTGCAAATGACATCATTTCATTCTTTTGATGGTTGTCTCTTGACTTCTTCATATTTTCTAACAGGGGATCCATTGCCGTTGTTCAGTCGCTCAGTCACATCCAACTCTGAGACCCCATGCACTGCAGCATGCCAGGCCTCCCTGTCCTTCGCCATCTCCCGGAGCTTGCTCAGACTCACGTCCATTGAGTCAATGATGCCATCCAACCATCTCATCCTCTGTCATCTCCTTCTCCTGCGTTCAGTTTTTCCCAGCATCAGGGTCTTTTCCAATGAGTCAGTTCTTCGCATCAGGTGGCCGAAGTATCAGAGCTTCAGCTTCAGCATCAGTCCTTCCAATGAATATTCAGGACTGTTTTCCTTTAGGATGGACTGGTTGGATCTCCTTGCAGTCCAAAGGACTCTCAAGAGTCTTCTCCAGCACCACAGTTCAAAAGCATCAGTTCTTTGGCGCTCAGCTTTCTTTATGGTGCAACTCTCACACCCATATATGACTACTGGAAAAACCATAGCTTTGACTATATGGACCTTTGCTAGCAAAATAATGTCTGTTTTTAATATGCTGTCTAGGTTTGTCATAGCTTTTCTTCCAAAGAGCAAGCATCTTTTAATTTCATGGCTGTAGTCACCATCCACAGTGATTTTGGAATCCAAGAAAATAAAGTCTGTCACTGTTTCTATTGTTTCCCATCTATTTGCTATGAAGTGATGGGACCAGATGCCATGATCTTAGTTTTCTGAATGTTGAATTTTAAGCGAACTTTTTCACTCTCCTCTTTCACCTTCATCAAGAGGCTCTTTAGTTCTTCACTTTCTGCCATAAGGGTGATGTCATCGCATAGCTGAGGTTACTGATATTTCTCCTGGCAATCTTGATTCCAGCTTGTGCTTCATCCAGTCTGGCATTTTGCATGATGTACTTTCCATACAAGTTAATTAAGCAGGGTGACAACACACAGCATTGACGTACTCCTTTCCCAATTTGGAACCAGTCCGTTGTTCCATTTCCAGTTCTAACTGTTGCTTCTTGACCTGCATACAGATTTCTCAGGAGGCAGGTAAGGTGGTCTGGCCTTCCCATCTCTTTAAGAATGTTCCAGTTTGTTGTGATCCACACAGTCAAAGGCTTTAGCGTCGTCAACGAGGCAGAAGAACGTGTGATCTCTATCCAGATACTGAAACGCCTTTCCTCACCCACACCTGTTTCTGTTCTCATCCTCTATGCCGCTCACATATCAAGCTTTAAATGGATTTCAACCTTGTAAGTTTTTCCTCATTTCTTTCTTATTTTGTCATTTTTCACTGTGGGAAAACACACACAACACAAAATTTACACCTGGAGGATACTTAGGCGCTCAGCGCAGTGGAGTTAGCACATCCATGCTGCTGCCCCACCAGCACCCGCTGAAGCTTCCATCTTAGAAACCGAAACTCCGTCCCCCTCACACGTAACTCCCCCCGCTTCCCGAGCCTGGCCCGTCTCCTGCTTTCTTTCCTGCTCTTGTTGTCACTCCAGGAACCTCAGGCAAGTGGGATCATACATCGCTTGTTGTTTGTGACCAGTTTATCTCACTGATCTTAATGCTCCCAAGGCTGCTCCATGCAGCAGAAGCAGGTGCCAGAACTTCCTTCCTTCTTAAGGTTGAATAATGCTCCGTTGAGAGGACACATTGTGTCTGTTTATCCATCTCTGTATCGACGCACACCTGGTTGTTTCCACAGCTTAGCTTTTGTGGGTGACGCTGCTGAGAACGCGGGGGCCCACACATCTCTTCAAGGCCAAGCTTTCCACCCTTTTGGGCACGTACTCAAAAGTGGAATATGTTAATTATTTGTAATATTTGACAAATGCCACTAGTGTTTTCCATACACTTGTACCATTTCACATCCCACCAGCAGAGCTCCTCATACTTCC